>NW_028145358.1:0-600000 GCF_050948025.1 Trichoderma camerunense | reverse complement strand
GGGAGCAAGCCGTTATGGCGGGCGGCGTACTGGCTCCGCACAACGGGGGAGTAATACAAGGCGACGTTGGAAGCGAGATACGCGGCGAAACCTGTGAGCACGAGGAGGAGGAGGAGAAGGTTAGCGCAAGCAAAAGAGTTCACTGTTGGACACGATGATCATCGATGGAGTATAGATGGAGTATGATGATGTGAGACAACGGGCGCATTTTGGAGGAGAAAACCAAAAACCAGCGCCTTGGAGCAACATACCAATGATGTTGAGGGTAGGAAAGTCGGCCGTGGTGCCGGACGTGGAGCGGCGCTGCCAGTTGAGCAGCGGCTGGGGGTAAAAGGAGAGGCTCCAGGCGAGTGTGTAGATCCAGCCAAAGAGGGAGGCCAGCAAGGGCAGGAATGCAGCCATGGTTTGTTTGTCTTGTTCCTCTGCCCTTGTTGTTTATTGTTGACGTTTTGCTAACTAACGGTGTTGCCGATGCGATGACGGCTTTCGGGCCTGGAAGTTATTGAGGCGCCGGAAGTACCTGGCGATGGTTGGTCTTAATGCAAGCCACCGTCCCGGATCGGTCCGGCAGCGGCCTGTTTTTTGAGGATGTCAAAGGAGGTGACGACGAAGGTTATTCGGCATCGGATTCGGGATTTCGATCTCGTTGTTGGTTTGCTTTGACGAGGGGGAAATTGGAGGTTGAGGGTGGAAAATCAGGTGCGAGTTCCTATGGAGGGATGACAAAAGTCCCGTGGTCTGGCGCTGGGAAGGATCTAACGAGGTACCGATTGCAGCTTGAGGGGTATGGAGCGGTACTTTGTGTGCGCCTGGTTTTTGCGCGATGCGATGCGATGCGCTGCGATGACATTTTGCGAGCAGAGACGCGATTGCATCATTTCCAGCTTCGATGACCAAGTGCGCAGGTACCGGGTACTTTATAGTCTGAAAGTGGTACCCTGCGATGCATGCTATGCGCTGTGGAGGTAAAAGTATCAAGACAGGAAATGAAAGTACCTCGTATAAGTCGCTGGACTAAGGTACCTGGTAACTTGAAGGCAGTCTGACCTAACCTGGAATAAGGGCAAAACAGTTGAAACCCATAGGATTATGACAGGAGCTGTTATAAAAAGAACTTGTACGAGTACAAATTAAAATATATATGCTCGAAGCTACTATTGTGAAGAATTGATCTCATATGCGACCTCTGTCCTCTTAGCACCCAAGTGACGTCAGCATATTGGTGCTTGAGTCTGGATTTACTGAAGAGGTCTTCAGCCGGTATTATTTCTCTTAGTATTTCAATAGAAAAGCGTCTTGACAACTTCATAAGAGATCCGACATGGCCATTTCACCAGACTAGAGCATTATAGTCATAGTGTGCTATGTGCACATGCTTGACGAACTTGCTACTTACAGCTTTACCTTGTCCATTCGTAGCGTATCCCGTAAATAGTCCCCACGACAACTTCACCATCAACTATAATTAGCGTTTACACGAAAAGTCATATCCAAAACTCGGTAACACGGCTATCCTGACGGTAGTCGGTGGCAGACGGGAATTTTAAAAAAAGGGTGTTAGACTAGCTGATAAAGGAGCAGCTCGTGTTGATATCAGCAGCCACCAGCTCCCATGTCGGGAGTAAAAATTTGTCTGTAAAACCGGAACTCGACTGCCATCATAACCATGACACCGGCACTTGTTAGTCGGTCAGTCATCGCTATACCGAGACTCATCGAGTCATTTTTCATTCATTAAATTCCGTTACTCGGAACACAACCAACTTCAATACCCACTCACCCATCCATCCGAAAACCCCGGGCACTTCATGTTTCGGAATCGGATCACCGAGAAAATCTCCTTTGTTCTGGAATTCTACCCAACGCATTGCTGCATGATACATACATCCATGTGTGTACCTATGTATGTACAAGTAACAAGCAGTGTTCAGCCTTGTAAGCAGATAAACTCCCGTAGCTGGCGGGTACTCGATACAGCTCGGATCACACGGACCGATACGAGTACAGTATCGGACACTCTCTAAAAAAGAAAAAGAACAGAAAAAGAAGATATTCTTTTTTTTTTTTTCTCTTTTGCGTTACATTCCGCAGCCCCTTTTTACTATACCCTCGGCATTGAAAAACAAGGCCAGGCCAGGCCCAGGCATCGTGCGTGCATGCCCGCGTATCTCGCGTGTTTTTTCCTGCCAAGAGTCTCCTTGTCGGTCCACCGTTTCCGAGATATTCGCTATCAGCGGGAGTGGCAATGGTGTGAGGCTTGGCGTGATCGGACGACGGTTGTCGCAGATCCAAGGATGGCAACATGCACTAATTACAGCAAATAAGGCAGAAATAGCGGACCGCTCTCTCTTTTGTATTGACTGTAAAATTTTAATTACTTTTTTTGAGACTTGCTTGTTGGGGCGTAGCTCATCCATCGTCGTCTAGTCTAGAATGCGTACAAGCGCTGTCAGCTATAGCCAGCGAATAAGGGCGCCCAGATGCGTGAGGCCTCGAGAGTTCAGCTGTCGTCCTGGCCGTGACGGTGCAGTAGTCTTGATCCTTCTTGATGAATGCTGCCCGTTTTGGGTGGCTTAGTTACCAGCTGAGGAGGAGAGGGATGGAGGAATGAGGAATGAGGGATGCCCAAGGCTGATAGATGGGCGGATGAGTTGGAGATGGCGTATCAAGACTAGACTACGGAGTATTGCGAGAAAAGTGGCTGGCTGTGGCTTTCCAGCTGCCAAGATGTCAGTCAATCAATATGCAAATGCACGATTGGCCTGCCCTTGATGAGACAAGAATCCACCTTGAACCATGCACAGTATCTATCTCTCTACCCCTATCAGAGGCATTAACTAGGTAGCTATGAAATGATTGCCTTTATGCTTTTGCGGAAGCTGGGCCCCCGAGTCCATGTCATCACTAACATCCATCGCCCTCACTAAGATCATCACTAAAGTTCATCTCCTAAGAATTGATGCTTACATGAGATTGAACGAGAACGAGCTCCGCTACTAAACTTTTTCACTTTCACCAACATCTGACTAGCAAAGTCAGCAGTGACCCAGATCAGTCCGAACCAGTAAGCAATTCGCGAACCCTATTGATCCCTTATCATCGGAGATTCCTCGTTGTCGGGCAAAAATATCCATGACACAAATCAGCAGACTTGACGTGTAAATAACACTAGCACAACCAACTACACACACTTAACACGTATTGTATTGATTGTATTCATTTACTCCACGACTAGGCAACCAACAAACCAACAACTCATTCATCCATTCATATTCATGCACATAACAATAGAAATCAAATCGTATCAAACCCTTTACAGCACAACGACGTAACCATACAGACACAACATACTATCACACCCCTTGTCATACATCAGCCATCGTCGCATCACCCTAGCCACCTCTCCATCGTCAGAATCGGGCCAGACTAACACCCGCCGCATGCCACTAACGCATCAACGTAAACAACATTCGACTAGACCCCTAGAAAAAAAACAACGCCACTCCCACGGCCTAAGCCCAACCCGACAACACCTGCGTCCCGCTCCCAAACGGCCGACCCGAGCGTTCGAATGCCGGTGACGTTTGACCTGCCCTGGTCCTCTATCCCATCTCATCCAATTCAATCAAACGGGCTGAAGCCTCCACCGTTGATTCGTCTGTCTATCTTTCTTACATGGTTGCTTGTCTTTTTTCCCTCGGGCGTTTTTCCATTGGCTGGCCGGCGCAGCCACCCGGATATGGTGGACATCCCTTATTTCCCTTTTGGCGTTTTCCTTTCCTTTCCCTCGGCTTTTGCGACGTGTGAGGCTCACGGTGTGAACACGCCGTTTTATTTTATTTGTGGGTTTCCGATGTACGGACAGGCTAACTTGAGTCTATTCCTGGGCAGCTTGAGCTCTGGGCGAGAAGTGATTTAAATAAGCATTGCCTCCCTCGTTGTATATACTCATGTGCTTTAGATCCATATACACTAAAGAATCACTTACATCTTTTATATATACATCTTTATTTGATACACACTTGGCAACAACCAGATATATTCGTGCCATCAAACTTGATTTACATCATATCATCACATATACACCACTTACACCAAATCTCAACACAATGAGCTACCTCAGCTACGTCTCATCATTACAACGCAGCTCCCAAATGTCTGCAGCCCCAATCACACAAACACCAGCAGCAGAGATGCCCTCATCACCATCATCATCAACACCAAAAGTCGGCTTCATGTCCCTCCCCCTGGAGCTCCGCTTCCAAATCTACGACCACCTCCTCTCCATCCCGCCTCACCCAAAATCCTCCTCCCACCACCACCTCTCCTCCTACGCCCAGCCCTCCGAGCACGTCTATCCCGCAATCCTCCTCGCCAACCGCCAGATCAACTGGGAGGCCACGCCTTTCCTCTACTCGTCAAACATGTTCGTCGCACACCCAACCCTGCTAGCAACGTTCCCCCGTCTGCGCAACTGGTATCCTCCCATGCGAGAGGCCAAGACGCTGGTGCCCATGATCCACCGCTTCCACGTCCAAGTTCGTCTCGACTTACCCCTGCCGTACGACCGCAAGGCTGTCGCGGAATCTTTCTCTGGATTAGACGAGCTCTCCATCGATCTTGTCCAGTCCATGTTCTTGGGCGTCGATTGCAACAACCTGGCGGTGTTTGACGCGGTGCGAGGTGTCAAGAACGTCTACATTAGTGGCAGCACGACTGGCTTCGAACACTACATTGCCTGGCTGGTCAATGCCATGACAAGTCCCTTGGGAGCTGAAGTTGCCCCCTATGAGCCGCAGGAAGACTCTCCCTGGGCACACATTTGGAGCGGACACGCAAATCTCGTCCGCTCATCAATACCCCAGATCGAGAAGCAAGAGTAAATGAAGATGTGCCTACCTAGGTATGCGAACCCCCTTGTTGATTCATTCGTTGCAAATGGCAATTGGCTAACGTGTCGAAAGCAGGAAAAACACTTTTATGTTGCGTTGAAAACTAGGTATCGCTATACATCTACCCATCAAAACACCACTTCTCTCTTCGAAATCAAAAGTCCTCTAAGGCTCCTCCTCCAAACAAATTCCTCTTTTTTCTTTTTGCCCTGGCTGTATACAGCCCCCCTCTAGTCCTGTATCCCATGTCTAGGTCTAAAAGGTCATCTCATACATTCGACGGAGGAAAAAAAAAAACCAACAACAGCCGCAGAGGCAAACCAAGAAAGAATCACAACAAGCGTCATGTCCTTTCCTTTTTTGCGCGCAAGATATCCCTTGTCCTTAGCTCTTCTCTTCTATATCCCTCATGGTCTTATTTTCTTTCTTCTTATTTTCTTTTTTCTGGGTACACACGGGTCGGGTTCGTGTTCGTGTTGATAGAAACACAAAGGAATAAAAAGGGTTCTGAGAAAACGGAAAGGTAGAATAGGAACAAAAAAACAATAGAAGCAAGTATACAAACAACTCGCCCCTTTCGTGATGCAGTATTTTCACCCAAACGCCTATTCTGATGCATCGTATCATCGGAGAGAAATCATACATTGCTCCCCTCGAGTGTGGTTTTGACGATGCACGTCTTTTTTTCTTTTTTCTTCTTCTTTGCTCAGTCTTGTTTTCCACCTCACGTCGTCAGTTCTCTGCTTATTACGCGGCTTGACCACCACCACCGATGATCTTGGGGAGCGATCTCCATCCCTTCTCGTTGGGCAGCTTAACCTTGCCAAAGTCCTCGTCAAGGTCGAGGATGATCTTCAGCGCATTTCTGCTGCGGGCAAAGGGGCTAGAGTCCAGCTGCTTCGACTTCAACGTAGACAGAGCATCAGACATGCCGAGGTGCACCTTGTCCTTCTGCGCCGATCCGGGCATGGGCAGCATAGTCTGAAGAACCTCGTACGCGGCCAGAGTGAAACCAAACTGGGGCGATGATCGGAAGATACGAGCCGGGCCACCCTTGAAGAAGGCCTTGAAACCCTCCTCCTTCCAGATGGTTTGTGCGCAGTGTCGCAGTCCGTTGTACGAAGCCTCGCCCTTGCGAGCCTCGACCTGGAGACGGGTCTTGATGACGTCGCAAGGCGTCGTCAGGTAGGCCGCGGGCATACCGGCAATGGCACCAGCAGTCAGGAGCTGCACGACGCCCAGCTTCTTGGTCGGTGACTCGCCAAAGAAGTCCTTCTTGAGATGGCTGTACGTGGGGAAATAGATGGCCGAGAAGGGGACGTCTCGCAGCAGACAGGCAGACGCACCCTTATACAGACCCACGAGACCGAGGTTGCGGACAATCCACATGGCCGATCGCTTGGGCGTGCCCTCGACAGTCTTGGCGACTTCGCCCTGGATTTGCAGACGGATCTTGACAATCTCGAGAGGGTTTGTGAAGACCTAAATTAGAAGAAAGAACGTTAGTTAGGCGAGAGCTCATGCGTAATGGTTACAGTAAGAGCCAGATTGTTCCAAACTTACCACTTGACAACCACCGGCAGTACCACCAGCGACAATCTCGGCCCACAGGGGAATGCCTCCTTGCTTGTCGGTCAAACGACCGCGCACCAAATCATTCACCGTCAGCTTGATGGCCTTCTCCGGCGCAACACCAACCAGCTGGGGCAGAACACCAGAGTACAAGCCGCGGACACCTTCGTTGCGAATCACCTTTTGGAAGCAGTCGATGGAGTTCTTGTACAGGCGCTGTCCGGGCTGCGCTCCACGCTGGTTCTGCAGACGAGTCTTGACAAGATCAATGGGGTACACCATGAAGGCACCAAAGGCACCAGCCAAACTGCCCAGACCAAAGTTGTACGCCGACTCAAGGACTTGGTGCAAGACCGCACTGCCCTTGGAAGCGACCTTATCGACAGTCTGGCTAGCGGTGTCCAGAACGTCGTACATGGGGTTGCGCCATGAGGGATCCAGAACCTTGGCAAAGTCGCGGAGGCCCAGTCGACCGGAAGGCTCGTCCAGGCTGGCAAAGTGGAAGAGGATGTCGGCCTCCATTGGAGTGAAGAGCCCGAATCGCGTGAGGCCGGACGCCTCGTTCATAAACTCGGACCTGGTAATCTTACCATCCTTGGTCTTTGAAACGGCGCGGCGCAAAATCACCTCGACCAGGTCCATCTCCATAATCATATTCTGGAAAGCTCGCACGTTGGCATAGGAGACCTTGCTGCTGGCCGAGATGTTGCAGAGGGTGTGCAGGTTGTTCAGCAAGTGGTCCGACAGCTTGTGTCTCGCCGTCTCGCGAATGATGCGCTCAAAGTCCTCCGGGTTGATGTAGCCGTCGCCATCCTTGTCGAAGCGGTGGAAGGCCTGTCGGATGCGCTCGCCCTGGAGGCCTCGCAGCATCTGCGAGAACTGCGCATAGTTGAGGTGGTGACGGTTTTTGTTGGTGCCAATGTACAGCTTGGCCCATTCGCAGTCCCAATCGAAGGGGATGTTTTCGGGGCCCTTGTTGAGCTCGTAGAGGCGCTTGAAGTCGTCGTACTTGACAATGCCGGTGCGGTCGACGTCGAACAGTCGGAAGGCAATTTCGTATTCGGCGTCGGGCTTGAGCAGGAGGTTCTCAAAGACACTCCAGTCGGTCAACGAGACGCGGCCGGTGCCTTTGTTGTCGGCGACGCCAAAGAGGATCGAATATTGTTCCCGCTTGATCTTGTGCTGTTTGCATGCGATGCCTTGTTAGTCACTGGTCCCGCAACTGCACCGATATGACTCCGATCTCCATACAAACAGAGAAAATAAGAAAAGGGGCCTCCAAAAAGTCGGAGAATGAGGGAAAAAGACAAAGGAAAAGAGAAACATGGACTCAATGGCAAACTCACATAATCCTCATCCTTGGGCGCAATCGCATTGATAAACTCGTCCGGTCCCAAGTACAGCTCGCCTGTCTCAGGGTCCTTGATCGCATGGCTGTTGAAGCGAGCCTTGGTTTGCGCCGAGAGCTGCGCAGGCTCCTCGCCGCCAACCAGGCTCTCCTTGACAGCTTCCTTGACGGTTGAAACGCTCGCCATCTTGGAGAAAAGTAGCAAATCCGAATCTCTGCTCCAAAAAACAAACAAAAAAAATGCCCGCGGGGAAGACGGGATAAAAGTTGTTGGCTTCTTGTGGAGGAAGAAACGGCGAGGCTGTGGAGCTGGATAAGTGGGAAAATCGGGGTCTGGTACGACGGGGGGACGAAAAAAAAAAAGCGCCAAAAAAGAGCAAACGCCTGGAAAATGTCGGAGATGAAGCCCCTCTATACCGTATTCCCCTCTATCTGTATTTCTAAGTCTATATCATGCAACAAGAAAAGGAAAAAAAAGAGGAAAGGAGGAAAAGGAGAGAGAAGTGAAGCGTCACAGGATCGCGAAAGAAGCGGCGAGTAAAATTATGAGGATGGAAAAGAAAAAAAATTTATATTACTCCTGATGGATGGAAGCCAATTGACGGATGGACGGCTGCAAGGTTTGGCGAGATGCCACCTGTCGATGCATGTACCTGGTACTGTGTGCGCCATGTTTCCTCCCCCTGGCCGCCACTGAACAGCTAAATTGTATAGCGGTCAGAAGATGCTGAAAGGCGCCACGTGAGCATCAAAGAGCGGCGGACGACCTGCTTAGTACTCTGTACTTGACACGGAGTATTCCACGACGACATGTACCAGTACTCCGTGCCTGTGCCAGGGGACTAAGCCTTGCCAGGTACTCGGTTCCATTCTAGGGCTCCCGAACACCAGCTGATGAGATGTGCGTTTGGTACGCCCTTGACGCCGTACCTCGTGCATCACAACGGGAAACCACCCACATGACTTGCTTGTACTCTCTGAGGGATTAAACTAGAGTCCATATCGTAAATAAACACACAGCAGCACGTAAAAATGGCAGATTGCAAACGAGTATGCGATAAGCCTGGCTCTGCAGATTACGCCATCTTCCCTCAACCCGGTGGTACAGGTACCTTCCGGCTTCAACCGTTGCCAGCACGAGCATTCGTACATGCACCTCAGACAGCTGACATCAGATCCTGCAGCCAGCCCTTCTCATCCAACAAAACCATAGGTTCGAAGGCGGTCCTGGGTCCGGGTTTGACGATGCTTAATATTCTCTTCCACCGAATTACCCCGACTTCTCGATACTGTTGCCAGGTAGCAATTACTCCATAACGGTCCATTACACTCCGTAAATTCTCCAAGATTACAATGTTTCGTTTGGCACTAGCAAGCCGCTCAAATCTGGGGTCGGAGCCAGTCGGAGATGATTCGGCCAGCCCGGCGCCATTTAAGTACCAGCTACCAACAGGCTGCTGGCATTCAAAGCAGTTTTGGTATGGTAATTGACCCATCTAGCTGGGCTGGCCTCAAGTCAAAGCACTGTGTAAACCCCCAAAGTATCTCCACGGATTTAGGCTATAAATGTACAGGTACCTCAGCGCGGGAGAGGACAACAAGGTGCTAAGAAGAAGGCTGGTTCCAGAAGACACAGATTTGCTTTCCGGCCGCCACCCGGGCCGGTCTGACTCCCGGTCGCGACTCTAATGAGTTTGGTGCCATCTGATCCTTGGCATTGGTGTGTAATAACTGTAGTGATGCTGCTGCTATCAATCAGTAGATAAAGTCCATTGATATCGAGTCATCTGGCATGCAGCATGGAAACAGCCAGCAAGTAATAGTGTTCCGTAGGTCCGGAGCATTCCGGAGGCCCGGAGCTGCGTGCATAAACGGTGAATTCGGCGGTCAGCAACACACGATATATTCAAGCATGGAGATAGCCGCTGCGCTACAGATGCAAGTCTCCAATGGCAATTCAGCAAGCGTCCGTCCGCTCATTAAGCTCTTTCGGTTGGCAGAAGAAAAGAAAAAACGGGATCCATAATGTAATGCCCAAATAAATAACAGGGCGGTATTAATCCATACAACTTTCTTCAGTGTGATATTATCAAGGCCAGAATCTTTCCCCAGCTTTGGCGAAGCACATGCCCTCCCTAGTGCGCCATGCCGACCCTTCCTGTTTTTGCTTTATCCATTATTATCCCATCTTTCCCCCTCCAGCGCCTGCGTGGTATATATAAGTCCATCCATTACCGCCAGTTCCAGAGCAAGCCACCAACGCCAGACAGTAAAACAACATAGCTCAAGAAGAGTGAGAAAAACAAAAAGAAGAAAATTCTCGTCCAGAATGTGTGATGTGTGCGTGTGCGTGCGTCATTGGCTTCGTAAGATCGCCTGCAATCCCCGAAAAAGAGAACAACAAAAATGAAATCGTAGTGAGCAAGGTCGGGGTCGAAAATTAATAAGGAATCGCATCGCAAAGCACGGTGGTATCATGTAGCCACCTCAATGGGCCGTGTGGTGACATCAAAACGAAAAATTACAGCAGACAAATGCTCGGGGTGCCTCAATCTCACCCTTCTATGGAGATGAGACGGCTCGCATACTGCAGTTCGGTAGCACTTGGGACGCGGACTGGTTGCAGGCGACGAACAGGTGTCGAGTGGTGCGGGAGCGTGAATCCAGCGTCGAGGGCGTTCTGGACCTGAACTGACGCCTCTTTGAATCGCTTCTCTCGATATTTCTCAAATACGGCTCCATGATGCTTGACAGGGTTTTCACAGCACTCAATCATTATTGTCACCAGCGATTTGAGCTGGCTCCATGTATAGCCTGAGTAGTGAACGTGGCGCTTGGTCTGTAAAATGTTTGTCAGTCAATCATTGTCGAATATCTGCAAAGTTGAGAAAAAGAGAAACTCACCCATTCGCCCTTGTTCAAGATGAGCCTAGAGAGGCAGTGCGCACCGGCAGCAAGAAAGCTCGGAGGTGAGGCCACAAAGCGCTCATCCATAATAGTGAGCTCCAAGAAATATTTAGCCAAAGTTCGAGTATCGAGATCATAATCGTCGGCCTTGCTGACTCGTCGCAAGAAGCTCATGGGGCCTGGCCATCCCAGCTCAAACCCGAGCATGCTAAGCATGAAACGCTCAGCCTTTAGGATATCCTCCGTTGTGTAACCACTGTCCACCATGTAGACTATTTCGTCTAATGACGGGCAGTTGATTTCTTCGTACTTGGACGCAACCAAGATGGCCGTGGCCCCCACCAGCTGCAGCTTTCCGATAGAAACAATCTTGCAGGATAGGAACCGGTCGATGTAGTTGACAGTAAGGAAAAGTGTCTCTGGCAAGAGATTGAAGCGGTGATGCACTTGCACCAGCCAGTCCATAAGGACAGTCCGCATGGACCACTGGATCTCTGTTTGCATTTCCATATAATGGGCATTAGGGAGCATCTTCATCTGCACGAGGGGGTCAGCGATCAGCGGCGGGCATATCCTAGAATGACTGGGTCGGTTTCCTTACCTCCATTTCTCTCAGATACTCAAAAATCTCTTCGCCGTACTCAGCAACCATGCTGACATCCCACATCTCCTCGTCAACCTCTTCCGGGGTTATGGTCTGCTCGACCTCGATTCTAGCTTCGTCTAGTTCACACTGCACACGGCTGGTTACTCGTGGGGCGAGAATGGTCGTGGCGTTTCCTAACGTCATGTCGCGGGATCGAGTCGAATGAGCCGTCGTGTAACCCTGATCTTGATCGTCATATTCCTCATCCTCTTCGTCCCAGTATTCTTCGGCTTCGGAGAGTGCGAGAGTGAGGCCCTCTTTGTAAGTTTCAATATTAATGGCGGGTTCCTCGGAGATATTCGGGAGCTTAGCCAACACCTCAACATGGCTGTCGTCGTGATTCACGTCTGCACGTGGGGCCTCCTCAGGTGGGCAATTGAGCGAGTCCAGATAAGAATCGCCGCTGTTCAAGAAATCTTCAATCAGGGCGGGCATTGCTAGAGGTTCGATATCGATTTCAATAAGGTTTGGCCGAGTGGGAACGCGTTCGATCTTCTCGACCTTCTCGACCTTCTCGGCTTTGCTCTGGGTTCTCCGCAGGGTGGGCTGTTGCTGTTTGAGTTGCGGCTGGCTCTTGTGATGACGAGGCTGCTTCGAATGCGCCTCGGGGGCGGCTTGAGCGGAGGAACTCTTCTTTTGCGTGAGGCCATTGTTCTTGGTCTTGTTGCTGTGTAGCTGGGGGATATCGATATCGAGTTTATAAGCAGACTCTTTGGCGGGAATGTTTGCGGGCTTCTTCTGCAGAGGCTCCGCACGAGCTTCCGTCGTCGTGAGCTTGGATTTGTTGCCTGCCAGAGCTGCGGGTCGCTGTGCAGGTCGGGAGAGGGAATCTTTGCTAGTCTTTACCGCGTTTTCCTTATTCAGAAAGGATGCGGACGCGTGATTCGTGGACACCATGGCGGCCTTTTTGATACCCTTGGCCTCCTCACCACGTCCTCCCAGAGACTTGGACACGTTTGTCACATCACCAAAGGCAGCACGTTTAGCGGGGCCTTTGAATCCAGCCACAGGGACTGCCAGGGCGGTACCAACAGCTCCTGCTGATTTGTGGCGCTGATGAAGGAGTTGCTGCATGTTCTCGCTGCCGCGCGGTCTAAAGGGCTAGATGGAGGAGATAAAGGGTCAGTATGGCTACAAATTGAACCAGGGTTGCATGATATACGATAGATGGAAAAGAAAGGAGTGCAAAACGTAGAGCCAAGGAGCCATTTTGCTAGTCTCTGTCATGTTTCTAACATACCCGTGCGTCCATTATGGGAGAGGCCGTCTGCGCCTTGCTTTCGAGTCTTTAAAGATAATGTACACTGATCTGGTAGAATGCGCGAAATAAAGTTATGCGAATCAAGGCGAAAAGGCGGCGTAGCCTTTCCACTGATTGACCCGCGTCGGGATATCATACAATAAAGCTGTCCGTGGCGTGGTGTCCAGGATGGTCCGAGATTCCAGCGTCGCACTTCGGAGACAACGGACTCCCAAGGATTATCAGAACAAATTAGACGGTGACGCAAAATCACGTCAAATTGAAGACCCAGTACACAGCCTTGGCTTGTCGACCATACACGGGGGAAAGAAGAAAGCGGGAAAGGGGCGAGAGCCTGATGAGTATTTCGTACAAATGGAGACAAAAAAAAAAGACGATGTGGATTTGGGGAAGAAGGGAAACCGCCCCAGTTGGAAAGGAAAAGATGCTGCTCTCGTACTTCTGGGCCCTGGTCTGTCAAATTCCCCTCAGCCGCTGAGAAGGTGCAAGGTGGAAATTGGCGATAGCGACAACGACAGGGAATATGCGCCAGCTCTCGCTTGCAACTTGGTACGAGTACTCGTATGCAGGCAGCAGGAACAAAAAACCTGAACGATGCGCCGTTTGCAAGACGTGCGTTGTTAGTGGTTGGAGGCTGGGGAGGAGCCTGGAATTCCGGGGGATTTAATTCATTGGTCCCTGGTGGTGAGAAGTGCCAGACTCTGTGGTTGTATTTTCCAATGTTTATTTGTTTATCCCCAAGCGCTGCAGACGCTTTAGCGCAAGAAGGCCATACGAGTACTGTAGCTAGGCTGGAGCTTCGCTGAGCTACCGCGGCGTTGGGGGTCGGCATGCGCGCACGGGCCATCATGCGAACATGTCGCGTCATTTGCCTGTCGTCCCGGAGATGACGATATTCCGGGGGGTTGCGTGTAGCACAGAGAGACGTACCGCCGGGCCGCTAGTCCGGTTGCGGCGCCCGGACGATCTCGTCGCGTCTCACTTGAGATGACGAAAATACTCAGAGTTTCACTTTTGCGAAGATGCAGCAGCACACGCGGGCGGCGATGGCCTCTAAGTCGTGTCAGCGTCTGCTGGATATCGCAGCGATAATGGATTTGACTTTTCTTTACCGGAATCACGCCGCAGCGGCGAAATTACGACCGGCGCATTTGAGCGCCTCAGACGCGTTAGGGCTCTCATCGGAAATTGCGCCAGTATAACACGTGTTCACGTGACGAGACGCTGCCACTTAAAGTGCTCTTTCGACTCCCCCCACTCTGGACGGATTGAAACATGAACATGCCTCAGGCAAGGGAAGACGGTTCGAGGACTGACGAGGAACGAGAAGGGCGCTCGCGCTTCCGTTCGAGGCGCGATTGAGACATGTCTTGCAGCAATGCGGCTGGCGCTTCGATCTGGTTTTTGCGACGCCCCGTGTTGTAAGCTCGGCAGTTAAAGTGTAAGCTACTGAGCTACTAATAGGCGATAGTCCTTCCGGCCAGGCCGCTTCGTTATTTGTCGTCGCAAACCCCATGCGAGCAATCTGCGCTTGGATATCGATGATATAAAAGCCGGGCGCTATGAATTGCGACAGAGTGCGGCGGTGGTAATGGCCTTTTGATACAGCAATCGCTCTGGGAAGGCATTGGAATCGACGGAACCAGGTGTCGCGACGACGCTTGAATGCCATTCATCAAAACCCCCTCATCCAGCCTCTCTGAGCAAGGTTGCACTAGTCGACCCAACCTTACGTCGCAATGCCCGCCTCAGCCACGATTGTTCTATTCCAGATTCCTGGGCATTGAGCTAACTTACCGTGATAACCGTATGAGCTCGCGTGCTGCTGCCCTTTGGTGCCGAGTCGCTGGTTGTTGAGCTGAGCCGCCTGTCGCAAGCCTCCCTGGATGGATCGCCTGGCTGCTCATTTCAGCTTCAGCCGAACAACACCGTGTCTTCCCATCATGAACCCGTCTCAAACACTGACGAGCATCTCCCAGATAAAGGCCGTGACAAGACCTTCTTTAAGGTGACGTGTGCTTCCAACTACCACTGCGCAAATTTAAACCCCCATTGCGGCTCAAATGAGCGATTTGGGGCATGTCCCGTGCGAGTTTTGACGATATGATATCATATCTTACCCCATTTAATATCGCCACCGTGAAGAGGAATTCGTTGCCCTGAGCTGCGTACTTTGCACATGCACAACGTTTTACATGTCTACTACGCACAATATCACCACTTTGCGTTTTATATCGACTTAGTCAACTAGCCATTTATCAACACCAACGAGCAGGGCTTGGGCAAGAAGCCAGCGCTTCAAGAGGCCAGCCCTGGGCAGCGAACACAGGTGCTTTGTGCGTGCCGATCCGGCCGCAACATGGTTTGCTTCTTATGTTTCAAGTTATGCTAGTGTCGGCCGGCGCCACAATGGTACTGAGTTCAACGATGGCGTACTTGTAGATACCGGGACGGCTCTGCCACGCAGTTTGACAAGCAGCAATACCTCTGCTGCGACGGAGTATTGTACCTACATACATCCATCCAGCCTCGATGGCGCATACTGCGGCAACACGGGAAGCAAGCCTGGTACGACGCCGCATGTGTGCTCCGTGTCCCGTGCCCGTACCCGTACCAGTGTGTACGTCCGCGTAGAATCAGGAGATCTGATGAAGGGGGGCTCGTAAAAGCAGGCTGCGAAGAGTGAGTGAGTGCATGGCAGCGACGAGGTCCGCAATTCGTTGGGAAAGCAGAAAACAGCCGTCCCATCATCACTCGCATTGCCAAAGGAATAACAACGCACACTCGAGCCCACAACACCGGAGCTGTTGTATCGCAGGGCGGGCTCTCATTGGGACGCTGCTCTGCATGCATTATCCGGCCTGGGGCACAAATGCAGGCGATCATAAACTTTGGCCACTGCCGCAAGGCACACACACAGGAGAGGAGAACGGGGCCCAGCAAAAATGCTCCTGTCCCGTTGATGCTTGGGAGCCACCGTTCTGGCGCTGATTCGGCACGCATCTTGTCCACCCAACCGTGTATCCACAAGCCTCTCAGCGCATGCATCCAGGCTTGCGCGGGGGGGAACAAAGCGGTGACTGATGAGAGACGGCTGTTCGTCCTTGTACGTACTGTGCAGCATAGATGCGACGCTCACCCTAGACTTAAACTGAGCTGGCGTCAATTCTACTGTACAGTACATGTAGTCTATGTGTTGGTGTTGGTGTTGACTTTGTGAGAAACATCTCTCAGGGTACATACATGTACGTTCAACTCCCATCCACCTCTCTTAAGACAGGCATGCGACTACCGCTGCTATCCTACTGCGATGAGGCGAACCCTACTGTATTAGCACCAAGAAACAAGAATGAATAAGGATTAGAGGGAGGCTTGTCATGGCAAAACTGGGCGCACGCTGGCTGCAAAAGACGACCAGCACGGACGCCTGCGTGCTGCCCGACCTCAATGTAATGCCAACCCAACGAATATACGAGTACAGTAGCCTTGGGAGAAGACGCCTCGCACGCCTGAGAAGTATACAAAATCGCCTCCGACTGGACACTGAAACCGGGGGACCCATAGGAACGACATGGTCTGCGACTTAGCGGGAAACTGAGCTTGTGCCACTGCAGATGATTGGATTGCCCGTGCCTGGACGGAGTAATCGTCGAGCTTTTTTTCCTGTTCATTTTTCACCTTTCTTTTTCCTCTGCTCTGCTATTTCCTTAGTGAAATCTCCAAAGAGGGTCTCGAAACAGCAAAGGCCGAAGAGGGGAAATTGGGGGGAGAGCATGAGAGAAGAAAACAAGTTGGGTGTAAAAAAAGGGGACAAAGTCAATTCGTAGCTTGGGTATTAGCCAAGCCACGCATAACGCTGGTCGCGATTTGCGCCTTTCTCAGCGTAGCCGTTGCTCCAACCAGAGGCTGACGATTGACGGGCCATGAAGCAAACATTGGCCTGGTGCTTGGGGGGTTTTCCCCTCCTCTCCCCATTTGAGAGAGTTTGGGCCGATCTTGCGACGACAGGAGAGGGGCTGTCAGGCACACCACTCTCTCTGCTCTGCTCAGTTCAGCATCATCTCGAGTGGACAAAAGGTTGAGGCCAAGGAAGCACCGCAAGGCCCAGAGACAGCACAATTGATTGTCCATGTACTCTATGCTTGTACGGAGAAGCAGGAGCAAAGCAGACAGGCAAGCATTTGCTGGGTGGCTGCTTGATTACCCCGAGTGTTGCAGAGTTGAAGCTGTTCTGGATCGTCCTGTGAGGATCGAAGCGGTGCCGAGCCCCGGCAGCACACTAAGCATCTAGCACAAGATTCAATGCAGCCAGCAGGCAGTCATGCTTGGGACAGACGCTACGAGTATATGAATCGATAGCCATTGATGCTCGAGTCAACTGGCCTCAACTTGGACCCTTTGCCCAGCCCTTGCCGCTACCGCCTCAGTCTGGCCTCCCCACCTCTCCTGCTTAGCCCACACTGTTGCTGTTCAGGATCCCTGCAGGAGGAGAAACGGGCGCCTCTGGGCCGGCATCTGATGCGGCGCCCATTGGCCATCAGCAGCGCTCGGGAATTAATATTGGAAGAAGCACAAGCACAAAGAGGGAGGGCCACGGAGCAGCTGGAGTTGGTAAATTTAGCACCCAGCCGCTGGATATCGGCCTTGTATGCTTGGAGACTAGCAGGACTCGCTCACCCATGCCGCGGTGACGGTCCAGTCCAGCTCGTTCGTTTCGTTCTCCCTCTCTCCTTTAGCTTCGCCCGAGGTCGAGAGCCTTTCCAACAAGCGCTCGTCAAAATCCTGTACATACTGGGTGTGCCAGTCCCAGCCCATGGGGGTCGTCGGAATGCGCTTCGCGGAGCCTGGTTCTGGCTGGGGCCCTGGCCATTCGCTGTACAAGCAGGACAAGTCTGGATGTTTGTCTGCCAGCGAGTGGTGCGGAGAGGGTGGCGGATCAATCAATCAATCGCAATCAATCAATCAATCAATCAGCACCAGACCGCATGGACGCACGTCCGCACACGCACGCACACGCACGCCCAGCGTCCTGCAGCTTCGACTTCTGGGATGTGCTCCCATGCTATGCCATCATGTCACATATCGGCCACTGCCAGGCAGTGATACGACACGAATACCTGTACGTTTGGTAGTTACATGCTTCGTACATACAGACAGCACTTATTCCAAGCAAGAAGAAGGCATCGTAGGTATTAGCGCTTCGCAGAACGGAGATTGAGACACAGAAACAGAGCAGAGACAAGAGCACGGCACACACACACACGCCGTCTACACGATGGGATGGGATTGGACACGCAGGATTCCTACGCTGCTACTGTACGAGCCATGTATCTCTGGTCGTGCTAAGGCAACAGACTACATGTAGCTCGACACACTCTGCATGTCAGTTGCCGGCTCACATCTTGGGATCGCAGGCCATGAGGGGCTGGTGGCGTCGCCTTCGCTGTCCGTGTGGGCCCGTCTGGCTGAGTTTGACAACGAACAACTCCATAATAATAGATGATGCTACTACGCGAAAATGGCCGACGGGGTCACCAGACTAGGGACTTGATGAGTTGGTGACGGGTCAAACGGGCCAAACGAGCGGTCTCTGCACCCTATGCCCTTTCCGGCTGCGTTGCCATTCGCCTCAGCACCGTTCCCCTTTGAATCCGACCCTCTCACGGCATGGCAGAAGCCCAGTGTCTAACCATGTCCGTGTGCGAATACATGGACGAGCACAGTAGCTTGCGCCCACACGTGTGCGTACTGTGCAGTAGCAGCAGCCGCAGCAGCAGAAGACGACGAGACGAGGAAAAGAAGGGGAAGAAAAAGTGACCACCGATATGTACGCTGCCCTAACCATCTGCTGTGGTGCCTGACGAAGGATGAGGGTTTTGGAGATGCCGTCATCTTATAGGTCCGTTGGATTGGCTGGCGTTTTGTGGCCGCAGACGGGCATTGATGGAGCTTGGTCTCCTGTCGAGAGACTCCGGCTTGGCTTTTCTGACCAGTACGAAAGTAATGGAACATGGATTGGATCAATCCAGCTCTATAGACATGTCGAGTATATTGCCTCCCTTGGTTGCGAATCTATTTGCCAATTCAATCGCAACTGCTGCTGTCAAAGCCAAAGCCAAAGCCAAAGCCAATGCTGGAGCGGCTCAGTACAAGTACTGTATCTACCTACATCCAATGTAAGCGGTGTTGAGTCACCCCACGGCGAGGGCTTCATCACACTATCAACTAGCAATGCTTAATTTCTTTAGCTCTCTCTACCGTATATATAGCCAAGGGCGTTAATCTCAAGCCTTCGTAAATGTGCGCGACGCGAGAGACAGTAGATCGAGGCGCAAGGTGGAAGCCGGCTCCCCATTATTCGTCGGCCCAGTTCCAGTTTGTTTGCGCCGTACAGCACGGCATGGGATGGCCACTGCAGCCTGAACAGCAGCCTTTTCCCCCTTGCTTAGAGAAGCGCCGTTTAGTAGCAGCTAGACCAATGCTAAATAATCAAATTAAAGTACATGTTTGAGAGAGAAAGGGTTCCAAATGCCACCGGGCGCAAAAAGAAGAGAACAAAAAGCCCGGCGAATGCGACTGGGGGCAATGGCCCTTGGGGCGTCGAGACGCTGATCCAGTCCTACAGCCTGCTGAACTTTTGCCTCCAGGGTTCCCACAGCGCCATCCAGGCCTCGCCGCCAGCACGTTCTCTAGCGACCACAGGCCCTGAACCGCCGCGCTACAGGCGCTACAGGGCGCTTCCAGAAGACTGCGACAGCAGCGCCGTGTTAGTGAGCCCAAGCCGGCAGCAACAAAATCGTTCGACCTCGCCTAGCCAGCTCCTCTTTTCCCCATGCACACATTCTACCAACTTGGCCTCCAGCAACAGCTTTTGCAAACCACTCCTGATACATCTGGTGAGTTCCATCGACTCTCTCGTCGTGCGCGATCATGCATTTGCCCTGAATTTGGCCTCACAATACGCCCCCGTCCCTTGGATTCGCACCTCATCCCACCCCCCGTCCTGGCTTTGCCCGGCGCCTTCGTTCACAGCAGCTTTTTCTCCTCCAATCCGTCCCGACTGAGGGCTTCGCGGTCTTCATCAACTCTTGTTGGCAGCCTTGTTCCGAGTCCATCGCAGGCGTCCATGGCTAACTTCGCTTGATCGTCTCCCAGATCTCCTCCAGAGCGCCGCCGCTCTCGCCAGTCCTCGTCGCCGCCGAATCCGCCGCCGCGCCAGCCAGGAGCTGACCAAGAAGCAGGCGCTTACCGCATAGCCTGGATGGTGATGAACTTTTGACATTGCCTCATCATTCATCGTCATCTAGAGGCGGAAGAGCCCATATCGAGTCCTGGCTATCGGCCGGTGATGAAATTGCCCGTCCTCCTACTAAGCGATTCTCTTGCCTGAAGCTGCTGGCTCTGTCCGACCAAGGCAAAATCCGCACCCACGTCCCCAGCCCAACTCTCTCCACGGGGCTTTGATCGCCATCCCCTCCTCTTCCATCCGATTCGACATTACACAAGTCCATCAAAAAGAAGGACGAAACATAAAAACATGAATTCGTTATCCCCCATAAACACTTCTGGCGGCATGTCGGCGGCGTCCTCAAACGGTGGCAGTGTCTCGCCTCGTCAGGCGCCGAGCCCCAAGAACGTCGCATTTGAGCTGCTATTCCTTGAATCGCCTCAATACCGTGCGCGCTTGCCCATGCGAGTCCAGATTTATCCTCATGATACCACGGACTCGATTGTTACAACCGTCAAGAACTTTTACGGCTTGTACTCGGGTCCTCCCGGATCAAAAGGCGTCAGCTTCGAGGACGAGCTTGGCAACACCCTGATTGCGCGATATGAAAATTTCCGCAACAACATGATTGTCTACGTTCGAGTCATCGAAGAGGCTCCCGTCGGCGCCCTAGAATCACATCACTACCGCGGCCTTCATATGGGCGCTGATTCTTATTACGGGGGCGACGGCTACGCCCTCTCTCAGCGCTACGGGCCCGAGATGGCCCGGTCTTATTCGACATCACCACGCAGGCGAAGTCCTTCGCCGCGGGGACGCAGAAGCGACTCCTCCAGCACCAATGGCAAAAAGGGTCGCTCTCGCTCTATCAAGAGCCGCAGCCTCCATAACCACACCGATGCCTACGCCGAGAGCATGAATGGTTACAGCAGCGGTGATGGCGCCCCGAGCACCGCTTCCGCCCGAGCAAAGGAGCAGCTCGGAACCACCGACATTAGTGTTGAAAACATTGTCGAAGGTGGCCGACGGAAGAGGGCCAAGTTTGAGAGCTCTGTAAGCGTCGCGCATCATCACTACAAACGTTTGTTCGCGATTTTGCTAACCCTTTTTTTTTTCTCTCTTCTAGGAACTGCCTCTATTCGCACCGCCTCAGATGCCGGCCGCTACTTCGAACCCATCCGTCTCTCCGGCCAGACGTATCGAACATCACAGGCCATCTCTGTCTTACGTCCAGACTGGCCAAAACCCTTTTATAAACCCACGACCGCTACACTCTCCGCAGAGCTATGGTAGCGGGCATGGGTTGAGCATGTACTCGACCCCTGTCTCCAGCGACCGTCGCGGTCGGGGCAGCATCTCGTACGGCAGTCATAGCATGACCCATGGCATGGGCATCCTCCCAACTCCCGACCCCACCGTCGGAAGCTGCATGTCGGAGGAAGACAAGGATGTCGCCATTCAGCTCATGCGGCTCGGTGAGATGTCTAACATTTCCCATGGCCGTACGTCTGCATCAACCTTGGAGGACGCTTTTAGCGGTCGAGCCGACGGCGTATCGTCTACTGGCGCAACTAGCGACAGCGACAGTGACAGCGACGCCGAGCTCCCGCCATCTCGTCGCCAAAAGTTGGATCTGTCTGGTGTGTCCAAGCAGATTTACCAGACCACCGAATCACACTTCATGCCGCCCATTGACGGCGCCGAGGCCAGCGGTGATGATGCCGACTATGAGGATGGTCTAGACGTCAAGCCGGCTCAGAGTAGGTCGGTAAAGAGCAAGCCTGCTCCCATCGCCGTGCCCAAGCCTGTCTCTTCCAAGATCAAGGCGCCCCGCGCTTCCAATGGCAGCAAGACAAAGAAGCCGCCCATTGTGCCCAATGGCCCAATCTCCCCCGCGGCCTCCACCACACACTCCAGGAAGCAATCAGTGGTGTCCATTGGACATGTCCCGCAAGCCGGAGAAGATGATCAGCCTGATCTCTCTACCAAGCCACGCTGCCAGCGGTGCAGGAAGAGCAAGAAGGGCTGCGATCGACAACGACCTTGCGGGCGCTGCCGCGATGCCGGCCTCTCAGCAGATCAGTGCATCAGCGAAGACGAGGGCAACGGCCGAAAGGGTCGCTATGGTCGCCACATGGGAGTGCCGCTGAAGAAGGAAGAGATCATCATCGCATCGCATCCGGCTCTGTTGCCCGCGGCACCCATCGCTGCCAACACCATGACTGCCGACAAGGCCAAGAAGCGTAAGCGGTAGAGAACAAATTTGCTCGTGTGCTTTTTTGTTTTCCCGCGCGCCAGGCTCTGTACGATGTGTGTCGGTTAGGAAGCAAGAAAGAAAAGGAGGTTTTTTTTTTCTTTTCCTCTCCCTGATTCTCAGCTCAGGGTCGCTCGGGGTACTACAGTCCCTACAATGTTTATTTTCTCATGACGGTCCTACAGTCTCTGAATTGGACGCTTGAGATACAAAAGAGCAACAGGGTGGTCGGCGGCTATAGCCTGTTGAGCTTGTTTTTTATTTCTTTCTGGCGCAATCTTCATTTTCTCACTTGATGCTATTATGAAGATGTAATCATGACGGCCAATGCAAGGCCATTACACTCCTTCAATGGCGTTTGGGATGTGTATCAGGTGTCATTTATCTGTTTTCGGCTTATTTCTTCATTTTCTCCTCTTTTTCATCATCGTTTCTGTTTCTGCTCTCTTCCTTTCGCATATGCGTTTTCAATTGCGTCATCACCAAGCTGCACAGCGAAGCCAGCTACATCAACAAATGACAGTAGGGCATACGCACACAACTGCACCATCTCTGCAACTTGTGCGCAAATCACATCAATGGAGGGAAACCATTGATCAGGAACGAGGGGTTATCACCAAAAAAGGTGGCCGTGGCGAGCTTTGGAAAAAATGTCTTGCCAACGAAGGTTAGGACGAGAGGTGGGGAGGAGCGTGTCCGATATTTTCTTATCTCCTTTCTTCCTGTTTTTTTTCTTCTTTTTTCTATTTTCCTCTATTATTTCCTTTCGCATCCTATGTCTAAAGTAAAGAAGGATTGGTCGGGTATGGTGGCACAAAAAAAACAACGCCGGTTGGAGCGCTCGTCTTTGGTGTGATTACAACTGTCTAGTTTCTTGACAGGGGACGGGTGGCAGGGAAGGAGGTGCTCTTTTTTTTCCTCTGCTGTTTTTCTGTTATCTTTTTCATCTTCCTCCGTTTTCAAAGTTTCCTATCTGTTGCGCCGAATTTTCAGCGATTCGTGGTCGGTAGTTTGCGGGTTTTTTCTATCTTTGACAGTTCTTTCCTTTGAGATTCTGGTACAGCTCGTTCCTGTTTTCTGGAAGGAGGGAGGGGCTTGCCTGGGAGGAACAAATGGCATAGCACAGAGAAAGGGAGCGCAATTGCGCTTCGAATATACGGGAACATGTTTTTATAAAAAAGAAGTCGTTTTACATTAGCAGATGCGCCTTGACTGTTTTTGCGATGAGTGATGGGTAATGAGCAAAGGACAAGTTTTGGCCCGTTTCAGGCGATCCCGAGCCGCTAGGGCGTTTCGCCCGATGTTAGCTTGAGCGCAACGTCGCAAGGATGGGACGCACCAGGCGCTTCGAATCCGCCCTGCAGCCGCGCAGCGCCAATCGCTCACCCGACACGATGACGGTATCCATTCCAAGCTGAATGCCGCCAGAGGAGCATCTCCGCCAGCACTCTTTTGAAAAACATCTCGCGGCAGAGGTGCAAGTGTCGTCAAACTTGGCTCTCCCGACCATACCCCATACAGGCTAGCGCCGTTACGGGCCGGCAGAAGCCGGCGCAAGGGGATCCTTTTGGGATCCAGGGGTTCAATAGCCGATTGGTCCGGGTGGATGCGGGGTCATGTGACTTTGCACGAGGACAGAGGAAAGACAACGATAAGGGGAAGGATTTTGTGTGTGCGATTTTCCATCTGGGGGGCTGTTTACGTCATTGAGTTACCCCGCGGATTGGAGGGGCTGCTTCGGCAGAATTCTGGAGAAATGAGAAGATGCAAAAAGAAAATGAAGCTGAAAAGAAATATACAGAATGCATGAGTTTTGTGTCGCATGAGTAAGTCGATTTTGGACTGGTGGAAAAACAAAAGGTGAGAGGGCAGCTAGATAGTGTATTAATGAGTTGCATTCATTTCGCCAACCGTCGAGGTCTAGTTCGGACGTGAAACTCCGCCAGCGAGCGGTAGCGCTCTACTTTTCTCTCCAGGCACCGGGAAGCGCACCGCCACTGACGGATAATGTTCTGCAGCGAGAAAACAATGCTAAAAAGAGAGGGCGCGCAACTTGATTGAGCGAATGAGAAGCAGAGAAAAGGAATTGGAAATCAAATAGAATAGCTTCCCGCTTTTATTTTTTCTCTTCTAGTATTTCTTCTCCCGAGCTTCGTCAAGTGGGCTGGAATATTCCTTTTTTTTTTTTCCACAATTTTTTACGTACACATTACCTTACGGGAAGCGGTGAGAAAATTGGGGGCCTGAGGCAGGCGATAACCGCAACGGAAACAAAAACAAAAAGACGAGCAAAAAATTATTCCCAAGTCGCCGATTTCTGGTTCGGCCTGATGTGGGCCCGGGGAAGCCGGACATCGGAGCGGGGGGGAGGGGCTGGGGCTGGGGCTGGATAAGAGAACGAGAAAAAGGTTCCCCAAGGCCCAAGTTACCCTGTATTAGTACGATGTAAATGCTTGGGGAAAGCAGGATTTCTTATGGGCATGTGGTTTCTTTTTTGTGGGTTTTGTTTCGGGTGTTTGTTTACGCGGGAATATTGAGCTCCGTCGGCACGTTATTACTGCTTTTGGCAACTTGAAGGATTGTGTGTTGAGAAGAGTTATGACAGCTTATCGGTTGTCTATCGGCCGTATGTCAATTGTCAAGATGAAAGACAAATCTCGCCCCCAAGAGATATGCCCTTCCGACGTCCCTTAATGAGACACATCACATGCTCCTTTGAATTACAGAAGAAAGGATGAAAAAAATTGAAAAGAAACAGAGCCAATTGGCCTGGCCAAGCCCACAAAATCACCAACCCCTTACATGAAAAAACACAATGGCCCAGCTGATTCCGTGCAGCCGGGCTCGGTGAAAGATGCTCCGGTTCTAGCTGCCGATTCGGCTTCTAACGCGATCCACTCTGGGCCCCCCCTCCCTCTACTTACATGTACATTTTGCTTTAGGGCGCGCGCGTGCACCATCATGCTTCGCTCACTCGGCAGATAATACCACTATGTAACTTCGTACTTTTTTTCTTCTTTGTTTTTTTAAACTGGGCTTGGTCTGCTGGTTCCCTTTTTTTTCTACTGCGCCGCTGATGAGTCTATTGATAATATCACAGCGCCCTGCACCAGGGGGGCGATATCGGGGGCGTCATCCCCGAAGAACGGAACGGCGTTTAGGGGGATGTCCTTGCAATTGAACTTTTACTTGATGGAAAAGTAATAGAAGCTGATAAGAGAGAACCGATGCAAGGCGTTTCGGCGGGGAGTATATAAGTGTCTTCCCCGTACGAGGCAGAGCTAAAGATGAAAGAGGGTTTGTTCTTGTTCGGTGGGAGCTTTTCGCTTGAGAAAAAGAGTGGCATGGCTTTGGAGCTTCTACAGCTTTGTTCTTGTTGTTCGATGTGCTATAGGAAAGATTGATTTTTATTATTACTACTTTTTGTTTTATATTAACTGTCCACTAATACGATAACCCCCTCTCTATATTTATCTCTTCTTCTCCTTTCGTTAATATTGATCATGACGCTACGAGATGATGAGAAAGATGCCTCCTCCCATGGACCTGTTGCCGTCCAGGAGACCAGTGTCCTCGGCAACACCACTTCCAACTCCAACAATGACAACTCATCACCAATTGTCATAAACACTGCTCATGACGTCGAGCTGGCCGAAGAAGAAAAAGATTACGGACCTCCCCCAGACGGCGGTCTCCAAGCGTGGCTCCAGGTCCTCGCAACACACCTCATCAACGCCATGACCTGGGGCTACGCGGCGTCCTTTGGCGTCTACCAGCTGTACTACGTCGAGACACTCGGCCTCCCAGCGTCCCAAGTCTCGTGGATTGGCTCCGTGCAAATCTTCTTCACCTATGTCATCTGCGCCGTGTCCGGCCGCCTCGCCGACGCGGGCTACACGCGCGAGACGGTCGCGGTAGGCACCTTCATGGCCGTCTTCGGCACCTTCATGACCAGCCTGGCGACGACGTACTGGCAAATCTTCCTCGCCCAGGGCGTGTGCATCGGCTTCGGCCTGGGCGTGGCCTTTATGCCCGCCATCTCCGTGCTGAGCTCCTACTTCGACAAGAACAGGGCCTTTGCGCTGGCCGTCTCGGCGGTCGGCACCTCGGTCGGTAGCGTGACGTTCCCCACGACGATCCAGTATCTGACGCCCAAGATTGGCTTCCCCTGGGCGGTGCGCTGCGCGGGTTTTCTGGCGCTGGCCATGGCCGTGACTGCAAACATCCTGCTCAAGCCAAGATTGCCGCCGCGCAAGTCGGGCCCTCTGTTTGAGATTGGCGCCTTCTCGGAGCTGCCGTACCTCTTGTTCTCCATGGCTGCGTTTGTATACTTTTATGCTCTCTACTTTGTCTTCTTCTATGTACGTAAGCGCAGTATCATGATGCGTGTGTTCCTTTTTGTCTTCTTGGTTTTCTTTCGTCGCTTCCGTGAAGTGGAAATCGTGACTTGCTTGCAAAAAATCATCAAAATAACAAAGAAAACTACAACTCCAAAAAAATGTCGTCGTTAACCCCTTTCCTAGATTAACAGTTACGCCCGTAACGTCATTGGCTTCTCCAACGTTGACTCCATCAATCTCCTCATTATCACGAATGCCATGGGCATTCCCGCGCGGCCGATTGTAGGATTCCTCGCAGACAGATACACCGGCCCCATCAATCTCTTCGTCACGGCCACCTTTGTGGTAAGCATAATGCTGTACTCCTGGATCGGAGTCACAACCCGGACGGGCATGTATGTCTTTAGCGTTGTCTACGGCTTATCTATCGGGGCCAACCAGGGCACGTTTGTCGCGTCCCTGACAAGCTTAACCAAAGACCCGCAGAAGATGGGCATTCGATTTGGCATGGTAGAAACGCTGTGTTCGCTGGCGACGGTGGCTGGAGCTCCAACCGCAGGTGCCATCATTGACCACAACAATGGCGACTTTTTCTGGGCACAGATATGGGGAGGAACTGTCATGGCTGCAGCAGCGGTCATCTTTGTAGCATGTCGCATATCTGTGACCGGATGGAGATTCAAAGTCAAGGTTTAGGCGGGCGGCTAGTAAGTCAGCTGCCGGTAGAATTGGTTCGATCGGAAACGGGGCGAAAAGGGGAGGGGGGGATCGGGTAGAATGGCGGGGAAAGATGTTAAAAAAGAGGGAGGATATTCACAATGACGAGTGACGAAAATGTATATATGCCGATATCGGAACATGGTTCACCAAGGAAGCATGTTTTCAGGTAGTAGTAATAATGACGACTTTAATCAATATGTACTAGTGTTTATTCGCTGGGTGTTGGATGATGCTCAGCGTTGCTGCAGCTCTGCTACGGCTCGGGCTGCCAGAGTCGCAACCTGCGAGCCGTCTTCCCAGATGTTGTCATGTTCAAGGTGGAGGTTCCTGAGGACAAGCGGCGTGATGCCGTCCTTGATGAGCTTTGCCTCCATGATATCAAGCTCGGGCATGTCGATGGCAGTATCCTCTGTAGACGCTGCCAAGATGAATACACGAGGGAACTCGGGGCACAGGGTTTTGAAGCTGCCGGGAAACTTTGCGGGAGATGCTGCGTCCCAAGCTAGCCTGTCTGGACCAAAGGCATCGATCACGAATGTCTCGTAAAAAGTATCGTGCCTGTCTACAATACCTCTCAAGTCGTGGATGCTAGCTATGCTGATGAGTGCTGCTGGAAAGGGCGCGACTGGACCCCAGCTATCGGATATGCCGCTGTTCATAATGACCTGGTGAACCAAGGTGCCGCCGGCTGAGTGGCCGATGAGCACGTAGTCGTTGCCAATGCCATATTCGGCATTCAGGAGCCTCAGCGCGGACAAGACATCTTGGACATGATGCGGATGCTGGGCCTGACGAAACTCATTCTCCGGCGTCGAAGCTGGATCCTGGGGAAATCGAGGATGCGGAGACAGGCGGTAGTCGAGGCTGGCAAAGCCGCGAACCGCAGATTTCGGCAGATCAGCCAGCGCCAGCATATGCTTGATGGACGGCACAAAGTCATTGATGTTGTTTCTGGGGTCTCGCCACCCGCCTCCATGGACAAAGCTGTCACGGATAGAGTTAGGCTCCGAGTCTGTTCCACAGCGGGAGTAACGTCAGCGCAAACGTACATTATCCAATAGGCTGGCGTTGAAGGTGCCGTTTCTGGCTCTTCAAACTGCCAGACACCGACTTGCTGGAGCTGGTGCTGTCCGTATTGGTGACTGGCATACTTGAGGCCGGGGATGTCTGGAGAAGACGCCATCGTGACTCGTCGCTAGGGATGTTGAAGGGTCCAATTCCACTGGTTGGTTGGATGCGCAAATTGGAGAGGGGGAGGCGGGGTGCAGATACAGGGTTACAGAATATACGGGAATAGATAGAATTGAGGCCTTTTTTGCTGTTATTTTCCCTTTTGTAATCTCTTGTTTTTGTATTTGTCTTGTCTCAGCATATAGCGTCAGATTGTGGCCAAAGCGTCGATATCATGAAAAGACCAGGAGTAAGGAGATCAATGTCAAGAGGCGGCTTCGGGTAGAATGCCGTGCCGTCTTCATCTCTGGATATAATGAGAGACATTTCCACGGGCCGGCGATTTAATGAAAAATACGGGGTAGCGAGTCGCTAGAGGTCTTCGAGAAGGAGGCTAGCGGTGGCTACAGGCGGCAAAGTACCTGTACTTGCAGGGCGGTTCCTGGTCGTCGTACCGGTACCTGTGCCTGTATTTTGTCGATATTTCACAGCGCACAACCGCCCATTATTGCCATCCAATTCAATTCAATCCATTGATAGCCCCGAACTAGTCCTGCGGCAGCTGACCGAGCGTCAAGTCGAGGCCCACCTGCAGCAAATGCTTGGCAATACAGTCTAATCGGAAGCGGGAATCAATAAAATAAGCCAATCCATCTCGATGCGAGTGATTCGGCAGAGTGCGAGAGGGGAAAGAGTGCAGCAGAGTAAAATGAAGAATCAGGGATAGGGGCGGCTGTGCGGCTCCGTTGCATGGTATCGTACCTGTACTTGTACTCGGGACAAGTACCGGATTTGATCTGAGAGATACCCTCACTGAGAACACATCAATTGTCCAACTCTCAAAAGTGACAGAGCGGCTGAAAGGCCGTCAATTCTTGCCATGCGTTTCCCCTCGCGTGGCGGCTGTCTTTCAGCTACACTCAATCGCACCATCGCACTGTTGGCTCAAATGAGCACAAGGTGGCGGCGAGCGGGACGAAACAAACGGGGGAAGAAACAAGAGGCTTGACTCAGCCATGGAATAGTTTTACAAATTAGCTCGAGGCTAAGCTTTTTGCGACAGTGTCCGCCACCCTGTTTATACTGTATCTGTGTCGATACCTGCTGAACTTGGCAGTAAAACGCTAGCAAGCTAAAAATATGATAAGATAGCCCATCCATGCCATCATATCTCATTGTGCTTCTGCATATCCCCGCTGTCGAATTGGTCTCGATGAATTAGTTATCAATGCAACCAAGTCCTGTTTATATGTCTACGTTCTCCAGTCATTCTTGGTCCAAAGCGGTGCGATCCGCTGCAATACGCTCCGTCGGTGAGGTTGTTGCTGACTTAGCAGGATATACGAAGATCTTGCTGCTTCGATCAGGTTGCGCAAGTGTAACAAAACGACCAGGTATACTGAGCCAAGATCCATGGAGAGGGGAGTAACTGCGTCATGCAACTACATCCGTCATCAAAAGTGAGGCTCACAGCCCGCACTTGCGCACTTGACGCAGATCAATGGATGGATGGGATTCCACTGTGAGACCAGATGAAACAAAGACACGGCTTGTCTCAGTCTTGGCCCAGCCCACCCTCACGGTTGGGTTTGTCTTACTGGATTGCATGTAACAGCCTGCAAAAAACTCTATATCAGCTTAACCAACGCCAAAAGCGGGAGACGAAAATGTCAATTGCCGGCAGTGCCAAGGCATTGGTTACCAAGAATAAGCATGTTGCTGAGATAATCCCAAAGTTAATTCCCAAGTTGTTCTAAATTTAATACGGGCATCTGGACCTTGCCGGAGTCTTGATGTTGTCGCCGCGGGGATAACGCAATCCACCCCTCAGAATGCAACTGTACGATAGAGATCGTGTGCTCCATTTCCATTTGTCTTCACTTGTGCCAGGATTCCTCCTGTACGAGTTGGCTGTCTGTGACGAAGACTGCAGTAGCACGAGACCTTGTGCACCCGCTGTCCGACGAGCTTAGCAGTAAATAGACTCATCCCGAACATGCAGCTTCAATACGAACCACACCATTGCCAGCCTCCAACATCTGGATTGTCTGGATTGTCCCTCTGCATTTCCTCTTGTAGACTAACTCATCATCGTCGCATCCCCCTCTTTCTGGCAATGCATTGACACTGAAAATGGGATCATGGCGCACACGGTGTGCTTGTACCCGGTACTTGATGCATGCGACCTATTCGGGACAGTGCGAGATGTTTTAGCGGTCGAAATAAGGGGTTGCCGACCCCCAATTGCAGCAGGTGCCTAAAGTACCGCTACCTGCGAAGTAGTGGCTAGACACAGCTAGCACTAGGTCACCGAGACATAAAAAGGCACAGCGCAATAAATCTCGGGAAGTCATTGGCGTGGCTTGGCGGGCTCGCGTGGGGCATCTCCCTCTGGCGGTATTGCAGGCACGCGACACTGACTAGAAAGTACCGGTACAGGGACTGTACGGAGCACGGAGCGACTCGACTCGACTCGGGCGAGTAAAAACGAGCAGAACTTTTGTTTGCCCAACTGCCACTCCCGCTTTCTGCTTGTAAATCTCATCGTCCGGTCTTTGCGGTCTCTGCTTTTAGTTTGTGCGCACGCGATCACTGTCTCTCGCTGCCTTTGGCACTAGTTTCTTCCCTTCGTTTTCTCTTTTCCTTTCTCATTATTTATTTATTTTTGCGTTGCTCTGCGGCGTTGCTCTGATACCGAGGCGGAGACAGTGTCGCGATCCCGTCGCCAAGGGGGAAAGCACCAAACGAAGCTGGAGAAAGAGAGCACACTATAAACCCTCTTCTACCGCTTCAACAGCGGCGCGTTGGATATGAGAAGCGTCACTTGGTGCTAGCATCGTGAGCCTCTCGTTTTTGCCTTCGGCCCTCTCTGCCCTTTTTCTTATTTCGACCTCGGCCGCGGCCTCGACTTCGACCTCAACTCATCGAACGAATCCGATTCCGACTCAACTCGATTCTCCTTTCTTTTCAGTCTATTTCGCGATGGAGTCGACGCGCCGCTTCGCCAGCGGCATGGCGTCTGGCATCCGCTTCTCCAGCCCGACGCGGAGACAGTTCCATTCCGCTGCCTCGACAGTGACCCGCGTTTCGGCACCTGTCCTCCGGGTTCTGTCTGCCTTTGCGGCTCGATTCGTTTCCCGAGAGTTCCTCTTTGCCATATGCGTCGTCGCCATCATCAGCAGCAAGCTGGTCCACATATATGCCCATCTCACGGCGCTTGCCTTCTCCTCCATATCACATTGGGGCCTCACCTTTTTCACACAAGATAGCATCTTCTTAATAATAATACGGCTGCTGCTCGATACGGATATCTACCCATGGCGGTGGCTGCGCATCGTTCTCACAACGCTGGCCTCACTCATCGTCATGGCTGTGCTGCTCCTATCAGCTGTCAACAACTCATTCTTTGTCGTTGCAGGCTCTGAACCGCATTGGCGCAATGCTGGCCTGGCTAGCAACGCCTCTTCTTGGAAACTGGCAGTTACTGGACTGTTTACCTGCCTGATTGTGTTGGCTATCGATCTGGGCATCAGCTGGGTGACTCAGGACATCTTCTACTACCTGGCTGGCCTTGTCGTGGACCTGCTCAGGTGGCCCTTCACCTTTGTATACAACCTGATCCCCTACCGCGTACGCCCTGCGGTAAATGTCGGATACGCTCACATCCCGCAGCAAGATGTCGAGGGCGGAGCTGAGCTCATGGGCAAAGAAGACGACGATGTTGACACCAGCGGTACTTCCAGCGGCTCGAGCGGCTCGAGCGTCATCTCTGATAATCGTCGAAAGTCGAAATGGACCACTGCTCTCTATATTCTTGTCGGCTTCACACTGTTCCTCCAGATCCTGCTGTATATTGTCCGGCCGAACGAAGGATCTTATGCCTACATGTCGTGGACCTTGCCGCTGATACCCTTTGCGGATTTTGCTCACTCATCGCCTATTTTAGCTACACTCACTCCCGTCTACGATAACAGCATTGGTTGGGCCTGGGATAACCGTACCGCACTGGTTGAGCCGATTCGATGGGAGTGGCTGCCAAAGGAACCCCTCGCAGGGTTTGAAGATTGGTACGATCAGGAGCAGACCCACTATCGTGCTTCCCAGGATCCCCTGAAAATATCCAACCTTAAGAACGATCTCCTCCCGGAGCTTCGTGACAGACTGGCAAACATCACTATTAAGAACGTTGTGCTCATCAAGCTCGAAAGCATGAGAAAGGATGCCTTCCCTGTCAAGAAGGATGGCTTGTTCTATCAGCTTGCAGTAGAGTCGTTTGAGAACGGTACACTCCCGAAGACGGCCGAGAAGAAGATATCCACGCTCACCCCCACCGCCAACTTCCTGACGGGAGATTACGAGGATGGCTTTGAACACAAGGAAAAGAAGCGACGGGGTGGTCTCAACGCCAACAACTGCCACACGACCGCCAGCTACACCCTCAAGAGTCTGACTGGTACACTCTGCGGACTGTCGCCCCTTGTCGCCGATTTCAATGCTGAAGTATCGCATCACATCTACCAACCCTGCTTGACCCACATCTTTGATGCCATGAACCTTGGCCTCGCAAATTCTTCTAAGGACGCCGACAAGAACGACTTTACCACCCACAAGTGGAAGTCTTCCTTTATGATGTCCGTGACAAATGGGTTTGATAAGCAGGATGAGCTCATGGTTCAGCTTGGTTTCCCAGAGAACAACACTGTTTCGAAGGAATATCTCAAGAGTGACGACGCCAAGTTTGGACCGGTGGATGAAGAGGACATCAACTACTACGGAATGCCCGAGTACGTCATCGAAGATTACATCCGCGATGCATTCAAGACGGCCAAGGAGAACAATGAGCGAGTGTTTTTGACGCACTTGACCAGCACTACGCACCATCCTTTTGGGCTCCCCGAAGGTGTAGACCATGTGCCCATTACTAGCGAAGACAGCACCAAGCTCGACAACGTATCGAAATACCTCAACGCTATTGGATTCGTCGATGGCTGGCTCCAAAAGATTCTGGATGTTCTGGATGAGGAAGGCGTTGCTGACGAGACGCTGGTTATCTTTGTTGGCGACCACGGCCTCTCGGTCCCGGAAAACGATGGCATTACGCCGTACTATAACGCAAACATTGGCAACTTCCACGTGCCGCTGGTCTTTTCACATCCTCAGCTACCTGCTATTGACATTGATGACGCAGTTGTCTCATATCAGATTCTGCCTACGATTCTTGATATGCTACTTGAGACCGGCTCGCTCTCTCCATCCCAGACTGGCATCGCAAAAGACATGATTGACAACTACGAAGGACAGTCAATGCTGCGAGAGCTCATAAACTACAACGAAAAGACGCACCAACCTAACTGGCAATTTACCGTCATGAACCCTGGTCGAGCAACTGTTGCTGTTCGTGACTCGCTCGAACCACACTGGAGGCTCACGGTGCCCATCATTGAAAACACCGAGTGGCGCTTCACCGACTTGGATACAGAGCCCCATGAAGAGAAGCATCTCGTTGCTTTTGAATTTGCCGAGTTTTTGAGCAAAATTGAACAGGAGAGGTCACCTGAGGCAGCCCAATGGGCAGAGCAAGCTGCGTTTGTCGCACGATGGTGGGTTGAAGAGAACAGTTTGCGCTGGCACTACACCCCATAAGGATGATCCCGCCGTCTTTGAACTGCGACTCTGAAGGGTCCCGAAAATGACTCTTGAAAAAGTTTCAACTTTTTATTCTTCTTTACACCCTCATGACATATTACCAGATATCGACATCTGTTGCATTGTTTAAACCTTCTTTTTACACCACACATACTTTCTTCTTCTTCTTTTTCTACTTTTTGTTTCATTTACAGGGGCATTGGGGCATTAATATTTTTTGTTTGTTCTCCTTTCATTTTTGTATTCAGTCAGGGTATATAAGGCGTCTCGTACTTATGATTGTGAATTTATGGGTGGACCGTTCAACACATGCCTTTGGAATTTCTTTTTTGGAGGACCGGGTTTGTTGGTCCTACGGTAGACAAAAGAGGATTTGGAGCTGCCGAGTCTTTTTTGGTATGGCGCTGAGGATGTTAGAGAGGGGAGACATGATGGAATGTATATAGTAGATTAAGATTACGTATATAAACTCCTAGGCTCAGCGGACAATACAGAAAGAAGATGAAGACACGATGAGTTGATATTCTGGAGAGGTGGCCCCAAGTAACGTGATATGATGTGATGAACAAGCATACGTGTATCTACAGAAGTGGTGTGCTGTTGATCTGGTGCAATCTGCGGAGTATTGTTAGTCCCATCTATGCTTGTATTGTATGCTCAGACTGATCTCCCTCGCCCCAGATGATAGCACACATACATTGCTCCCGTGACCGTGACCGTGACGTATCGTTTGAGTCTTGTGCAACGTGATATCTGCATCTATCTCTATCTATCTGCATGAAGCATCTACGACAATCTCCCCCGTATCACATCACAATCTGCTACTACAAGTGTCACTGTCACCACTACACCAGCGGCATCGTGACTCTCCGTTCCTCAAGCACCCGCCGGGCCGTGAAAAACGTGATTCCGTGCCTTCCATGTCTCAGTTCAGCCCTCGGCTCACACAACAAGATTTTTTATTTCTCCTTGTCCCATTTCCCCTCAAACTGCTACTGCAACGCTTTTTTGCCCACTCTCTGTATTACTCCGTGTTACCGATTTTAGCCCGCTGGAGGGACAAGCGTCTGGCTGCCCAGCTTTTGATGCGGAAATTCTCCGATCGTCAAGCGAGACAGTGATTGTCTGTGATTCTTTGTGATTGCTCTGTGATTGTTCTTTGGGGGATTGGCCAGTTAGATTCTGTGTCGCCGCAGAGGCGCAGATGAGAACGGTCACGAGGAGACAAGAGAAAAGGAACCAAAGACGAGCGATGAGCGATTCACTGCCATATTTGGTATGTGAATACGCTCATCGTTGTTATCTTGGTAAAATGATTGTCCCAACCTCTCATCTCTGCTTCACTACTCGTGCTTGGAATCTAATGAGCGCGCAAGCTCAGCGGCTTAGAAATCACTCGCTTCGTCCAATTCCGCGCTTCTATTCGCTCGTTTCCGGCACCACCATCTCATGCACCTGGCGCCAGATTCCGACCAACCACAGCCGCTCGTCTAGATGAAGTGCCTAAAGGGAGCCGGGCCCCGAAAAGGGTTGCACTTTGCGAGGGACCTTTTGGCTCCTGTTGGTTGTTTTTGTGTGGCTGCCACTTACAGGGGACGACGAGAAATCGAATCATCGCCGTCGCAATAAACCAAAGACCAAACAGCGTGTGGAGAAGCGGTGTCTGGGACCGGAGATATTGAGGTCAAGGTTGTTGTGATGGTCTGCTTGCAATCGGCAAGGGTTTGTTGGACCATTGGACGCCACAACCGGGCTGTGACAATGATAGAACGCACTTGGTGCTGATGAGAGAAGGGAATGACATTCGCGTTGGTCAGCTCCTGTGAGTCTTTTTTCCCACGGGATTGCTTCTTTTACCCGGTCAAACACCGGACTGTGTGGCACGTCGTTGAGACGCTTGCTGATTTGACGATTGGCATGAAATCTGGCACTTCTCTGATAAGATGGCTGTCTCTCTTGTCCTCTCTCTCTCTTTGCGATCGGCAGCACTCGCTATCGCTCGGCCCCGTTGTTTTCCCCCTCCCGAAAGCAAGGGTTTTCAACGGTTGGCGATTTGATTCTTCAAGATCCGATAGACGCATGTCTCGCTCGAATGTAACCTTGACAGGGCCCATCCGCTGCGGGTCACATCACTGCACGTCGACTTGTTAGGGCCACAGCGCTGCGAGGCCCATGCCGATATCACACTCACATTTGCCTATTACCACCAACGGCGTTTCTATATTGGAATCCTTTCAAGGTGGATGCTGGGCCGTCGTGCCACTCATGTCGCAGGCATGGACGAAGCGGCCCACTTGGCTCTTGGGAGATGTGTATGAGCAACAGGAAGCCTTGCCCGATACGCGTTTGCTCCAGTTCGCCGACCCGGGTGCATGAAATTCAGCAACTCCGTGTCCGCAAACTAGAGAGTGAGAAGTGGACGATATGGGTATGAGATCCAAGTATCCGCCTAAGATGAGGGCTCCCGGTTGTGATATCCCCATCTGGACGGGGCCGTGAGTTTGATATGCCGGTTGTCGATCTGTCTGTGACCCGTCTCGTCGCTCCAGCAAGCTCACGGCGCCCCTAGTTTGTTGCCGGTTGTAGATATAGCACCCGCTGCTTCGTCACTGTCACTAGTTCGACTGTGCTTGTTGCTTTCCCTCGTCTCCCCTACCCTTGGCCCTCTTGCTACCCTCGGCTGCACTGCCGCTCTCGCTTTATATCCCTCTCTACCCCATACCACATGTTATTCTAAAATCTCGTGCCGTCCTAGTGCTCGTAGTTCTTCTACTTCCCTTCCCATACCCTTCTCATTTTGCAGCCGTCGTGTTGCTATGCCCGTCGTCAGCTGTCTTTATCGAAGAAGTTGGGACGTCGGATCGTCATGGCCGATGATCATGTCAACTTGAATGAATACAATGGCGCCCCTATGGTGGGCACGTGTATAGCCTTCCTCAGCTTAACATGGCTGGCCGTGGGGCTGAGGACATACACGAGGGCAGTGGTGATTAAGAGCGTCCAAGAGGATGACTGGCTCATGCTCGTGGCTCAGGTTCGTACGGCTGGCACTGCTAATTCTTCATCTCAGAAGAGTGTAAACTAAATTGGTGTATAGGCCATCTTCACCCTCTCCTGCGCCTTTGTTTTTGCTGGTGTACAAGATGGAATGGGGAGACATAATGATGCTATTACGGATGATGGTAAAAAAGTCTCGGCTCTTATGGTATGCTTCGCTTTAACACTTCACCGGACGGACATGCTCTGACTCTGTTCTGCAGTGGCAATCATTGGCCACCGTCACGTATGTCATCAACATGATGTTCATCAAGCTGAGCATTGGCATCTTTCTGTTGCGCCTGTCTGCTCGAAAAGTCTACAATTGGATCATATGCGTCAGCCTGGTCATCATCGGCATCTGGAGCCTCGTGATTTTCTTTTACGACATCTTTCAGTGCACGCCCGTTCAGAAACAGTGGGATTTTCGGATTCAGGGAGGGAATTGCGCATCGCCCAACGACATTATTGCTGCCGCTTACGCTATCAGCGTTATGACAATTGCATCTGACTGGCTATATGTGAGGAGACCCGTTACCTTGACGATCTATAGAGTTGAACTGAAGCTTACATTTGTTACTTCATCAGGCACTCCTTCCGATACCTATGCTGTGGTCAGTCAAGATGACAAGCCAGGCCAAAGGAACTGTTATCCTCATCCTTGGCCTTGGTATCTTGTATGAAGCCCCTTTCCTTTGATGAACGACTACCCGTTTAAAGATGCTAACTGTATATGAAAATAGTGCTAGTATTGCCACTCTCATTAGAATCAAGTACTTGAGCTCACTTCAAGACACTAGTGATTTGCTATGTATGTCCCATATCAACTGCCCCCTTTTTACATCCACGATTCTGATGTGTCATCTGGTATATAGTCTCGGCAACAGACGTGATGATATGGACCATAATCGAACCTGGAGTAGCCATTGTTGCTTCTAGCCTCGCTACAATTCGGCCTCTTTTGCGCGCCTGGAAGATCCGTGGGTTCGAATCAACGGGCCGACGCACACGTAGCGCCCCCTCTGGCTACGCGAGACATACCGCCGACGATGGAAACATGGCTACCATTGGCCAAGTCTTTGGACCAAATGATGTTTCTCTCAAGCATGTCGAACCTAGTTACGATGCAGCAGCCCCTCAAACTTCCGCAAAGACGACCATTGGCTTGACCTTTGAACAGTCCCATGCCAGCAGAGCCATGGCTAGCCGACTAGACACTCAGCACCAAGGGAGCCATGCCAGCGAAGGCAAGGAGTACTCACCATCGCGCAGTGTCAACACAGAGGCATCGCACGCTACCACTAATTCCTCTGTATTCGATGACATCCACAACCTTGAGGCCCAAAGCCAAGAAAACGAATACTATGAATACGGCTCCGGCAAGAGAGGGCACTAAGCTCCCTTGCTCGTTTACCTTTGGCGTTCTTCCATTTCATCTTTCTCTATCTTCTTCTTCTTTTTCTTCAACAGATTTGTTGGGTCATGTTTCAGTCACGGACGGGTTCACATTCGCACTATTTTAGCCGCATTAGACAGACAGGCCACGACCGCCCCCAAGGCGAAGTACACGACGGCCTCACTTGGCGGATAAAATCGCAGGGTGGATACAGAAAAAAAACATGGCATGGGAATGGGCAACCGGGTTCGGCTAACTATATAACGCTATTTGCTTACAAGCTTTGCTTTTATCGTACACCAAAGTACGAGTATGTAGAAACGAGAAACACCTACTAGGTACAGTAGGATTTCAGGAACCAAGAAAAAAACACCGCAAGGGGTCTTGGACGAGAGGGGGGGAGGGAAACAACAATGACATGATTTTTTGTTGCTAGGCAGACACACTTTGTGCGCATATACGATTCCTGCGAAGGATTGTTACATGCTGTTTGCGTACCTGCATGCGTGCATGCATATTTCGCTGCCGTTGGGACATGGGTTGGACCGACGAAGGAGGGGGGATGAAACTCGGGATAGTTTCTTGCCCGTACGTTAGTGAGCCAACATTAATGCAGCAAAAAAAAGAACGCAAAAGCTGAACATGATCATAAAACAAAATACAGATAATGCACGGACAAGAGACTGCAAGATTTGCTGGCTACGCTTCACACACGCGACTTATTCCCACTGTTGTCCTTTTTCTATAATTGGGTGAGTGAGCCGGGCTGTATCAGTCTTAGGTCGTGAAACCATACAGGTTACGACGGCTGGGTGGAGGAGAGAAAGGACCAACCAATCGCCGACCTTGTCTATTTGCGACGGGGGGGGAAGAGATGAGAGAGAAGGGGGGGGGGGCTTGGAATTCCATGGTGGACAGAATAACAGGATGATTCCATCTTTGTATACAAGTAGATGGAGAACAGATGAGCCAGGTAACTGAAATAGACATCGGAGGACATAGTGAACACAATGTGGAAATAGAGAACAAAGTATATTGGAATAAAAAAACACGGTTCGCTGTTCGTGTCAAGAAAGTGCGTATACCTGTATGGAGAGACACGCGTATTCTCTCCCAGTCAAAAGGAAATCATCGCTTCATCGGCCCGGTATCGCTGTGACATTATTTTGTCCACCCTCTTCAAGCAAACCAACGTCGAGCCTGTTATCCGCTAGCAGGGGTGCCAATCTATCCTCAGAAATCGCTTTTCCCATCGACAAACTATTGATTGTTTCCCGCGTTCCTGCGTCTGACTAGTGCGGCCAAGCCCCAGTCCCAGTCCTAGGGCGGTGGTTCACCTGAGGAACAAGTCTGAGGGCGGAGTTTCTCTCGGATGGCAGCGTGCACCTAATCAGGAACCAAGAACCAAGAATCAAGCAGCAGGGATTAGCAGAGAGAGCGGGCGCCAGCATCTCTAAGTAAGCAAGAATGTGCATTAGCCCTTGATCATGTATTAGTCTGAAGGAGGGGAATACAGCTAGTCGTGAGATGGCTTCGGCGGAACGACGAAATGGCGGTATACGAGTATCACTCGTCTCAGCTCTGACGTCGACGAATGGACCTGCTTACCTTTTGGCTCAAGTATTTGTTGGAGGTGAAGCCTGAAGCGCATCAGTATCAATACCGTCCTTGCCTGGATGGGTTATAATAGACAAACCGAACACTTTCTACTCCATCTCATCATGGTAACGGGGCATCTCATGATAAATGGGGATGCCGATAGTTTGGATGCCGAGTATTTGGACGCTGAGAATTTGGAGGCCGAATTGGAAGACGCTGACTAGGAACACGGCGGTCAAGTGTCAACATCACCACCCTTGCCGGATCATTAGCATTCCCATTCGTAGCCACTCCATCCATAGCCTCCTCGTTCGTAGCTTCTTCGTTCGTAGCTTCTTCGTTCGTAGCCTCTTCATGGGCGTCGAGTCTCACTAAACGATTTGCAGCTCGATCAAACACATATAAAGGAATCATCCTTGGCGCCTCATTCGGAATTAGGCCAGATGGAGGCATCCCGGGTGAATGTGGGACATGTGGAGGAACTCCGAGCGGTTGAAGGCTATATGGATGAGGGCCATATGGATTAAAGCCATATGGTGGAGGCGCAAGTGCATCATGGCCATATGGAGGAGCCGAAGTTGGATGAAGAGCATCTCTGACTGCATCTCTAACTGCCCATCTAATGAACTCTTTGACCTGAGCCCAATAGTCATCGTCTTGATCGTCATCGTCTTCAGAAATCCGCCTCTCAAGCCGGTCAAGTCGTTGGTTGGTCCTCCATACTCGATTCGCAAGTCGAACCGCGGCGTCGGTCTGATTGGCCACCCTGCGATCGAGCTGCCGAAGCCGTGCGTCAACAGGAGATGGTGCCTCAACGCCATGATTGTTATGCTCAAGCTGCTGAAGCCGTCCGTCCAATGCCTGTAGTCTTTCCGTAACGCCATTCATGCGATTCTCGAGATCTGCAAACCGCTCGTCGAGTCTCTGTCTCATGTCGGTGATATCATTGTTGTTATTCGACCGCTGAAGCTGTCCGTCCAATGCCTGTAGTCTTTCCGTAACGCCATTCATGCGATTCTCGAGATCTGCAAACCGCTCGTCGAGTCTCTGTCTCATGTCGGTAACATCATTGTTGTTATTCGACCGCTGAGGCCGTCCGAACAACGCCTGTAGTCTCTCCTCCAACGGGATGTTGGGGCCCTGGGACCGTTCAATATAGGGGTTCAGTGTATTTGCCAGGCGGTCCTCAAAATTCGGGGGATTGGCATCCCCGTGGATTTCAGCTGTAGCATTAGCATTAGAGGCGCTCTGGGGAAGGAGAACACGGCGAAGAGATGCGTTAGCAAGCCTCTCAGACTCCTGGATCAGGGCAGCGGCAGCCATTGAGGCGCTCTGGGCAAGGGGAACACGGCCAAGAGATGCGTTAGCAAGCCGCTCAGACTCCTGGATTAGAGCAGTCATTGATGTAAAACTAGTGGTGCGTCGTGGATTTCCTGTCAAGACATTCGTATTGGTTGCGGGATCCGTGTCAGATGAACCCGTGCTCTCAGTATTGGTTGCGAGATCCGTGTCAGATGAATTCGTGCTCTCAGCCTGGTTCTCCTGATGTTGCCAGCCAGCGTGATGGCCTGATTGTGAGGTATCTTCCATGATGTTATTAATGTTTGTTGCAGAGAAGAAAATTGTTATTCCCAAGAAAAGACGGATAAAAAAGTCAAAGTTCATGTAGGGAGCGAGCCGTGGAGATGAAGAATGGATGTAAATATAGTGGCAAGGAAACGAAAACAACCGGAGAAGACAACGCCTGGGGATGGAATGAATATATAAAGGGGAGAAGGTATGCGCTGATGAAAGGTACGATCAACTGCATCTGATCGGATCTCACCTGCCTTGCTCTGTATTTTGACTCAAGGGCTGGATATGACCTTCCATTGGACCAGCCCTTGAAGCTTGCCCTATGTAACACCAGAACCTCCATGAAAGAGCGAAATCACCAGGCCAAAGCAATACTCACTTCCATAATCATCTGACATGGTGTTGATGTTTCATTATGTTTATTCATTCATTTATTGTTTCATTGACTCGTGGCCCCAATGTCGAGCTCCTCAGGCGCGACTTCCCACTCCTCCTCCTCGTTCCATATCGGCGCGAGCACAAAGCGACCCATAATCTTGCCCATGCCGATGCTCTCGCCCGTGGTGACGCCGTTTTGTGGCTTCTCATCCGACTCCTCGACGATGACGGCCGTCGTGAGGAAGTTCATGCCTGCCGCAGGGCTCATCTCAAGGATGCGGCCTCCCCAGTCCAGCTCCACCTTGCCGGATTTTCTGACGTTGAGCCGGCCGATAAGACCACCGTTGGAAAGCGCCTGGGACCTGAAACCATTTCTGCGCTCTTGCTCTTCATCCTCTTCATCTGACTCCTCCTCCTCTTCCTCTCCTTGTTGTGTAAGGTCGACGGGCGTAGCGGTTGATGACACGCTTAAGGGGGTCGCATGCAGACTAGTAGAGTGTTGCTCCTCTTCCTTGACTTTAATGCGAGGCTGAGGAGCGGCAACCTGCTTTAAGGGAGGGAGTAGCGGGGGAAATTGGAAGAGATATAGTCGACCATCCTTGTTACCAGTCTCGTCTGCCTTCTCTTCGCCGTCTCCGTTGATCGTGATTGCGCCGAGTTCGCTCGCCAGAAGGCTCAAATCCGTGCGAATCATATTCTCCTCAGGATCCTGAGCTATCGGCTTCTTGGCCTTTATCTTGGCCAAAGGCAGCTTGCCCTCATCTGCAGGCTTGATATCAACATCCAGGTCCATGGTATCATCTGTCGGCTCCTTCTTGACTTTAGCTGCCCTTTTGGCACTCGTATTCCAATCGCCTTCTTCGGGTTGGTCGGCCGGTGGTAATGATCCAGGCGCTTCACCATCAACCCAGAGGCTTTCCTCTTCGTCCAGCGCCTTCTCCGCCGCCTCTAATTCCGCAGTTGTAGTAACAACCACGGGTGCTTCCTTGTGTTCCCGTCGGAGTATGCCCATGGGCATGACGCCCCCTGGCCGGGAATGAAGTGCAGCCAACATGGCTTCGTCTTCGCTGTCCAGGTCTTCGTCGTGTGCCATTGTGTGAAGTTTGTCGGCGTTGATTCTCGTTTCTCGGAAGCCCCCCTCGCTGGCGAATCCGAACCCAGAGCCAGGCTTGCCTTCGAATTTACCAGTTCTCGCGAAACCACCACCGCCACCACCACCGCTGCCAGCACCAAACCAACCTCCACCAGCTGTGCCGCCTACCGAAATTCAATCCCATGTTAGCATCATAGACGACGTATAAGCTCATCGACAGCTTTATTCCGACATACCTGGACCTCCCATCCCTGAAGAAAAGGGCCCGCTAGCTCCGGCTACAGGCCGCCCAAAGCCGCCTCCTCTGCTTCCCATGGCATCACCACGACTTCTTTTGCTGCGGAATCGTGACCGGCCTCTGGCGCGCCTCTCGTCTGCGGCTCTGTCGCTCGCCTTCTGCTGTTCCTGCTGGGCCAGCGCGTCTCGCTCTGACTCATCTCGACGAACGTTCTTGGGTCTGAATCTGCCAGTCGAAGCTGCGCCGCGTGCCGCCCGTGCGGATGTAGCACCTCTCCGAGCTGTTGAAGCTGCTGATTGTGATGAAGCGCCCTGATCGGTGCTTGACTCTGCCAATCCCATGTTTGCTGTTGGCGCTGCATTGCTGGACAACTGATTTGAATCATCCGCGCCTTCGGTCTGCGATCTTGACGAGGCGGCGGCACTGCCTCTGCCCACGCCTCTACCGGTAGCTCTGCCACGAACCATGTTGTGTATATGATGATGAGTCAATCGCGGTCATTGGATTGAATCGCAGACAATTCGATGCTTTCTGTCTAGAAAATTCAAAGTTTTGGCGGGGCTCTTTTTTTAGTGCTGTAACTGGGCTGGTGGGGGACGAAAGTATAGAATTAATTGATCAGATCCATGGATGCTAAAATGCACGATTACATACAGAAAGGCCCCTGTATCCGGCCTAACGGGCACTGTACTGAGCTCCACCAGGGCTGAAGCCGCTATTCTTGTTTGTAACTTTTGTAAGTGAGATTGATGACAAGGTTAACGGGAACGAGACTTAGAATGATGATAGATCGGTGGCTAAAGCGAGGCGATGACTACAAATGTCATTTCTGTGACAAATGTGTGAAATGGACGACGCCTCAATGCAGGTGGTCATGGGATCGATTGACGTAGTTCTTCACATGAGTTGGCTCTTCTGATTCAGGGAGAGAGGCGAATGCATCTGATGATGCTGGGGAACCTGTAAGCAACTCCAAAGTGACTGGCAATCAAACATTATGCTTCATACTGGTACTGGTACAGGTATCATGAAATATAGAATACATCAAGGCTCAACACACATGAGAGCTGAATGCCCGAAATACGCGGCTATGCTTCCTTCTCTTGCCAGCATTGTCCCAATCCATGATCGTCCAGCTTCAACAGAAGCAGCCCCAAACTTGACAATGACACATCCTCGAACCTGAGCCGCTGACCAAAGCACCCCCTGCTGTCTTTCCATGTCGATTCTTCGTGATCGCCACTGCTCAAACTCTGGCATTTCCTTCGAGTCCCTCTCTTGATCCTCTTTTGAGCGAAAGTCGCGAGATCCAATCCGTGGAAGAGCAGCGAATTCTCTCATGAAAAAGTCTCCAATGGGTGCCATGACCGGTCCGCGGAGAATAAGTGTGCCCAGTATACTCGTTTTAGGCATTGTGTCTCTCAGTGACAAGCCAATTGGCTGGCTTCCACCTTGGCTTAAGATGATATTGTCCCTGATTAGCAGTCTCTCCTTTTGCGCCGGGTCAGATCCTTGTGTCCAAACTTCATTGCGCCCTTTCCAGCTCTTGAAGCTCCAATTTTCTCCGCGCGCTATCCGTCCTTGCGTAACCCAATCCAAGAGACACAACGATGCCCGATTGGCCAGGTTAAAGACTTGAACCTGCTCATACACGCTGTCTTCAAATGGCTGGACAGGGTCTGGCAATAGGCAGACTGCAGCATCTTCGTCGATTTGGACTTGTAACCTCTGGCTTGTAACAATTTCTGGCGAGGGAGACTTGAATATCTTGGTGTGGCCCTGAGTGACTAGGCTGAGACTCGATCCTTTATGGACACGAATAGTGAGATTGACGCCATCACCGCCAACCAGGCCACCTCCGTATGATAGGAGAAAGACCAAGGCGCTTTTCTGGGCCACTGTGGGCGAGGGCGAGATCAATTTCAAAGGATATTGGTAACTGATGGTCTCAAGGCCGCTGCCTCCAGCTGGAAGCAGTCTCACGACGATGCGGCCATCACCAGGGCGAGATGTTGATTTGGGGAACGGCGATGTCATGATAACCCAATCATTGCTTGTAGGAGATTGAATCAAGATGCTACAGAGGCACGCTCCGGATCATTGATAAACTTATATAAGGCGTGAAGGGTCACGGGTGCTATTGGCACGAGTAAGTATAAGTGTTTGGCTGCTTATCTTTGCCCGCACTCACGAGATGGGGGGTTGTGAGAGTTCTGATTAGCGCAATCAACCCCAAGATTTGGCTTCCGTGAGCTTTTCCAAAGGAATGGAATCATTGCCCTTCATGTGGCAACGGTTATATATTGAATTGCACTGTGACATCGGCGCATGCAGCCCCGATAAATAGCATATCATTCGATTCTATTATGAATCTAATTACCTATTCGCTGTAAAGACGTGAGTTTTATCTCTCAAATAGAGGGAAGCTGTCTAAGCTCTGCTTGTTTGGGCTTAGACCTCCCTCGTCTTTAGTGCCAAAACAGGACTAGCTCAGCGTGATCCCCCAAGCTTTCTCCGCATTTTGACACGTAAAAACATTCTGCCGGGGTTCAGCCGATGCTAAAATGGGCGGCTCTGCCCACCTCGAAAATCAAATCAAATGGCCCTGCCAGAGCATCGCTGCATGACACAAACGAACGCGACTCGCCGCCAGAACTTTCCCCCTCGCTGCAAATTGCCCGGACCTGCTGCCCCCCGGCCTGGCATTCGAGCATGCGCATGAAGCCATAGAGCCAAAATCCATCCACCGACACTCGACACAATGGACAGCGCCACCGCGTCTCCAGAGCCAGAGTCGCGTCGTCGATCTGGACGCGTCGTCAAAGCTCCCACCAAATACGCGCCCGAACCGACAGCGGCAGCGCCCAAGCGCAAGCGGAACGACGATGAGGCGGAGGACGACGGAGAGGTTGAGAACGGCGACGTGGCCTCGGACGAGGACATGAGCGATGCTGCGAGCGACGCCGAGAGCGATCACGATCATCCTGCGCCGAAGCCGCGAAAGGCGCAAACTAGCCGCGCAAAGAAACCAAGCACCAAGAAGCCCAAGATCAACGGCTCCCGGCCCGCTGCAACGGGGGCTATTGCGCGCATTCCTAGTAGACCAAAGAAGACGGTTCGCATCGACCCAGGAGAGAAGGGAACCGGTCTGTTTGGTATGTCTCCATTTCATCTCTGCAGCTTGCCCCTCCCTTCCCCCTCTACATGGGTTTGACATTGACATAATTGTTTCGCAGCCGACATCTTCGCATCAGGCGATTCTCCCCAGTTTGTTGCTCAACAATGGCTCGAAAAGTACAGGGAGAGCGATGCGGCTGCACTTGGCGATCTCATCAACTGTATCCTGCGGTGCGCGGGTTGCGACCTGGAAGTGACAGTTGATGACATTCGTGATCCGGAGAATATCCCGAACCGACTGTTGGATCTGCAAAGTGTCTATCAAGAGGTGCGTCTATGAGGATCAATAGCCTGAGATTCTACAGCTCGTTGTAGGAGAAAGACAAAATTGCTAATTAGCTATGCAGCAACAAATCGTCGACTACCCCTTGGTTGCCAGAGCCAAGGGCACACGATCATTCCGAGATCTACTTATTACATTCTTCCAGGCTCTGATCGGTCTGCTACACGAGACCGATGTCATGTACAAGGACGTAGACCTTGTCGACAATCTCCATGCTTGGTTGGCCAGCATGTCTTCTTCGCCGCTACGTCCTTTCCGCCACACGGCAACGACGATTGCTTTGGCTGTACAATCCGGGCTTGTCGAGGTTGCTAGTATCCTCGACAAACGTATTGCCAGCATTGAACAACAGTCGCAGGCTTCGAAGAAGGCCAAAAATAAGGGCAAGGCGGACGAAATCCAACGTAACCTCACCGAGGCAAACAACTATAGAAAGATCTGTAACGATGCTATTCAGTCATTCTTCGATACCGTCTTCGTCCACCGATATCGCGATGTTGACCCGAAGATCCGAGTGGAATGCGTTGATGCTCTCGGAATATGGATATGGAACCTGCCCACAGTCTTCCTAGAAGCTGGCTACCTACGTTACCTGGGATGGATGCTGTCTGATACCAACGCTGGAACTAGACAAGAAGTATTGAAGCATCTTAGCAAGTTGTTCAAACGTGATGCACACGGGATGGGCCACTTCATCGACAGATTCCGGCCCCGACTGATTGAGATGGCAACGATCGACGCTGATGTGTCCGTCAGAGTTACTGCCATATCTGCCATTGACGCGCTGCGAGCGGCTGCCATCCTTGAGCCCAACGAAATCGACGCCATTGGAAGGCTCATCTTTGATAGCGAAATCAGGGTGCGCAAAGCGGTTGTCGGTTTCTTCGTTGCCTGCATCGACGACGTAATTGAAGGCAAAATTGAGGAGATTGGTGGCTCCGATGCCCTAGAAGAGCTGGATCTCGCTGAAGAAGACAACTATGAAGCGCCAAGAAGAGACTGGCTTAACTTGAAATGCCTGGCCGAAACCCTCACAATCTATGATGCGCAGGTTGAAGAGACTCAACAGACAGAAGGATCGTCGTTGGATCTTGATGTTGACTTACTGGAAAGCACCCTGCCTGACACGAGGATTTCGCTGGCATCTCAAGTGCTCTATGACAGAATCTCAGAAATCAAGTCCTGGGAGATTCTGGCTGGCTATCTCCTCTACGACCATACGACAAGTACCAAGTCTAAATCAAGAGCAAAGTCAAAGGGCAACCCTTCAGAAGATGCGTTCAAGAAGGCGGTTGCACCCAGTTCTGAGGAAGAAAAGATTCTCCTTGACGTTCTGAGCTCCGCTATCAAGTCGAGCTTGCTGCAACATGCGGATCATGACAAGAGCAAGAAACGCGGTCCCCGTACCGAAGCTGCTGAGGCTCAGGAGGAATTGGCCTTGGAGTTGGCCACCAACATCCCAAAATTGCTGAGCAAGTATGGTGCAGAGCCTGAGACGGCGGCTATTGTCCTCCGGCTGGAGCGCTACCTCAAACTGGATGCTTTCCAGCAGTTGCGACAAGACTCTAGCATTTACGAAAAGTTGCTGGATGAAGTTATTACGCAGTTCAACAGACATGACGATAAGAGAGTCTTGGCTGAAGCTGCCGCCGCTTTGTTACATGCTCGGCAATATGCAGAGCTTGAAGAAATGACAGACGCCAAACTATCCGTTCTCTGGGAGGTGGTCATCAATTCGCTTCGAAGCTTTGACACAACATGCGAGCTCTCTGCAAGAGGAAACTTGGAAGAGGCACCGCTTCAGGAGCTGTCAACTATCTTGATGAAGATCAGCAAACTGGCTAGTATTTCAGACTGCGTTGATGTCCTCGAGATTGCTCCTTCAAAGGGCGCCTCGACATCTCCGGCAATTCAGATTCTGATCAACATTGTTCACAGAGGAGAGTACGAGGCTCAAGAAGACGACATTGACAATTTAGAAGACGAAGTAGTCACGTTGGCAATTAAGGCTTGCCAGTTCTACTTCATGTGGAAGACGCGCAATCTCTCGCAGCAGCTATCTTCTGGCGCCGGCATCGCCGATGAAGAACTTGATAGCTTGTCGGTTCTGCGGCAAACTTACCGGAAGCACCTGATTGTGACATTCTCGTCTCGAGCTTCTGTTGACCAGCTTCGCCTTTTCGCAACCGGTAGTCTTTGTGACCTGCATCTAACTTTTGCAACATTGCGCCCTGCGATTAGCAACTTCCGTCCCTCGAGCTCCGCATCTAAAACAGGTGGCAATGAAAGGTTCAAAGTATTACTTCAGCAGATAGAGCCTGGCCTCATCTCTGAGCTAACGTCAATATTTGACGGTGCTGAGAAGCAATATGCAAAGAAGGCCAAGAAAGACAGAGTACTAAACGAACCGGCTGAGGATGAGGATCCTGTCGATGACGAAGAGGAGTCTGACGAGGAAGACGAGGACGAAGGCTTGTCGAAAGAAGAACGCCTCGCCGCTGAGCTCAAGGCTGAAAAAGCTCTCTGTGAACTGACAGCCAAATACGTTCTTGCCATCACGGCCAACCTGATCGACCCCAAGGGTAACCACGTCAACAAGCTCAAGCGACGATTACAGCGCAACGAGACCAAGCTGGGCCACAACTTCAAAGAGGTTGTTGCCTATCTTGACGAAGAGAAGATTGCCAAGCGCAACAAGAAGCCCGCCAAGGCGGCTCCGGCAGAAAAGCCGCAGAAGCCTGCCCTGAGCACCGAAACTGTCCACGATGAGGACGAGGACGATATTTTCGAGGATGTTGAGCCGGAGGAGGGCTCGAGAGAGGACCTTCGGCGAAGAGGGCTGCTGGATGACCCTATCGAGGATGATGACGATGAGGAAGAGCACGAAGATGCTGATAAGCTAAATAACGATGACGACGACGGTGTTCTTGGAGACTGAATGGATAAAAGACAGAAAGAAACATAAGGGGGAAAACAAAATCAATGAGGGAGGGGTGGGTTTGATAAAAGCCCCTCCGTTGTGGATATGATATTTTGTCAGGGTTAAAGGGATTGCTATTTTTTCAATGCCAGGGTATCAAAGCTGTTGTGCTTTTTTTGTGTTACGCCAAATGTCTCTTCTTCCTTTTTATTATTGCGGCATCAATTCTTTTGCTTCTTTTTTACTGGGGGTTTACTGTTCTTCCCTTCCTGATATGTTTCCGATGAACTTTGATACTTTTGAACAAAATATTTGAGGGGAAACATCAGGTCAAGCGTGGGAGATTTTTTCTTTTAGAGAGAGAGGTTGGTTCAAGTCGCGCGACTATTACGATCCGGGTGGCATTTGAATGCAGGCAAATTAACGTCTAAAAAGATATCCGACAAGTCAATAATAGTGTTTTTTCTAGTTTATTTGCATGAACGCCCTGCCTACCAATTTCCCATAAAACTATCATTCTATTTGCATCGTAAACCACATAAATCAGTCACTGATAGTTGAATAATTCTACCTGCACTTGCCAGTGACTCCGAACAGATCCCACAAATCAAGTATATGCAATTCGTGTCCCAAAAAGCCCAAACATTCTCTGCCATCTCATGCCCTCGCCAGCGTCTGCCTTGAGGGGATCTTCCTCGGGAACTTCGACTCCGTACTGGTGAATGCAGCAGGAAAATGGCCTGCTACAGACTTGCGACGATCCCGGGCCCTGCTTTTGCGGTACCCTGCCTTCATCATCGGAACTATGCAGCGGGGGACGATTTACGCCCCTGTTCGTCAGCGCTGCTTGGCGTTTGTTTTCTTCTTCCAGGCTCTTCTTTTCCTCTAGGTCACCCCATAGGAGAAATAGGCGCTGGCGTAGGGCCTCGAGATTCTTTTGGTCCGAACGCAAGTCAGAAGCGTCCAAGCTCAAAAGACATTGCGCAGAAGGGTTGTTCACTGCGACCCAGAGAGTTCTCTTCTCTTTCTGGTTTTCCCCATGAGAACTCGCATCTTCCAGTTCCAAGAAGAACCGCCATTCCCACTCACGCGCTGTCGAACGATCTACTGTTTCTTCTTCTCCTTCTATGTCTGCGTCTGCATCTGACTCTTCATCGGAAAGCATCTCGAATTCCGGATGTTTCTTTTTCTTTAGTTTCTTTGGTTGAGCAAAGTCCTCGAGGTCAGGGGGCATGAAATTGACAACCCGAACGTTGGCGCGGTACTTCATGTTTACAAAAGGAAGCTGCAGCTTGACTTGCTCGCCATTGATATCCGTTTCTACGTATACGGGATCTAGCATGTCGCCAATGGTGCTGATGGCTTTGTTTTCGTTTTCGCATTTCACTAATGATGTTAGGTCTCTATTCATATGCAATGCAATGGAGGCGGGGAGAGGGTACCTTTTGAGTATGCAGTTGATGTTACAGCAGATGTTTCAGTGGACATGCCATTAGACATTACTGTCGACTCTCCTTGGTCTGTGGTCCTCATCTGTGATAATATTGAGATTTCTGCCACCTTAACCGGTTTCTTCGCCTTTTGTTTAGGCTTTTTGTTCCTCCTCGGCTTCTCAGCTTGGGGCGGCTGCATCTCGGCCAAGTCACTCTTCCTCTTCTTTCCAGCCAATCCTGCCTGAAGGAGCATTTCCTTCTCCCGTTCATAGTCGCGTTTACGGCGGACAGCCTCTTTTAAGCGAGGATCAGGATTCTCCGTGTCTGTAATATCCATCTGTGCGATTTGGATCTTCCAATCTGAACGCAAGTAGCCCTCAAGATTGGCGGCGTTGTGTCCATATCTTATGTGAAGATTCCGAAGCATGACCCAAGAGCCTTTAGAGAGTTCATGTTCTCTGATAAATGAGGTATGGGGTTCGAAGCAAGTGACTTGCATGCTCCGCTTCCCAAAGGGCCCTTTCCACTCACCGCCGGTGCTAGCTTCGTATGGCAGGTTGACTCCATATCCGAAGGGGTCAGGAGCTTGGCCACCAAACCCCTTGAATGCGAAATGAAAAAAGCTGTCATTCTCCGTAAAGTCTGATACCCATAGAGTAATTTTGTCGCTGGTATCATATGGCTGCCTGACCAATTGGACTATTACATCGGCAAATGTGCTATCTCGGACATCCTTGAGCTCCTTGAATTTGTCCGAGGCGTTGGCGGATTTTGCCTTCATATCTTGGAACTCTGCCTCAGATGGAAGATTCTTCTTGTCTATGGAATGATAGAGAGACGAAACGTATTCATGTACTGCCTGTCCAGGGCTATGAGTCGTTTTTCTTTGCTGAGGGCGTAGGGCTTTCAATGCTCCTTCTGGTGGCCGTGGAATCTGGTTTGCCGAATATAGATACACATCTGTGGTCCAGTGTGTCACGAGTGATAGTGTATCGGAGTGTGATTGCAGCTGGCATCTTTGTTAGCATGTAAAATCTACCATCTTCAAAGGAAAGGTCGAGCAACCTTGGCCTGGTAGAGCACTATAACGTCACCAAGGCTAGGATCCGGCATCTCATTTTCCGGCCGGAATATGTTGATGGCGATGGAGTTGGACGAAGCATCTTCATCAGAGTCATCACATAGACGGATCTCACACTTCCAGTCTAGACATAGAGTAGGCACTTAGAACATAACCACTAATGGTGCAGAAAGCAATGCTCACCGCTTCTCCTGGTAGGAACGGGGGTTCTGAAGTCTTTGACGACGCCAATGACATTCAGCAAGTTTCCCACTCCACGCTTACGGTCCAGTATATCTCGAATCGATATGAAGCCGCTGGGCAGTGAGTTCTGCCGCTTGTTGAGAGGGGGAGCCATAGTTGAGCATGGCTTTAATCATGTGATCAAATCAGTCACGCCTGAAGCATCACCAGATACGACTCAACACAGTGCAAAACGGCCACAGGGCCTCAATTGCTGTGGGGAAGCGAATGGCGGATTACGTGATGGGACAACGCGTTTTACGACGATGATTTCGCGTCTTACAGAATGTGTCAATTATGGAGTTAGAGGGGCCAGATCTCCAAGGCGCGAGAGCACGTGACGAGAAGTGAAGAGAGGGGCACTTGTACTTTGTACAGCGTTGAGCTTATTGTGAGGGGTACCAGCCTTGAACTTAATGTGGAAAGGCTTCAAAGGGTGCTGTGATTGTGATTGCGATGACAACAGGGTGGCCGCAAGGGGGAGTGAATCACTAACGGGTACTGCGTGTAGTACACAATCCTTTAGTACCTGCAGGTATTTCACTCGGCAGAGGGACTTGAGGGAGTATGTTAGTGAATCAAGGCTTAACAGACTGTACTGAGGGGAACTACCGCATCAAGGTGGGGTAAGCAGGTACTGGAGGATACTGTCTGAACAAAGACAACAGGCAAAGACATGTCACACCCTTAGCTCAGCCATCGAATCTTGATGCCTTAGGCACAATGTCTGAGCGCCGGCGACAGTGAAAGCTTTTAGCGGCTATTCAGCGCTCTAGCAACGGGAACAGGCAGTAAAGCCTGCTAAGCCTGCTGCAGTCAATTCTTGCCGCCCTGCTAAGTTTAGTACCTACCTTTCCGATTTTGACTTTGCCCTGCAACCCTCTTGATTTCTCCCCTTCTTCCGCAGCGAACTTTTATCCCCTTCACTACCTACTACCGAATAGCAGGGACGCATCCAATAGCACTTTCAAGGACTGAGATTCTTCGTCGACGGTGCCATCGCTCGCATCCTGAACCGTCCCCGCGCAACCACCAGTAACCCCTGCTCTGCTCTGCCTGCCCGCCTTTCCACCGTTTTCGTCACCAGCAGCAGCGCACATCGCCAGTCAGCACCATGGCGGACCGATATATCCCAGAGCATCGCCGAACCCAGTTCAAGGCCAAGAACACATTCAAGCCCGATGAGCTCCGTCGCCGCCGTGAGGAGCAGCAGGTCGAGATCCGCAAGGCCAAGCGCGAGGAGAACTTAGCAAAGCGACGAGGCATTGGCTCTGGCGACAGCCGTCCTGGCGCTGCTCTCGGCGCCGCCCCCGACAGCGACGATGAGTCGGCTCCTACTGAGTCTCAGGTACGCAAAGCTCTAATGATTTCCTTGCTTCACTCCATGCCTATCCATCGCAAAGCCGTCGCAAGACCTTCGCAAGGCGCCCCATCTGCCTTGCAGGTTTTGCTGTGATGCTGTGCTTTTGCTTGTGATGTGGGGGAAATATGACTGGACCCCACCTCTTGGTGGCGGGCATTCTGACCGACTGGCGTGAGAGCTGCGCATGGGCTGTTTTGCAGGCTCGTTGCAGCCGGAAGACAGGATGAGCGCAGTTCCAGTGCTCTTGTGGAAATACATATCAAAATTTGGAGCTGGCATATGGATCGGCTAACATGACATTGATTAGCTTAACGAGGATCTTCCTCAGATGGTTTCTGGTGTCTTCTCCGACCAGATCGATCTCCAAATTCAGGCCACCACCAAGTTCCGAAAGCTTTTGTCCAAGGAGCGCAACCCTCCCATCGAGGAAGTCATCAAGACTGGCGTCGTTAGCCGCTTCGTCGAGTTCCTGCGATCCCCTCACACTCTTGTGCAGTTCGAAGCCGCCTGGGCTCTGACCAACATCGCCTCTGGTTCTGCCACTCAAACCCAGGTCGTCATCGAGGCTGGCGCTGTTCCCATCTTTGTCGAGCTGCTTGGCAGCCCCGAGCCCGACGTGAGAGAACAGGCCGTTTGGGCTCTTGGTAACATTGCCGGCGACAGCCCTCACTGCCGTGACTATGTCCTCAGCTGCGGAGCTCTCAAGCCTCTGCTTAGCTTGCTCGGAGACAGCCGCAAGCTGAGCATGCTCCGCAACGCAACCTGGACCCTGAGCAACTTTTGCCGTGGCAAGACCCCGCAGCCTGACTGGAATACGGTACGTATTCTTAACTTTATCTTGTTGGATAAAACTCTAACAGTGTCTTCATTTACAGATTGCCCCGGCACTTCCCGTTCTGTCCAAGCTCGTCTACTCTCTTGATGACGAGGTCTTGATCGATGCCTGCTGGGCTATTTCTTATCTCTCTGATGGCTCCAACGACAAGATCCAGGCCGTTATCGAAGCCGGTATCCCCCGCAGACTCGTCGAGCTTCTCCTGCACGCATCCACTTCCGTTCAGACCCCCGCTCTTCGATCCGTTGGTAACATTGTTACTGGCGACGATGTCCAGACCCAGGTCATCATCAACTGTGGCGCTCTCCCATGCCTCCTGTCTCTTCTGAGCTCGACCAAGGATGGCATTCGCAAGGAAGCCTGCTGGACCATTTCCAACATCACTGCCGGTAACTCGTCTCAGATCCAGGCTGTCATCGATGCCAACATTATCCCTCCTTTGATCCACCTCCTGCAGAATGGTGATCTCAAGACCCGCAAGGAGGCCTGTTGGGCCATTAGCAACGCCACATCCGGTGGCCTCCAGAAGCCTGAACAGATCCGGTACCTCGTTGCTCAAGGCTGCATCAAGCCCCTGTGTGACCTCCTTGCCTGCCCCGACAACAAGATCATTCAGGTTGCTCTTGATGGCCTGGAGAACATTCTCAAGATTGGAGATTTGGACAGACAAGCTGCAGGTGACGGTGCCGATTCCATCAACCGCTATGCGCTGTTCATCGAGGAGTGTGGTGGTATGGAGAAGATTCACGATTGCCAGAACAACGCCAACGAAGAAATCTACATGAAGGCCTACAACATCATTGAGAAGTACTTCTCTGACGAAGAGGAGAACGCAGATGAGGGCGCTTCTCAGCCCACTGGCGCTAACGGCACCTTTGGTTTCGGCACCAACGGCGCCGCGCAGTCGGGAGGATTCAACTTTGCCAACGGCGGTGATTCCATGGACATGTAAAAAGGCGCGCGTTATTCTCGTGAGCTTTTGGGTTGATACTTTGATGCGTCAAGCTGAGAGATTCTTCGCCTCCCAAAATTGATTGGCACCCCCCAAGACCATAACCATAACCACCTCCCCGCACACCGTTCACGACATTGTCATCAACACGAACAGCAGAATACACTGTGTTACAAATTCTGCTGACACAACCCCCAAAATTCTTGGCAACAACACACTCCCCCTTTATCCCTTAATTTGGCTTGACAATCTATGCGAGGAAGGAAGAAAGAAAGAGAGAAGGAACAGAGTAGCCCGACTGAATAGCAGGCCCTATGGTAGCTTGAAAGCTCCAGCCTGAGGAGAAATATGCTGTGTCTGAGGAGGAGTAATCGAATTTAGTATGAAGCAGGAAATACTGGGCAAAAATCTCGTGGATACGGGTCTAGATGGCCATGGCCATTGATGAGCGACCCCCCGATCAACTGCCTGCCTGCCTGTGTTTGGGTCTGGTAGTCTGACGGCATATACCACAGTGACACGGCGGAGAGAAGCCAGTGCTAGTGCATTGCGCTTCTGTCGAGAGAGAAGTTTAAGAAGAAGAGGCTGCTCTTGATGCAACAATCAAGTGTTTGTGCATCTCACGTCTACGCATTTAGCTAGTGAAATAAGACGCAGGTTATCCCATCTTTGATGTGTCTATGATGTTTGATGTTTGATGATGATGCTGATACAACATGCGATGGGAATGTTGAATATTGCTGCCATTACTGTGTCGTCAATCAAATATTCACCTTTATGGTGAGAAGCCTCTCAGCCATGTCGAGCATCAAATCCGATATTGTTCCTGGGACAGTATGCAGACTGTAGTGAACAGCCCAATGCCTAAATTGCAGTAGGAGGCCAAAATGTTGGATAATTATTGCAAAAGAAATCAGCAATAGTAAGTAGATATAGAATATTCAAGTCTCTCTTTCTGATTTTTTCTTTCTTTGGGGAGATGGGGATGATGAGACTTGGAAACAACTGCCCTCATACAAGTTTTGGCGCATGTCTGAACTGTTACGATCCTAGGTTTCATACACAGTGCGAAAGATGGCGAGCCCGATTTGGACCCATAAAATTTCCATATCGCCGATGCATCTGGCATCACTGAGATGAACCAAAAAAAATCTGAGCTTGTTGGGAGAAAGGAGTAACGCCCAATTTTTGTCTAATTTGCTTGATTGCTCGTTTGCTCCATTTGCTCCATCTGTTTGACCTCCTTTGCGTTGCTGTAACGGGACAATCTCACCGTCTTTGTTTGCCTGGGAATCGAAGAGGCGGACTGATCTTTTCTTGTTCTTGTTTGCGTCACAACCACAGCTCCGTATAGTATGGTAAAGAAGGGCAAGGTGAAGGCCCCCGCGCCTGCACCAAGCCAAACCTCTGCAGCATCCAAGGATGGGAATGGGAGTGGTAAAGGTAAAAAGGGACAAAAGGCAGCGGATGCCGCTCCTGAGGTGTTGCCGCCGGCACCTCCCAAGCCGACGGTGAAGCAGATCATCGGAGGCTCGTCATGGACAGGCAAACTGCCGGTCAATCTGCTGAGCGAGTATTGCCAAAAGCAGAAATGGGACAAGCCGGTGTATGACACGCGGAAGACGTCCGAGGGCTTCTCTGTCTGGGTGACGCTGAGTGCCAAAGACATCAAGACGCAACAGCTCATCACCTTGGAGCCGTTCAAAATCCCTCTGACGCACAAGCATCTGCTCCTAAGGGACACGGCATTGGAGGCCAAGCATGCAGCTGCGACGTATGCCCTGTTTAGGGTGTGCAGCATGCAGAACAAACACACGGTTCTTCCCCCGGATTACAAGTCCTTATGGAAAGATTTCCAAGCGCTCAAGACTCAAGATGTCAAGGACGGAAAAGCTTGGATGTACGAGGCCGATCCCTTCAAGACCCTGCTTGAACGTCAGGATGCCAAGGCTGCTGCTGAGAAGAAGCGCAAGGAGGTTGAGCAGGCCAAGGCCAAGGCTAAGGAGCTACCCGGAGCGGCAGGCCTGGTGCTGCTAAGCAACACGGGATCTGTATCCAATGCTATGAAAGGCTGGACGACGGTGCCCAAGGTCGAAATGGGCAGACAGACCAGGATTCAGCTGGAGTCGCTGCTGAGAGACGGCGTGACTTGGAACCCCCATGCCGTGACCATGCCTCCAGCTGAGAAGAAGAGCGTCGTGTCGGAGCTCGGCAAGCTTGGTTTCCGTCAGAGCCACGTAGAGGAAGCTGTGGGATACTGCAAGGACCGTCAAGAAACACTAGAGTGGCTCTTGATTCACGTTCCCGAAGATGATCTCCCGCGGTGGGCTCTTCCGGAGAAGTACTCAGCTGGCGTGACCATAGGAGCTACGGATTTGAGGAGGGAAGGCATCATTCAGCGTCTTTCGCAGACTGGATACTCTGTGGAGCTATGCACTCGCGTATTGGATGATCACGGCGGCAATGAAGATGCCGCTGCCGAAACGCTGCAGAATATTCTTTTCCCCGCTGCTACGGCAAGCCAAGAGGGTGCCGAAGAATCAGGGGGCGACTTTTTGGACTTTGGAACGCCTCAGGAGCAATGGGATGAGGAAGTGACTACGTTGGAATCCATCTATGGCAACCATTTCCGCCGAGATGGCGATAGCATCATTCAAATCCGCCTTGATGGAGTAAAAGACGCGCAAAACGGAGATGTGGAAACCTTTTTACAGGTCCGCAAGGGTTCGAGCTATCCACGACACATTATCCTCGCTATCATTGCTAAGCTGCCCTCATACATCAAGCTCAGTATAGTGAAGAGAATGCTGGCGCATATCGAGGAGGATTTACGAGACGAGCCGACAAAGATATATCTCACCGTAGACTGGGTCCAGCAGAACATCAACGACATCATTGCCCACCCAGGCAAGCTTCTAGACATATCGGCAGTCTCCTCTGCCGCCTCTGAGACGCGGCCAGCGAAATCGGTGGCCAAGAGCAAGCGCTCTCGAGGCCCGCCAAGGCCTCTCAAATGGATTGTCGACGCAAAGAGCAAAGAAGAATGGCTTCGTCGGCAGGGAAGCCCGTCACAGAAAGATATGGTCACAAAGCGCCAGGCCCTACCCGCTTGGCAGATGCAGGATGCCATTGTTCAAACGGTGAACAGGAATCACATCACCATCATCAGTGGTGAGACTGGTTCAGGAAAGTCGACTCAGTCTGTTCAGTTTCTCCTGGATGACCTATACGAAAAGGGACTCGGAGGATGCGCAAACATGATTGTCACCCAGCCACGGCGAATTTCGGCGCTGGGACTGGCTGATCGAGTGGCGGAAGAGCGATGCTCGCGAGTGGGAGGCGAGGTGGGATATGCCATTCGTGGCGAGTCCCGACAGTCAAGAGATACTAGGATTACCTTTGTCACGACTGGTGTGCTACTTCGAAGACTTCAGACGTCTGGTGGTCGAGTGGATGATGTCGTGGCATCTCTGGCCGATGTCAGTCACATTATCATTGACGAAGTTCATGAGAGAAGTCTTGACACGGACTTTCTTCTGAATCTGCTTCGTGAAGTCATGATCAAGAAAAAGGACATGTTGAAACTAATACTCATGTCGGCAACGCTTGATGCCGCGACTTTCAAGAGCTATTTTGAAACCGAGGGGTTGAGCGTCGGAGCCGTCGAGATTTCCGGCCGAACGTTCCCCGTTGAAGAGTACTACCTTGATGATGTGGTTCGTATGACGGGCTTCGGTGTTGATGGACCCGACGATGGAAGCTTCATTGGTGACGAGACGATGGGCAAAGTTATTCAAAAATTGGGCCATCGGATCAACTATAGCTTGATTGCCGAAGCCGTCAAGGCAATTGACTACGAGCTATCGTATGAGAAGAAATCGGGAGGCATCCTGATCTTTTTGCCCGGAGTTGGGGAGATTAACCAGGCCTGCAACAATCTCAGGTCCATCAACTCACTCCACGTTCTCCCACTACATGCTTCACTCGAGACGAAAGAGCAGAAGCGAGTGTTTAGCAGCCCTCCTCCTGGCAAGCGAAAGGTGGTCGTAGCTACAAACGTGGCAGAAACTTCCATCACGATTGACGATATCGTAGTTGTGATTGACAGTGGAAAGGTCAAGGAGACTAGCTTTGATCCGCAGAACAACATGAGAAAGTTGGAAGAAACGTGGGCCTCGCGAGCGGCATGCAAACAGCGACAGGGCAGAGCCGGTCGTGTGCAAGCAGGTAAATGCTTCAAGCTCTATACTCAAAATCTGGAGCAGAACATGGCGCCTCGACCGGAGCCGGAGATTAGACGAGTGCCTCTCGAGCAACTGTGTCTGTCAGTACGAGCCATGGGTATGAAGGATGTAATTCGATTCCTCGGGCGATCTCCCACTCCTCCGGAAATACCGGCAATCGAAGGCGCCATGACACTACTGCGGCGCATGGGGGCTCTGGATGGAGACGAGCTCACTGCCATGGGACAGCAACTGGCCATGCTGCCAGCAGATTTACGATGCGGCAAACTCATGGTATTTGGCGCCATTTTCGGCTGCTTGGACGATTGCATCACCATTGCCGCTATCCTGAGCACCCGGAGTCCGTTCTTTTCACCTCAGGAGAAGAGAGATGAAGCTCGGGAGGCTAGAATGCGCTTCTACACAGGAGATGGCGACCTACTGACCGACCTGGAGGCTTTCAACCAGTGGGATGACATGATGAAGGATCGAGGAACGCCGCAGCGCCAGATCCGAGCATTTTGTGATGAAAACTTTTTATCCTTCCAGACGTTGACAGACATTTCAAATACGAGGAGCCAGTACTACGATGCTTTGACAGAGATAGGCATGGTTTCTCCTTCTTCTCAGACGTCTGGTTCTCGGAACGCTCTGCTCCTGCGAGCACTTGTTGCATCGGCATTCACGCCGCAGATTGCGCGGATTCAATATCCTGACAAGAAGTTTGCGAGCTCCATGTCCGGAGCGGTCGAGCTGGATCCCGAGGCGAGGGCGATCAAATACTTTTGCCAAGAGCCTGGGCGAGTGTTTGTGCACCCCAGCAGCACGCTCTTTGGCAGCCAAGGGTTTTCCGGGAATGCGGCCTACATGTCGTACTTTAGCATGATATCGACCACCAAGATTTTCATCCGGGACCTGACTCGTGAGTTTATCCTGTTTTCCTGCTACTTTTAGATGGTTTTGAATACTAATTGATGCGTATCAGCTCTAAATGCGTACACGTTGCTCATGTTCTGCGGGCCCATCGAGCTCGATACTCTGGGCCGTGGTCTCTTGGTTGACGGATGGCTCCGGCTCCGGGGCTGGGCTCGTCTGGGAGTTTTGGTGGCCAGGCTGAGGGCCATGGTGGACAATCTGATTGCTGACAAGGTGGAGAATCCGGGGTTGGACCTGGCGGGGAACAAGATTATTAAGTTGGTGATTAAGATGATTGAGCTGGACGGGCTGGATGCTTGAAGCGGGTTGCCGGGATATACGGAGCAAGAATACGGAGTACCTAAGATTTAACAACATGCCCATCCCGTCTATGAGTGCTGGTGATGGACATTTGAGGCTCGTCTGAATTGAGTTTCATCAAGTCCCCTCAACTGTGAAGAAGACGACGTGAAATAAAGAAGCCAAATGGAAGCCAATGGCCGGTCTCTATGATGGCATAATGAAGCCATTCCTCACGATTGGTGGTGGGGCTGCCAATTCAGGCACCGGAAAACCAGGGAGTTCTGCAGCCTACAAGCCATCACTTCACTCGCTCACTCACCTTCTCCGCGGGCTTCTTTCTGAACCGCCCCGGATCAGAAACTTTTCATTTTCAGCAGAAATATTTATATATAATTCTTTGAGATTCCTCTTCACACTCGCCCGCCATTCCTTCATCATGACGCAGGCCGACGCACAGTCAGACTCTGAGGAGGGATTGACGCGGGAAGAGATGCAGCAAGAAGAGGAAGACGAGCCGCCTTCAAAGAGAGCGAAACAAGATGCATGTTAGTAAAGCCTCATTTTACTTCATTTTTCTTCGATTATCACAGATGCCTTATGTCTGAGTAAGCAAACATCCAACACAAAAAGCTAACATCGAAAAAACAAAAAGTCGCCAAACTCATGGCTCCCAAACCAAAAACCATCATCCCCTCCCCAAAACCCCCCAGCTCAAGACCTCACCTCTTCAAGAACCGCATGGCCCTCGGCGCATACATTGCCTCCCCGGAATCATACCCTGCCTCAGTGGTCATCTACTACAACGCAGACTTTGTCGTCATCCACGATAAATTCCCAAAGGCCACCGTCCACACGCTGCTGCTGCCGCGGTCTCCCAAGCATACCCTTCTGCACCCCTTTGAGGCGCTTCAGGACGTAGAGTTTCTGGAAAAGGTCAAGGAAGAGGTGGGTAGGCTCAAGGTGCTCGTGGCGGCGGAGCTGCAGCGTAGGTTGGGCTCGTTTAGTCGGTCTGATGCTGCGAGAGAGGCTGTGCTTAATGGCGATGCGGAGCCAGAAGAGGCACAAGCTGAAGCAGCAGCAGAGGGACAAGATGAGAACGACAAAGGAAAAGAACCGCAGCTGCCGCCGGGAAGGGATTGGATGGCCGACCTCATGTGCGGCGTTCACGCCGTCCCGAGCATGGGCAACTTGCACATCCACGTGCTCTCGCGAGACATGCACTCGCCGGCGATGAAGCACCGCAAGCACTACAACTCCTTCAACACGCCGTTCCTGGTGGACGTGGCAGACTTCCCGCTGGGCGAGGCCGACCCCCGCAGGATCCCCAAGGACGAAGGCTACATGAGGCGGGACTTGGTGTGCTGGCGGTGCGGGAAGAACTTTGGCAACAGGTTCAAGGAGCTCAAGGACCACCTGGACAAGGAGTTTGACGAATGGAAGCGGGAGTGAACATATGAGAGAGAGACATTGATGAGACACGCGGCACATGAAAGACAACGAAGAATTGTACAAATAAGAAACATTGCTGATTTTTGCCATTGCGCGTCGCACGTAGCTTCATAGTGCGGGAGATAATGATTACAGGCCTTGCGAGCAGCAGGTGGATGAAACACGTCGTTTTTCGTGCTGCGCCAGACTTCCCTATGCTTTTGTTTCCATCCAGCTGAAGCAAGGGGATCGATTCCTTAATAATACAATCCGGAGCTCCCCAAAAAGAAACAAGAAATAACAAAACGCCGCCCCAGTCTTCCCTCACAATGCTGTTGGACATGTTCAAGGGGAGATGAACATGACCAATACAGTTCCCGTCCTGCTTCGCACACCAGCCCTCTCTCTTTGCCACATGTTTTCAGTCCAAACAAAAGCCGACTCGACTCGCGCGCGCCCAAAAGCCCTCATTCATCGTCATTGTCATAATCAACCTGGTCCTCCTGTGGCAGAGAAGGCAACATTGCAAACCACAATCAGCCAATAATGTTCTTGAATCGTGAGAACCACGCAGGTGATGTGAATGATGATGAAGGACCGACCTCGTATTCGGGAGACTGCCGCGGCGTCCCATCGCGTTCACCACCAGTCACGTCTACAAAGGAAAATTGGCATTGCGTGAGCTGGTCCGTCTCTTGCTTATTCTGAGGAAAAAAGATTTATGTGGCTTTGTGTTGGCGACGGTTGGACTTACCACCGATACCTGGCTGGTTCTCGGCGGCATCATCTCCGGCTTCAGCCTCAGCATTGGCCTCGGACTCTGCCGTCTGCTCCTGGTTGTCCTCCTGCGCCGGCACAACGTCTGACTTGCGCGGCCTGCCACGTCCACGCGTCTGGCCCGGGGCCAGCGGCGCGCTGGGCTTCTTTGGTTTCTTTGCCCGTTCCTCGCCCGCCTTGGACTTGAAGCTGCCCTTTGGCCTTCCGCGAGGGCGGCCGGTGGGCACGTACGGCTTTGAGGGGGACTTTGGGTTTGCGCTCTTGGGGCGACCTCGGCCGCGACCGGGCGTCTTCTTCACGCCAGCATCTTCGGTGGGCTGGCGAGTGATGTCCGCAGCGGCATCGGCAGCCGTTGCCTTGGCGTCGTCTCTGGTGCGCGCCATGGAGCACTTAGAGATATGGGGGGAGAAGTATTTGTCTTTTGTTGACAAGGAAAAGGGGACACGGGCGAGGGTGGGTTCGCAAATGGTATTCAGGCGGTGGAACTCGGTTGCCACGGGAGAAGTAGGAATTGGTGTTGCGATAGTGTGAGGTGGTTGGTATGATACGGAAAATAAAAAGAGAAAAAAAAAAAAAAAAAAAAAAAAAAAAAGGAACGGAAATGATGAGATACGCGACTTTGCGCGAGTCGAGACAAAGCTAGGTACAGCTGGGGCTAGCTGCGTTGCACGGAGCTGTAGGGACCTGTTTTCTGTGTCCGGGGAGCTGCTGACGCGTGAAAGGGCAGCTTTCTGTTGCTTGGTTTTGTTGAGACAGATGCGTGGTTGGAGGAGATGACAGAATTATAGAGGCAGATTGTGGTTGAATTTGAGGTGGTTATTGTCTGGGTTATTTTGACAGTGAGTGGCTGGTGTTCTAAGCTTCACAAAGGGAAGAAGCCATTAGGTAATCAGCCTCCCCCACACAGTCACTCGCCCCGGACCGTCAATACGGAAGATCATCGGGCAATAGAAGCTGAAGCTGTGAAGCTATCGACGCCATCAGCCACAGTCAATAAAACGAAAGCCACAGTCACACCAAGATGTGGCAAGTGCAGCCACCCCTGTCCCTTTACCCCGGCAACCGCCGCCAAACTCAATCACCGGCATGTAAACAAGCAGCATCCAGACAAAGAAAGGCCGACTAATGTAGCACATTCTTCGCCTCCGCCTCCACGATAGCTTCCATAGCATCTTTGAGACATTGCGCACAATGGCTCATGACGAAAGACTTATGCCCTCGTCGCCCTCGCCGGCGCCCGAGGTCCGGTTCATGATGGCCTCGTCGTCGGCCTCGACTCCATCGCTGCGATCGCGAGATGCCGCCGTCATGCCCGTGATTTCGAGGATGGATCGTGGCGGCAACGTCAAGGTTGTCGTCAGAGTGCGCGCCTTTTTACAGCGAGGTAGGTTATGATGCTTCTGGGGTATCAATGAGATGGGGAACCAAGAGGGGAAACCAAGAGGTCAAGAGAGATGAGAGAGAAGCTAACTAAAAGACTAAATAGAACTCCAACGACGAGCCAGATGCCTGGTCGAAATGGACCCCGTATCCCACATCACCACCCTCAGGGCTCCCGACGAACAGGAAACTTCCGTGGCCTCAAGCCCGTCCAAGTCTCGCAAGCTCACCGACAAGAGCTTCGCCTTCGACAGCTCCTTCTGGAGCCACGACCCCGATGACAAGGACTATGCCAACCAAGAAGACATCTACAACAGCCTCGGCGAGGAGTTTCTCGACCACAACTTTGAGGGCTACCACACATGCATTTTTGCATATGGCCAGACTGGCTCTGGCAAGAGCTACACCATGATGGGAACGCCCGACAATCCTGGGCTGATTCCTCGAACTTGCGAGGATCTGTTTGAGCGCATAGACGCCGCCCACAATGATGACTCAAGCGTCGCTTACAACGTACGGGTTTCGTATTTCGAGGTCTACAACGAGCACGTCCGAGACCTTCTGGTGCCTGTCATCCCCAACACACCCCCCAACTACCTCAAGATCCGCGAGTCTCCTACCGAGGGCCCATATGTCAAAGATCTCACCGAGGTGCCTGTACGCAACATTCACGAGATCATGCGATATATCAAGGTGGGAGACGCATCTCGCACCGTGGCAAGCACCAAGATGAACGATACTAGTAGCCGGAGCCACGCCGTCTTCACCATTATGCTGAAGCAGATTCACCATGACATGGAGACGGACGAGACCACGGAACGCAGCTCTCGCATCCGGCTGGTTGATCTGGCGGGCAGTGAGAGGGCAAAGACGACCGAGGCCACGGGGGCACGACTTCGAGAGGGCAGTAACATCAACAAGTCGCTTGCCACACTTGGCCGGGTCATTGCTGCGCTGGCAGGTCCTAAGCAGCTGAGGTCGGGCAAGAGAAAGGATGTGGTGCCGTATCGAGATTCGATATTGACGTGGCTGCTCAAGGACTCCCTTGGAGGCAACAGCAAGACAGCCATGATTGCATGTGTCGCCCCCTCGGACTACGAGGAGACACTCTCGACGCTTCGATACGCCGATCAGGCCAAGCGCATCCGCACTCGTGCCAAGGTCAACCAGGACCACATCTCGTCTGCAGAGCGTGACGCCCAGATCGCCACAATGGCGCAGGAGATTCGGATGCTGCAGATATCGGTTTCGGACTCTCGCGAGCGCGAGAAGAATGCTCAAGAGGCAGAAGAGCGCTTGGAAGAGTACCAGATCCGCGTCGGCACCATGCAGCGCATGATGGAGGAGCGCAGCATGGTAGCCGAAAGCAAGATCAAGAAGCTGCAGATGGAGAATGAGGCTCTGAAGCTACATCTGAAGCTGGCTATCGACAGTCTCAAGAACCCCATCCCGCCGGTGCAGCTTGAGAGCAAGGAAGAAGAAGAAGAGGAAGAAGACGAGTACGAGTACGATTCGGAAAGCACCGCTGCTGACGATGAGCTCCAGCAGGAGATGGAGCGCTATTTGCAAGACATGGGCAACCTGCGGAAGCTCATCGGCGGCGACCTCGACAGATTCAAGGATACGGACAGCGTGCGGATGCCTCTTGGTGTGAAGCAGAATGTGTAGCCAACGATTAATGATGATGTGACGACGGCGATGCTGAGTGATAAGATTTTAGCACTGTTTCGGCCAAGTTTGTTTTATGTCTTTTTGTTACGCCAAAGGGAATAATACGTTAAGTTCCCCTATATGGCATACAAGGTTGTAGGCGTATGAGCGATCGTGTTTACAGGGGAAGAGGGGCTTTCTTTACAACAGAATGGCTTGACGGAAGAGGAATCATGTTTTGTTTCTAAACTTTGTCCCCTTTATCCCTCTTTTCTTCTCCTTCTCTTTTCTTTTTGTCCTTTGCTTGCTCTTTGCGTGAATCAAATCAATCGAATTACACACAGCAAACGAAGGAAAGGGTCATGTTTCATTGTTTCTATGACTGAGATACCGACTTTAGGATTATATATATCAATATGTACATCCAAATAACTTGCTATCAATGATTCTTCTTCCTCTTCTTCTTGACACCTGAAGATTGCTTACTGTGAGAGTGACTAGATTGAGTGTGATTAGATCGAGAATGATTGGGTCGAGGCCGATTAGATCGAGACTGATTAGATTGATTGTGGTTAGGTCGAGAATGATGAGCTCGAGAATGATTAGGTCGAGAGCCATTGGGCTGAGAGTGATTAGGTCGAGAGTGATTAGATCGAGAGTGATCAGGTCGAGAACTCTTGTTGCCCTTGGAAGCAAATTTCCGCTTTTCTCGACGTGTATTTGCACGAGTATTGACATTAGCAAAGGGATTTCGCAGCGCAAGTGCTTCCTGGTCGAAATCATCAATGTCCATCGGCTCTGCAAGACCGTAATCCTCGGTAACATTGACTGGAGGAGCATCCATCATGACAATATCCACCGCCTTTGCAAGATGGTACGAGAAGCCCAAGCTAGTCTTTGGACTAAAAGTCGAAAACTCACTGGTGAGCAGCTCACAAACATTCAGCGCTGCGATGCGATGAATCACTTCGGGGATGTAGTAGATGATTGGCGAAGCCTTGAGGTCCTGGGCAACGATGCGGTCGTGGAAGCACCTACCGTTTCCTCCTACGTGCAGCGTATACGCATCGATCATGGCGGAGAAGAATTGCTGGGCGGTGACGAGGGGTCTGATGTGTGATAGGGAGGACGGGGGAGTGTTGATCTCGCTTAACCTGGTGTTGGTGTTGTAGGCGAGGTTGCTTCTACATCTGCAACCGTTGAAGGAGTTGAGGCGGGCAAAGGACCGGATGCTAAGATCGAACAGGAAAGGGTGAGTCCAGAGGACCTCGTCTATATTGACTGGGGGGTGGTTGAGTGGTAAAGGGTGATGTTGCTGACACCAGGTTTCTGCGACGGAGGAGAGATGTTGGATCTCGAGGGCGGAGTTGCCACGGTTGAGGTAGCCGAGGATGATGTCGAGAGCGTGGAAGTGAGGGTTGAGATGGTTGTGATCCATGGGGGTGCGTGGTGTTGAAGCAGTTATGCTTCGGTTTGTTTGCTTGTTGCTTAGCATGAGAATACGATAACATGTAGTTTGATGGATTACGAGTGTTACATGGCCAGATGCGTTTTACATGCGTATATATTTATAAGTATATCAACGACAAAGACGTTAGATTTCTTGTATTGATTCACATGTCTGACGAGATGGTTGGTGTTGAGAGTGTTCAATATGGCAAACAGACTCCAAAAGGTTGTCTCTTGACCGTTGACGTTGAACAGCCTCGATACGTCCATCATTACTAACCTAGTGCTCATATAAAATTATTTTCCAAACTGAACAGTGCAGTGAACAATCCAGTGCATGTGTACTTGAACTGGTGCTGAATGTTATATGCTGGAATAAGGCGCTTGACATGAATACACATGTTCACCTCACCATGCCACGAGAAAGGGGAAAACATGACTTCATTACAAGGTGAAGAGTAAAACTCACTCATCCATACTCATCTATGAATCCGACGGCTCGCCTGTAGGAGGAGCACGGGTAGAGAAGCTACCGGAGTGAGCTGCAAGGAGGTGAAACAGGCACCAGGTACCGTGAGACTGGGGAGACTGAAACGGAACAAAACAAACACAGACGGTTTACATGAAACAAAGGCGCAGTGCGTGCGAAACACAAGCACACGTCGGTTAAAAAATGACAAAGAGACAAAGAAATCAAAGAATCAGAAAAAACTGTTGTCGATCCCACATTGTCAATGGATTGCTTACTTTCCTCCCCGGCTGCGTCAGGTGAAGCAGCTGCCCGCCCGTGTTTCCGATAATCCATGGATGGGAATCAAGAGCCTCCAAAACCTCAAACAGGAGAGAGGCCTAGAATTGGCTGGTTAGGTGTTTCGACAGCCGCCTGTGGGGAGACGCACAGCCACTAACAGAGCCCTGGAGCCACTAAGACAGCGCTAGACCCCTCGCCGGGAAGCCACTGGCCAGCCTCTGAAGCCGCCCGAACCTGGAACCCCGCCAATCAATGCCAATCAGTGCACCTCAGCGCATTATCACGAGTGACACGCCGCAACTTACACCTCACTCAGTCCAGTCCAGTTGACTCGTGAGCCTGCAAGCAAGTCTCGCCACTGCAGACCAATTGAGGCTCTGCATTGCTGACTTCTCTACTTACGGATAACTCTCCTTGTCTATCTATCTATCTATATCTAGAGCACTGACTGTCCCGGCATCGTCATCTCTTCTTCTTCTCTGCCCCTCATCTGCTTCTCTTTTCCTCTCATCTCCTCTTCTTCTCCTCTCTTCTTCTTCCTCTTCCTCTTCCTCCTTCTACCACATCACACCGCAACCCAACCATGGCCACAAGACCGCAGCTCTTCACGCGCGGCCTCTCGGGTCTCTCGCAGAGCTCCAGCGCCGGCGACGTCAGCTCTCCCGCCGAGCAGCGCGACGATGCGAAGCGCAACCTGTTCAAGTCGATGCGACCACTGCCCACCCAGCACTACTGGGACGTCTACTTTGACCGGTTCGTTCTGTCTAGCCTCGACTGTCTCTATTGCTCTGTATCTTGAACGTGCTAACCAGGTAAAAAGACCCAAGGAACAAAAGCCCGAAGCCGCTGGCCAGACCGAATACACGGCCCAGCTCGAAAAGATTGGCACGCAGATCGAGTCGGTCCAGGACTTTTGGCGCTACAACAACAACACCCCCGTCGAGAACATCAAGATGCGCGAGTCCATCTACCTCTTCAAGTCCGGCTTCAAGCCCATCTGGGAGGACCGCCGCAACATCAACGGCGGCAGCTGGACGTTCCGCGTGCCAAAGGCCATCGGCCCGGACTTTTGGACTCGCATCCAGCTGCTGGCCATTGGCGAGAAGCTGCAGAGCGTCATTGACGATGGTATGTTTTCTCTTACTCTATGTATTCCTCTTTTCGGCAACTGACTGACACATTCCTTTCTTCCAAAAATAGCCGACCAGATCTGCGGCGTTGGCCTCTCCGTCCGCTTCAACTCCCACCTCATCACCGTCTGGCACCGCGACTCGTCCAAGCAAAACTCCGTCGACGCCCTGATAGCCTGCATCCTCGAGGATCTTCCCCCGGAGCTTCAGCCCAAGCCGGACAACTACTTCTACAAGAAGCACTCGGACCACGCCGGCTTCAAGGCCCCGCCCGAGCTCCAGGCCGTCCTCGACTCTCAGAAGCGCAACGCTGCTGTTGCTGCCGCCAAAGCTTCTGTGTCTGCGCCTGCTGCCCCTGCCGTGCCACTTGAGGCGCCTGCAGTGACTGTTGAGCCTCCGCAGTAGTTGTCTACTCTTTTGCGATATCATACCTCTTCTTCGATGAGCGAGAGAGCGATAGCATAGTGTTTCCTTTTTCTGGGTCCTTATTGTTCTTCACATCTCCCGTGCAAAGGTCTTGAAATGCTACGGCGAGAGACTGGGGTCCCAACTTCATTTATTGTACACTCGACATCTTGGGTATGGTGATGATGTACGGCGTTTTTTGTTTTTTTTTTTTTCTCACCATTGGGTTTTTCTGGTATACAAGGATAAAGTCGTTGTCTGCTTTTCCTTGTGTCGAGCATTTTCCAGTTATCCACAATTTGGCACACGTTGCTAAATCACAGTTCAGAAAGCGTTGTAATGCAGCCATTTAGAATTTCCATTCCATCAGGTTGATAGATGGTCGAGCATAGCTTTGCGAAGATTCTATATATATATACATATGTACATGTGTTGACTACTATAGCTACTACGCCTTCGCCAGCATTGCATTGTGGCATCCATCATAACCACTCATACGTCCTCTTCCGTTATTGCTCTCATGTAAGTAGTACTCGTCAATAGAACTTAACAACATTGAGCATATTGCGCCCAGCCAAAGCAATAGCCGCACAAGCATCGAAACAACTTGCAACTCCCAGCGCCACGCGAAATAAATACCAAACAAATCCAAAAGCTCGCTCCCAGCACCAAGGCAGAATGCAAATCCCCCACCCCTATACCACATCACACAACATTACGCATCAACTCATCCAATATACAGATATAGACAAGCTCCATAGAGCAGAGGTCCCAGTCCAGCCATAGGGTCATCACCGCCAAACCCCAGCACTCCTCATGACGCTATCAAACTCCTCCATGCCCACGCCCCTCGCAACGCCCACGCCGCCGTTCGCCTCGAGAATCATATCCTTGAGCAGCTCCTCGTCCACGTCCTCCTTGAGCACGGCAGCGACGCGGCGCAAGTGGGCCAGTGTGATGGGCCCGTCGGCACCGTTTGTGAAGAGCTGGAAGGCCTCGGCGAGCTCCGCGCGGTGAGCGTCCGAACTCCCGCTACTATCGCGCGCGTGGAACTTGAGCGCGCAGATGGCGAAGAAGGGCTCGTAGGTGGCGTAGCCGTCGGATTCGGGGTCGAGGATGGCGATGAATTCCTGGAGCTCGGCGGGGGACGAGGGGGGGATGCCGAGGGCGCTGTTGAAAGAGTCAAGTTAGCTTTAGTTAGTTTTTTACACACCCCTTGTTATATATCATGTTTTCAATTCGTTTTGGGAGAGACCGTACATGAGTGTTGATTTCAGGTCGTTGATGGGCAGCACGCCGTTCTTCTCGCCGTCCATGGGCTCCGCGAACAAGCTAAAGGCTTCCTTAATCTCACCCTCCTCCTGCGCGGTGACATTGTGCTCCTTGGCGAGTTTCGACTGTCGCGGTTTCGATGCGGTGGAGGGGCCGCCGGATTTGCGCTTCGGAGGCTTTTTCAAGGAGAATGTTTTAGCTTTTTGTTCGTTCGTGAATCGTTAAGGAGGGGACGAACCATGTGAAAGTGAACAGTAGCTGCTCTATGCAATATAATATACGCTTGCTGCTGGTGATAGTATGATGGTAAGGCTGCTGATGGCGAGGCGGAGAGGAAGTAGTAACAATCTGAGACTTTTCGGTGTTGTGTTGGGTATTCTTTTGTCTTATTGGGCTCTGTGAATGCACGTTGATGTCACTGGCGCGGAATCTGGTGATGCGAGGCGCGAGGCTGAAGGGGAAAATATGTACAGTGCGTTTCTTAGTCACTGTAAATGTATATACACTGTGGGACCACTTTATCTTTAGCTGTCCATATTTAAGCTGTGAGAAAAAAATTCTGTTCACTTCACTGAGAGAATACCTTCATTTTCTCGCATCGCAATGTCGACTCGAAATAGAGAGTCGTGACGCATCTGCGATACCTGGGCATCTACAGGATCCAATACGAGGTTCTCATTGATTATGAGAATGCGCCGAGTACCTACAAATCCGGCAGCGATTCAAACGGTCTCCAACCCAAGAATCCCCTCGTGGACAAAACGCTCCAGTGCCAGGTTTGTTCGATGTCTCATGCGTGAAGCCCATCCACAGTGAAATCATCCAGACTCATCACCTCATCCCCCCTCTTCTTGCACCAAACCAAACCAATCGCTTCTAAAATAGCTAGAGCTTGCCGCCTCAGAATGCTCAACAGCGCGCAAGTGTGGACAGTGAAGCAAGAGTAAAACCCAGTCGAGTCACTCTTCTACGACGCGATTTCCAGTGGTTAACGAGCGGCATCTGCGCCTTTTGCGCTGGTGTCAAGTAAGCCATGGAGACAGACCAAGATGAAAATCGTTGCATGTGTGAAAAATGTCTTATGAACGTGCATATACATGTACATATGTGTGCTGCCACCATCCTGAATTCGTAGATAAATAGTCTTAGACACCACCATCAGACATCAAATTTTGGCTTCCAAAGGCCTGGTGGCAACGTTAGTCGCCGGGCCTATTCGCATTTTTCACACATTCGCTTCTTCTCACTTGAAGTTGTTCTTCATCTCCCTCAGCTTGCTCATGACAGACACGGGGTCCGTCTCGCCTGTCGCCTTTTGAATCTCAGGATCCTAGACACCATCGTTAGCTCAGCCCCTGATCCAATACAGACTGCTGCTGAGGGTAGACTTACCTGGACTCTCATAAAGACATTGTGCTTCTGTTATTACATGGTTAGCAGCTTCTTCAGCTCCGCTTCTCTGTGTGTAGCCACATACCTTCTCATCACCAATCGTGAATTTGCCAGTGGTCACCTCGTTGTTTTCGGCAAACGCCTGGAGGCTCTTGATGGGCTCTGTCTGAGAGACGGAAATGGTGAATCTGACGTTTGACTTTGTGTATTCGTGTCCGGGCTAAAATGAGCAAGGCCCGTTAGTCTGAGCTCGTTCACCATGCTCAGTCAGTAATTCCACAACTTACATAGACAACCGTATCGTCTGGCAGCGCTCCGAGACGGTTGTTCAAGGCTTCGTGCATCTCCGCCCCATTGCCTTCGAAAAACTTGCCACATCCTATGCAGTGGTCAGTTAAGCACATGTCCCTCATTCATACCAAAACGAAAACATGAATGGTTTCGGGCCAATCATACCACTGATGAAGAGGGTGTCGCCGGTAAAGACGGCCTTGCCGGTTGAATCTTCCATGTAATAGCAGATACTGTCCTGCGTGTGGCAAGGGGTGTGCACAGGCTTAACGGAAATGTCTCCAATCTTGAACGTCTCCTCGTGCTGTGGTGTCCTGGTGACGCCTTCGCAGTCTTTGCCGCCGATGATGGCGAGCTTGTCGTTGCCCAGATCAGACAGCTTTTGATAAAACGTCAGTTGGATCCCTAAAGGGGGAGAACAATATCAGGTCAAGGTGGATGTACCAGTTGCTTGTTGCCTCCAGCATGATCCCAGTGGCTGTGATTGTTTATTTGCATCAGATATCCATTTAAATCCATGACGGCTGTAGAAAAAATGCATACTGGTGGGTGTTGACAATAGCTGTCAAGTTAATCCTGCCAGATGAAATGGCATCCTTGAGGATAGGGGCAACCCTAGCACGCAGTCAGCTCACATGCTTTTGTTCTTGGTCTCTAATTCATAAAACGTAAATGATATGACTTACTCCGGAGGGTTTGCCGGATCAATAATGACGGCATCCTTGGATTTGTCGTCAATCACAAGATAGGCATAGTTGTTGGAGCTGCCAACCCCTACTCAGGCCATTAGCTCGACGCCGCTCAGTCTCTTGCTCTGCTCTTTTTTCCCCATTTCATTTTCCTCGTCGACTTCTTTGCCAGCAGCACTTACACATGGGAATCGACTGAATATGCATCTTGCGTGAGCTGTTTAAGAACTGCGACTCGGGTTAATCAGCAATGAGGGGCAGCTCCAGACAGCTTAGACCAAGCCATGGCACGATCATCTCACTTACGGAACAACCAAATCTCTGAGTGAGGAGCTGTCTGCGAGGCAGTATCAATCTATTCATAGATCCACGAGGCTCGTCTTTGGGAAGACCGGTACAATGTTCAAAAGAGGAATTTGAAAGTCGATAGCTTGATGTCAACGGAGTTATCGTAAGCCGTAAATACTGAGGGGCAATTATCATCATTATTAACAGCCACGTGATTGGCTGCTTTACACACTCGACTCCGCGAACCCGTAGGAGGGTGACGAGAGGCTGATGGCATCATCTGAAATTTGGAATCTTTTTCTTTTGCATCGCAGTATATCCTTTGTTCAAAATAAAAATGAAAATGGGGTATCTTTATTGTCCAAATATTGTCTCACACAACACCTTTGCGCCATAGAAATCACAAATATCATAGCCTTTCACGCTATGCCAATGGGCTTCGGTTTCCAAGCACCACTATAACGGGACCATCCGGTGTTCGGCTCCGGGCTTCGGTCCGGATCCAGGTCCAGATCTTGCTCTTGTTCCTGTCCCTGTTCCTGTTCCTCCGGCATCCCACTCCCCTCCGGCTCCGGGTGATTTGCCTCTTCGGTGGCCATAGCTGCCATATCTTTGGACAGTTTCAAACACTTGAGAAACACTTGGTTCCCAGGCAGCGTCTTCTGCAGCTCGGCAATTGTCGTTTGCAAGTAGACCAGATCCCACTGACGTAGCTGCCCCATGATTTTCTGTCTCGCTGCCTCGTCGTCTTCCCGCAGATAGGACAAGACCAGCTCTTTGCATGGATCTTTGGCCTTTTCTGCCTCCCCTAGGTGCTTCCAGTAGTAGTCCCAAATCCAGACCAGAGCCTTTCTTGCGGCGGATCGCAGCTTAGCAAGGGATGGCAGCTGCTCATGCGTGGCCTGATGCCTAAGCTCAACAAAGGTAGCCGGCAAGCCAATGTTCTTGGCGATTGAGTACATGCTCTGTTTACGCAGCTTGTCTTGATGCCCATCCAACAAGCCTGTGACGAAGCTGACAGCATATCAGTTAGCGTCCTCGTTCACACAGAGAATGAAAGTGGCAGACGATAGCCATGACACCATCTCATCGCTGCCTTGGACGTAGCCTCCCAAATGTCAACGTCCATGACGTCCTCGGCCGCATATCTCATGCAAGAGATAGCCCCCATCTTTCCTCTCTCTCTTTTCTTTTCATCACATTCTCTTCTCATCCAACCATCCCCTTCAAGAGTCCAGACCACACCCCCAGGCAAGCCACAATGTAATAGAAAAGAGGGAGAGAGAGCCCCAGAAAAAAACTTACCGACTAAAGGCAGCTGCATATGCAGCCCTCACAGCATACGTCGATGCTCCTGCATTCCCCGTGGCCGCGGCCTCGTCACTCAGGACTGCAGCCATGAGCAGTGCCGTCGACTCCACCATGTGCGGACAGTTGCCGCGCTGCATCCACATGGAGACTCGCCCCACGGCCTTGTGCTTCTCTCCGTTTCCCTGCTCTCGTGATGTCTGGTGATTCTTAGCCGCAGCCGCAGCGGTGGTGCGCCGTGCATCCCCCTGATTCAAGCCCTGCCCCTCCTCTTGATGCTGCTGGCCCTCGGCGTCTGCGTCTCTGCCACCCTCGACTCCTCCTCGCCTCTGGTCCTGATTCCGTTGCTGATGGTGGCTGTAAGCTGCGCCGCCCTGGATGCCACCAACGGCCTGCATCAACGCCTCAGAGCCATAGAACTGCTCCCGCACAAGGAGCAGCTCCTGGCGGTCTCGCCAAGGCGTAAACACATACTGCACCATCCGAGCAGGCAGGGGTCCCAGGTACCGACGTAGCGGGAAAAAGAAAGAAGAGTGAAATGGTGTGACAAGTTTTAGGAAATATGAGAGACGGTCTTGATGGTAGCGGAAATGCAAAACAAGAAGCGTGGTGAAGCAAAAGCGGTCGACTATTTTAGTTTAACCTCACCAGTGGGGTATCGATCAAAGAGATGCAAAAATGTTCGCTAGCGGAGGCCCTTTTCCTATTATAGTAGTAATAGGCATAAATAACTTGGGAGGTGAGAGGGAAAAGAAAAAAAGAAGACATATAAAGACTAAAATTTTCACCTCGATTCGAACTCCGTTATCGAATTCTCCATCCGCAAAAGATATTGATCGATGCAAAGCCCCATCCGCTCTGCCGACAATGATTCGCTACAGGCGCTCCATACGTGTACTCGTACAGATACAGTATTTACGAAGCACGGTACTTACAGTAGTACGGTACTCACTCTTCCACCACCGTCACATCTACAAGGGTAAAGCGCCGCACCTGTGCTGTAACACTGGTCGTGACTTTAACCCATTCTGTGCCCTGCTGCATGTACAGCCAAGTTGGGGTCTCGATTCATTCTCTTGCTCGACTCATTACTAAAGCAACATATATGCTCATATGATACGATGGTACCCCCATGCCATGTGCAGGTTTAATTGACAATGCATTTCAAGATGACGGTATACTTCATTCAGTATAAAGCACCATTCGATGGAAAAGCAAAGAGAACTAAACAAAGAGGCGGCGGGCCTGCAGAAGCGAAAGCAAAAAAAGGCAGAGATTTTCACGATCTCGTGCGTGAAAAGAAATTTCATTCCCTTGCACATCCGTGACGAGTTTCCTCTTTGAAGTAGCAAGAAATCCAGTTCATTTAAAACTATGGATTCGTACTAAGAAAAAGAGGAGGAGGAAGAAACACCAAAAGGCAAGTCCTCGAGGCCCACTCGGAAAAGATCAACCGCTCCTTTTTTCAGCCTTCGTGCTTGTACAGTATGGGCATTGCTCGACCGGTCATGACGTCTACCAACGGATTCTGATTTTCAGCTTTCCCGCCCGGAGATGGCCATGTTGGGTGCAAGAGCATCGCAATAACCAAGTTCGTACTCGTGTCGGAATCTTAGTACCATACAAGTACTAGCAAGCCAGGCACATGCAAGGTAAGGAAGGCCATCGGCATCATCATCGGCTACGACCAATTGCAGCCCCAACAGCCCGTCTCGCATATCACACTTGATACGGCTTGCAGTAACGAGAAAAAGGGAGAAGAAATTAAAGACCTAGGGGAAAAGGTCGGCAACGGAGAGCGCCAAAGTAGCGTATCATCAGCAGTTAGCACCGTCACTTTTCTGCACGTTACAAGTAGAAGCATGTACTGCTGCGTATACCTTACATTGCAGAAGAGGCATTTTCCCTTCCGGCATCCGGGCTGTACAATGACTTGCTAGGGAGAGCCACCAGTGCAGACGACTGTCCGTGTAAACGCAGGGTCATGCTGCAAGAACCAAGAGAAGGCAGAACGACCGATATCTCCAGTACACAAGGACTAATATCCGTCAAATCTGTCAGCTGCAGAGGAAAACTCGGGGGTTCAGGGTTCAAGTATGGAGTAAGCAGACGGATAATGCAGGTAAGTGGTGGCACAAAACCACGGACAAGGCTCCAAAGCACGGGGGGTCCGCAACAAACGTCGTACACTACTGTACGCCTCGTTACTTGCCACTACAATCCCAATCCCAATCCCAATTTCGTCAGGATCAATGTGCTCCGTCACAGCAGCCAGAGAGCAAAGTTGCTGGGGTCTACTCCGTACTGCGCCCCGTACAAGTATGCCCGGCATTCAGCTCCCCATCACCAACTCGCACTTACTCGTACGAGCACTCGTATGTCAGTTAGCACGCAAGAAACTCGGCACCCTCGGGCTTTAGTCCGAACAATATGGGAACAGCAAATCTTCAGGCAACCTCAATCTCTAAACCACGACGGCCCGGCATACCACCTCACAAACAAACCCCCCACCTGCGGCGGAAACAAGAGGCAGAAAGATTAAGACGAGACGAGAAAGAAAAAAAACCTTGCCTGGCCCGCTAATGGATGCAACTCAGGGATGCCTGCAGAGCGCCAAATGGCACAATTACCGGCACGAGAAAAAAAGTCCAGACCAAGACAATCCGTCTAGCCTAGAGGAACCGCATAATTAAAGAGGAGGAGTACGGAGTAAAGAAAAAAAAGAAAAGAAAAATTTCCTACGCACTAGGTACCTTACCGCAATGCTTTACCGCCCAAGCCGCGCCCACCAAAAACCCGCTCCCAGGACCACCTCGAGAAGAGGAAAAAAGAAGAGGGCTGGCTAGCTCTTCGTGGCACTCGGCGAAACGGGCCCGCGGGGCAACAAAGAAGTTAGGTAGGCTTGCGCTTGTTAGTCTAGCTGGGAGTACGTACGGACCGCAGTTTCAATACCTACTCGGCTGGTCTCCGTATCGCAAGTCAGCCAGTCAAGGTGGTGCTCTTGTTGGTCCGCTCATCTTTCTCTTTTCCCACTAAAAACCAGCACTTCGTGCGAAAAGCAGCCCCATTCTGCTACTAGCTGCAATGTTATTCCCCAAGCAAGCAGCCACAGATTACGTATGAGGAGGGGGTCACTTTGTCGAGCACAGCCGAAGCTTCAGCTTGCTTTTGTGACTCAATCTCTCGCCCCAGTGGAAAATATGCCCAAAAACAAAAGCGAAAAAAAAAAGGGAGCCGAATACCCACGATCATCCGCTGAAGCCGCACGAGTACTCCGTGCTGAGAGTTCCAGACGTGTACATGTCTCGAGGCTTTCCCAACGGTTTCGTCCACCAGTTTTGCACTACCGCATCTACCTGTAAATTCATGGCTGGAGGGGCACATGTGCGGTAAAAAATAAAGTGCCAGGGATAAGTATCCAGGTATCAAGACACTTCGAGCTCGTAAATATACCGTATATAGGTAGGCAAACTGCAAGCATCAGCAGGTTCCCATTACTTGATAGCAGCAGTAGAAGACACAGGTACGTACTGCACAACCTTCAAAAGCTCTCCCACATCGAAAATGCACGGATCAAAACCACCCGCGCTAAAAATAAGGGACAAGCAAAAAGCAAAAAGTGGGAAAACCCGCAGCTCGAAAGAAAGCGAGAGAGCAAGAAAAAAAAGAGGACAAAATAAAAAAGGGAGGGGGTGTACAAACTGCCGAACCCGGATGAAAGGGAGGGGAGGGTGTGGCTACTAAAAGGGGGCAACGGGCAAGCAGCAAAAATGTGTGGGGTGGGGGGGAAGAGGAGGAAACAGCACAAGAAAGAGAAAGCGCATAGGAGGGGGGGGGTCCATGCTCTTGGAGTTCAAGGGGAAGGAGAAAAAAAAAAGCAAAGGAGAAAACTGGAAATTTTTGGCCAGTCAGCAGGCGCCCCTACAACCTTCCAGAATGCACAGGACCCACTCCAGTTACCCCACCGACACATGTTTGACAGGGGTCTGTTAGGTTAGTTCGCTTGCTGATGTTCGTTGTTTTCTATTTTTTGTTTTCTCGTTGCTTTTTGCTGAATTTCTGTTTTTGTAGCCGGGATGCTGCACAGACCATATTTATAGAATCACGCATGTATTCGTACCAATATTATATACACACGGAGCAGAAACAGGAGAGGTGTGCACGTCGGCTGCTCAGAACCATCCGGTTGCTCCTTGATTGTAGTGGGGCTGAACATTGTCTCAGAGGTACCTGCCGTAGTACGAGTACATGCTCGCAACAGTGCCTGCCGCTAGTAGCGCTACACCAACACAGGTACCTACGGGACTAGCGTTACCTGTACCTTGGTGGGCTTGGTCACTTACCACATGTCCCAAGTGATGAGTCTTTTCAACATGTTATACGTCACTCGGTTCTCTTGTTCTGTGGTATTAATCTTCCATAGCATTTGTTTGGCGTGAGCCACCTGAGCACTAACTTTGTGTGTTCTATGTACATGCGCTATTCTCAATATCCCATGCCTGATCCTTGTCCTGGGGTATTTTTTCGCTGATCCCAAAATATTGCCATCCAAGCTCGTCCAGAGCAGGGGGAACAAAAGCACCAAACTCCTTATCAGAAACCTCTGAATATCCTTGCGGCAACCAGTGTTCGCCGGTGTAAAATAATACAAGTCATTATCTTTTTCTTCAAATCCGTCAAGTGTCCGTGATGCATCGTAATGTCGTATCCTTCTCCGGTAATTAATTATCATCTTCTTCTTCCTCTTCCTCCTCTTCCTCTTCCTCCTCTTCCTCCTCCTCCTCATCAGATTTTGGGGGCTCCCAAGTCTCCTCCAGTTTCAGGCCCTTGCCAGTAGGCTCCCGAGGTCGGACTGAGGATCCGAGGAGAGACGATACAGTAGACCGGTAGTTGTTCAGGTGTGGGTCCTCTTCATATTTGCCAGGAGTATCGTAAAGCCCCATGCCAATAAGAATTTCTCCCTCCTCTTCTGGCTCGTCCAGCACTTGGATGGCTGCCTCAGGAAGAGTTGGCTGTAATGGCTGGGTAGGCATGTAGGAGGAAGGCGTAGGTGGAGTAGTGTCGATGTATCCAAGGCTGTATGCATCAACAGCACTGTTCAATGTCGACATTGCAAATCGATCATCGCTCATATTGGGATAGCATGCTGCCAACTGCCACTCATCGACTGGTCGAGTGGTCATGGCCTCGGTACCCATATAAGTGGGTGAAGGCGGAGAGAAAGTTGGTGATGGTGAAGTGTTGTTTGAGTAAGAAACCATAGGCGGGGATGGCTGAGATGCCGAATGGTAGTTGGTGTACTGGGCATGTTGCATGGTCGAAGGTAGCCAGTCAAAGGAGGGAGTTTGTAAGTATTCATCTTGAGGTGATTGCATATGCATCGATGGATGCCAGCTGACAGGCCGTCGTTGGCTTCCTGATGGAACTGGCTGAGAACCCGAGAGGTAGTCTAGGACTTGCTGTTGCCTTCTCGCTATCTGAGAAGTCTGAGAGTCGTTTACGATTGTGCGTCTCCTTGACTTTGCAGCGGACGATCGGGGGCTGTTGTTCGCACTGGAAGGCTTGACGACTCGAGTGGCCATACCCACACGCTGTGTAGTCGGGCCTCGAGATGGTTTGATATAAAGATTCTCGCAGTATCTATTCCAGCGAGTTGATAGAGAGGCTTGAGAAGCCATCGGCTCCCCAAAATATGACTGCATCGTTCTGATAACGGTTTGGATATATTGGGCTTGGACGAGTAGTAAGTATTGCTGATATAAATGTCCAAGGGGTTGTGTTTGCTCGTGGGTGTATGATGGTATTGAGATGATTCGTATTGCAGATGATGTTGTCGGGTGAGAAATGTTGATGAGCGGCAAGGTGAAGGATAGCTGAGTATGATATAGGTGAACACCACGGTCCGGGGGAGAACGAAAACGAAACTATTAATACAAACTCAAAATGCTAACAGTTAATAAGAATGGGACGGTTCCCAAGGGGGGGTGTACAAGTATCGTTCGAGGGATCAGAGTGGCATTAACAACCGGCCCAAGTAGGGATGGTTCAGAGGGTAAATCACAGCCAGGGAATAGCAGTGCATGGGCTTGGTACGCAGTCGTACTACGACTAGTAGTCCGAACCAGATCCAACCGACCATGGATCTGGAAGTGGGCCAACGAGACAACGGTACAGAGCGTCTAGTGTAATTAGTGTGGTACTCCTCCGGCCGTAGCAGTAGGCGACGTTTCTTTTTTGGTATGACGACGGCACAGGCAAACGTGCGGGTTGCATGGAGATTGAGCCAAGGCCTGCTAGCCAGTGCACAGGGAGTAGGTATCCAGATCCAGGATTGTCTTTCCCTTAGTACATGCATACTGGGACATGCACAGGCCCTTGACACCATCCAAGACATGGCCGGTCGGGATTGGAACACAGCCTGCGAGCCGACATACATGCCTTCTTCGTTCCTTGGCCGGTACGTCATACGGGGCGAGGCAAGGGGTGGTGCAAGGATGTCTCATCGGACGGACCAGAGCTCCAGTCGGGAGAGTAGAACGAGAAGGAAACGAAAAAAAAAATTGGGAATGGGGCGCCCCATTAGCCATGGATAGTCATCGCTCTAGAGCGGCGGCCGTGCCGGAGACAATAGTGCGAGCCCTCAGAAGGAGAAAGATGGAGCATTTGCGTTTGCATGTTGTGAGAATCTGGCCTCTGACAAGCGTGACTGTACCAAGGTACTGGGATGTATGTACCTTGCGGATACTTGGGTGAAGCCATCCCAACTACCACGCTTGCTTGTGAGCGACGCATAGAGTACCCACCAAACTCAGGATACCCTCGGGTCTCTTGCGGCGGTACTCTGTGCTCGCATACCGGTAAACCATCTCGGTCGAGGGATGGCTGCCCTGGCGAGATTGGAGGCTCCAAAAGTCCATGTCACCGTGCCGCATACCAAGATTTGCATGGTTAGGCGTGACTTCGGGCTATTCAGAGATGCGAAAATACCTTGAGTGCGGGTAGCAAACATGTTCGAGTAATGGGACTCTAGGCGGCCCTTGTACGAAGAAGTCGTCGGCCCAAGGCAGCCAGCGATACTCCCGGCGCACTGTAAACGACTTGTGGCATCGTGAGTGGACACACGCCAAAGCAGAAGCACTACAGGTTTTGATTCTGATAGTACGGAACAGTAGCGGATTTCTGCGTGTACGAGATACATGTACTCGTCCTCTTCCAGGTTTTGTAGCGCCCAGCAGGGAGCACAGACAGCCGGCAAGATCCTAAGCAGGGCTGACATATGATATTACCAACTAGCACGAGGAGGACTTGGTTAGCAGGGCGCCAACAAGAACAGACCTGAAGCAGGGATACTTCCGACGCTTGGGTCGAAACAACAACCACTTGGGCTCCGTGCTCGCACCGCCGTGCTGGATGCCAGGGCAAGCCGCAGGCTCACGAGGAGAGCGCCAATGCTAAATCCCTGCAGCCCCACGCTGAAGCATAAAGGTTGCAGGCAAGAAGTGATAGAGAAGAAAGAGGCAGCCCCTCCCCGCAGGGCCATCTTTCGGTCGCTTCATGGAAGGGATGGCGAAGGATTTGATTCCCACCCAAGGGGGTCCAGGTAATGGCATCCTGTCAGCTTAGCCAACCAGCATCGGCCATAGGGAGACCGGAGTGTCCGTGGTAGCTCTGCTGGAGCAAAAGATCAGAATCGGCAGGGCGTGCACAAGAAAGCGGCACGCCTCATCCCCAGCTCACGGGCCCTTCACAAAGCCGTCCCTTGGCCTTGGAATGCTCGTCTAGCCCCACTAGCGACGTGGCGTGGTGTTCCAAAATAGTGTGGTGAGTCTTGCAGAGAGGCTGTCCACAAATCTCACCCACACAGGCGGAGTCGAAGATGCACATCACGGTCCAGACAGAGTGATTGACATCCCCACATTGCCGGAACCCTTACTTGGGTTCATACGGACACCCCGGGGCTGCGGTGGATTTCGCACCAGAGTCTGGGAATGGAGCACGGCCGAGAGACTGCGTGGCGTTAGTCTATCCAGAGACACGAACGAGCGGGTTCCAAGGAGGAGACAGATCTCATCGCTGGTTCATCGGTCGTTAACGACTGGCCAGCATTTGTGCCGACCTCATCATATTAGCGGTCCCTTCCGTCCAGCCGCTTACCACCGTGCTCCATATCTGCCATAAATGTAAGACAAGTGAATGACGCCAGCCCACCAGCTGTTGTGCTAGCTGTGTGGCTGCACAGCAAGCGGTGCCCATTGGGTGTCCTGGGGCTTGTTGTCGTTGTCGTGCCTGGAGCTGCCACAGTAATTTTGCCGATGGCCATGTTGAAGCCAATGTCGAATGGCGATACAGATGCTGCTTGTGCCGCTACTGCTGAGCGCCAACATACATAGCTTCGAGCATGCATATGCACTCTTTTGGTTGTCTGAGGGAGATGAGAAGGTTGTTCTTCTTGCAATCCCTCGTAAAGAATAGTGGTAATACGAATACACGTACACCAGGGAGAGAGATGGGCAAAGTGCAAAGTCCCACGCCGCGCATCAAAGGGGCAGCAAAGATGCATTTCATCCTCGTGCTCCGCAATCAAACAGTAGCCAGGCAAGACACCCGACAGCGCCTCCCTCACTCTGCTGGGTCAGAAGCGGCAACAATGTGGAAAGAGCAAGGCGGCATGGAGCCCCGCTAATTCGCGTTCGCGTATCAAACGGCTGCCGTCCGAGTACCAACTGGCGCAAAATCTCGGGATGGAGGGGCCTCTCTCAGGTCGATACATGTACCGCACATGGACGGTACGGTAAGTAAGCTGCGGCTGCGTGGAGTTGCAATTTAGTAGCAGAGTGCAGCACCAAATCGCCACTCGGCCCTGCCAACCTGTGCAAGCAGGTACGGAATATGGCACCTCGGAAGGCACATGTACCGCAATACTTCCAAGTTGTAGCGACGGGGAGCTCCGCACTGATACCAAGCAATATTGTCGCCTGGTCCCTTGATGCGTGCAAGGCAAGTACACGTACGGTAGGACGGGTCACAATGGTAAATGCCAACATAACTACGAGGTACCTGGTACTACTAACATCTTACTAAAAGTCCAAAGACACCTTTACAAAACATCCAGTGTCAGTCCTTCATGTATTGCAAACAGTCACAAGGTGCTGCAATGGGTACAAGACATGCTCGTAAGGGATGATGGAACATAAAAGGTACGAGTAATGACACAGCACTGATTGAGGCCCGCCCTGTTGCTCAGCCCGACAAGGAAAAGAGTGTCATCAAGACCAAGGTCAGGATTTTGGCGGAATTGACCCCATGGCCCGAAAAGCAACTGTCATCCGCGCATACAGGTACAAAGTACATGCTGGCACTATTTTCGCTCCGACGATGCCTGCTCCGGTGCGCCAGGGGAGCTACCTGGGCAGTACCTACAAGGGCCTATTATAGTCTCGTACCGTAGGGAGTACTGTACTTGTACCGTAACAATGCTTCAAGAGGAATCTGATGCATGAGAGTGCAGCCCAATATACGGTACTTTGAACTTGTACAGGCATCCCCCTCAATGGGCAATGGTGGAGAGTGAGTGGCGGGCTGCTGATGCTTCATCAGGCGAGCGATTATGCCAGCGCTACTAGGACCAGAACAACTTAGAGCAGCATGAGGCTTTGCCGAGAGACGAAGCGCCCCTGCCGGAGTCACCTGAAGATGGCTCCAATCCAAAAGGCCAAAGACCCGACTCTCCGCCTGCCGGTCTGGGCTGCCTGTACCCATGCTGCGACTGCGGAGTACTACCTATACAGTCGTACTATCTAATAGGCACTGTGGTGCGCCTCCAAGCATAATGTCCAGGACTATTTGGTGCCTTTCCTGTAGCGGGTTGGCATCAAATGGATCAATGGTTGAGCTCGTTTCTGTTGCCAATCCTGGCAGCCTCCCGAGCCTCAAGGTATTGATTATGCTGCTACCATACTTAGATATGTGCAACAGTTTGGCGGATCAATATGCCCGCGCTGCCAGGAGGAGGTATTGCCTAGGTATTGGCTCGTACAGCATCTGAGCCTAAGACATTCATGTCGACCGACACTGCAAGACGAATTGGGGCCAGCGGGCAAGCATTGCGCACCAGCAGTCACTCATACTAGGGGGCGTCCATGCAATACCTTCGTTAAACATGCAGTTCACAAGTCCCAACAAGATGAGAACCACGAACGGACGGACGGCCGGCAAGGAGCACCGGAGAAGTCTTGCTTGCCCCCCGATGCTACAATGGTACCTCCCTAGGCGCTGATTTTCAGCCGCTATATCACTGCTCTAGTACTCGTAGCATGGAAAGGGCACTTTTCAAAATACACTGTGCGCGAGTTTGCTGGAGATGGGTACCCGTACTCCTTCATAGTCCATACGAGTAGAGCAAAATGCTAAGCCCGCCAGCTGAATACGTCACCCTGTGAAATGCCGGACAAGCAGTACTAGCATCTTAGCATAGGGCGCTTTGCACAAGCCAACGAATACCAGAAAGTATTGAGGGCAGTCATTCTGCAAGCAGAGCGATGGTGAAACTCGGTTGGGCCAAGTTACTCAAGTACGTACTCGTACGGAGCCCAGGCGGTGAAAGTTTGCAAAATGACAGCCAAGTCGAGCCACCAGACGCTTGTAAAAGCAGTTTGGTACATACATGATGCCTCAGCTTTCTCAACCACGGGTACGCGTCCAGAGACTCGTCCAACATTATCGCCGGTCAGCCTTTACACTACCAGAAGTGCTTGCCCACTCCAATCACAGCACCTGGTCGCCGCTGGTGCCTCTTTGCGCCCCTTTGTGCCACTCCCACGCACCACGCTACCGGACAGGAACTAGCACCGATGGCTTCCAGGCTGGACTGGACAACAAAAACAGCAGCCTCTTTTGCTCCACAGTGCTGTGTGTCCAGGTTCAGTAGTGTTGGCGGCTTTCACAGTGGACGCTTTCTAGAGCGCCATGCTTGTCGCTTTGGACCGCCTGCATGGCTGACTGCGGTCGGCTCGCACTTGTGCCAGCCAGCGCTGTGGTTGTACCCGTGCTAGCAGTGCTACTGTACCTACACTTTCGCTCGTCTGCCCCATCCAAATCCTTCTCCGTTGCGCCACCATCAGCTCCAGGTCCAGCGAGAGCCTTGATTAATCTGGTTGCTTGTCCAAGACCAACCAACATGTGACGCCTTGCAGGTCCTGGTCAGAGTCCGGGTCCTGTTAGAACCAAGAGCACAGGCAAGCCCCGTTCTGCACAGCAGCGAAGTCCGGGAGCCCCTCAGCACAGGTCATGTCGAGGCCCCCGGCGCATCTGCTTGTGCTAGACTTGGCTTTCTGACCATTGATCACATCCTGAAATGGGACCATGGCTGATGGAGACAGCTGCCCTTCGACAGGACAGCCTGCGGAGATGGGCCTGGAGCAATTACAGGGGGTGGTAAGGGGAGCACAGTACTCCGTCCTCGTACCGACGTGAGTGCTACTAAACCGCTTGGTGCTACCTCTACTAATGGCCACGCGAAAGCTGCCGCTGGCATGGTTCAGGCTGCTGGATTACTGGGGAGAATTCCGGTCGTTTGCATTTAGCATCAGTCGACTTGCCCGCGACGCACGTCTTGAGTCATATTTGTTCTGGCGCTCGACGAGACACCCAGTGGTTTCATGCCAAAAGAGCTAGAGGAACAGCCGATCACAGGCCAGCTTACTTCCGCCCTTCTCGCCTTTCGTTTCTCGCTTTGCGGCGTCTATTACTGTTATTTACGTGTACGGAGTAGTACCTAGTGGTATTACCTGTGGGCTGTAGCTGAACGCAGCTTCGCGAGGCACTCGCCCATCTTCTGCCCCAGTTCTCAGGGCGGACGACATCTTGTCATGTGATCGCTTGACGCCCTGGCAGGGAGCCGGATTTGCTTCTCCGTATCTGCTCAGGTCAGGGCAATCCTCCTTCGTCAATCTTCGGGGACCCGGCTGCGCTGGCCAGGATAATGGCGCCAAGGGCAAGGACGGAGCACTACCAGCATTGATGCCCTCCATACCTGGAACCGAACCCCCCGCCGCGATTGTCCCACTCAAGCCTCCGGTGACTTGCAAATGCTCGGACGGCTCTTGATCCACTGGCGCCGTGACCTGGCGGGCCGTGTCCTTGTCGCACTTGTGGGGTTGCAGCGAATGGCGACGGCGCCAGAGAATGAGCCCCCTTTTTCGCTGCTCCCTCGACAATACGATGATCGGCGTCACTCGCCCACCTTGGCCAGGTCCAGACTGAGCCACCCGGCAAATGCGTTGGTCGCCGCATAACCTTTCAGCCGTCACCGGTGGCGCACCATGCGACAGAGGGCTTCCTCTTTGATTGTTTGTCTCGGCACACGAATGCGCTCTAGTACAAGTTCCTCTTCCTCCCTGCCATTGGCACGGAGTACTTCAGACATGCCTCAACGCCGCACGCCCTTTTGAGCAAGGTTCGCCGGCCGTGGTGATCATGACCCTGGGACCAATGCTGGTCCCTCGGCTACGAGTGCCTCAATAACCTAGCACTGCTAGCAAGTGCTTGGCATGGCTTTTAACTCTTGCTGCAGGCCTCTTCCGTACGTTACAGCCCAATGCGGGCGTCAATGTCCCACGCAGCCATGTTTCAACCAGGACAACTTTATTGCTCAGAGTTCCACATCCTTGCCTACCCTAGTTGGACTATCCGAACCAAGACAGACCTGTCTGACTACGAGCACTTGGACATTAATTCTCCCCAAACGTCGCAGTTGTCGCCCAATCCCCGGCATCCGACGCTACATGTCCGAGTACCACTACCGCCACCAGAAGTGGTCAGGACGGAGCTGAGTTGCAAAAGCCCAGGCCGTCATTCTGGTTCCACGCGGCGCAACTTGGCTAACACGATGCCGAGTGATGGATGTTATAGCAACTTACTTTATCCTTGTGCCTTGTGAGATATCGGTTGTGGATGGCTTTTCATACTGCACCTACGCCATCCACTAGTTGTGTATAGGCCATCGCCGAGAACCTTTTATCCACCACCAAAAAAATCTCACCTGCGCCGGCAGCGCACAACATTCGTCTTTATAGCGGGTTGCTGTTTTCGTATGGTTGCACACGTTGGCACAACCAATGTGACGACTGCAGTGGCGCATATCACTCTGCAGACAGGCCCAAAGCCCGCGTCCCCCCTTTTGCTGGCATATTGCATCTATGGCTTTGGCCATGCAACCAAATTCACCGACTCCGACCAAGGTGACGCCTCATTACTACCCTACAGCCTCCACATATTAGAAGTGTTTTCTCTGCACGTGAGCCGAGAGAATAATTCGGCAGAATGAAAGAGGAGTGGAAGAGCTATGTGAAGGGGTGCCACAAAATGCGAGGGCAGGGCTACTTGATGATCTGACCATTCACGCCCAGCAGCCTGTGGACAGTAAGGCTGGATTCTTACTAGCAGCTCATCTTTGACCACCAGATATTACATGCCCACGGAGAAACAAGTCGTGAAATTTACGACCGCCCCAGGGTCATTACTCAAAGTAGTGTCTGGCCTTGTACCATCAGCGTTGGCGGCTTTCTACATGGCTACCATGACGCGGCAAGCGGTTGGTTCACAGCAATCAAAGGCAAGACGCCACCTACTTTTGTCTGTGTCAATCTGCGGGAGGTATTACAAGTAGGGGCTGGCGAGCCGAGTCTGTCGCAGGCGGCTGGCCCCCCACACCAATGGCACGCCTTACCAAAACCAGTACCGCAGGGCCAGCACAGGACTTGGCCCGTACAGGTATTCTAAAGAGATACTGGAGACCAAGGCTACTGGCAAATCCATGAAGCCTACCAGCAGGCCAAGGCGTCAAACGTGGAGATGCCAGCTAACGGTCTATTGCTCAACTGCCCCCATCGTCCTTTGGCGTATGAAGCACGTCCTAGACTACGACGGCACTACAGCATGTCCATCTAGCCTGTGCATGTGCACTTTGGCCTGTCTTACTCGTACTTCGTACTCCGTACAAGCATACAACCTGGATCCTGGCACCCTGGCCAAAAATATCGACGCCACACGGTTGTCATGGTGCTGTTCTACTTCGTACCATACTATGGAGTACAAGTACTCCTACAGTAGCTCCGACTGAAAAGTCGGGGATGAATTAGTGGAGTTGCATGTTGAGCCTCGTCCGACACCCAATGTGCCTGCGGTGCCGATTTGAGGGCCGCGAACTTTCTCAAGGCCATTCTGTCGCATATGACAGAGTGCTCACTATCTATTTGCCCTGACGTGGAAACAAGTCAATGAGTCAATGAAACGTCTGGTGCTGATCCTTCCATTTACAGTGGCATTTGCTATTACACGTATTTTACGCCCCGAGGCAACCCTATGGGTTCCCGGTCGACGGAGCGCGTAACATCAAAAGGAATGCTGGGAAAAGGTGAAAAAAGTCCGGAGCCCTGGGAGAAATTCACTGGCAAAGCTGTACCATCTTTTGTCGATTTAGACGAACGGGCACATTGATAATCTACCCAGTGGCCAGCAGCTTACCAAAAAGGAACAACAGCAGGACTTGATTATTTGGTACCGGCATGGAGCGCTAGGAAACATCAGATTGGTTCCTCCACTGGCATCTGTTGTACAAGCAGGCCTCGACGGAGCCTCTGTGTCACTCAGCTACCGCCTTGGCGCCGGATGCCTTCCGACATCCCACCTTCCCTCGGCGTCGAACGGCTTGCGGCGATCGACCTCTCTAGGATGCATGATACTATTGCATTTATTGCATCACTTGACTCTGGAATTCGGATTTTCGTCTTTTAGTCCCCCCTGATGATTGCCCTGTACAAGGGGAACAGCTAAGCGTCAGCATGCTCTTGGTGCTTCCTTCGCAGCTGTGTTTTGCTGACATGTTGTTGTTGGCCATTTCCCCATCTTGGGCACAGACTCTCTTCAGGGCCAGGTCCAACAGGGAGAAAAGGAGGGGAGCAAAAGTTAAGCGATGAATCAAGCTAGCAAGCAACCAATATTTGCTACAGGTATGATTTCTCTGGAACAGGTCTGCATCGAGGGGCTCCATCAACGGTAGCAACGGCGAATCTGCTATCGTACGAGGACTCCCTGCCAGCTGCATTACAGTACGAGTACAAATGCGCGATTGGAATGTTGGATCAAGATTCGGCCGCAGCCTAGCAATTAAACAAGAGGCGCCCCCATCGTTGAATTCTAAAGAGACGCCCCCCTCAGCCAAGTATTCGCCACCCTCCCGACCTGGCTTTGGCCCTGATTTGTTCGTTTCACTTGACGCCCGCAATAGGCTACAGATCAACTGCAGCTCCCTCCTTGGGACATGGCGGCGATAGCAGCCTGCGCGCGGCAGCCCGTACAACTTTGCCGTGTGTATGGAGAAGGCAACGCAGAAACGGCCGAAACAGCGCGTTTTGACGTGGGTAGATATTGGGTTTCTTTCGCTGGCCCTTGATCCTCCACCCATTCGCTAGGCATTAACAGGGAATGATCTGGCTTGGTTCATTTAGCCTTGGCTGGATGTCTCTTCCCCAATGGGGGTGTGCCCTTAAAACTTAAGCTACGGGCTGGTGTTCCCGATATAGCTTCTCGATCCTTTGTGTCTCATCCACCACCCTTTCATATCTCCCCTCCAACAGGTGTACGGAGTACAGTCACGACATTTATCTTAAGCGCCAGCCTGGTGACAGACATTTCAGTAATATTATCAGCTAAGCTCCCCAGCCAGGTCAACCTTTGGCCCCTTTCGCGGACCTAAGAGACGGAAATCCTTGGCTTACGAGCACCACCAACTCGTGCGATGATAGCTACCTGTGCTCTATATTGGGAGTCGAAACGGGCAGCTCGTGTAGGGAGCACTGATATTGCAAGTAGTGGCGTCATAATTTCTCTTTTCATCAGTCTTATCTGAGATCGAGGGCAACAGGACCGGCGTCCGCGGCCATTGTACAAGTACGAGTACGCATATGAGGCACTGGTCATTGGTAACCATATCTCTCTTTCTTTTCCCTCTAGACGCACGGCGGTGGAGAGGAGGGGAAGGGGACGAAAATCACCCTTAGGTTGGTGACCAGCAGCTTGTTTGCGTATGCAACCTGGTATGATATGCACAGACTAGCGATTTGAGAGATGGGGGTTTGCTTGCCTCGCAGGCGATTTGCAAGCTGCTCGACGCCAGCCCCACAGAGGCCGGAAAGTCGAGACACAGCAGCTATGATCGTCTGCCCACAATTAATCACCGGCCTTTCAAGGACCCCTCGCAGTCACTGTCGCCTTTGCCCTTTTGCTCCCTCTTCTTTGCTGGGCGTCGGATATTGCATTGAGATGCCGCAAAGCCTCACGAGCCAATGGCGTATCATACATGGTCTTTTCTCTCATTTGACTCCGTTCTCACTCTCCACCTCACGGGCTCTTCCTCTGCTCGTTAACACCAACCGGTTTCACCGCTCCTTACCCCCTTCCTTCGAGCATCAAAACAGACAACCCTCCGGCTTTGAGAGGATTGCTAGAACAGCACACGGCTTGCTGGTTGTCTGACAGGCCACCATGTCGATTGTTGCCAAGTACGGCGTGCTCTGTGTGCTCATCCAAGTACAACTTTTGTTGGTGATATTGTACTCGTACATACTTGCCCATACGAGCAACCCTTGTGCTTCGCGTTAATGTCACCTAGTCCTGAAATGGGTACAGTAGCCAACTCCTCTCTGGTCTTTGTTTTCGCCTCCGCCCACCCAGGAATGGCTGCTAGCATTGGCGCGAACGCTACTTGTACCTCAGGGCCGCGCATTTCTAGGTACAGAACATCTTGGCCGCTTCCCTGGTCAGTCAACAAGGCGGCTCCGACCCGCCTGCTGGTTTGTTTTCATCACGGTGCGAGGGCTGAGCCGAATGCTAAATTGAAGAAGCGATCAGGACGCATTGCCTACTAGCCAGTCGTGGACATGTGCGCCGAGCCCCTGAAACCCTTCCCTTTGGACCTTTGTCGTGGCCAGGTGCACGGCGAATCTCAGCCCGTGGCTTACATCCCAGCTTCTGTCGCGACAGACCAGGCTGTAGAGCATTCCCGCGACGAAGGTATCACCCGCTCCCACCGAGCTAATGGCAAGGACGTGTCAGCTGCTGCAGTGCCTCAAAAGCTCCGTGCTACTCGCAAATACCAGCCCAAGGGTTGAGGTGCGATGCCGTCGAGCCAAATGGGGAGGGCGGCATGGGGCACCCGAAAAAGAGACCTCGCGCTGGGGTAACCTACTCAACGACCGAAATGGACTTTGCACGGCTTTCGACGGGACAGTGGACGATCTGCTCAGACGACTGGCACATGGAGGCTCCATCCGCACCCCAAGTGCATACGAGTAGAGCAAGGGACCTACTCGTACTGCTGCTACATGAGTTGACCATGTCCGAATCAGCGGCAAAAAACATTAGGCAAAATAGATTCGCAGCAGGGCGTTTGGAGAAGGGCACGCTTACGCTTCCCGTCGTCGTTGCTCGTCCACGAGACACGACTCGGCAGACCCATGACCGCAGCTCTATGCACATTAATCTCTCAGCCTTTTGTATACCTTTTTGGTGTTGTCCGCTTTATTTCATTTTCTTCTCTTCTTCTTCTTCCTTGCCTTTGGCGGTTGGGCTTGCGACCCCCTCGCATACGAAGTGGTGCTGCCGAAGCCAGTTCTTCCGCTCCCCATGGCACAATGCTACATACCTCTGCCCAGGATCGGGAATAGAAGACCACATTGGCCTCGGCTGCGAGTTCTCGAAGCCCGTCTCTTCCCGGCTTCTCGACTTCGACGCTGATTTGCGCGTTTGGCAGCTTATCACGCAGCTTGCGGACGCACTCTAACGTAGTATTGGGTATGCGGCCCTGAGCTAGAATTGTCAGACAAGGATTGTTGAAAGGGTGTCGAAGGATCAGATGCTGTGGCGTCTCTCGCTTGACACGGCCATTCGCGGGCGCAGCTTCACAAGGCAGTAGGGAGTGTGTGTTTTCGCCTTTGAGCTGGACTGGACTCACTTCAAAGTGCCACCAGGTCTCATCGCTGGGGTTGAATCTCCGCACAACGGCCTCGAACTCGTCAACTGTCATTTCTGGTAGGTCATTGTAGTTTATGATGGTACGGCTTCCCGTCTGCTTGCTACGAAAGATGTAACTGCTAGCTGCTTGGGTGTGCGTCTCTCGGTAAAGGCAGTGCTCGAAGTCTACAGGTGACGACTCACCAAAGGACTCCTTGATATGCTGCGTAGCGAGCGATGATTTGCTCGGAAGTGGTGACACCAAATGCATGCAAAGGGCATCTTGTGGCCCGACAAGCTGTTGGAGTACCTCGAGCGAGTTGGGGCAATTGCCTCCTCGTCGGATTTCGAGGCTCGAGGCTCGTTGCTTTGCATCTTCTTGTGGGTAATGAGGCACGCTGTCGGTGAGTGTTAGAATGTGATGTATGTTCATGCTGTAGATGATGTCGGTTTCGTGACTTGCCTCAGAACGGTGTCCACGTAACAGGCTCCGACGAGGATGAGGTGCTTCATTGTGGTAGACGGTGATTTCTTAAACTGTACCCGTATATGAACAGCCTCGGTGGATTATGGTTATTAACTGATCCTCAATTGGCGTATGTGATGTTTTGGTTTTGAGATCGTGAGAGAGTTTAGATGTGGTTGAGGCTCCCCGCCCGACCCCACTTGTTCTATTCAGTAGTGAGTCGATAATAATTTTCGTGCGTGTAAGTCGACTTTGACTGTGACTATTCAGCCTTTTTATCTACACAAGAGAACTGAACTATGGAGCATGAAGGGTCCCAATAGATGCACTGGATAGATTGGCATGTACTCTGAGATTACAACTTGTGATGGCATTCATATCTATTTGTACTCGAGAGCGCGCCACTCTCACCTACCCGGGAGGCTGCTTGATGAATGTAAAAAGATGGCGGTGCACATGCATGTACCGACTATGGATTGTGATATAATAGCTATTTTAACTTGATTAACATATATACAACCAACAATTCAGTAGGAAGAACTCTCTAGTATAGGAATGCAAGTTTGGATGATGCTCACGATGAAGAATCGAGTTTGGCTGACAATACTACCTAATCATTTGCGTTGCCTCAAGCTTTGACGTCATTTGACTTAGATCACCAACACCTCGGCTTAGAGAGGTACTTGGTGCTACAGGTAGGACGTTGGATAATTGATGCTTGATACCTAGTATAAAGCAAGCTTTCTATTATATGAATGTGCTACTTAGTGAGATGAGCAGCAGCAATTGCACTCGCATCGTGAGGCCATTCCCATGAGAAGAGAAGGATTGATAACAATGGCCGAGTTTGACGGGAACTCTATTCCCCACCTCTCGATTTAGCACCAGGCCATGTGCATGTGGCAATGCGAGAAAGCATGCTGTCCCGTCGATCGTCCGAGATCGTTCAGCTTAATTCTGACAAATTCAACTGCACCTCCCCATCGATTGCCATTCCATTCCGCTCAATTGGCAGACGATACACAGCTTCAATCATTACCGCTATCTACTCTGACGCAGCGCATATTGGACCGAGATCCAGCAGCTCTTTTGTAACACGGCGTCTGAAGCACATGGACCGCGGCGCGACCCCGCGATAACCCACTCAGCTATTACATCATGGGCTGGGACTGCGAGGAAGATCAGCAAGACGGGCGAGATGGGCGACCAAAGCCTCAAAGGCACATTACGTTTGAAGAGGCGAGCCTGAATGGGAGTGATGAGGACGATGGAGCTGTCGAGGTGAGTGTTGCTTTCGTTTCTTTCTCTAGCCAAACCATGGTTTCCATTCTGTGTAAGCCCATGGGCTGATGATGATCAGGTCACTTTCGATTCAGGCAGTCCATACCGGAGGAAGAGCTCACTTGTCACGTCCGAGGCTCCTGTTCCTCAGACAAAGCGCATCCCGCCGGGCCGACGTGCTGAATGTGTTGTCCATCAATTGATCGAGGACCAGCGGCGATCCAGAGGGAGCTCGGCTGCGAGCTCCCCCAACCGCAACCTCCACCATGCGCATCCGATATACACGAGCCACCACGATGGAGCGGAGGACATTAGCGGAGAGAAGAGGATGGACAAGGTCGTTGATCGGAAGAGCCCTGGTCATGGGCGGAAATCTCGAGTGGTCGTGGACACGGCCGGCTTCGAGGACGATGACGAATGCGGCCTCGGGCAGGTTGACCAGAAGGTCTGGACAAACGAGATGACCAAGACTGATTCCGAGACGGATCTCACGCAGCAGCAAGACGAAAACCTTCATAGCCGCATGTTGACTAAGAAGCAACTGAGCGATATGGCGTGGGGGGTTCGCGAGCTGAGCAGACGGCTGAGTAGTATGCGCATCCGCTTCCGGGTGAAGTGCATCTTTCTCTTGACAAAGATTCACGACTCGGACTTGATTATCAACACGAGAGCGCTGGCACAGTGGCTCCTCAGCAAGGAGAGAGACGTCAAGTATGTCGTGTACGTGGAGAAGATTCTCAAAACCAACAAGAAATTCGATGTGGGGAAGCTGGTTGACGACTTGGTTCACGACTATGCCAAAGAGGGCGGCGTGGACGAGGACACCGCTCGAGAAGATATTCAGAAACGCCTGAGATACTGGGACGAGGGTATGTGCAGAACACGGCCTCACCAGTTTGACTTTGTCATCACCCTCGGGGGCGACGGCACGGTTCTGTACGCGAGCTGGCTTTTCCAGAGGATCGTGCCGCCCGTGTTGAGCTTTGCGCTGGGGAGCCTTGGGTTCCTGACAAAATTTGACTTTGAAGACTTTAAGCCGATCCTCAACTCGGCGTTTTCAAAGGGCGTGACGGTGAGCTTGAGGCTTCGCTTTGAGTGCACCGTCATGAGGAGCGTGAAGAGGAAAACGCCCGACTCGGAGTCTGAGGAGGACGGCAATGAGCTGCATTATAAGCGCGATCTAGTGGAGGAGCTGATTGGAGAGGAGAATGAGGATGAGCGGACTCATCGGCCGGAGGGGACATTTGAGATTTTGAATGAACTCGTGGTTGATCGAGGACCAAACCCAAGTAAGTCGCCTTGTCTTTTTTTTTTACTTCTTACGTAGGCAAGCGTCACAGAAGCATTTCTAACCGCACTATTTCTTTGCAGCAATGTCATATACGGAAATCTTTGGAGACGACGAGCACTTTACTTCGGTGCTCGCAGATGGCATTTGTGTATCTACACCGACGGGCTCGACGGCTTACAATCTCGCTGCCGGCGGCTCCTTGTGCCACCCTGAAAATCCCGTCATGCTAGTTACATCCATCTGCGCCCACACGCTGTCCTTCCGACCCATCATCCTGCCCGACACCATCGTGTTGAGAGTTGGCGTCCCCTACAATGCCAGGACGGCCTCGTGGGCCAGCTTTGACGGGCGAGAGCGGGTAGAGCTGAGCCCGGGCGACTATGTGACTGTCAGTGCGAGCAGATATCCATTCGCCTCGGTCCAGACGGAAGGACGCAGGAGTGAGGATTGGATCAATAGTATTAGTGGGAAGCTGGGATGGAACACGAGACAGAAGCAGAAGGGATTCAAGGAGTGGGACGCCTGAGGTGTGAGGTGACTTGCATGGGGGTGTATGGTGTTTTTGACTATAGAGGTCAATGGTTTCACGGAGTTTCATTCATGTTCAAAATGTTGGGTAATTCTGTATATCTAGGCACTAAAGGCAAAAACCATAGGTAGTTGAAAATTAAATAAAAGCAATATACGGAGCAGTAAGACAGTATAAGCGCTTGATGGAATCAAGTCTGAGATGAGCCTCGTTGCAATAGACCCACCCCCACAATAGCTGTGGCCTCCTTGTCTAAAATCTTGCGACCCCACGCTAAGAACAGCCTACAGGACAAGCTCAAGAGAAGAGATTACTCTGTCAACATCTCACTTCCATTGAGTGTGTGTCACTTGTGCTGTGTTTTTAGCACAAAGAGTCTGACTCTGCCATTGAATTTGCAAACATCAACATCCCCAGCATCTTCCAAACCTCCATTGACCACCATACAAATCCCAATTGAATCTTCGACAACAACAACACGATCACATCTCCAATTTCAACAAACCAACAAAACAAAACAAAATGGCCGTCCAATCCTCCCTCCCGCCCGACCTCTTCGACCAAACCACAATCATCTCCCTCCTCTCCACCCTCGCCATCGTCCTCGTCGCCTACTCCGTCTCCCGCATCGCCCTCCCCCGCGCCTCCACCACCGGCACCGTCCGCTTCCTCTTCATCTGGCACCTCGCCGACGCGCTCTGCCACTTCATCCTCGAGGGAAGCTTCCTCTACCACTGCTTCTTCTCGTACATCCCCGCCAGCGAGGTGGGCGATCGCCTGGCCGACCTGGTGCCCACGCCGTACAACTTCCTGGGTTACGAGAACGGGCGCGTGTATGGGCCGCAGAGTGGCGGGGATAACCCGTTTGCGCAGCTGTGGATGGTGTATGCGCGGGCGGATAAGAGATGGGCGGGAGCTGACTTGGTATGTTTCTCTTGTTGTGGGCTGTTGTTCTTGTTGGCTAACCGTGGGAACTGGGATCGTTATACAGGGCGTTATCAGTCTTGAGCTTTTGACCGTCTTCTTTGATGGCCCTCTGGCTGTGTATATCTGCTATCTGCTTGCCAAGAAGAACCCCATGGCCAACATCTGGATGATTGTCTTGGCGACTTGCGAGCTCTACGGAGGTATGTAATACGGGATAGCAAGAAACAATTGCATGGATGTGATGGCTGATGTATACCAGGCTTCATGACTTTTTGCCCCGAGTGGCTCACCGGCAACATCAACCTCGACGGCAGCAACTTCATGTACATGTGGGTGTACTTGGTCTTCTTCAACATGCTGTGGGTATTTATCCCGCTGTTTGCGGTTGTGTATTCGATTCGCGACATTTCCAATGCTTTTGCTGTTCGACAGGCGGAGACGCAGACCAGGAAGAAGCTCTGAGTGATGGATATGTTTCTGGGTTAATCAGGATATCTAAACGGGAGCGTGATAATATCTCTTGCAGCGAGTTGGAAGTACCGCCGAAGTTGTAATCTGGCATGATTCAAGTCGTGTAGATTTAAGAGGCAAGATATTCGAGGATTACAATCACATGCAGGCAGAGAAAAAGGCAAGATAGGCCGAAAAGTTTGTATTATAGAGTTCTCATAAGGGTATCGACTATTTGTCTCTCAAGACGGGGTAGAAGCAAAAGTGTTATCGCAATCGTTCCCTCTCACTCAGTCCATTTAGATGGCCTGCTTGTGGGCCTCGCCCTTGGCGTCGTGCTTGGACTCGTCCATCTTGTCACCAACAGCGTCCTTGGCAGCGGAGGCACTGCAGAGCACATATTGTTAGCTGATGTTCGTTGTTGAGACAGAGTAGATAGAATCTTACCGAGTGCCGAGGGAGGCATCGGAGTCCTTGGCGACCTGCTTGTTGGTCTCCTTGGAGGCACCAGAGGTGGCCTGCTGAACCTTCTCACCGACGTAGTTGGCGCCCTGCTTGATGGAATCCATTGTGATTGGTTGGTTGGTTGGTTGTTTGTGTGAAAGATTTAAAGTTGAGATGAAGATCTGAGATTGTTTGTGAGGTTGTGATGAGGAGGAGAAGTTTGAGAGATGAAGGGGGGATGAAAGAAGTTTATATAGACCGATGATGGAGGGGAGGGAAGCGGCAATCCACAACCTTGATTACCCCCTAGAAGAGCTTAAGCCATGGCATTCCTTCCTTCTCCATCATGTGAAGCAGGAACATGGCGTCATCGAAAACACATCATTCACCGGCCAAAGCTTGTGAATGTACAGGCAGGCAGGATTCATGTGTTGGAAGCGCCCACTATAGTACAAGACTAGGCGGGGAGGTACAAGTCACGGTGCTGATTCAAATCCCGATTGACATTAGATCTTGGTGATTTCTTGCCTACGATGGATGTACCTGTTTCCACCATGAATCGTTAAGCGCAGATACCCGCTTTCAAACACTCAATGTACTCGTAAGGCCTCGTAACGCAACTTGCCTGGAGACAAAGCAGTTGCACGGAGGAGTAAAGCTTGCTACCAATGGATGACATCATGGCCTTGAGCTCGAAACGTCACTGTTTGGTACAGAATGACAGAATGTATGTGCAAAGTGGATTAGTTACTCCGTACGGTTGGGCTACGCACGGCCACCGTGAGAGATCCCGCCGACAATCGACGGTTCCGTGTCAATCAATCGGCCGTTCGCAAGCTTATTGCCCACTGGCTCTTACAAGTGCATTCTGACCCAAATGTGGCTGGTAACGGCCTCGTCCTGTTCGTCCAACAATGAATTGGTGGCGACGCCACACGTGGCGGCTAGGCTACGGACCCGTCGTGGTGGGGCCGCCCCGAGTGAATGACGCATCCATGAAATAATTGCTACGATGGGCTTCCCTTTTGCAAGATGCAGCGTCTGCCGTGCTGCAGGCATCGGCCTGCTGATGCGAGCATCGAGATCTCCAGGGACCCCAAGCCGGAAGCTTTCCTCCGCCACTTACCTAGTAGCAAGACACGGCAACGGCTATCGACTGCAATCCGGGAAGCTTATTCTTTGTATCAATGCGGGCAATCGCGGGGGGTTTATGGAACGGGTAACATCAAATGCCGTGATACGATGGACATTGCGGTTGCACGTGCCTTGAAGCGTGACAAGTTGCCAACTTGATTCATCGCGAGAGAGCTTACCGAATCATGACGCTATGAAGCTTGTGAAGCTTGTCCTGGATGCAACGATATGCGCGCAGTGATCAGCACTTTGACAAAAAGAACAAGTGTCTACTTTCCAGGTATCGATTGTTGCCTTCAAACAGATCCTGTATTTCCCCTCTATCACATGAGATACCGACGAACAGCTCCCTCAATGCTGCCTCCATTCTTGACATGCCGTCCGTCAGCTTGACGTGGAGCATGTGGGAAACCTTCGCGTCTTGCGGGGTCCAAAGGACACACGCATACATGTCTGTGGACGTGACCAAACACGTGTTGCGCTCTTGCTGGCACATGTAGGTGTAGCTTTTGGCGTTTGAGCAAGATGGCAGAATTTGGCTTGCTGACTGTGGCCTCAGAAAGACAACAGTTCATCACAGTTTCATCGTTACAACAAGCACGCCCACGATAAATCATCTCTTCAGGCTAGGCCTACCATGAAGATCAAATAAAGTATACCCTGCGAAGCAGCTTGGCTGAGAAGATTCTTAAGAAGAGTTTTCAAGAAGGATGAAAAGCCTTTGATTGAATGGACGGCCTTTGACGGCTTGGTCTACCAAACCAACAGACAAGATTACGCGGTTATTATTTTGTCGAGAGGACTACCTGTTGAGTATGAGCTAAGCTCTAAGGACTCATCACAAGCATCAGCTCTCGAAACAACCGTCTAGTTGTCCTAGAGCACCGTCGCACCCAGGGTTCGTGAGCTGAGATGTACTTTTGCCGTGAGCAGCATCATGTGAGAAGCCTCAGAGGGAGATTCGGTCGAGCTATCTACGATCAAGCACTGCGATATGACATTGGAGACAGGGTCACGATCGATGAGGCCCACGTTGACTCTGAAGCACGGCTTACAGAGGGAGGTTCTCCAGATGATGTTTTAGCCCGTCAACTGGTGCACCAGTGCTTATCGCATCAGCATGGCCTCCAAGATCCACTCGAGCTCGCACCCTGGATGACATGCCGCGTTGCCTCTTCGAAACAGCCACGAGCCAGGCTCCTCTCCTCCGTACGACAAGTCATATTTCACACGCGTGTTGCAGTGATAGTGATAACCAAAGAGTGCTTTGTACGATACAAGACGTGATGCCTCTATAAATGGGACCCACAGACCACATTCACACCAGGGGTTCTCCGCGGATAGCCTAAGCTCGGTCCGGGCATAGCGCCTCTTTACCTATTACCGCATCTGTCTGTAGACGGACACTTTCGTCGCTACGTGCAGTAGTACTAAGCTTCAACTCTTACATCTAGCAAGGCTCCTGAGTTTCGAAACTCGAATCTGTTGCAAGTCTGCTTCAACCCCCGCCGCCACCGCCCTGATAAGATTCGGGCAGTCTGTAGCCGGGACTCGGTCAGAATGAATTATCGTCATGATCACACGGCTAATGAGTTCTGGTCGCTGAAGAAAACACGCACAGCCACCGTGGGAAGTGCCGGAGTGCTTTGACGCAGTTCTCTACCCCGGCTGTTCCCCTTGGACTGTTCGACTTGTAGTAACCAAAGCGCGCAATGAAAACTCATCATTGAAGGGACAGGCACCATCAATTGATTAATTCTCTGCGTCTCATCGTCTTCGTAGCCTAGACAGGCCCCTTCTCTCGCTTCTATTCTTAGTCGTCTTCATGTACAGGAAGAGGAGGAGGGAGCCCAGTGAATGAATCAAGACATTGGCCATCTCTACAATTAGCTTCATCGCCACAAACCCCTGACCAAGACAACGGTGTCTACCCTAACCGTTGGTGCCGATTGAAACGCAAACCCATGCCCTGCTAGAGATGGAGCTTGGAATCCTCTCCAGCGTGCTCTGCCCGGATCTCCATGTCCCGGAGTGCCCTGTTCACGCTTGCGTTTCTTGCCCCACGCTATCCAGCCTTCTTCTGTCCGTCCGTCTCATGTGTTTCTCATGTATCCCTTTGCCTTCTCTACTCGCTCTGGTAGCAGTATTTGGCATTGGTCTGGAGTAAACAGTGTTTCTCCTCATTCCCTTCTTTTCCTTTCCTTTTTGTCTTCCTTTGACTTTGTTCTATTTCTGTTCGTAGTCGTCTGGACGACTGACACGGCTGCTGTTTTGCATTCGGTTCACTTGGATAGTTGGGCTTTTGCAGGCGTGCACCAGTTATTACACTAAACTTCTCAAACTGTTTGCTTCTCTCATTCGTTTCTTTGCTTCCGCAGGACGATAGCAAATTTTCACTTTTGTTTCTCTTTCTCTCTATTTTGTTCTCTTCTCCTTACGACTGTTCATCTCCAGCTGTACGACGACTTATACGGAACACGACGAGTACACCTATTGACGTGGTATTCAAGGCGCCGATGGCAATCTAAGGCGTGTCTCGTCGAGGATTCGACGCCCGGTGCTAGATTGGCGAAAGCTTTCGTCACGAAAGAGCAAAAAAGGAAGCCATAAAGCAATCAAGGCATAATGGACAACTGGGACATGCTATCAGAACAACAAGGGGGGATGGTTTGGGCCAGGCAGATAGACAACGATGTGGGTGGGTTCCAGTTCATGGACAATTCGACGTCCGCGATTATCAACGACCTCAAGTTCGCCGTTGCCAAGCAGGTCCGGACCATGATTATTATTCTTGCTGGATTCAATATTGCCATGGCTGTGGTTCTGGCATTCGTCATTTTTCGGAATTGTTACAAGGGAGCGAAGAGGAGTGATCCAGCTTTTGGATTTCGGTATATTCTTCCCTGCTCTCGTGGAAATACGCAGCGTGTGGCTAACTGTGGCCTAGTTCGTCTGTCTTCAAATTTATAGAAACATCAGAAATATTCCCTTTCGTCTTGTCTATCGGCATAGCAATACAGGGTATCGTATATGTGGTTAGCCAGACCAAGGGGCTGGAGGGGCTCCTGATCCTCGGATGCACGTCAATATCTCAGGCCATGTTGCCGGGTGAGTTTCTATCACTAGCAAACCCCCTAGAGCTGTTACTGATCATTGGTAGCCTTATTTACTGTCCCGTATATACAACTCATCTTTGGTTTGGAAACAACTGTGCAAGCACTGAGGCGGCGACCTTTTGAACGGCGATCCAGATGGGTCATCGTTGCCTGCCTCGTCGTTGTCATCATTGGTGCCGTGGCCATGTATGTGGTAACGCGCTTTATCAGACCACCAGACTTGTGTTATGCTTCTCTTTTCTGGTTCGTCCAGACTTGGAGGCTTGAGTCGTTCGTCCTGTTAACGACAATCTCTTGCATCTTGATCATCGGGGCCATAATCATATTTGTTCGACTACATCGAGATCCATCAGTCGGCATTATCGAAAGGACGGGCGCCTCCAGAATGGTTTACTATATGATTCTGGGCGCTGTTATAAACGTATGTTGTCTCAAAATCCCCATGCTTTCCTATTACAAGCAACTAACAGGGAAATAAATTAGGGCTTGATGGCTCCTTTCTTCTTTAGCATCTCATCTCAAAATCCACTCGCACTGACAGAAATACAACTGAGCCTAAATATGGTGGCTTCCGTAGCAAGCAACGTATCGGGAATCACATTTGGCGTCCTCTATCTCTTCCTCCGCTCCCGAAAGATGCAGAAGATAGGCCCGCTAGGGCATCTTGAACTCGGTGCCCCGCGAAAAGAAAAATCCGTCGAATCATGGCCCGGGACAGATATTTTCAACACGCAGATCGAGCAACCGGTCTCACCGGCGAGGATATTTGAGTCTCGCGCAAGTACAAGAATGTCAGAGGCTATTGGAGAGACTGCGGAAAACGCAAACGGAAAGGGTCACGGCTTTGAGACGATCCCTATAACACCTTCATTCAACAGAGTTGCTGCTGACAGCTCCGAATTGATGAATGTGGCTCCGTCGCCAGTTGCGACTCGGGCTCGGAAAGACTCCTATAGTCTGTTTCCAAGTCAACGAGAGGTGGTTGAAGCGAGACCCAAAACCAGCAATAGTATTCTTCTTCCTTCCACGACTTATTCGCCAACGGGAGGCAACGAAATCACGGCACGTGGCAACGAGATGTTTATAGATTTGTTGCCGCCACCTTCGATCCGCATTTCGGGCGCCCCTAGACACAACCGAGACTCTTCGCTGGTGTCTTCTGCGACAGTCCAGATTGGTCTGAGAGTATCTAATCTTGCCGATGTGACGCGCTTGGAGGCCCCGTTCTACTTCTCCCCTGAGAGGCCGTTTCCGCCTACTCGCCCCGATTCTTCTTTTGCTGCCAGGCCCTCATATACACCCTCTACTCGTGACATTGGCCTAGCTGTCAGTGATGACTACAGGAATTCGACTCGCTCGCCTGTCAGGACAAATGCTGAGATGGAGCAAAGTGAAAAGCCCATTACTCTCAGTCCTACAGTATACAGCCCAAACAATGCTTCTGTTTCTCTACGGGCAAAGGCAAGCCGCAGGAGCATTGACTCTATTCCTTCAACGATAGGCGCTTCCAACGCCGATGCTAGTTACTCAGTCGGAACAACGGAATGGATTTAGATGACTGCTCAAATGCTTTGGTTCTCACATTGCGACTCTTGGGGTTGACCCCTGAGTTTCCGGCTGTGGCTGTGGCGACTTACACGGGGCGCAATTCGCAAGAAACCATGCGCACTGAAGTCCTCGATACCCCTGACAAATTTCTTTCTTCTCTTCCTTTTCTACTCTTCAGTCCTTCTGTGAAGGTCGTTTACTTGGTCTCTGGGGGGAAAATGTGATGGAATGCAAGCGGGCGATGTATTTTTATTCCCTTATCTTATTTCCCCCATTTCTCTTTTCCTTTCTTTTCTTATTCTTCTTCTCTTTCAATTCTTCTCTTCTTTTCCTTACTCACGTATGGAAACTCTTTTTCAGGTTCAAGGAAAGGCGGCTTCCCGGTATAGACTGCTGGGGCAGTCAGGTATATGAGAATTGCAATGTACGGATAGGCTATGTATGAGAACATGATAGAAGACGTCAAAATTAGACCTTACGAGACATGTTTCTGGATAGCCACTTTTGCTCGTATGAATAACGGTTTTTATAAAGTAACCATGAGGAACCATTTGCTGACGTTGCCATCATGATTTTGCATATGCGCTTGTATGTCTCGTCTAGTTTGTCTTCGTCTTCGTCTTCTTCTTCTCTTCCCACTTTTCCCATCCCGCCTGACACATGTCTTCTTCCACCACCAAATCGCGTATTCTCAGCAGCCTCGCAGGCGGCAATTCAATGCCCCAGGCCAGCCATCCCGTCCTCCTAAGAATCTCCGTCGCCACAAACCAAACCAGCGCAAAGATGAGCCCCGCAGCCGCACCTGCAGCCACCTGTGTCGTTGTATGGTAATTCAAGTAAATCCTGCTCCACGCCGTTGCCGCCGCCACGAGTGCTCCAGCAAGACTAACCGCCAGCCTCTCGACCAGAGTCCAGGGCCGCCCGCCGTCGAATATCGTGGCCCTCGCCGGTGATTTCCCTTGCGCCAACGGCTTATGTCGCACCAGGAGGAACAGGGCGAGGGAGAGGCTCCAGAAAGCAACGAATTGGGCGTGCGAGCTAGGCATGCCGTAGCCCTTGCCGTGGATGCGGCGCGGGCGTTCCTCCTTGATGACTCGCTTGAGTATGAAGTTGAGGGCCTCGCAGGCGAGTTGGCCGGCAAAGGCTAGACATATTTCGGCTTCGCGGGTGGAAAATATGAGGGTGGCGTAGACGACGCAGAGGGCTTGGGGGAGGAGGGCAAGGTAGGCGCACACGAGGGAGACGTAGTCGTCCGGGTCCTGGGAGAGAGAAAGATAATTAGTTAACTGGTCTAGTGGGCTGAGGAGAACAGCATGACTGGTGGGAACTTACATAGTAGACATGTGTGACGGAGAGGGAGGCAAGCGTAGAAGTGTAATCTTCACTCATGTTTGCGGTTGATGAGTTCATGATACCTCGATGCAAGTGGAAAAGTAAAGAGTGAAAAGAAGAAGATGTAAGAAGAGAATCTGGATCAGGCTGAAGCTACCGATTTCATGACATTCCCATCATGCACCATGCAAAAAGCAATCGCCCCCAAGTCAAAAGCGACGGAAAGCTGTGAAGAAAGGAAGAAATGAAAAGTGATGATGCAAGGACACATCCAGATGCATGTGACGGCATTTCGGGGCTGAACCAAGGAGAAACCGTGGCTTGATTCTGGCAGGGGTGTGGCGCAGCTCTCAAGAACCCGGAGGCGAAAAATTACAGAACGGAAATTAGCAGATTAGGTAGCCACGGCCCGCGACGCACAGGATTAACGGCTCCTGCCTGACTCTAGTAGAGCAGAAGAATAGCGGTAGGTGAATGAATTTTGGGCTCAATTCTTTCTAAGAGTTTCTACTGCAAAAATATTCAAACGCTCGGTGATGACTCAACAGCGGCAAATAGAGATGGATCTGTAGCTGTATTGTTCAAGTTCTTTCTTATTTCTTGTTTTTCTCTTCTCTTCTCTTCTTTTTGGATATATATTTTCTTCCTTCTGCCGTCTGTCTGTTTGTCTCTCTGACCAGACACGACACTCACTGAGCAATAGCGTGCTGTTAGTATGGCGAGCGCCCTTGACATGATTGGATCAAGAATTATCGCCGATTAAGTCTCTCTTTGCTCACGCTTTGCCACAGATTTCTTGCACTGCACTGTCAACTGTCAGCCAGCTCTTTCACGAAGCTCGATAGATTTTGTCACCGCCATCTTCTCTCTCTTGTCAGCGGACATGCTTCAGCCGTGCAGCCGACATGGATCATTCAGCAGTCGATGACGATGATGCTCGCGCCACCGAGCTGGAAACCCTCGAGGCCATCTATCCCGAGCTTCGCCGTCCAGATGGCGCTGGATTCGTTTTTGAGCTGGAGCTGCCCGTGGAACCGGCTGCCCCTGTGACCGTGACCTTTCCTGCCGCTGCTGAGCCTGGTCAGGTTCTCAACGGCTCAGCGTCTGATGCACCGGCATTGGTAGACTCTCTGCAAGTCTCTCACCTACCTCCTCTCACCATGCATATCACTCTTCCGGATGGCTATCCCGCAGAATGTGCGCCCCTGGTCAAGATTTCAACCACTCCTCAATGGCTCTCGGCTGAGAAGCTTGCAAGTCTTGCGGGAGAAGCATCCCAACTGTGGGAAGAAATGGGACGGGACCTAGTGGCCTACACTTATATCGACCACATACAGCGGGCTGCTGACGATGTGTTTGGGGCCATTACTTCTGAGGGAACTCTCCAGGTCGATCCAGAGCATAAGCTCGCTGTGCTGGACTACGATATCAAAGCCAAGAAGGCGGCTTTTGACAAGGAGACGTTCAACTGTGGCATTTGCTTAGGTATGTATAAACCAGTAGCCTATATCAACTCATGTTCTCATACTAACCCACCATGATATTCTGTAGATCCCAAGAAAGGGTCAAAGTGTCACAAGATGCTTGACTGCACTCACATTTTCTGCTTGCAATGTCTCCAGGATTTCTACAATGATGCCATCAAAGAAGGCAACTTGTCGACTGTTCGCTGTCTGGCCCCCAACTGTGCTAAAGAGCGTTCAGCGGCCGCAAAGGAGGAAGGAGAAAAGAGACGCAAGCCCAAGACTTTCATCAGCCCCAGCGAGTTGCTTCAGATTGGCCTCTCTGAAGACATGGTGAAGCGCTATGTTGACCTCAAGTATAAGACGGAGCTTGAATCTGACAAAAACACCATCTACTGCCCACGACAGTGGTGCAACGGAGCTGCGCGCTCCAAAAAGCACAAGAAGCCTGAAGGTCTCGACTTTGGCGAAGCTTCAGATGCCGAGTCTGATCAGGACGAGAAGGGGGAAGCCAACGGAAAGAGCAAGAAAGGAGCAGACAAGTTCAACCGTGGTGACCTTTTGTCCGTCTGTGAGGATTGCGGATTTGCTTTTTGCAGTAGATGTTTTCAGTCATGGCATGGAGAGTTCTTCCAATGCGCCCCGAGACGCAAAGATGGCGAGCTTACGGAGGACGACAAGGCTTCTCTCGAGTATCTCAAGCTGCATACGAGTCCCTGCCCGACTTGCAACGCCCCGGCACAAAAGACTCACGGCTGTAACCATATGATTTGCTCGCGATGCGACACACACTTCTGTTATCTTTGCTCCTGTTGGCTGGATCCAGGGAATCCATATCGACACTACAACCAACAGGAAGATGGCAAGGTTACATCATGTTATATGCGCTTGTGGGAGCTGGAAGGTGGCGATGGCGATGATGTTGGTATAGGATTCGCTGGTGGACGAGGTGCTGCGGCAAACAATGGTGCGAACGAAGCCGTGCTTGAAGATGGAGAGGCTCTGGACGAGATTGGCTTGGAGATTGAAGAGGTGGATGACGAGGTCGAGGGTAATGTCGATGCCAATGCCAATGCTAACGCGCCGGTGCAGCTTGACGAGAACGGCCAGAGAGTTGCTGTAGCCCGTGAGGCTCCCCTTGTCCTACGACTTATGGACAATCCAGTTAACAACGGCAACAATAACAACAACAATCAGGGGCGTGGCGGGCATCGAGGTGCAGACAACCAACCCGCCAGAGCCCGCGGCGGAGGAGCAGCAAGAGGCCGTGGTGCGGCACATGGTCCGAATCATCGTGGAGGCCAAGCTGCCAACAATGCTAGAGGCCATCCTGCCAACCGTGCAAGAGGTGCTAGGGGTGATGCCCGTCGAGGTCACGACGGCGTACGTGGAGGAGCGCGAGGTCGAGCTGGAGCTGCAGGTCGAGGAGGTGCTGCGAGGCAGAACCCGGACCCGAATGACCCCAACAATCAGAATCAGGACGGGCTGGACGCCGATCAGGAGGCGTGGGTTAGACACTTTGTTCGGATGGCACTCCTCGATGCGGAAGATGAGGTTGAGGGAGGCGATTCAGACGAAGAGGACGAGAATTGGCGTTTTCGGTGACACTCGAGGCAGCAAACTTGCTCTCAAAAGCCTACGGATCGGTATCATTCAAGACCAAGAATCTCCCAATGACTACGAATACTCTACAAAATTACCTATTCATGCGCCTGATGGGTCGTTTTGACGTTTCAACATGTTGCTATCTTTGCTTTTTTTTTTACTCTATACAACAATTCAGCTAGCAGGGTGATGCGGGAAAGCACCACCATTCGGCCCATTACACGCCAGTTTGGAGCATATCGACACCACGGACATTGCGCAAAGGGATGCAACGGGACATTGGTCGTTTAGCGATGGAATAATCTACGCGTCTACGAAATTACATTTGTGTCAGTTAATAGTTGAATAGAACGTTACATAGATCGATCTGGTCGTGTTTGTCCGTGGTCCGTGAGAAACAATCTTCGGAGCCCATAATAAAACAAAACGGTCAGGCTAGTGCCGCCTAGCGAGGCCGAGGAAATGCCATTGCTCTTCAAATTTCACGACAAGCAAAAGACAGTCTCGGCGTTTCTGTCCCATTTCAAGAAAAACGACCAGAGGGGAAGGCCCGCGCCAAAAACGCAGATGCCGCTACCGGGTCCGAGCGCTTGGTGGTAGTGCTAATATCGCCTTGACGAGCTTTGCTGATCCCCGCCCATCGTATCGAAAACAGAAGGTTGATGATCATGTCATTCGGCACTCAAGCCGCGATGCTAGCTGGGAAAGCATGTCTCGGCCGTAGAGACAGTTTGTACCACTCACTCCCTTCCATGGGCATGGCATGGAGCGTGCGTGCCTCGTATGGGGGAGTGGTAAGACAAAGCAAAGGGATAGAGAGTTGATACTGCCGCATTGGGCCATCGGCCATGGCGGAGAATCCCTTTCGGGCCGTCCGCCTCACCTGGCCACTCAAAGCTCTTGTCCATCACCATCTCCTCCCAAGACATTACCAAAGCGTCGTTGTCTCCGAGACCACGCGGCGGACGGAGCAACAATGTGCAGAATTTTCGGGGAGCCAGGGGGGAAACCGCACGCATTGGCCAGTCAACATAGAGGGATAATGGGTTAAAAAAACGGAAAAAGAAAGGAAAGTGAGACACCCCTAACCAAAGAGGTGCGGAAACTCGACGCCAGCTTGCATCCTCTTCGGCCACCACCGAATTCATAAGCACTTGGCTGGCTTACAAAACGGCGTCGGGGCTTGGTACGGTGCTCTGTATGATGGAGTCGTGCATGTAGGTATACCAAGTATATGCGGCATACAAAACGGGCGATGAACGCGAGAGCAGAGGTTTCTGCTGCTCCTGGTACCTTGAGTAGTAGCATTGGTGGGACACAGGGTGTGAGCCGTTGAATCGAGGAGCAAGGCAATATAGAGCAGATAGCACGTTACAAGATTCATTAAGCATAAAGCGCCGACATGTTGCAAGTGCCGTGATCCGCGAGTCAGCCCTTCTCTTGAAACAAATAACACTTGGTATGCAGAGGTTGAACAACGGGCATCTTCATCCTGAAAGAAGATGGTGGTTTTGTTTCACCACTGCAGCCAGGCATTTGGTGTCATTAGGGTTGAATAAGAGCAAACGTGTCCTCTGCGAGGCGTGTTCCCCTTGACGCCATGCGGAGAATTGCAGTCTTGAGCAAAAGGTCATTGAAGTTTGTCGTCCGAGCTTCTCAGCCGACCAGATCATCCTCGTGAGGCCCTCCACTCGTACAATGATGGCGCCCCACAGAGTTGCAGCGCTACAGCTAGTGCCTAGGCTAGCACAGGTATCGATGTCGTATTCTTCGTAGCAAGACTAGCAGTGCCGGTGCTACCTCATGCGGAGTAGTATGTAGCCGCAAGCTATGTCGCACCGCTGCTGTATGGTTTTGACGCCGCCCGATCGGCTGCTTCGTCTGCAGAGCCAGCAGGGAATGTCTGCGTTAGATCGTCTTCTGACGGGACGGCGTCAGACTACACTTCCACTGACAGCGCTTGGTATGGGGCGACCACTTCCGTCGCCTTCAAGAGTGAGCCAGAACAGACAGATCTCTGATGATATAATGGGTATCATGTCGTAATGGGTCGTCAAGATTTGAGTATCATGTACCACAGCGTGCTACACAATATACCCCATCGCCATGTGCAGAAACTGTGTTGATATAGCCCGGTGATGCCAAGCCCACGCTTGATGAGGTTTTGATATCTTGGCGAGGGAGTGTGGATGTACCCTGAATGTATGTACCATAGTCCATTGGGAATAGACGGGGTCTGATAGGGCCTCTTTCATACGAGTAAAGAAGCGTATGCAAGAGAGATCTGACGACAGAATGCCACTAACATCTCAGATCAGCGTATTGAGCTTCCAACACTTGATATCCGAGCATCCTCTTTCCGTGGGCAAGCCTCCCTCATCGATCGACTCAAAGAGGCTGTTGGACAGTCTTCTGCGATAAGAGTGCCGCTCGTCGACGTCGTTCTGTGGTAGTACCTAGTAAGCACTCGAGATCGGCACGAGTGGCCGTGAGGTAAGAAGCTATTGCCCTTTGGGAGTAGAATACGGTAATAGATGCATACCAGGTTTCGGGAGAGCCGTCGGGTCTCATGGGTCCTGGTCACGCACTATGCCACCGCATACAGGAATTGTCTTGAACAGGCCGTGCTGTGGCAGATTGTCTGGGTCAGTTGCAGTGATGCCACTTGGACGCAAAAGATGTGAAGGGTGACACTCTGTAGTACAAGTAGATCCGGTTCATGGCGCGGGGTGAGCCTCCGCCGGCTGATTTTAGCTCCGTTTCTACCGCATCAAGATGGGGTTGATGATCTGCTCCGTAATGCTACTACTACTAGTAGTACAATAAGGCGATTGAGGTATTAATTCAACCGTGGGTGACATCCCGCTAGCCGCATCTCTTTGTCGCCTATCCGGGTGAGCAGTATGTATCGTATTGACATACCATATATATACACATTTGGCTGGTATGAGTGCCGCAGTGCCGCCTATGTTGAAACCGCATTCCAGCCGTTACTCTTACGGCCCATGGCTGAAGCTGAACAGACCCCTGCGCCTATTTGGCAATGGTGATATATCGACCGTTCGTGCTGTCTGGCGTTGTGTTTGATGCTTTTGCTGTCAGGTGGATCAAGATGTTTGTACATGTTTCGTCAAGTGCTTGTCAACCAAGGGTTTGTTGGTGAACAAGCAAAGCCAGTCGAGTTATTCGCGCAGAACCGCGCGCCGTATCGTGTGAAGCGTCCCAATTCGGTCTGGAAGTCAAGGCCGAATCATCCGCATCCCGGATTTTAGATACATGATACCACATGGGCATCTCGTCTATCGGCCGCCGACTTAATAACGCCGCTCTCAAGATCATTTGTTTTTGTTGTTATTTTCCCTTCTTTTCATTATTCTTCTTTCCCATTCTCTTTCCATTATTCTCTTCGTTCATTTTTTTTTTTTTCCTGTTGCTCTGTTAAGCTTTACCCGTATTATAGCTAACCCCTCTGTTGCTATATGGACTCCAATACTCGCGAGAATGACTGGCAAGGCTTTCTTTCCTTTGCTGAGCATGAGTCGAGTGTTGAAATGGCCGAGCTGCTTCATGACAAGCCAAATACGGCCGCGGCACAGATGCCCTGTATCCGCGTCCACACCATTGTACCTGTAGTAGATGCTCCACACAAACTAGCCGTACGAGTAGTCTCTTTGACGAGGGCATGGACTTGTCATGCAACAACTTCCATCGCGGGGTTTCTGCGGGTCAAAGCACAACGGCGCCTGTTCCTTACGGGGTAAGGTCTTTGCAGGGGGCCATCTCGGCGGCCGGACATGGAGCTTAGGCGCGTACTGACCAACGGCTGTAAGGACCTCGGCCGCCGGTTAGCTGGCTCACAGACGCCTCTTCACAAGCGAGGCATACATGCTGAGAATCCGCCTTCACGGACTGGCCGCGGCATCATGATCGACACACAGTAGCTATTCCAGCAGGAAGCCTGTTATTTCAACCGCAGCCGGGAAATACTTCTATCCACCCACGACACCGACACCACGAAGAGGGCCGTGTGAATGTGAATGATGACGCCCTTCAAATGTGCTGAGTAGTTGCCTCGCACTTGTATAATTTGCAAAGTCGTCGCCACCACCTTGAACGGCCATTTCTTTGGAAACACCCCTAGGGAGCCCCATTGACCAAGGATCGTATTATATGCTTTGCAGACCGGGGATCTGCATCTTGCCAAAGCGTCGTAGATCATCAAGCCATGGGGGATGGCACCCTGTAGGTTGTTGCTACCGAATGCGACATGATAAGACGGCCAGAGGCCTTTTCTTTCCGAGGATCCTTTGATTCTGATCGCAGGCAATTTCTGCTCACAGCCGGCGCAATAGTTGACGCCGATTGGGGAAGGGTGGAAGCAAAATCAACACCGAGCTTTATGCCCCGATCTCTAAGTCGCAGCTTTGCAAACATTGTATGTACATGGACGCGCCAAGCTCATCAAAGTAGCCCCGAGATGCCGACGGAGCTTGCACGTGTTTGTGTAGAACACGGAGTACAAAGTAATGTGTACAATGCAGTATTACGGATGGCGGGTAATAGTAGTAGATCCGATACCGATACTGCCCACAATACAAGGTCGGTGCTCCGTAGAGTGTAATAATAAGCATGCGTGGCAAACTGGTTGACTGGGGACTCTGAGTTCGTGAAATCAATACATATCGAATGCCTCCAGGACTTGTTTGCTGTTTGTAACCGAGAAAAGACGGGTATAGCCAATTTTGACAAAACAGGATGCCGCGAATGATTTGACACTGGATGTGTGATGTCGTCGCTTCCCATCAAAGTTGGCAATGCCGGAAAAGCTCTGTGACGTCGCTAAAACAAGCTCGGCCAAAAGCCGAAGGGGGTTTGTGCGTATGAGTATGCATAATGTAGTACTATGGATAATGTCTCTGGGGTTATCATGATTGTGCCTGTTCTTCATCAATCGGCTGTCTTCTTAGGCTCTTTGACAGCCTGAGCCGTATTCCCTTGACGCGATGCAAGACAAAGTCGTAGTGAGGCGCGCCAGACAGATGCAGGTAAGCGGCGAGGGCATTAATCTTGAAGGCGGATAAAGGAATCCATGTCATGGCCAGAGAGAAAGAGATGAAGCGCTGCCCAGATCGGCTTGGTGCTTGTACAGTAGGTACTCGTACAGCCGACATATCCTACAGTATGGCAGCTCCGGCCCCTCTGTCTAGGCCTTGCACCATGTCGTGTCTCTCGCGCTCGTGGTGTGGGCCGCTGATGACGGGACCACAGCAAGTGGCAGGCCTTCGCGTGGGACGCCAGGGATGCCTGGTGATGGTAAAGGAGCATGGGGGTGGGGAGACGGGAAGTAACCCATCAGCCATCTGGCGCTGCTCGTCAACCATCACGATGAGGATAGATGAGTGCCCTGGACGGTGAGATCTCAAAAGCGGCCCCCAAACGAGCCCCTGATGGTTACATCGCCAGCGATAAAAGGCCCGGTGCAGAGCGATGAAACTCGAGATGAGGACAGGGCCGCCTCGGTGGCTGTTTGCAGGCGTGGGCGCAGTGAGCACTTATCAAAGGGTCTCTCGAGGTCTGCAGAGCCCGTCGATATCGGTACGGAGTATGTACACTACTCGTGCGGCTTGGAGACACAGATTGGCTGCCCTCAAGGTGCTGGAGGCCCTTCAGGCTGTCACATGCATGGCCTGAGCGCCACACTGATGCTTGTCAGTGTCCGAGGCAGTCGCACAGAGCAGGGTTTGGTGTGGCGCGCATGAAGGAGAGCCGGAAATACTACCTAGAACAGGTAATCAATTGCACTGGTCAAGACATCCATGGAGCTGATGAACAAAGGAAAAACGTGTCCTGAATGGAGGAGGCCTCAGTGGACTGGACTGGACTGACACAGAAGGGATGTCTAATCTAACAAATGCAGTGTGGCAGGTGCCTGCTGGGTACATGGTAGTTCCTGCCACTTACTGCCTTGGGTCGGTCCTGCATTTCTTCAACACCTCCCGCTTAGTGTAGTGTACTCTGTACATGGACCTGTACGACCTGTATGGGGGGAGCTGCCAGGTACCTTGGCAGCACGTACCCGTACTAGCAGGCCCTAATTTTAGAGCCAAGGTCGTACTACAGGTCGGCCCCCAGCATACAAGAAGTCGATGATTGAAGTGTATAAAGCACAGGTACTGTATTCGTCAAGAGAAGTACCGTGCTCATCGAACGCTACGAGCACTTACATCGGTCATGTTAGATGACACCTTAGCATCGCTGCTAGGTACTAAAGCGCTTGGCGTACCTGAGCCTGTCCAGGCGCAAAAGGTACCTGCAGATCTGGACGCAACGTTGGTAGCAAATCTACTTGCATAGGGCGAAATAAGTCCCTGCATGGCGTTTTTTAGGAGGTTGTTTGAAGAATGTACTTGCGTATAAGTGCGTTTTTGACGTCCCTTGCTTTCAAGGGATCGCATCATTCGGCATTAGGGAGACAGCCTAGGAGGTTTGGAATCTGCAAGAAGGGAAATTGGTGCCTCGGGCAGTACAGTTTGGCTCTTGCAAGTGCATGTGTCTGGGCAGAGCCGAGGATAGGATAGTATGTGCCCGTAAAATAATCTTACCCTGCAAGGAGTATCTTTAAGGTAAGTCGGAATACATGTAATGGACCGTGCTGGCCACCACTTAGGATGCAATACGGCCCTTGGAGTTCCTCCGGAATAGAGGAGGTCGTAGGCTGATAAGAGAGTGAAAACGAATTTCGGAATAAAGTGCTTGACTGCAAGAATGGAGGAAGAGTGAACTTCAACACCACCATGGGTATCTGATATTAGACGAGCTGACTTCAAAAAAACTTGATGTTAACCCTAACGTTAATGCCCTGTTAATGACAATTCTTTCTTAACAGCACTTGATGCTGTGAGAAAAGCGGCATATAGTAGTACTGTAGTAGAATAAAGGTAGTTGAATCAACTGGCAGCACAAATGTCATCGGGCGCCGCGGACGAGTACGACCTTATTTCCGTAGCACAACTCTGCACCCGCATGCATTTCCCAAGGTACCATGCATACGATTCTTCTCGGCAGTTGGCCAGGCACGACTATGTGTGTACCCTGCTAGGAATGGCGCGTCCGCTGTGGATCTCAGCGGCGAGCCTGCCGGATGCTACTGTAGAGTGTGATAATCGATAAAGTTTTCACTGGTGTCTGCAAGGGAGTGCCAGCAAGCTCGCAGACAATCCGGGCTTTCCTTTGGCCGTGGCTGTTACACGCAAGTAGAATCCGTGCCGCACATGTCCAATCAAAGACAGTAGCCCTGGGCGTAGCCTTGCTATGATTGCCATGCCTTGCCTTGACGGGTCAACCGCGTCTCCGCAAACTCCGCACGGTACCTTGTCCCTTGTAGTCTCCATATACCACGGCTGATTGAGAATTCATGCACACGATGCCAGAAAGGACAGCCGTGATTGAGCATTATACCCATGCCTTGGTCTGTCCGAAAAGTTGAAGCCTAGAGAAGGCGCCGATATATACTCCGGGCATGTACTGCAGGTGTCGCTGCCTTGTAACCGATTGCGGGCAAGACGGAAAAGAGAATAGACAATCGCCCATGGTGTAGTTCTTGTACCAGTATGTCCTTCTCCCAGGATTGAATTTAACGAGCCTCCGGTGAATAAGCGATGCTAATGTCAGAAGGCGTACATGGCCTGATTTGCAAATACACGAGGCGGCTTTCGGGGATCTTTGTGGGACACTCCCACTCGCTTGAGTCGAGCAAAAGGCTAATTCGCCCTCGGACTACCTCTACGAGCACTCCGTATCCGTACTGTTTGATTCAGAAATCGCACGCAAGTGGAGTTGACAGCCGCGTCTTGTCTTTCAAAGCAATTCAGGTGATGGATGTGCTGAGTGGAGCTGTCCATGCTGATGCGGGACTCGACTCGAGAGAGCAGAGCATGAGCATCTTGGTGGGGGCCAAACTAGGCCTCACGCAGCCTAGAGCATTGCCGTCAAGAAGCAGTCGAAATATAACCGCAGACACTCCGTGGCCGTGCATATGCAGGCGTCAAAAACAAGGCCCCAAGTGGCTTGGTCGGGGTACCTGCCTTACGGGGCGCCGCGGGACGAGTGATTGCAGGGGCGCAAGAGGCGCAGGGGCACCGAAAGAGAAGACGGGGTGGGCCAGGAAACCTTGAGGAGCCTCCGGAAGGCCTGCGCCGTACACCATCAGGTTTCAAATCACCGGCCTCAGAGAAGCAAGCCGCAGCCACAGGCGGCGCAGGAGATTCCTGTACATGCGCGACCCCCATGGACAGCTGCCGTCTATTGCTTCTAGGCGGAGCGTCGACTCGATGCAGCGGGCGAACGGAGAATTAGATTTTCGATGGGCGTTCTGGCGCAGCTGAGAGACTCTAGTCAGACAAGTAAGCTTTGGTTCTCGGTATAATTTCAGGGCCCATTACTGTATCTGGAGCCTGTAGGTCAGCAAAGCTTCAACAGCAAGGTTATCGGAGTTAAGATATTCAGTGCTGGTGGTGTGCACATCCAGACAGCCCTGGAGATGAACAAGGTAAAGTTCTGTAACCGGAGACAGGCGGGAAGCTGCGATGCCTGAGGCAAGGGCACATGGCATCCAATGCCTGTTAGGTACCTTGTACTAAAGCTGGTTGCTAAAGTGGTGCAAAACGACACTTTGACGGCAGCCCATCATGAGTATTGAGTACAAGTGCCTGACAGCCCTTGCCTTGGATCGCTGACCGGCACAACATCCCCAACGACAAGCATCTATCTCACTTGTTGCTCCCTACCTTACTTACATAGATGCGGTGATTCAAAATCCATCGCCTATCCATCTAGCATTTCTAACAAGACTCAACTTCAGCCTCTGGCAATATTGTCTTCCCTTTACCCCCTTCCGCCTCTCGTCCTGCCGTCATTAGTCACACGGCTTTATCACGGGGACTCGGGTTGTTGAAGTTGACATGGGGCACAACTCATTCATCCCCTCACGGCTAAAGTTGATCAGTGTCTAGATCGTGCACTACCCCAGTCAATAGCAGACGAACCAGAGCGCGGGAAATCGAGTTGCGAAGAAGAAAGAGGAGCCGTGGAAGGGCGAATAAAGAAGAAAGAACCAAAGTCGCACGGGGGTGGCTCGTACAACCTGAGAACTGCAGCATCTCGACCTGGACAATGTGTTTCTTCTTGCCCATGTGCCTTGTCACCACCCGGCCGCGGTGGGTCTATAGCCGACTGATCACTGATTGATGACCCAAGGCCAGATCGACAGCTAGAGAGAGCCCACCGAGTCCACTCTTGATTCTTCTTCATCTTCGTCTCTGGATGGCCAGTCAGGACACAGCCGGCCTGCGCGAGCTTCCGCATTTGGCCAGGGTGGACTATCCTCCGCATTGTCTCGAGGCCTTCTCCTGCACCCTTACGCATCGTTACGCCACTCTTCAGGCAATGCAGAGACGGTGGTTGCGATAGGCACATCACGAGCAAGGATGATCTGAATAGGGTACGGAGGGCACGGCATTGGGGGGCGCGCCAGACCGAGGCCAGACTGCGGCATTCCTGTCCTCGGCTTGCCCTCCGTCCGACGCCGCTCTTCTGAGCAAATCCTCGGAGATGGTGGCAACATTGGCGACGAAGGTGTTTTTTCATATTTGGCTCTCTGCGGCGAGAGCCTTGCCGCCTCGCTTGCTCGCATTCATGTCTTTGTTTGTGACGAATTCCTCTTTGTTGCGCCATCATGCACACAGGCACGCACACACATGCACACACACATACTCACGCGCCCACTCACTCTCATCATCACTCTATCTCTCTCTCTCCACCTCCCGCGTTTACGAGTACGACAGAGTTCCGCCCTCTGTATCATATCTTACTACACTTCTGACTGCATGTACTCCGTACGGAGCATATATCTCGTACGAAACATACACATATGTGAATGCCCTTGAACATGGTTCTTGGAGCTCCTCCCTCTCTGCCTAGACAATGTCTCCCTACTAGTCTCTCTTGCCCATCTCAATATGTTATAGTACCTACAAGCACGAGTACACAGATGGTGCAGTGCCCCAGACTGGATGTACAGAGTACGGAGTATTACCTCGTATGCTTGACCCCAGAGGCCGATTATTGATACTCGTGGGTCACGATTTCCCGCAGATACCATGAGTCAATCAAGCTTCAGCCCATCATCGATGCAAACAGGTTATACAAGTACCTGTAGACAAGGTCCCTTGGTCCCATGCCCATGCTCCACCGTCAACCCGTTTCAAACCCACCCATCCTCTTCATCTTCTCTCCAATAATGGCTAGCAGTGGCATTTGTTGCTTGTACTACTTCTCAGGCAATGTTTCTTCCGACAATGTTTCGGCACGCCCCTCGCTCGCTCCCCCCTTCGTCTTTACTAAGGCGTGGATGAATGGGGGGCCATCGGTGATAGTAGCATTGACTTAGGCGGCAGTCTTGTTCGCGCCGCCACCACGAGATCATCTCACAATCTACCTGATTAGCCGCTCGACGCACTTTGATCGGACGAACACACACGCGAAGGTGATTGGCCCTCTGGAGCAAGCTGGTCTATACACCCTTACTGTGCGATACTTCGTGGGAGAGTACCTATCTTTATCCCCCCTGCTGTTCCCCCCTCGTCGTCGCCTCCTATCTTGACGGGGAGATTCGGCGGACGTGGAACAAATTCCTCGAATAGCAGCAGGAGCTCTCTCTGCTTTGATCCCTTGTTCAAATTTGGGCTTCCCGTGTAAAGCACCAATACCTGCGAGAGACAAAGATGCAGTGATCCATTACGGATAATACGCGGAGAGGGCCAGCCGTTCATATCCACCGCATACACGGGTGTCAATCGGCCGATTTCGAGTCCGTCCCAGCCTTCAAGGCAAAGCAAAATCGGTGCTAACAGTTTACCCTCTCGGTACAAGCGTACAAACGAGCACAACATCGAACATGTGCGAGGGACTTGCACACACGCATCCTTTAGCTTATTTGCAGGTCCAGCTCCCTGCACAGCTTATTGCTACCGCACCGCACCGCGCCACTACCTGGACACCTTCTCCCTCTGGTCAGGGATCCTCCTCCGGCCGTCGAGGTGCGCCTCCACCTTGATCCCTGCAAGTGGCTCTCGAGACCGGCGTCTTGTCTTGTCTTGTCTTGACTTGCCTCGTCTTGACTTCTGGCGCGGCTGCCCTACCTGGTCGCAGTTTAATACTTACGGAGCAGTACGGAGTACTCTACTGTCTTGTCTCTGCACGGCCCTACACGGTTTCTTGGCTCAGAACGTCCACGGAGTACTTTTACAAGCACGGACAAAAGCCGCGTGCAGGCCGGTTCGAGAGACAATTCCAGTCTTTGCCCTTCCGCCTCGGTGCTGTGTTCCATTCACTGCCGGTTTCTAGAAACGAGCTGTCTTTGGCAACAGCACAACTAGCCTGGTTTAATCTTGGCCTCGGAGTATTCTGCCTCTGACTGCACGAGCACCACCTTTGGTTCGCTAGGTTCCGGAATGCATCCTTCAGCGGCTTGTGAGAATCTCGTCTTGAGATGAGCAAGGCGCTCCACCGCACCCTGGCTCCTCGACCTAACCTTTCCACCATGCCGAGCCGGGTAACAACCATGTTTCCTTTCCATCACCTAGCCTCGAGGCGCTGCGCCAGTCATCAGCCCCCCCTGGTGTACGTCTCGGCAGAACCGTCCCCACGCCCACTCGGTACATGCAGAGGCTAGAGGGCGGGCCCTTTTCGACATACCTAGACAGAGAGTGCTCGTAACAGGGAAATCTCGTGCGCTCTGAAAGCGTACTGGTGAGATTGATGTGCGCCCACGTTTACTCCGTCCATGCAATACCACACGTTACAATAACATACGAATTACTACATACCACTTGTACCTGTACTCCGTACCATCAGGTACTAGCAGGGTTAGCATGGGCCATCAGCAAAAAGCCCCCGAATGTGCCTCTGTCTGTCTTCTTGCACGCAAAACAGAAAGGAAAGCGGACGTCGCTCTCAAGGGGGGAGGGGTGTACAAGCACAGCGAGCACTACGGAGTAGGCATTCTCATTTCGAATCAGGGAAAACAGCCCTGACCTTTTGAATAATTGGTAGAATCAATGTTCAAGGCGTTGCTCATGTCTCGCGTCGGACGGAGTTGCGGCCCACCGTTGACCAGAAGGAAAAAGGATTAGAAGAAATGACTGGTATTCTGTCCATATTTCGGGTCTCACTTCTGCGGTAGAGATACAACGCAAGAAGACAACGAAAGAAAGAGAGAGAGAAATCGCAAGTCTGCATGAAAAAGCAATTTGAGATGTCGCCCCGAACAAAAAAGCAAAAATAATGGCCAGAGAGAAAGAGATCGCGGGCACGCCCCCCCTGGATATGATGAACAAAATGGACGAACAAGGCCGGCGATACATATGCTCTCTTGCACGAATTTCGGGCATGCACGATTGCTGGACCGGATGTCAAAGTCCAAAAGCTTGCAGGGAATCCCTGGGATCCCCCCTCAAGCGTCTGATGAACGAGATCCGAGTTTGGCCCCCTTCCACTGCCGCCGCATACCCCCGTCCTCCTTCCAAGAATGGCTGCATGCACGGTAACTTACTGGGCTATTTTCTTCACAAGTCCACTGCGTCTGACCGGCGCTTGTGTCAAAGAGTCCGAATCGATTTCAACTTAGCCTTACTAGAGTCCTTTTGCTCGTGAAGAGAGCATGGATCTTGGGCCGGAGTGGACCAGCGTCCCTGGGCCTTCTCCGTAGACAGAAGGCCATTCTTGTATTAGGTCCCGTCCCTGGGGTGCAAGGACCGATAGCCCTCACCGGGTGTATCTGCCCGCAAGCCCGTCATGGACCATCTGGCCATCTTTATAGACGCACACATATGCGCACACACACATACAGGTACGCACTTGTGGGTAATAATAGGATCGATATCCTACCACTCCCGCTTCAGTGCCGGGCCTTTTAAATCTGCCAACCACTATCTACCAACCGCTCCCCTCCACCATCTGCCGTCCTGAAGCTCCATTTAATATCTGTGGGCATGCCTCTTGTTTATCATCTTTCACATTCTATCCTGTTTACAACTTCTTCATTCGAACACATCGGTTCTTCTACTTAAACGTCCTCCTTCCTTCGAGGAACGCTCTGAGCCAGCCTACCTACTACTAAGTGGCAAAGTAAAAACACAAACTTCGTTGCCTATCTCTTTATCTATTGCGACATCAGCCCCTGAATCCAATCATCTACTCCAAACAAAGTCTCGTCGCGGCATCCTCAGCAAACGTAAAGACACAGAGGGACATGCGCCCATAATGACAGCAACAGCATACCCAGTAACCATGTCAGACCTTAGAGGAGAGCCTGCCCATTCTAGTTTCTGGTCCACCTACAACGGATCTGCTCATCTTGCCAACAGACTCGGCACGACAACCATGGACTCTGGCTTTCACAGTTCGGCGTCGGCATCCCCTCTTCCAGGCCGTCCTCGCAGCGGCCATGATCAGTCCTACTCCTATGGGCGGTATTCCCAGGAAGACTCTATTGCGTATGATCGCCACTCGCAACAGACCCTGCCCGCTCAGCATGGCTACTCCAGTCTTAAGAGGCCCTTCTCGCAAACTGAACCGGCCGCATACCAAGAAATCGTCCAGGACTTGCGAGATGATGGCTCTCGTTTGACGGTAAATCAGGATCACAAACTGCTGGCTTTTAGGCGGACACAAGATAAACATACCATCGTGGATCAACAAGGCCGGGTGCAGCAACTGGAACTATCGGCTCAGCTCCATGGCATGTTCTTCCTTTCCGAGATGCCTTCGACCGCCAGCGATGGAACTGCTCTACAGCCCGAATTAACCTGCTACCGACGGAACCTGTTTCAAATTAGCGGCTCTCTGATTACCCCAAGAGGACAACTCTCTGTGGTAAACGAGAGTAATGAGACACTTCCAGTGTCTAACATGGAGGTCGCCATATCTGCTATTGAATCTGTTGATGGCAACCCTGTTCGCCTCATTGTCATTCCATGGAAGACTCCCCCACCCAACGCCCCCGAAATCAACCAGACCCCGGATCAAGAGCCTGCCGCTCTTCCCTTGATTCCTTTCCAGGATGATGGTTCTGAGCCTGAAGGCGACTACGCAGTCTATCCCATTGGCTGGCGTCGACTGCAGTTCAGAATGTATGTTGAGCCCCTTACTCTCCTTCTAACTACTCTCCCTTTTCTCCCCTGCCCCCTTTTGAGTGTATGCCTAATGTTGGAACAGTGCTACTGCAAACAACGGTCGACGGAAGGAGCTTCAACAGCATTTTGTGCTCCACCTTAAAGTGTTTGGAACTTTGTCCGACAACACTAAGGTCGTCTTGACGGAATCCACGACGGCTCCTATTGTAGTGAGAGGCCGCAGCCCACGGAACTTCCAGGCTCGTAAAGAGATTCCTCTGCTTGGATCGAGCGCTGGCTCAAGGGGCCAGGCTTTGGTGGAGACGGGCTTGGGCGTTGTCGCTGGCGCATTAAGCGTGAAGCCTCAAGAGCTCAAGCGAAGCGTGGACATTCAGGTGCCACGCTCAAGTTTTACCTTTAGCTCCCCCAAGGTCCCTGGGAGTGGACAGCTGAGTTCAATGAGATCAAAGTGAGTTGACTCAAGACGTAACTGTGGTATATGTTTCTAACAAGGATGACTTTGAAGCCAATACTCGACATGGAGTGCCAGCAGCAGCAACACCTCTATCTCCCAAGTCGCTTCATCCGGCGCAGGGAACTACCCCACAGCGACGATGGGTGCTGATACGTATTCCAAAGTGTCCAACTATACTTCAGACCCTCAGGAACTACCACTTCAGTCCGCGATACCACCCTTGCCCCTTTCGATTGGGGCAAATGAGCAGCCGCCATCAGCTCGTGGGCAGTACACCTACGTACAACAGCCAACTTCAGGGTCTCAATTGCCGACCAGTACGACCACATCAGCAGTCAGCGGTCATGCAGATAGCGCTCTGAGCATTCCTAGATATGTCGACAACGGACGCCCAAACAAAAGCCCCCGACAGAGTGGACAGCAATCCGTCCACGCTACCAACTCTATAAACAACAGCGAATCGCCTGAGTATCGATACGGATCATCTACACATGGTTCGACCTCTTCGAGGGAATACTACCCACCGTCACAGGCATGGTCTACTTCGGCTGCGGGGGAAAACAGTTCGAGCACAGCTTATGCCAGCGCTGACGCAAGGCCGTACTCTTTCCCCCACGAGCCTTACAAGGCGGGGACGGCAGCTGCATCATCGGTCAAGGCTGAGTCTCGTGGCTCCTTTGAACCCATGCACAACTACTCATGGAACGCAAACTAAGGTTTTCAACATCCTTCAAGGCATCTAAAGGGCAATGCTCCTGGCTGGTAATACCATGCCGCTGCCTCTTTGGCAAGCTGTTTTCACAGAGTATATCACTTCAACTTGACCCCCTTTTTTTTTTATTTTGGTGTAAATTATGGCGGATTTTCTTTTCAGGATGATGGGTTGGGTACGTGTATAACGACGTTTTGATTCTGCGGCGTAATAGGCGAGTCTTGGGAGGGATTTTATTTCTTGGGAGGATTCATTTCTACGGAGTATATGCATGCATATATATACGCATACGTATACGCACATGTGTACGACTGTATATTTTCGTGTGTGTGTATGTATATATTAGGATAGCACATGGACTTTGGATATGCAGGTCATGGGAACGGTGGCAAAAATGATTCATCTGGTATGGCGTCAAGGTCGTCGGAGCCACGGGCATGAAGTTACCTATGGCTTAGGTACTGGGCGACGCTGAGATACCACAATACAAGCAAGTTCTGATGGGCCGATTGATTGCTGCTAGCGAGATGAGTGCTTATGTTGAAAAAGGTTCGTTTGACGCCGTGATTGGGCGACAACCAGGCGGAACAAGGAGGTTGGGGAGTGAAGCACATGTAGCTACGATGATGGCACTTTTGTTTAGAACGCACTTTTCAGACTATTTGTTATTCCCCTATGATTGCCTAGGATGAATCGGGGAAAAGAAGAGAAAACCACGGCTCAAGATTCACAAAAAAGCCGCTCTGTATCGAAATTGCGGTGGTTAATTTGCGTGAAAATGGCCTTGGCTCGCATGGGACACGCCCACATGAGATGTGACCCAAGGGTACAACCTGTAAGTTGTGTTACACGGCAGGACAAGTTCCGTTTTTTTTTCTCCCTTTGACTTTTCTATTTTAGCACGGCGGCGTGGTATTGGAGAGGGTAAATTCAAAATAGATTAAAAAAAAAAATTGTAATTTATAATCTCCTCATGCAGGTTATTTTTTTTTCCCTGCTTAAATTGCCTTCTCTCGTGCATTTTGCCCGAGTTGGATTTCGGAGCGTGGGGGCCGAGATGGAGGTCTTGCGGACCGAAGGTTCCTTGCCTCCGGCTTTTTAATTTTTCTTTTATTTTTATTCTTATTTTCTTTATCTAAGAGGAGGAGTTGCGGATTCTTGAACAAGATCCGAAAAAGGAGGGAAGTTGTGAAGAGGATGGATATAGGGGGTGGGATGTGGTGTGAGAGTGTATGTGTGACTTGATGAGGTCTCTTGGAGGAGCCTTGAGATGGCGTAAAGTATGAGGTACTTTGTTAGAGCGCTCAAGCGTGAGCGTTTAAAAGTACTGATTACTTGTGTAGCCGGGAGCGTGCTGACTGCAGCCATGTACTTTGTACTCTTGATAAGATAAGCCGCGCCGCCTAAGAAACTGCCGGGGGATTTTCTTTTCACAGCCTCGTTTTATGTTGGTTTAGATTTGATTGAGACATGATTCGCTGAGGCGCATATCAACTGCATATACCCATTTGTTTTTCATCTTATCTCGAATTTGGAATTCTGCAACGCCGATTGACTGCGTCTAAATATAGCCCGTGCTTGGCCATTGGGGGCGAAAAAACCCGACATCTCATCTTTTCCCAGCCCGGAGAGCCACCATGTTTGAGTTGCCCGATGCAAAGAGGTATGAGCTGCCGTGTTTCCCTCGGTCGTATTTATCTATATGGTAAACATGTGAAAGCTAATTCTGGGAATAGGGTCCGACGGGAGGATCTACATGCATCGGATGAGTCTTCGTGGAGCGAGAGTGAAGGAGATGCAGACCGGGAGGCATGGCTCAATGCGCAAATCGCCAAAGCTCTTGGAATAGACGACAGTGCATTTCGTGCGCCGAAACCACAGGACACCTTGCCTGGGCCTAACAGGCCTCAGGCTAATGGTAAAAAAGAAGACGACGGACTCAGCTCTGACTCGGAGAGTGAACCAAACACTCCTGCAGATGAGTCTGCGTCTAACCAAGATGCCGAAGCTGAGGATGAAGCCTACACCTTTCGGCTCTTTAGTACGGCTGGTCCGGCGCCAAAAGTTGTTCTTGAGAACCACGACAGAGTTGTAGAAGGCAAACTTGCCAGAGGTAAGCCGTTATCATACTACCTGGTAACGGACCTGCCGCCGGAGAAGAAACACCAATATGAGATGGCAGCAGTGAGTGGAGAAGACATTCTTGCGCGATCTAAAATAAGGGAATGGGGTCTTGAACTCCCCTGGCGAGTCACAAACATCAAAGTCACGAGAAAAGCCCGCCCGGGAGAAGGAATGAATCTCACACGCGTCGACGATGAGCAGCAGGCGAAGAGGAAACGGCTGGGGAAGAAGAGCAGAATAGCAATGAGGAAAAAAGCGAGGACAAAGGAGCAGGCCGAGGCTGCAGCGAAGCAGAAGATGGCTGATAAGGAGGAGCAGGTGAAAGAGAAGAAGAAGAGATTGAACAAGTTGAAGAAGGCGAGAAGAAAGGCAAAGAGAAAGGCTGGGAAGGGCGAGAATGGCGGAGGTGATGAGTCTGAGGACGGCTCTTCTGATGAAGAATAAACCAAGCATCACGGAGGAATTTTGTACTGTATATACAACGCTTATGTAAATAATTGGGCAGTAATCCAAAGCCCTTTGAGCGACTCGTTTTATCTTTTACTGAAAACCAGGCATAAGGCTCGCCAAATTTCGAAGCTGAATTTCATCTGGCAAAAGTGATGCTGTTGCAGGTAGTGCTTTGGAGGTACCTGTCTAGCACTTGACGCCGCGCCAGTACCTCAGGGGACGTCCAAGGTGGTTCAGCCAATTGGAGCTCCGCTAGAGCTCAACCAAGACCCCTCCAGTTACAGAGTTCAACCACACCTTAACATCAAGCTCCAAACTTGGGAGCTGCAGCATTGAATCACCGGCACATGACCAGCATCAGCACGCGACAAAACTTGTCTATTGAGCATCTTTCATATTCTTCGTTCAAGTAGCTGTATCACGCAGCCTCCATGGATTAACCAACACCCCTGAAGACGAATCTTTGGCGGGACCCCGCGATGTACCACCAGTAACGAGAAACCGCCACGTCCCTTCGTCCATGATGAATAGTTTGTGGCCTTCAGCGAAAACGGCCCAGGCGTCGTCGAACGAGGCCTCTGCCGAGGCAGTGGAGGAGGCCATTGACTACTCCGCAGACGAATCCGCGATTGACGACTCTCCAGCCCCATCGCCGGCTCCATTGTTGCCGCCACTCTCGTCGTCCAGAGGCCCCCTTCAGCAGTCCCAACAACAATCACAACGGCAGGGCGGCAGCTCGACGATGCTTCCTCCTGCAGCCTCGGGCGGTAATAACAATACAAATAATGCGAATCGGGCGCAAATCCCACAGCATGCCCCCACCGACTCCCTGTCGCTCATGCAGCTGCGGCGCATCGTGGCCACGGTTAATGCAACTGAGCCCGCGGCATATGATTTTGTATATTCAGATATGGCCCCCCACGCCGAGGAGATAGACGAGTGGTTCGTGTATCAGTTCTGGCAGTGGGTGCGTCTTAACGCGGCGCAAAAGGCCTTTGAGTGGCACTGGAAGCACGAGTCAGGCGGCAAGCATGGCTGGGACGATGCGGACCACGACACGAGAGCGAGATTTATACAGGGCGCCATTGCGGGCGTGCAGTCTAACGACGCGGCCTTGAGGGCGAATTCGATTGGAAAGATTATGTATCTGGTGTTGGGGAGATGGGGCGATACCGCAATGCCTCACGCGACAGATGAAACGAGCCGGTCCATTGCAAGCATCCCTCAGTTGCAGGCGATTAAGGCAGGCGTGACGTGTTTGACGTCGCTGGGAGGTTTATCGGTCGTTTGGGAAGCGCTGAGGAATGTTTTTGAGATCCATTGGTACGGTTTGTGGCTCGCACGTGGTGCAATTGCTTAATGTGTCGACAAATGTCTAACGTTGATAGGACTGGCGAGATCCAACAAGCCAGTGCGCAGGATGCCCAGGACGAACTAATGAATCTTTTGACAATTATGTATATTGTTGTTCAGGAGACGTTGAACGACCCCGAAGACATGGCGTCGACAGAAGCAAAATTACGTATGTATCATAGATGTTGCGGCCGCGCTTCGTCCGTGGCACTGGGAAGACGTGAACGATGCTAACCTGGGATATTTAGTTGAGTTGAACCCCTCATTGGTTGATTTCATGATGTTGGCGACCTCCAAGTTGAGGTGGGATGAACAGAGCACCATGCCTCATACTCAAGTAAGAAACCCATTGCAACCTCTGTCTGGTACTTTCTGTGCTTTTCGGCGAGATGATCACTGACAAATCATGCATAGATTTTCCTTTTGTTCTGGAAATCGATTCTTCTTGTTTTCGGTGGAACCAAAGACCTTGAGCGTGTCAAGGAAGCCACCAGCGAGCTGACGAATGGAGACAAGACCAAAGATACAATCACAGCAAATCCCTTAGACTATCATGTTTTCCGCCAGGAAATAACGTCGAAATACCCGGCTTATGTCCCTCCGCAGCCCCTGATACCACTGGAGGCTGACAACCCATCACTTCTTCCACCTCTGCCTAATATTGCGAGCCGAAACGGTGCCAACGGCATTATTCCACAACCACCAAATGTACAAATGGGAGGAGCGTCCATCCTTAACCAGCCAGTACACATTGCCACCCCAGCACCATCACCACCGCCGTCTCCGGGAGTCGGTGGTAAGGGCGGTAAGAAGCAAAACTACCAGACTAACCAAAATTTTCCATTCATGTATCCTCCTCTTGATGCCACCAGTAACAGCGCTGGCGGGAAAGGTGAAGCTGGGTATGGCAATCCTCTAGTCTCTAGAAAATGGGAGGGCAGCGATATTCCCGCCTCAATTCTCGAAGCGGGACAACTGTTCTCTTCGCGTGTCAGGATGACCCGAGCGACTCGTCAGCTCTGGGAGGAGCGAGAGCGATTCCTCAAATTTGAGCGCGGCTGGGAGACTGACGATGATGCTGACGAAAGCGATAATGATGATATTGAGGAACTTGATCTTAATGAGCTCACGTTGGAAGAGAGAGAGGTGTTGCGTGAACTAAAAGTGGAGGATAACAAAGAGAAGAAGAAGAAAGAACGACCATTTCAAGGCCCTGAGCTTGATCTTGGCCCTCAACCGGATAGATTGAGCGAACGCGACAAGCAACGGCTCATGGCGGTGGAACGTTTCTATGTAAGTGTACCCTGCTCTCAACTTCTTCATTTGCTCGCCTCCAATTCACGACTAATGCCATCCTTTGTAGAGCGATGCCTTGCCTCACCTTCAATCCATAGTGATTGTTTTGCTTCGTCCCATCCTTGTTAATGTCACGGCCATAGTGACCCAGCAGCAGAATCAGATGGCTGGGATGGCTAATAGGGCTAATAATCCCGGCGTTAATGGCCATGGATCTCAGAGGGGTATGGATATGGGTGGACAAGGACAGGGAGAGCAAGATGGGGAGCCGACTCCTGAAGAGATTGACGCCACTCGAACAAGGGAGATTACCTCAAAGGCTATGACGGCGATTCTCTTACTCTTGCTGAAGTGGCTCAGACTCTCGCGTGGGTATTATCGAATAAGTATTGCGTCAAGTACGATTCAGCTAACAGGTTTGGGTCTCAGATGTTCTCAAGTTTGAATACTTGACTCAGCTTCTGCTGGATTCTAATTACCTCCCCTTGGTCCTCAAGCTCTTTGCACACCAAGACATTCAACAAGTGGTCGACAGTAAGATGGATCATGTTGAAAATAGGTAAGGAGAAACAACCCACCCGCCCCTGGATACGACGAACTTTGTTTACTTACAATCGCCTGTAGCTTCTTCCAATTTTGCAACATTCGGTCAAAATTTAAGGATAAGGCCGAGAGCGATGCCGACAACGAGGAAGATGATGTGGATGAAGAAGACGTTCATGGTGAAGATGAAGACAACGGGCGGTTAGCAGGAGAAGACAGCGGAGATGACGCAGCACCACCGCCGATTAAGAGGCAACGGGAGCTGGAGGAACCGGTTGTGGACCAGATGGAAGATGTGGCTGTCGACAGCGAGGAACAGGTCCCGATGAGACCAGAGGTTGACGAAATGGGGCTGCCCCTGGGCAATCTCCCACTGGAGCCCATCACCGACTTTTCGAGGAGGAACTTTTTCTCCCTGATCAACTACCTCAGGGTGATGCAGAAGATCTGCAAGAACAAGGCGCACCGCAACTTGCTGCTGGTGCAGTATAAGTCATCCACCATCCTCAAGAAGTCTCTGAGGGTACCCCAGCCCGAGCTTCGGCTATACACACTCAAGCTCTTCAAGGGCCAAGTGCCGTACTGTGGTCGTAAGTGGAGGCAGTCCAACATGCGAGTCATCACCGCCGTCTACCTCCACTGCAGGCCCGAGCTCCGCGACGAGTGGCTCGCAGGCAGCGACATTGACGCCGAGGTAGACTCGGCGCTGCCGCTGGAGCAGGCGCTGCGGAGCTTGACGCATTGGCTGAATGTGCGGAGGTACCCGGAGAAGATTGCGGCCGACATTCGCATCGCCATGAGGGAGGAGCAGGACTTCTTCTCGAGGGAGCTGGAGAAGGTGGATCTGAACTGGACGGACTTGATGCTCAATGGGGATGATACTATGAGTGAGATGGACCATGGGGAGTCGACTTGGGGATGAAAGATGAAAATGATGGGTTGTCGTTGGTGGTCGTGAGGGGATGAATAGATTGGCATCAACTTTGTGGAGCGAGAGCGTCGAGTACTTTTTCACTGAAAGCGACTCATGGTTGAGACACCGATTATACATAAATACAAGAACTGACTACATGCACTTATCACAGCGACTGGTCGGCGTACGGAGTGCGTATGTAGATAGATAGTAGATATACATCTGTGATTCATTACTTATTAATTTTTGAGCTGACAAGTCATAACTCTGGAGGTGACTATCCCCCCTATGTCTACGTGGCAATTGATATCCGTTCATGTTTGCAAATACCCTCCCCAGCCCATATATTCTCGTTAAGCACAGTAAGGCTATTGTGCCTTTCCTGATTGCTCGTTCATCGTACATTGATACAAGTTGTACATGTTGTGTTTTTTTGGTGTTTTCATATTTTTTTGTGCTTGTTAACTTGATTCAGCCCTCTGTGGTATTACCAAGGCAGAAGCGTCAAGCTCATAATGGACTTAATGCTGAGCAGAGTCGTAAATGCCATCCTCATAGCGGTAGTTAACCGGCTGTCCATAACCAGCAGTAGTATGAGGAGCCGTATATCCACCGGCCCCCGTATACGCGGTGTTGTTGTTGCCGGTGACGCCGGTGTACCCGTACCCAGTCTCGTACTTGGGGTTATAGTCGGTGTGGTTGTACGGGTTGGAGATGTCGTTGTTGTCAGTGTTGAGCTGGTCGGGCTGCGGGTGCTGGGGCAGCATGTTGCCCTCCTCGCTGCCGTCGACGACCTGGCGGGAGCCAAAGATGCGTCCGAAGAAGCCGCCCTTTCGCTTGCCGAAGCCGGAGGTGTAGTTGTTCTGGGGGCTGGGGCCGAAGCGCTTCTCCTTTTGGTGGTGGCGCGTGAGGGCAAATTCCATGAGGATGGAAAATGCGAAGAAGATGCTGGTGGACGAGTTAGTATGTTTTTGAGTCTATATAGGAGGTTGTGTAAAAGGGTTGCTTACATTGCGATGATGGACACGGCGAGACAGGCTGTCTGCAGTCTGCAAGCCGTGTGGAAGCTCGGTAGTGTGGTGAAGCCCTTGTCAGCCGAGACAGTGCTGTCTGACTGACCCTTGCCAAAGGGCGTATCGAGCACGCCGTTGCATGAGCCGGCGCCGTTCTTGTTGGCAATGGCGACGTAGATGAAGGCTCCGATGAAGCAGACGTCAAGCACGACAGCCAAGAAAGCCGTCAGCGTGTGACCAGCGAGACAGCAGAGCATCAACAGGGCCAGCAGCGTGTACAGAGTGCCTGCTCCAGAGATGCCCTCGACGGCTCGGAGGCTGGTGGCGATGGGCAGCTTGTGGTTGTGCAGCGTTGCGAGGAAGTAGGAGTAGATGGCGAGCACGATGGCGCAGCAGCAGAACTGGATGCCGCGGATGAACCACTGCACGAATTTAAGGCCGAAGCCTAGTCCTGCGCCCATGATGGAAATTTTGTTGCTGAAGTGCGATGAAGAAGAATCAAAGTTGTCGGTTATAATTGGTGGTGTGAGAGTGAGGTTAAGGTGGTGTGTGATATATGCAGAAGGATGAGAGATGGTTTAGATAGATATGAAGGTGGAAAACCTCGGCAGGAAGAAGACGAGGAAGAGCGGTAAGAAAACAACCGGAATTAATAAAAACCCGTTACGATCGTTTCTGTAAAATAACAACAGAAAGAAGAAAGAGATGCACGAGTTCGAGTCAGTTGGACGAGAGGAAAAGGAAAAAGAAGAGCCGATTGTCGAAGCGATTCTCCATCAAAGTGTGGCTCACCAGAGGGGCACATGCTTGTGGCGGGGAGGAATCGTCACTGGATGACGTACTGGAGGGTCTTCAGTGGTTGGATGCTTGCGTACGAGTGCCAAGTACGTACCGGGAGGCTGTGGCTGAGACGAGGCCATGTGGGGGTGTATATTTGGGGCTGAGGCTGGTGCAGCTGAACTAAAGACGGCGAACTGCTGGGGAGATCTTTTTTACTTGGTTGCTTGGTCCCTTGCGTCAGTGGTGGAAAGGCTATTTGGGTAGCTGGAGGCAGCCAGTTAAGAGGGAGGAATTCGAACAAGATTCCGGATCAGATGCTGCCGTGATGATCATTACTAAGTAGGTGCTAACACTAAAGGTGAACAGGGCAGGCGAGAAGTGTATCTATCTTGGTATTCAGGTAAATAACGGCACATAAATGGCAGCCTACTAAGCATAAGTGAGTGCATCGCAGTATGGTTACCTGAGGTGGTTAGTGACAGTGAAAAGGTTTCTGTCGGTTGAGCCTGAAGAGTGTGGCTGTGCAGTCGAGTTTACTGCCAGCATCGCCATCCTCCGCGCAGTGTGGCAGAATTGCTAACTGCAAAGGACCGAATGATTTTTTTTCTCAACTGCAGCACCATGATTTTGCAGTCCAATTGAATCCAATTAACCACGACTCAGTTCATTATTCGAAAGAACACAGAATGAAAAAGGATAGAAATTGTCTCACTGAAAAGAAAAGATACAGGGTCCAGTGGAGGAGGATCAAAAAAACGGGAAAAAGTCAAAAAAGATGGAGACGGATGGAACCCAACACAAGACAGGCAGTATGAGACACGCAGCTCGTTCACCACGTTGCGGCTTAAAGATCTTACCTGCAAGGGCAAATCATAATCCATTGGATGACGCTCGTTTGTCCACCATCGGAAAAAAAGCAGCGTCGATCAGAGACATGCAGATTCAGGCACTAACAGCCAGAAAAAAGAGACGCCACGCCACGTCCTCAAACAGGCGTTGTCAACAATTAGTAGTCAGAAAGCCCATTGTCGTAATCCTCCTCTGTCGTCGCTGTAAAACGACATTTTTGACAGAAGGGCGCATGTAAGTCAAAGGCGTGCATGAATCACGAACCAACAGCCCGTAAGACAGTGAAACAGAACGTTCTAAACGCTTCTTTGGGTGGCAACCCCTCATTCTGACTAGGTACCCGTCAGTAGTCGGTTCCTTAGCTCGAGATGGAAATCTTTTATCGACTTCTTATATATCAACGAGATAGTATTGAACATATTGAATCGCTTCAACGCTCACTCACTTGTCCATTCCAATCATTGTTTATGTCTTTTCCCCGGTATAGAACGTGACCAATCAGGATTTAGCAAAGCGTATTTTGGGCATCAACATCACTCACCGAGAAAGCATCGGATCCCATTCATCTCTCCTTACACTCTCCATCAACAACCATGGGGTCAGAAATCCACACAAAGATCCCCTACATCGAAACCCCACTCATAAAATCACACGCTCTCTCAGAAGTAGCTGGCTGGTAAGGATAGAATCACTCACATTGAGTTCCCTCTACTTGCAATTCGCCCCCAAAGAAAGACACTGACATGACTTCAGCAATGTCTTCCTCAAGCTAGAGAACCTCCAGCCCTCAGGGTCCTTCAAGTCTCGCGGCATAGGCAACTACATGATGGCCAAACTCACCGCTCAAGGCGCAGACACAAGCAAGGTCCATTTCTACTGCTCATCCGGAGGCAACGCTGGGCTGGCCTGTGTCCATGCCGCCATCACTCTGGGATGCCGGGCCACCATCGTCGTCCCGCTGTCGACTTCAGCCTTCATGATTGACAAGCTGCGACAGGCCGGTGCCACTGATGTGATTCAAAAGGGGGCCTCGTGGCAAGAGGCAGACGACTACTTGACGGGCACTCTCATGGAGGAAGCCCGTACCAAGGGAGACGTTGCCATCTATGTACCTCCATTCAACGCTCAGGAGATTTGGGACGGTGCCGCGGGCATCTCGCACGAAATTGCAAGACAAATTCCCACCATGACTAAACATTATCCAGTGTCCATCGAGGGCGTGTCAGATGACGATGTCACGGCACGCATTGGCAACGTCGATGCCATTATCTGCAGTGTCGGCGGAGGTGGCCTCTTGTCCGGCGTCGTGCAGGGTCTCGACGACCTCTCCATGCAACAGACTCGAGTCATTGCCGTTGAGACTCTCGGAGCAGACTCTCTCCATCAGGCAGTCCAAAAGCGCGAGCTGATTACCCTGCCCGCCATCACTAGTCTTGCCACCACCCTGGGAGCGAGAAGGGTCTGCCAAAGGGCCTTTGAGTACGGACTCCGTGAGCAGGTCTCAACCGTGGTGCTCTCCGACGCCGAAGCCATTGCCGCCTGTAAGCGGTTCGCAAGCGAGGAGCGCTTCCTGGTCGAGTTGTCGTGTGGAGTCGTTCCCGCGGTGGTGTACAGCGGGCGGCTGAAGGAGTTGATTCCCGGACTCAACAAGAATAGTGTGGTTGTGCTTGTGATATGTGGAGGGTGCAATATCTCCTACGAATTACTCGAGCACTATGTCACAAGCCAAGCAGCCGCGGCACACACAAGCTGATTAGCCCGCAAGAAACGACAAGGAGATGGCAACGGAAGATGAATCTAGACTATTCGCCGAGCAAGGGACGGACCGTGGTATCCCTCCGTGATACATAGAAAGGTGGCGAGCCGGTCAAGAGAAGTGTAAATTTAGACATGAGTGAAAGGCATCCACCCCGTTCCTGGTGGTATTAATCAATGTTACCGTGGCGTACGGAATCCTCCGCTGGGTGTCTTTTGTTGCCCGGCTAGGCCAGGAGGACGCTCTTGGCGTGTCACTATCGGGTAAAACGAAGAACAAAAAGAGACTGGACTATTGGTTAGTGGTCATATTTCATTTAATTTGCCGCGTGCGCTGTATTAGTATTGATCCGTTCGGGAAATAATATGATTAGCGAAGTCATCTATTTGGCGACCCTCCAAACAGTGAGGCTGATCGATATGAGATGAGCACCTTGGTAGTTGCATTGCGGAGGAAGGGACCGGAATCTCGGCAAGCTTCTTGGCCGAAGGAAGAGCCATTGTAGCCTCATCATGGACAACTTGGGATGTAGAATGAACAATGGTGCGCAGGGATTGATGGTTCTCGGCCTTTGTCTCTGCTGCTGAAGAGGTTCAGCCTGCAGGGTCTCCAGTAGACTCATCACACATGTTGCATTGCGAACCGAATGAACTGAACTGAATCGAGCTGCATGGTGGTAGCGAGGCCGCGGAAGCCAGAACCATGGCCAATATCTGTGGCGAGGACCCGTGAACGGCCGGGATCTGGTCAAGCGATTGCCCACGAGCAGCGGAGAGGGTGTGGCCGGGTTGCGGCTCACCACCTGCCCCTCGATGCAGGCAAACGGGGCCGTGAAGGAAATTGTGGTGTTGTTCAAAGGTCCAGCCGCTCCGCCCACTTACATGGTGGCGCATCTATGAGTACTCTCGCATGTATGTACGTCGTTAGTGCCTCCGAACACGCACGAGTTCCCAAAGAAGAAGACGAGGCATGATGAAAAGTCTGGTCAAGAGAAGCCTATGCCGTGTAACCTATTGCTGGTTGTGAAGACGGTCTGGAGTGTGGATTCGAGGTTACCTGGGGTTGGTGGAGATTGATGGCGTTGGGGGCGACAAAATAGTCGAGACAGCCAGCCGCAGAGGCTATTGCCAGCATCTGCATCTGCATTCACAACTGACCGGTGGATGATTTGAAAAGCAAGCTGCTTATTGGCCGGATGTCGGATGGAGACAAGACTCAATCGGTCATGGGTTGCGAGTAAACGTGTAAAGAGAGGCATCGATTTTTCTCAGTCGCATTGTGAGGCTGCATCAACAATCTGCTCTCCGAGGCAGCCACCCGCGGATAAATTATTGCTGACGACCCATTGCATATGCACTGGTTAGGCTGGGCATTGTTGATGCAAAAGGCCAAAATACGAGAGATAGCTGGGCCTGGTGCAGTTGTTCTTCTGCATCTCTTTGGTTCCATTAACAACATAGCCACGCTAGTTGTGCCGAAGCCCATGCGGCTAGTATGAGTATTCTCAGACTGTCAGATAATAGAGGAGCCTAGAATTCTTGGGTGTGATTATTGGGCCCATGGACCGGTGATTTGTTGTTTGTGTTACTCAATCAACAAGGTTGGTCGTAGTACAAAGCAAAATGCGTACAGTACGCGTAGCCAGCATTCATTCATTCCCCTTGGTGGCTTGCGGCACGACCCATGCGATGGAAATCACTTGCTTGCAATACTGTAGCCCGTCCTGGGCCTCAAGGTTTGCGCTACGGCTGGCTTCCGAGTGTAATCCATCACGCTGCCCCTGGTGAGCAACTGGGCTACTGTCGATCCGGTTAAAGCTGGCGCGATATCCGATCCTCTTGACCCTCCATTACTAGGCCTAGGAGCTTTTGATAACGCCAGTGGGTTTTAGCCGCCCGTCCGATGTCCATGTTGATGTTAATGGATACGGATTTCGACAATGCCGGCAGGCGGATCAGACGGGATGGCGATGGGGAGAATTCAATAATATGGTCTGGTGCCTGTTTCTGTACTGTATTACTGTGGTCAGTCAGTCTGTGTGTGTGTGCGAGTGGGCTCTTTTCTGCTCGTTCACCTCGTCTACGCTGCCAAGACAGACGCCCCTGGTCAATAGCAGAACAATCAATACTAGCAAGCATCTGCAAGTGCCTGCAAGCATCAGCGCCGTCTTTTCAGCTGCCATCCCGCCCTCCGTGCCGTCCGAAAAAAGCATGTCGGTGACTATCGACTGTGCCCAGAAAGCAATATTGCGACCTGTGCCTGTACGGGAGCTGCACTGCACTGCTGCACATGGCACATGCCGCCGGACAAGAGCCAAGCACAAACATAATGGAGGTGGGGAGGTGTGAGTGAGCACGGGCTCTCGATCTGCCTCTTCAGCCCGCAGCGACTATTGCTAGAGATGTTAGTTTCGGCTTTGACTTTTTTGGCCCTTGGTGATGGTGAGAGTGAGAGAGTATGAGTAAGTATGTGCTCGTACAGTAAGAATTGTAAACAACAGCACGACAACTGGAGGCTTGGCTATGGAAGGACGGCATCTGCGGGGCGTGGATTATCTCTTGTTTCCTTCCCTCCAGGCCTTGTGCTTGGCACAATGTCCACCAAAAAGCCCTTGGCTTGGGGCCTGAGAGTGCCTGAAGTACCTGAACGGTGGACTAATGCAGGTCGGCTGCCAAAAATACGAGAACGACCTGAACAACTCAACCCTTGCAGCCAGCATCTCTCCAATCGACGGCCTCAATCCCGCCACTCCGGGCTGAAGACAAGGGTGTAGAGCCTGCAGAGCCTGCAGCCTTTGACGCTTCTGCGAAGCCATGGACGACGAACCAGTGCAAGAGCTGCAGCTCCATCGCACGACTCTGGCCCGATACGATACGGCTGCAGCTCTCACACCCTCCAGTCAAGACTCTACTCTCCTTGTCCTTTTTTCTTCTCTATTACTCTTTCATCCTCATCGTCATTTCCTTTCTCTCTCTCTTTATTGTCTTCCTTAAAAGGCGATGAGTCTGCCCGCTCGTTTTCTTGGGATTTGAGGCCATCCACGCTCGCTCGCTTGTGCGTGTGTCGAGATAGAGACAGCGACACAGAGACTCTACTGCAATACGATTTGAGCTGTTCCCACTCGTTTTTTGTTTTTATTAAACACAGTCTCTCTATTGTCCATTGAGCATCGAGTCTTTCGCAATCCCACCATGAAGTCAACAGCTGCCTTGGTGGGCCTTCTCGGCCTGGCTGGCTCAGCCCTGGCTGATCCCACATGGCCCAACGCAGTCGACGAGATTGAGGAGATCATGACCCAGCTCCAGTCGTTCCGCGCCCGTAAATTCGCCGATACCGTGAACCCATGCTCCAACGAAGCGTCGGGGCCCGGCCGGCAGAACGCCGCTGAGTGGCTCCGGGTCGGCTTCCACGACATGTCCACTGCCAACATCAACTTCGGCATTGGTGGTCTGGACGCCTCGCTCCAGTACGAGCTGGACGATGGCGAAAACACCGGGCCCGGCCACAAGACGACACTCGAGTTCATGGCTCCCTATCTCTCTCCCCGGTCCAGCTTGGCTGACCTCATCGCCCTGGGCGTCTACACATCTGTCCGCTCTTGCGGCGGCCCTGCTGTGCCAATTCGTGTTGGCCGTATCGATGCCACCGGCAAGGGACCTACAGGTGTTCCCCAGCCCCAAAACTCTGTCTTCACCTTTCAGCAGCAGTTTCAGCGCATGGGCTTCAGCACTCAGGAAATGATCCAAGTCACCGCCTGTGGTCACACTCTTGGTGGCGTCCACAACACTGAGTTCCCCGATATCGTTCCCGCCGGAACTGGACTCGACGGCGAGGCTGGTCTCGACAGCTCCGATGCCGTCTTCGATAACAAGGTCGTGACTGAGTATCTCTCCGGAGAGACCCAGAACCCTCTTGTTGTCGGCCCATCTGTCAAGATTAGCAAAAACTCCGACTTCAAAGTTTTCAATTCTGATAACAACGCGACCATGGAGGCCTTGGCCGATGCCGATACCTTTACCTCTGTCTGCAAGACTGTCCTGCAAAAGATGATTGAGGTTGTCCCTCCGGGCGTCACCTTCTCCGACCCGATTGTGCCTTACAACGTCAAGCCGGTCAACTTGCAGCTGACCCTTGCCAATGGCGGTACCACTCTTCAGTTTACGGGCTTCATCCGTATCAAGACCACCGGCCTTGCCAAGGGCAGCATCTCCAGCGTGACCATCACTTACAAGAACCGCAAGGGAACCACTGACTGCGGCCTCAGCTCTTGTGTCATCACTGCCACGGCTCAAGGCACCAGCCAAGGCTTTGATGATACCTTTGACTTCTTCCCCTTCACGGCCAACATCCTTGCTTCTTCGGGTATCTCATCCTTCACCGTCACTATCAACAACGCCGACGGTACCAAGGACATCCACGACAACAACGGAAATGAGTACCCTGTCCAGGATGCCATCATCTTCCAGGCTCCCCAGAGCTGTGTGCTGGGATCTTCGGGTGCTCTGACTGCTGTCGCTGCCGTCCGCAACGATCGCCTGAGCCAGGGTGCGCAAGCTAAAATCTGGTTCAAGACTCCCCAGACCACCAGCCCCGTTCCTCTCTTGCAGAGCACTACCGTCGACCTCCAGAAGGGTCAGTGTGTTGGGTCCTACACTTTCTTCAACATTGATACCACCATCCAGGGTGGTCTGGCCTACGAGGCATATGTCGATGTCATCAACGGCAACCAGTCTGACAGCTTCAAGTCTCTCGCCAACATTGGCGGTACTTGCCGTGACTTTGCCAGCCCGGCTGCCTGCAACGGAGGAGATGATGGATCCGGTGGCACAACGGGCCTCCCAACTATCCCAGCCACTACCACCGATGCCGTACCAACTACCAGTGAGCCTGCTACCAGTGAGCCTGCTACCAGCGAACCTGCTACTAGCGGCCCCGTCACCACTGCGCCTCCGACAACAACAGCGCCGCCCACAACTACTGCAGTTCCCACTCCTACTCACAAGCCTTCAGTCGACGGCTATGTCCTTGTTTCTTGCTGGACCGAAGGCGATGGCGTTCGTGCGCTTGCTGGCACTTCCTACGCCAATGACACCATGACTCTGGAAACCTGCAGAGACTTTTGCAGCAGCTATGTTTACTGGGGTACCGAATATGGCCGCGAATGTGAGTATTTCATCCGTACACGTCTTTGAATATCATTTGTGCTAACCAATGTGTGACTCAGGTTATTGCGGTAACACACTTGCCAAGAGCAGTGAGGCGGCCCCCATTGATCAGTGCAACATGGTCTGCGGCGGTGATGGTAGTGAATTCTGTGGTGCCGGCAACCGTCTTGAGCTGTACTCAACCACCGTCACCCAACCGCCCACTCCCACCGGCACCCTTACTCATGAGCCCACCGTTGGTGCCTATACGTTGGTGGGCTGCTGGACGGAAGGTCAGGGCGACCGCGCTCTGGGCCAGGCAGCTACTCAGGCAGCTGACATGACCAACGAGGCTTGTGCTGAGTTCTGTTCCGACTACAGATACTTTGGTACTGAGTACGGTGACGAGTGCTACTGTGGTAGCTTCCTTTCCACCTCGAGCTCAACTGCCCCCCTTGCCGACTGCAACATGCCCTGCAGTGGTAACCAGTTTGAGTACTGCGGAGCCAGCAACCGCCTTGAGCTTTACATCAACGCCAATGTTACTGGCGGAGAGCCTGAACAACCTGCTGCTGCTGGCGACTTTGTGTTTGTCGGCTGCCAGACGGAGGGCAACGGCACCCGTGCCCTGACTGGCGCTGCCACTGCAACAGGCACCATGTCAGATGAGGCCTGTGCCGACTTCTGTGCTGACTTTACGTACTTTGGCACCGAATACGGCAGCGAATGCTACTGTGGCAATACCCTGGATCCTTCATCTCTAAAGGCTCCGGCGTCTGACTGTAACATGCTTTGCAGCGGCAACGAGCTCGAGTACTGTGGTGCGGGCAACCGCCTGTCGCTGTACACCAAGAAGCCTACTGAGCTTACTGAGTAGATGTGTGAGAGATGCGACTATAAAGGGAAGAGCCTTTTTCGTTCTCATGGTAGATAGAAACAGTTGGAGGGTAAGGCGTCGGGATTTGTTATATGTTGGCAGCTATATTACCACGGCGTGAAGGGATTTATGTCTCTGGGACTAATTGGATTGGATTCAATGGCGGACATTTAGGGTTTGAAAATCGATGTGAGCATTGGATGAAATGCTCGCACGAGGATATGAATGAAACGAATATCAATATCTAAGCATGACTTGATGAATCATATCTTGTGATGTGTGTTATCGCATTGTCCAACTCATGTAAACGCCTTTTCGAAACAAATGTCGTCGCCAGTAGCTTTACTGCCCAATCAGTACTAGTGCAGCCACCCCGCGACGCGCTCAGGCAATTCACTTCACTCGAAAAGCATAACCTCGCACTCACTCTCACTCTCACTCTCACCTTCACTTACACTCACGCCATTGTCCATATCAACACTGAGGAATTTCTCTAGACATCAGAATCAACATGGCCGACACGACGCGCGAAGAAGATCGTGAAGTATGAAATATTCATCCATCTCTCTTTATCATATAGTCAGACGAGCTCATTGTAAACCACTAGCGCCTCAAATCCGCCCTCTGGTACGCCGTCGGGCAAATCGTCGACGAAGAATGTCTAAAGCGCAACCGCAATGCGACACCCCAGTTTATCGGAGCTCTGACGGAAATGACCTTGTTACAAATAGGTGAGTGCAAGTGCAGAACAGCCTCATCGAGGAAAGAAGAAGCAAGAATTGAACAGGGCGTGCACTGTGTATAAATTCACGTGTATACATTCCTGTTGAATGCGGTGAAAAAGAGAGGCTTACGCTTCACAGAAAACGTAGCGATTGATCTCGAAACTTTTTGCAATCATGCTGGTAGATCGACTGTTACGACGGATGATGTGCTTTTGTTGGCGAGGAAGAATCCGGATTTACATCAGATTATGAAGACTTATGTGGACGAGATCAAGGCGGATAAGGAGGCTGCGGCGGGGAGCAGTCGGAGCGGTGCTGCGAAGAAGAGTAAGGCGAAAAAGTAGAAACGGGGGTTCCCTAATTTCTGAGTGAAGGAAAGGGAAGAAGACGGGGGTGGTAGGTTTCCCTTTGCTAACTGTGGCTGATGAATTGGGAGAGAAGCTGTCGTCGGGAGAGGGAGCGTGAGCGGTTCAGCTCATGATTATGGTCCTAACTGATCATGCTATTATCACCATGGGACTTTAAAGAAAGTTTCGTCTTTCGGATCCGGGACTCGCTTTTAACGTCGGGCGGCTACGGGATCTGACATGCACACGCCCCTCCCTTCTAATGCTATTCAAAGGAACGTCAGATCTCATGCGAACAAGTTGGCTATGGACTCTGCCGATATCGCTCTCTACCGACCTTTTTCTTTGCGCTCTCGTCGGAAGAATGCATCCGAAGCTAGAAAGCCACGCGGACGGGAGGATACGGCAGTCATGATATTACGAGGCTCGACAGATCTCCTTTTCTTCAGCAGGGGGTCAAAGACGATACAACTCATGACGGAGCTGGCGTTGATTTGGAGTCGCTGGGATACTCACGAAAGAATCAAAGACACCTTACCGTTAAAGGGGTCGCTATTCGGTGTTAATGGGGACATGTCTAGATCCAAGATCCAAATTCAAGGGCAGCGCGAGTTCGCCGTTAACAATCAGAATTTCGGCATTTATTAGAGAAGAAAATAACAAACCCCAAAAACTAAGTCCATCAAATAACGCTGCAAAGACGGTCAAGAATACCATACAAACGCCCCTCAAGATGTTTATTCGCTCATTACCCAACATTTTTTAAATCCCAAAATTGAATACTTCTCACATCGAGATCATGGATCATCATTCGTTAACCTTCATTAACAGAGATTGTGTCTTCCGCTATTACACCTTGATGGTAGTAAGAGGACCATATTCTTCTCGGTAGAGGTCGAGAGTCCTGAGCGAGACGCCAGAGCCTCCACACACAATCATGACAATGTTCTTCTCTGCCCATTGAGCGTCAGTCAAGCCCTTGCCGAGCCGCTCTCTCAAGTCGCCTCTGTATACCGTAGCCAGCGCGGCGCCGCACGAGATCTCGACGACTAGGCGAGCATCGTCGGCGAACCGAACGCAACTGACTGCGGCATCGGCATCTGAGACGACGACGTTTTGGGTGTTTGATGCCTGAGACCATTTCCATGTCTCTTCAGAGACGCGAGAAACGCCCAGCGAAGTGACGATGGAGGTGATTTCCGGCAGTGTGACGTGGGCGTTAGCCAGGATACTGGCATTGAGGCTATCAGCACCTGCAGTTTCGACGGTGAGGACATGAGGCTTCCGGCCAGACCAGCGGAAGCTTTCAATGCCCTGCATCAGGCCGTTAAACAGGCCACCACCACCTACGCTGCAGACGATGCCGTCAATGGGGACATCAAGCTGATCCCGCAGCTCGCCAACAATAGTAGCCGCGCCATCCCAAATGTGCGGATGGTCAAACGGCGGGACATAAAAGCCGCGAGGGTCCTTGGCGAGGAGGTTCTCGCGGAGGAACAGATCAGCAGCGACCAGGTTCTTGCCGACCTGAAAGACACGAGCGCCGAGATCAAGAAGCTTTTGCTTGAAGATCTTTGAGGCCGTCTCGGGGATGACGATGGTGGCGGGTTTGCAGAGGGCGGCGGCAGAGCTGGCGCAGGCGAGGCCGGCGTTGCCGCCGGAGAGGCAGTAGAAGTGGACGTCGGGGTTGGTTGCGACGGCGTGGATCATGAGGTTGCCTATGCCACGGGACTTGAAGGAGCCGCTAGGCTGGAGGTTGTCGAGTTTGAGATAGATGTTGCTGTTGGGGGAGTGATGTTGGTAAGCTGACGAAGATATATGCATATATAGACAACAACTTACCAGCCAGCTACGCGGCTCAATGGACGACTGAGGATGCATGGCGTCTTGATCCAGGGCAGCTTTGCGTCTGGAGAGATGGATCCCATTGTGAGATGATGTGTTGATATGACTGACAAGAATATGTGAGGAAGAAATCAGAGGCTCAATTATATAGTAAGGCAGTTGAGAAGCAAGTAATTATGATGGAGAGTAAAAAATGGAAGAGAATATCTGGGGAACCAAAGCTCTTGATATGAGCTCAACCTGAAGCTCTCTCCTCTTTGATAGCGGAACACCACGAGTTCACGAGTCCAACAACGGCCCGCCACAAACCGAACGAGTTAATAATGCTTTCCTATGTATCTTCCATGTTATTTTCTTCATGCTTGTGTCGTTTACGAAGCACACTCCCCCTCCCCTTTTTAGATGACCAACGCCGTTGTTATTCGAATGCCAGACGTGATCATGTGGTGGAGGGGGAGTGTTGGAGACGAGATTGGAGTAACACGGTGAATGAATGACATGTAGTTAGCTCGAACTGTATTTATCCGTATTTAGTAGTAGTATTCCATTGGCAGAATTGGAGTAACGGTTTCTAGAAGCTTGAGCGGAGGTAATGACCCATGGATGTGTGGAGGGAAAGATTTAGCGAGGAGCTTGGTACGGATCTAAGGGGAATGCCTGCCACTTTGGATAAAGGAAACCAACGCCGTTCTGCTTCTTTTGGAGGATCCTGAGGGTCAAAAAGATGGATAGATACATGCCTTGACGGGTAAGGGATGTGCCGATGGCGGAATCTTTGGAAGTCTTGGATAGGATCTATGTCACCGCCTGAGTTACGAATGTACCGTACTAATGAGACGAAGCTTATAGATGAGCACATGTACCACACCCTGTACCTGATGAGCATCAACATTGACCGCCATGCCGGAACGTCCAATGCGACAGTTTTTTTGACAAGGCTAGATTTGGTCAGGGGTAAAGTATATGGGCTGCATGTGCCCAATTGAGGGGAGATTTGCGTGGTCATACAAGCTGTAAGACAAACTGACCTTATACTATTGATGCCTTCAGTGTATACGAGAGAGAGAGACTGTTGAAGGTTTAGTATTTGACATATGTACAAGAACAAAGCTCTCCGGTGCCAATAACATCTTGATCCCAACATCCGAACAAACAAATACAAAATCAATCATCCGGATCAGACGGATTCCTCCAACGTGCTCTTCCCCAAACGCCCCTCCAAAGGTACCTCAACGATACAGCCCCAACACCCCCGTATCTTCCCCGCCACAAGCTATTTCCCCATCCGGCAGCTTCTAGACCCCGTATTACGTTGTTATAGGGTAAACAGAGCAAAACTATAGGGTAAAAAGTGTCGATTTATAGGGTAACGAAATCACAAAAAAAGGGAAGCACCTTTGTTTTTGAAGCAAGGGCCCTTTTTGGGGTTGGGACGAATCAGACACGCCCGCATTGGGGTGTGAGACTTGTGAAGCGATTTGATTTGCTTTGATGGATTTGATTGGGAATTTTGTTTGATGCTAAGAATAGACTCCAGTCCCTTGGGGGAGATTTAGGCAGGACAGGACAGGGCGGAAGGTGTTAGGTATTAAGCTTTGGTGTGAGGGGAATCCTGGTGCTAATGCACAGAATCATATCAATCACAACAAAAAGTCATTACCAGAAGAAAAAGAAGAAAAACCCCCAGCAAGGAAGAGCCACGATAAGGAAGGACTCCAATTCTGCCAGGTTGCCATCCTCCATCGGTTCTCTCACCGATGCCGCTGTTTCTACGGGCATCGCCAAGTGGTCAGCTGGCCCAAAGAGATGAGAGGCGAAAAAAGGGGAAAAAGAAGCTTCGCAGCTGACTCTGTTCTCGTGACCAGCCGCGACTCGAGTTGATTCAGGGAGTAGCTAATAGTATCCAGCGTGCGTGGCCACAGTTTGAGCACTGAATCCGGATGTGAAAGAAAGCCGTTTATTTCCTACTACAAGCATCTACTTGAGTAATCAAAGCCCGGTTCTTTAAGTATCTGCTATTCTCTAGTATCTGCTACTATAGCTACATTTCTCTAGTACCTGTTACTACAGTAAAGTACTCTTGAATAGCAAATTGGGGTGCTCAATAAGCATTCCCTTTATAAATCCAGAACAAGCAAGAAAACGAGAGAATGGTCACTGCCCGCCGCCATAGTGTACCTGGGAGCGAATCTTGTCCCGCATCTCGGCCGTGCTCAATCCATCGGTAGCGACTTCAAGATCTGCGAGGATTCTTCGTGCATCATTCTCTACATATATGAATTAGTACTTGATCACTCCTGACAATAAATGAAAGAATACTTGCCATTAATCTGAGCAATATCATCAAAAGTCGCAGGAAACCCTTCAATCTCTCGCCCGGTGACCAGGCTAACTAATGGAGCTAGACGTCCAGGTGTAGCTGTAGCCATAAGACGGTGGGCATGCAAGGTAACAGTGTTCTGAGCTCTGCGGTCTAGGTTTCTAAACCTAAATTAAAAAAGATAAAAAATTAGTATATAAAAGCAATGATATAAAAAAAGGTGGACAAACCCAGCTGCTGTGCGCTGTCGTTGGGTCTCAGCCAGATTCATCCTTTGCTGCAGATCCAGATTCGTTTGTTGCATTCTTTGCTGCAGATCCAGATTCCTTTGTCGCTGCAGGTCCAGATTCGTTTGTTGTAGAGAAGGATTCGTTCGTTGCAAAGACGAATTTAGTTGTTGCATTCTTTGCAGCAGATCCAGATTCGTTTGATGCAGAGACGGAACCGGTTGTTGCGTTCTTTGCTGCAGATCCAGATTCCTTTGCAGCTGCGGATCTAGATTCCTTTGTCGCTGCATATCCAGATTCCTTTGTTGCAGAGAAGGATTCGATTGTTGCACAGACAGATTCGTTAGTTGCCTAGTAAGCATCTGCATCTGCCTTCTTTCCTCTGCTTGTGCCTCTGAAGCGGCCATTTGTTCCTTTAATCGTGCCTCAGAAACGTCCATTCGATCCGAAAGTTGAGCCAATTGATCCCTAATGTTGGCTACTAATTCCCTCATTGCCGCCTCGTCCATCTGTTGAGTATTCCGCGGGTTATTTGTTTGTCGAGTCATCTTGGTTCTGAAGTAGGGAGTCGCAGAGTATTGATGATTTCTGATGAAGGAAGAAGAGAAAAGAAGTAAGAGATAAGTGAGGAAGAGAAAAGAGTAGGAATATATAGGGTTCGAGAAAAGTGGCGTTGCCAGCCAGATACCACCGACTTCGTATCATACTTTCTCTTATCCAAGTCTCTCTATTTGTGCTGCTCAGAGAGGCATTATCGCTATTTCCCCTTCAGTCTGCTGCTGTATATTATAGAAGTCGAGGGACAAAGTGTGCGCCGGTGACGATTACATGAGTTTATATCTCCAGTCTAGTAACTCTCCAGTGTAGTCTTCATCTTCCACAGCCGTAAATCTTATTCTCTAAACCCACGTAGCGGTATGAATCAAGACTTCCACTTCCCATTGTCGCGTCATCAATGGCGGGGTATTCTGCATCTTCCATGCCACGTATATTCCATTATTTCCTCTCACATATTCAATCTATCACCTTGAAGCAATCTTAATCTTTGTCACTTCCAGCGTTTCCGTATCCACCAGCACGAATTCCTTGGTTTTAGAAAACGATGGCACGGCAATGAGCCGCACGCTTTGGCCATCTGGGCCGTGAATGACCTTTGTTGCAAACTCGGGCTGACAGCCGACGAAGTACACGTGTGGGCACGATTTGAGGACAAAAGGATCGTCTTCTTGGAATGGATAGCTCCCTATCGATTTTTTTGTTAGTAGCTGTGATGGGCAATAGCAAGGGGACAAACAAGGGAAATGTACATAGAGTATCGGGTGCGGTGGGAGCGCAGCATCTCCACCTGCACATGGCTTCCATCATGCCTAGCCGGTCATCACTCTCGACATACTTGAACACGTCGTCCACGTTCTGACCACCCGTGCCTAATATCCTCCATCCTTCTATTTCTGCTTCCCAGGGGTTCGTCACAGTGTCGAACCAGCCAGGCTGGGATGTTGATGCCGCGCCGGGATCTGAAGCGTAGGCTCTTGAAAGAGGAAACATGGCCGTGTGGATCGGCTGCTGGGGATAGCTTGCATTGGCGGGATCACGAGCACCGGGCAGAAGGGTGACAGGAATAGAAGGCAAGAGCTCAGCAACAAACTCGTCAAACAGCTGGGATGGCAAGGGGTTGTATGCGCTGGCGTCGTAGCCGTACTTCTTCTGTGCCCTCTTCTTAGTCTCGTCGTCTTCATCATCGTTTTCCTTGGTGGCTGTTGTTGAGATGGAGTCGCCAGCGATGATTAGCCTGCTGATTTGCGAAATGCTAGTCTGTTCATCTGGGCCGAGGGCTTCTCCCAGCAAGTATTCCAGCAGGAGATTGAGCTCGAGATCGTACGAGGCGTCGGTGCCGGAAAAGGACAGTCCAGACACTATGGCAACCTTCTTGCCGCCGTTCGACGAGGGGCTGTCTGTCATGTCTATATCCTCGCTCTTTGATTTGCCGCTCGCGGAGGGCGCTTTCGAGAGGGCCCAGCGCTCCGGCTGCGGAGCCAGATCGGGCACCTTGAGATCGATGACCTCAAATTCTCCGTTTGTGTTCTCGGTGCCCATGACGGCAATGATGCACCCGGTGACGAGAGGGATGGAATTGAGCAACTCTCCCACCAGGCGAACGCGGCCCGAGTCGTCTTCGAGCATGATCTGGTCGGAGCCGTCGTCGGAGTAGTACTTTTGCGAGGAGATGGGAGCAGACAGCCAACGCTACCAGCAGAAGAAGTCAGCATTACCATGTACCACAGGTATGAACATATCAAAAGCGCAGATAAACGGCTGTAGGTAGCTCACATCTTTGGATACGTCCTCGAGAATATTGGGCTTCAACCGCATGTCCATGTAGACGGTGCCAGCAACCCAACACAGCTCGCCTTGCCGCACATCAAGCACTCGATCAACCCTCTTGGCCTGCTCTCCACCAATCTCCGTACCATCCCACGCCTTGGAAGCCACCTCCTCAACTGCGGGCTTGATCTTGGCCAGCCGCAAAAAGTACATGTCGCCATACTGTTGCTTGTATGACCGCTGTTTGTCTAGGGCGAAGGAGTGAAGCGGTTTGTAGGTCGAATCGGTTCGGATGGGAACTTTCTGCTCGGGCCTTCACCAGCGTTAGAATTGAAGCATACAGGAGAGGAGGCCTTGAGAAGGGAAGAGAGGCCATACGCAGGCGCCTGGAGGAGGCCGGAGACGTCCTCGAGCTTGACCATGTTGGCGGCTGTCAGCTATGCTGTTATGCTGTGGTCAAGTGTTGCAGCCTCAATGGCGATGCTCTCGGTGGATGATGCTGAACTGCGCCTTGTTGCTGTGTCTGGCAGCAGAAGGGATCATGAAACAACTGGAAGCTAATTGATTCCTTGGATTCACGGTTATCAAGGTAGCTCTCCGTTAGCGGTGCAAGCTTGACGCGCCTGGGCTCTTAGACAAGATTTCTTTTCCTTGTGCCCCGCGTTCGACACGCGCAGCGGCAGTTAAAGTGCCACAAGTACCTGTTTCGTATCTTCTCAGCTCATTTGCACTAGAATAGCAGCTAAGGTGAGCTAAGCGCTACACGCATCTACTTTAGCGGGCTTTGGCCGTTAAAGTGGCCCATTATACTCCGAGATTTGGGCCTACAGGTAGGACCCCTACTGTAACTGTAGGTAAGTTTTTATTTCCACTATTGCCTCTTCCAGCGGCGTGCTCCGGACTCCGAGCCCTGCAACCTCGAAATTCCCCTCCTCTTGCAGTAAAATCCGCAACCCCCACAACGGGCCTGAGGTCATGAAAACTACACAGTCACCCAATGATGGGAAGCCGGCCAAGAAATAACGGGCGATTGCTGGCGCTAGAAAACCTCGCCGGCGGGGCCAAGGCGCCGCAAAAGCCCTAGACCCCAGGAATCTCGCCGATTCTCAATGTCTCAGCCAACGGAGTATATGAAGTGGCATGCGCACTCGTTTTGTTGATGTCACCACTCTCCATTTACACCATCTTTCTCTTTCATTCACTCTCTCATTCACTCTCCCATATCCGCCAATATGTCGAATCAGCAGCCTCCTCGGATCCTGGTCAACAACCTCTCCTACACCTTCCCGGACTTCTCAACCGGCGTACGGAACATCACCCTCGATCTGCCTCCGCGTTCACGCACGCTCCTGATTGGTGCCAACGGTGCGGGCAAGACAACTCTTCTTCGTCTGCTGGCTGGAAAGCGTCTGGCTCCCGGAGATGCCATCTCCATCTGCGGCGTCGACCCCTTCAAGGAGGGTCTTGAGGGCGTCACCTACCTTGGTCTCGAGTGGGTGCTGAACCCCATCGTGCGCAACGACATTGGCGTCATGGAGTTGCTCCGGTCTGTCGGTGGCGATGCTTACCCTGAGCGCCGCGACGAGCTGGTTGAGATGCTTGACATCGACATCAACTGGCGTATGCATGCTGTGTCTGATGGCGAACGCCGCAGAGTCCAGCTGGCCATGGGCCTCCTGCGTCCCTGGACGGTTCTCTTCCTTGATGAGATCACCGTTGACCTTGACGTCTTGAGCCGCTATTCGTTCCTTTCCTGGCTAAAGCGTGAGACGGAAACCCGCGAGTGCACCATTGTCTATGCTACCCACATCTTGGACAACTTGGCTGGTTGGCCCACCCATCTTGTCCACATGCACGTCGGTACCGTCAAGGAGTGGGACACTGCTGACAATATGCTGCAATCCCTCGATTCAACTGTTGGTCCTACAGGCAACAGTCGCCTCGGAGAGTTGGTCATGGGTTGGCTGAGGGATGATCTTAAACAGAGAGGCCCAAGAAGCCAGGCAAACATTGGTCCCGAAGGCAAGACCTATGGCTTTGGCGGCATCAAGATTGGCGGATATGGTGACGAATCGAAACAAAGAGAAAACTAAAAAGTAATTTTCTTCTCCCTTTCAAGCCAAGGCGGAGGCTATTGGAGAGGTTTCTTTGGCAATAATGCCTTCAACGGCTTATTGGCCGGCGTACAAGACGAGCTTTCTTTTTGCATTATGAACGGTCGGTGAGCACAGCATTCAACGGTGCATGGCGTTGGTTTTTCGGTGGAGGAGCAGGCCTCAACTCTGCCTTCACAGACGGATTTCGGTTTCATTCTGTTTTCAACTCTTGGATGGTATACCTGATGGAAACGTGACACATGTCTTTTCTTTCTACTTCTCTTTCTTTCATGATACCCTGAATTTCAACCGATGGGATATAGGCAGCTGGTCCGCTTCAACTGGACTCGGTAGAGTCGCCATTAGAAGTTGCAATACAATTTTTTTTTTCGCCCTTGCGCGTGTAGCTTAGCTGAAATCTTGGCTCAACATCTTGGCTCGTGCTCGCGGTGTTGCATCCATTGACTTCTTCAAGACTGTCATTGTGTTCTTCAGGAGCTCAGCAATGCCTCCAAGGTTCTTTTCAGCAAGTGATCTCAGAACTTCAATGCGGTATTCTTGCCATGAGAGCTGTATCCCTCCTGACGTTGCTAGCTTCGAAAGACTAGCCTGCGTTACAGGTCCAGCATGTCTTGTCCGAATGGTGCTATCGTTTGCAATGGCTGCATCCTCCAGGTCCCGTACTGAGTGAATACTCTGAAGACAGAGCACCGGGGAGTACGACAAGGAAAACAATGAAGGGAGGGTGAAGGTCTTGTCCACCGAGGATACATATGACGTGAGCTTGGAAACGGCCGGCCGCGGAATCATACAGCCGTGGGAATTGGTATCCGCATCGCTAAAGGCTCGACTTCGCCAGAAACAGTTACAAATGTCCATGAGATAGCCGTTGTACAGATTGACATAGGCTCGGTCGTACGAGAGAGCATCGATTCGATTGGAGCCGTCATTCCTTGCCTTGGTTGACATGGCCATTTCAAAACCCTTTTTGTAACACGCTAAGATGTCGCATAAGCGGGATATTGTCGTCACAGAACCACTGAACAAGAAGCTGTAGATGAGCTCAGATGGTGGTAGTTCAATCCGTATATAGTACTTTAGCCTATCATCGTTGACCAGGTGAATTGCTTGCTCGTAAAATTCGACAATGGCAGCATTTACCGACTCTGTAGGTGACGTTTGTAGAAGAGTAAGGCTGAGCTGTCCAGTATGGCGAATCAGTGCCGTCAGGCTCGTATTGGCGTGGGCTGGAATTGGGTCATTAGACTGTAATATAGCAATCCAATGGCGAAGTATGTCGGTATACAAGGTCAATATATCGACCTGTGAACTAGGGGTATTGTCCAAGACAGCCGATTCTAATGGCTGTAGGATGTGCTCATAGAATTCTGAATGCCACCGTTAGTTTGATGCGCAGAAACCTTTGTGCCAATAGGAGAGCAAATGTATACCTTGAAACTCCAATAAAGGAGCATACGCAAGTATCTCCAAAATATAGCTACGCTGGCCGGACCCATTCCACTGTTGGAAGAAACGAGCGAAAAAATTCAGGAGAACGGGGGGTACAGACTGTATCATGAATTTGTATTAGATCCCAGGGCATACATCAAAAAGTTGCTGCAGGATTTTGACTCACTTTACTCTGCACAACAAACTCCTTTACGACATCCAAAACTTCCCACAGCGTGGCTTCATCGGCATCACCGTCAATGACGTTCTGCAAAACTGAGCTCAGCCAGTTCGCTACCCGCTGATAAGCTTCGGCATTCGGACGTAAGAGCAATAGCTTTTGCAGTAAAGGATCAGCAAGTACAGCTACAAGCTGATTTGGCAACTCTATTCTGTCCATGTTTTGGACAAAGCCAGTGACATTTTCGATTTCTTCCAGCGTAACTGCGTTCTGATACAACATTAGCGTACGAATAGGCTTCTGAGAATGCAGCAAATTACCTCATTTACGTGAGAAGTGTGCACAACCGGCACAACTCTTCTTCCTTGGGCACGGCCGGTAGCGCGATTGACTTGGAACCCATCAAGAGCTCCACGGGAATTCTTCTCCGCTTGCAGGGCGTAGGCATCTTGTATTTCTTGGAGCCTTTCTTTCCATGATATATCTGGGTGCTGGTGTCACGTCAGTCTATATTGCCTTTGGCCTATGTTCATAAGATCTTTCTCACTTTAAAAGCCGAAGCCTTGCCACGAACCAACTCCCCTAAGATGATCTCGGGATAGTAATCTTTGAAGACTCTCAGTAGACCGATCAAATAGGGATCATTGGCTGTCTGCCGTGACAAATTCAACCTGCAGATTTGGTCAGCTATTGTTACTGGCTGTGAGAAGGAGGCCGCCTATATGCTGATGGGGTACTCACAGAGCTTGGATCCTAAACGGTTTTACATGTTTTCTTCGCGTGATAAGTGCCAGTAGATGACAAACGTTTGGTCTAATCGCCGCTGTGTCAAGCAAATTGAAGAGAACGCCATAAGCTTGGGCAAGCACAGCCGGCGTTTCTAATACGTGGTGGATCATGATGAGCCATTTCAGAAGAGCTACTTGAAGATTGAGCGAGGGCTTAAGATTTCCATGTCCGAGGGCACCAATGACACGAATTGTAACCTGCCGGGATACTCTGGCAACAGGATACAGATTCCTGGCTATAGCAGCTAAATTCGCCTGATCGAGATGACTGGGCGTAACCAACAGGCCAATAAGCTCTTCAAGCGCGTTTGGCAGTAGGCCGTTCTCATAAACTAGAGAGGTTAGGCTTGCAACTGTGGGCTTGATGTTTGCGCCCCTTGATTTGGTTGGTATCTTGGAAGCTACCAAACGGCGAGTAAGTCGGCGTCACATTCAAGGGCGGGGGGATTTGACCACTCACCTGCAGCCACATCTTGGATGAGTGCGTCAATCTCCTCGGCTGCAGAGGACGACATATCGCTGGCATTCAATGCTACAAAGAGGGAGTGAATGAACTATGGATGGCAAACACGAGAAGTCGATCAGTCTCAAAACACGGTATAGCGCGTCGGCAGTCGAAAACAAATCAGCGAGAACCGCGGTGCAGCTGCCAGCTTTTCATCCTGCGGTTGCAATGCGCTGTGGAGAGGATCTCATGACAAAAGGGATAAAACAGGCTGCCACGTTGAACCTGATCCGCAATGGAGCGTCGCGCTTGTTTGTGGCCAGTGAGAGAGACGATGGCGTAGCTTGGATGATTTTCCTGTTGGGCTCGATATGGTTTGTGGGGGTACCAAATCGTAGCGTGCACGATGCGCCGCCAGCTAGGTGTTATTGGACAGTATATGTGGTCCAGATACAGTTCGGTTGAGGAACAATGCAGGCGCTTTGCACGGACGAGATGTTGCGGGTGTAAAGGATTTCATCCATCCAGTTGATTGAGAAAATGTCTGAAGTTCGCAGCGGTGAAATGTACAAACCATCGAGCAGCGAGTTTGTGAACTGAAGGTGTTACTGTGTCTGCAACACTGTAGGTTACCTCTCCGTCACTAGCACGTGGGGAGATTTTAAGGGCGTATAAGGTTCACCGTGTAAGTATGACATCTTCGCACGTGCAGTAAGTATATACCATTTTCAGACAGCCTCTGTCCCGGCAATACTTCCGGAGAGCCACATGCAAGACATGAGAATTGGGCAACATTGCATAATGTATCCTCAGGCCTAAGATCTGTAGGTAATCTTGTCTCGTCCTGAAATGGAGGCCGTGTAACATCCTTGATGGTCCCGGCGTGGCGGTGTTGGCACGGTCTTATTGGGCTACTGCAGGTACTTTACAAGCTTGATGCTGTGTTGTCCAATCCCAGAACCAACAACTGACTCAATAAAGGGGCCGGTTCAATGTTTATAGCAGCCCAGGTTCAATTTACTATGACATGTCCATCTACCTGCTGGGTAGGTATGCTTATTTGTGCGTTAAGAAAGATCCATTAGTTTATTTCAAGGGATGGATTGTTATATTTAGGTAGCGCTAGTTCGCATTTTGCTCTACTTGCAGTTATTCGCGTCCGGAGGGTACGAAGTAGCATTGGGTGGATTAATCGCCTCTAAGAAGAGTACAGGAGTAGGTACCAAGTAGTTAACTGCAGCTTTTGCCTGTAATGATAGCACTTGAGCTCTGTTCTTCTACTTGCATGTAGAGGTACTTTTAGGTAATAAGGTACCTCTATATAGGTAGACCGCATTTTGCCAATAACGCTGATTGGGGTGCGCTTGCCTCACTTCTGCACCCTCGTTACGTACTGAGTTGGTATTTTTTCGCAGTTCTCTAAACGAATGCACCTTCCTCGTGCTATAGTACTTACTAAGCACCATACAGGTATACCTAACGATATCTCCAAACCACCAAGGGAAATCTCACAACCCAATCTTGACATCGTAATCCCCGCTGCTGACTCGAGCCGCGATGCCTGCACATAACACAAGCGCGCTACAACTTCGTCTGTTGGCTCGCGTCGATCCTTGAATCTCCCGCCTTCCCGCTGCCGGACCCATCATTCCGGCATATTGGGCCAACGCTAGGCCCGATATGAACTCACCCATGGTTTTTCTCTCGATTGGCCTCGAACGAGCAAAAGCAGAAGCGCATGCAAGTAGTTGAGTTGCATCACATGTTGACACCATCATAGACTTGACCATGAAGCCTATCAGAAGTCATCTCATCGGCCCGTACCTGCTCTAGTACTCGAATCTCGTCAGACTGGACTGGTGGAGCGGACATTGCCATCCTGAGAGCCACTGCCTGACTGGCCCCCAACCGGGGCTGCCTGTCACTGCATCCGAATAGAGCAACCAAGGAAATATTACGCCTTAGTCTTGACTCGTTGTTGGGTGTTCAAGATCTGCCCCAAATGGAAAAGCACATTGACTGTTCGGTGGTTGTTGGGTAGTTCTTATCCCATGCAACTTCCATCCGAGCGGACCCAGAGCATGGCAGCAAAAAAATCAGCCAAGCCCAGGAGTAACCTCCTCCATATGCTTCTTATCGAATAATACATGGATATTACCGCTACTGTTTTCTTGCCCTATTACCTGGCTCTCAATTGCATTCTTGCCACCCCAGATTGGCCGCATACTGGCCGGCTCTCACACCTTGCGCACTGTCTGGTATACAGACAGTTCTAGTGGCCATCCAATATGCATACGCTCTGTGGATTTATGCGTCAAACAGCCTCCCAGGCCCCTGCTTTCAAACCATTCTTGCCCTAATACCTTCTCGGTTTGACGTACATATGCATTTACTCATTGGCCGTACGTGTGGATCATCTCGTACCTTTACCACTATTCAGCCCGTGTATTATTTCTTCTTTTTGCGGTGGCCTCATCCCTTTTATTGCCCCAGTGCCAGCGAAGCAAAGAATTACCCAGGCTGAGGGATTTCATACTTTGGTAGTAATCCCCAAGCCGGCCCCCATCTTTGTCTAAGCCCAAGTGGTCAGACATCTAGCCAAAGGTGGACCGGAAGTCTGCCTTCTTGCCACGTCTTAGGCGTACTGGGATGCTTAACCATGACCACGGCAAGTTCTAAGAGACCCCCACATGAAAATAATCCCTACATTATCTTACCCTGGTCATATGAAGCTTTTTGCAGCCCATCGAATCATCCCCTGCCCCTTGCCCAGCCCAATCGTTGTGCCCATGGCAAGATTAGGGCTACCATATGCAGCATACTGTACGGAGTATATGGCCCTCCGCAAACATGGAGCTTGCCGGTGCGGGTTCTTTTTTTCCAGCTGATACCGTATGAGAAGCCTTGGCGATGGAATATGGGTCGCTATCCTAGCTTTATTGCAGGATGATACACTGTCCAGCAAGATTGCCCTGACAAATGTCCGTGGATCACATTTATTTATTTCTTAGATCCAGATTGTTGTTCGTTACACAAACTGGAATATCAAATTCAGTCTTTCAAGTATTGTGTCATATCGCGAGAGCAGCAGAAATCTTCCCTATTTCTTGATTCACACCCTAGTTTGTGCATTCACTGAGCTCGGCACAGCTTAAGCCGAATTTTCTACATATTCGCATCGTGGGCACTCAAGAGTTATTCTTGAAAATTGCAGGATACAAAGGGTACTATTCTCGCTGCCTCCCACGACCAACATGCTCTAGGAAACAACATGTCTACTGGAACATACTGGCCTGCGGAAAATGCATCCGGCTTTTACCCCTCAGGAAGTTCAGAAAGGCCAATCGGTACAGTACTGTGGGATTACCAGAACTGTATCCCCCTCACACAGATTCCTACCAGAGACAAGCCTGTCCTTCTCTTGACCCCTGTCGTGGTGCCCCCGGCGGGAAGCAATCCAGCAGATGACAGAGATCCCTTTGAGATTCTCGGGCAAACGATTTCCGGCCGAAATATCCCGATACGCCATGTTCCATATACCAAAGCCAAAGGCATTACCGGCGTTCATGTGGCCTTTGTTAAAAGAGCAGGGGCTGTGATCTTTGTAATCACGCATTTGGCCGGCACCGACAACCTGCTTCAGTTGGAATTTGCCGAGCTTGTTGCACGGATATGTGAATCACGGCCATTCATACTTCTTGTCTGCTGCAATCTAGCGGGACGAAACATTTCCAACACTCACTTCCGGACTCTGGTGCACATTGCTGGATACACCAATGCCGATTTGCTAGTTGCAGCCACCTTGCTACTCGACAGTGATCCAGGGCTACCAATGCCCGCGGATACCCAAGGTAGATTAGATGCCGAACCTGCATGGCTAGTACAGTCCTGGGCTGCCGAGCGAGATTTGATGGAAACATGCGCCCTCTGGCAGGCATGCCTCCCATACCAATTCCATCTTAACCCATCTACTCTCGGATCCCTCTTGAAGAGAGACGGATATGCGCTGCATTATGTCGTGCGAGAGTCAACGCGAGGGGCGTTGATCGGCTTTTGCGCAGCTTACGCAACCTTTGCAGACAGTTCTGATGTTACCTTAATAGGCTCCATTGCCGCCGTCGTTGTCCATCCTGAATACAGAAGGCAGGGGGTTGGCTCTTCGCTCTACGATGCGGCAATGAGTAAGTTCGGCAGAGTCAGAGGCGTACAGAAACTACATCTAGGATCGACGTTTCCTCGACTGCTCTGTGGCTTTACTGCTGAGATGGCCGATGCGAGCCAGTGGTTTGCTAGAAAAGGTTGGCCTGTCAACATGCAAGGGCGCGGGGACCAGGGTGGCCTTGTCGCGGACTGGATTCTCCATTTTACGGATTTGACAGGCGTTATGATTCCTTATTCTGGCTTAGGATACAGGCAGTGCTATGAATCAGATGCGCAGCAGGTACTGGATCTTGAACATCGGCCACCTGCAACAACTAGTCACGGCTTCGGTTGGTATGATCAGTACGCGCGGACAATACAGAGCGAACATATAGGCGATATTATCGTTGGCTTTGACAATGATGATACAATAGTAGCTACGGCCATCACTTACATCCCTGGCCAACAAAGTCCGGCGGCAACGGATATCCCATGGCCGGGGTCGTTGAATGACAACGTTGGAGGAGTTACATGCATTTGTATTAGAGGTAAGTTCCCTCGCTTTGCGTGTTACCTTTTACTGTAATGGATGTAATGGCAATTCTTTATTGAATCCATAGTTTCAACAAATTTTACTAATGATCGATCTATGAGGGAGCAGATGTTGGCCTTTCCCGAGATGCAACCATTGCCAACTTGTTGTATGCATGTTACCGGGCGTTGAGCGGGAAAGGCATGACCAGCATGTTCCTGGACGGAGTTTCTTTCGGAGATCAAGTACTCATGTCGCTAGGTAAAGCCCAAATTACAAGAAGTCATCATATCAAGGATTTTTAGTTCAGTACTAACTTGGTTCACGCATTGACAGGCTTCCGGAAGTGGGCGGAATATGGACCAGTGTGGCGCGAGATATGATGCGACGGTTCAACAGCACATAGTAAAGACTGTTTGCTTGTGCTATCATGATATGCTTACGTGTGGCTATGAGGTTTCGTTGGGCCGATAAACGGAGTAGATGGAAACCTTTTGTTACATGCCATCTGGATAGATAAAAGAGAGGGATAGGGGTAAATGGGCCCATTGGCCCACATCCCTGGTGCCTGCCTAGGACAAGGTATACTAGCATTGCAATAAAATCCTTCTTTGGAGTCAAAGGTTGTCGATGTCTTCTGTAGGTGCCACACAAGTTCAAAAACAATGAAGTAGGAGGTGATCAAATGAATAAAAGTATGGATATACATATAGTATATATATATGGGAAGAGTATCAGAGAGAAGAAATTGACACTACAGTAAAGCCAACTAGTAAAAAGACCAGAAAAAAAAAGAGAAGAAAAGAGAAACAAAAACTTTTTGGACCCAGATATGATTTCCCCCCTCCTAACAATATTGACGCCCTCTGCTGCCCAAAACCCGAAGGTTGCCCTGATATCAAGAAGTTCGCTACCATGAAGTTAAGTAGAAAAATAAAAAAAAGAGAAAAGACAAAAAGACCTATACGAGTACATGGTGGCTCGCGCCTTTTTTTGCAAAAACAGACAGTGTAGCCCAGCCAATTTCCCTCTTTTTTTTGGAGTCTCTTTTGTTTCTATACTTGTTTTTCACTCGAGTGAAAACGAAAAAGGAAGAGAAAATGTAACAAAAATGAAACGGAGGCAAAAAATAACAGTTGTACACTTCTTTCATCCCCATTTCGAAAAATCCACTGATTCGACAAGGGAGTCTAGCCCGTTCACGGTGCCAACCTCGGTATCGTTCGTCGCAGTGGTAGACAGTATTGACGATCGATGAGAAGTCTGTTCACTGGTGTTGGTGAAAAAGGTAGCCACGCTCGTCCTGCGCAAGCTGTTGAAACTATCCCTCACGCTACTGGCGCCTGGTTGGCCTGCGTCTTGATATGGCTGCAGCGGCGCCGGCTGGGCGGGCATGGAGCCGGTAAGAAGCGTCGGGGGTGAAGCAGCTGATGACACGGAACCCAACTTCGGCCCGTGTCTCTCTCGCAACCGCTTGATTTCCCGAAGGCGGCCGCTCCACGAACTGATGTGCTCACCGCCCTCGCGGTTGTGCCAGACATGGGCAAACACAGATGCATTGAGGGCAAGGAGCCGGATGAAGGCGGGCAGAGCCTTCAACGAGACCATCTTGGTGTCGGATGCAGGCGAGATTGCAGGGAACCCCGGTTTGCTCATCACTTGCACCGTGTAAAACTTCATCTTGTGAGCCTGCTCCGAATCCGTCTCCCTAGTGGCCAGAAACGAGGCAGGAGATGCTGGTGTGATTACTATATTAACACAGTTGAACTGACTCGGGAAAGTGTCGAATTTGAACGGAAGACCGGAGTCGTTGAAGATGATGTTGACAAAGTCGTTGCCAATGTGCCGTTTCTTGGCTACGCAGTGGGGATCTCGTTCGAGATCGGTCGGCATTTGTGTTGTAACGTGAAAGACAATCTCGGTCACTCTGTCCCTCCAGCAAAACGTGTACTGTCCGTCGGTGTCGTATTCCCGATCCAAGCCCTGTGTATTGAAGTTTGCGCCCTTAAGCTTGGTCAAAGTTCCAAGGTTATTCAGGAATTCAATATAGTCGCCGCTCCCCGATACGTTTGCCAATATTTCTGCCTCTTGGGTTTGGCCTTCGCCAATGTAAATAACACCGACCTTGTGCCCATCGAGACTGGAAAGGCGATCAAAGACCCTGATGCTTCGGCCAGTTACCTCATCGTCTGGCAAGGGGATGGGCCGTGCAGAGTCGTGTGTCTGCGGAATTGGGGACATGAGTTGCACCAGTAAATGGCTGGGCAAAATCAAGTTGGACGTGGGCTGGCCCTCTCTCGTGATGTCGACGTGATTCTCTATCTGGTGAGGAGGAGGAGGCCTATAAGATTCGCGAACCGTGTATGCCGACGTGCCAGATGGCTGTCTTTTGATTATCTGAGCCCATCCGGACACCGTGGCTTGCTTGACAGTGACGATACTGTTCCCAACCAACCATCGCTTTATTGCAATGTCACCAAAACGCTCTTCGGTAAAGTAAGGATCTTCAGCTGATTCATCGACATCGGCATAAGTGACCCTCTGCATAAAGTCAATGGATGTAATAGCATGATCATCTGTGCCGTGCACGGGGCCGTCAGTATCCGCAAACAGCTTTTTGACGATCCACCCGACATGGTTCGCACGATCAGGCAATTTGAGCGCTAAGAACCAAAACAGGATAACATGATAGGCCAGAGCATGAACGTATTGCGGAAGATCATCTGTCGGAGCGGGCTGCGAAACCTCCGATACCGTGATAGATGTTGGTGATGACAGTTCACTTATATGAGTATTCTTCTGGACCTGCCTCTTGTCTTTGGCGTATTCCAAGTATCGGAAGCAAATTGCGAAGACAATCCTAAACTCATCTTCCCTGAAGTTGATGTAAACATTATGCAATCGACTAAGGCAGGCAAGAAATTCCAGAATATGAACAGAAACAAACGGCTGTGTGATGATGGCCGCCATCTGGTTAAGCATCTGGATCAGCGATCTGCTTGTTGACAGAGGTAGCTCATGGCAACATATCGACAAGGCGTGAATACAACATTTGGCGCTTCTTTCCCAAGTTGATATGCCGTGGACAAACATTTTTACGATTTCATCCTCGTCGGGCTTTGTAAAGTGCTCGTGGTAGCTCAAGATCATAGTCAGGCTGTGGTAGAGACAAATCGCTATATCGGCTCGGCGAAGGCCCAAGGCGTTGGGAGGCTCTTGAAAACTGTTCAACCGAATCTGTTCACAGATCATCTTACGTAGTGCCTTGATTTGGTCTATCGCATCCCTGAAGATTGCGTGATTGCTTAGCTGCGACGGTAGATGCACCAAGACAAAGCTGTATATCTCCCAATCGCTTCCCTGGAGCATATGCAATACCGTGTCTAACCAAGTAGATAGTTGGAGAGCGCAAGGCTGATACTCTGGTCTCTCAGCTGCAGGCTCTTCGTTTTCCACTGCAGCCTCAGTCTGAACATGAGATCGGAGAACAGGGCTAATCATAGAAGGTACGGCCTCCGGCAGTGCGTTTGTATCAGGATATTTCCACATCTGACATTGTCGTTGCGCGGTTCGGCCTTGGCCAATAGATGACCCGCGTGTTGTTGAGCGAGACTGCATCCCGACATCAATTCTTGAGAGACGAGCTGTATTTGCCGCTTCGTCGGCTTGCTTTTTTGCCATCGAGCTTTCCGTGCGATAAAGGGTCGTGGCGGTAGACATGGCTTCCAGGTTGTTGGTAATGAAGATTCGATCCGCCCAGTCCGCACGCAGTCTGAAAAGCAGTTTCATGGCAGTCAGTCGAGCATCTACCTCGCAATGCTCTAGGCCTGCGATGCTGACCAGCACATTGAAGAGCTTCACGCTTTTATCGTTGTGGAAATTCATAAGTCGTATAAACATTCTGACGTATCCTCGTGTGACGACGTTTGAAGGAGACTGTTCTACTGGTGATTCTGTGTGCTCACCATTGGCCTGTGAGGTTGGCAGCACTATTGGAGATGTAGGCGATGCAATGGGCGATTTCAGTCGGTCGCTGATGACGATTACACGCAATGCGTTGATAATGAAGTCAAAGAGGTCTATATCGCACGAAATGACTACCGAGGTCATTAACGAGATGATGGCATCCAAGACTACGACGTCCACTTCCTCGATAACATCTTGGAGGATGGCCTTGGCGAGGCGAGGAATGAAGTCTTGCTCGTCTCCATCGCCCACCAAATCAACGATCTCATAAGCATCCATCATGGTCTGAAGAGCACGCAACCGAGTCTCTGAGGAGCGGCTTCGGTTATTGAAAAATCCTTCGAGCACGAGTTTCAAATTTTCTTCCCATCGAAGATCAGAGGGGGAGCAACACCGAAACTCTTGGAAGTAGTCGAGCACGGTGCGAGCAGTGTTATCGGGAAGAAGTCGATGTACATCGGTGAAGAACTTGATGACTGTTTGTCTAGGGACAAAATCACCCGACTTTTGTGTTACCACTAGGTCTAGCCGAGCAATAAGCATCAGGAGCTCTTGAGTGATGGCATCATCCATAGACGTATCCCTGACCCGGCCATCAGCCACCATATCAGGAGTTGTCTGAATCTTGCGATAGCACTCCGCTGCCGTCTCTAATGGAACTGTCCAATCCTCTTCAATGACCAAACGATGTAACTGCCCGTTTCCATCGTTGAATAGAGAGTTGATGAGTTGAAGAATGGCGTAAAAAGTTCTTGCTGATGAAGAAATCTTGAGGGTATTAAATAAGCCATCCACCAACAGAGCATATGGAACAGTTGGATAGCCCTTTTCGGTCGTCTTGGAGAGCAGCTTCTGTAAGACAGCGAGAGCGCCCCGAATATCGCGCCCCATATCCTTGCTGCTGACTTCCTCCAGCGATGGATTGCGAAGGACATCGAGCAGGATACGAACTGATGCTTGGCCGTTGTGTGATTTACAAAGGTTTGCCAGCGTGTGCCAAGACTCTTTTTGGAGGTTTGGGACGAGACAGAAGATGGAGCTGAGAACCTGTATCGTGTTCTTCAGTCTGCTGACGGGGACAGACCCAAAGGTAACAATAGCATCAATAGCAGATATGCAAGAACGCAGGTCCTCTTCAACACTCGTACTCATGCAAATGTCGAGTAAACGGTCGATTAGACCTGTTATCGAGTTTTGATCGGCGGTATTGAAGTTGAATTTGATGACGTCCATGATGAATGCAAAGAGCTGCGTAAAGTTTTGGTCTTCTCCGGACGCCGCCGCCTTGTTTTTGGAGCTTCTCTGCCCGCGAGCTACCTGGGAGGCCTTGCGAGCTGCACGGGCGGCATTGTATGCTTCTCGAAGCCACTTTGTGAGTAGAGGAAGCAACTCATAATCAAACCCGGCTAGTATGCGGCCACGGTTGGTGAGGTCCACCAGCGCGGCAAGCTGTAAATGAAAGTCGTCTGGGCTGGCTGGGGCAATTATCGTCTGAAAATACTCCTTGCGCTCCAAATCCGTCGAGGACGAATGCTTGACACATTCCGTCAATAGCTCCCAGCCGGCCTGTCGCATTGCGCTCGGCTTGCTTGCGTCGATAAGGTCCTTGGCAGCGTACCATATTTCAAGAACGGGGTTAAGCGGGTATTCTGTAATGGCGAATTTGAGGGTGTTGGCAGCTGATATACGTTCGCTTTGACTGCCATTCTTTAAGTGCTCAAAAGCATCCATATGGTTCGCAGACAGGCCGCGAGAGCTTATTGGCGTAGCATTACTGAAGTCGGTTCTTGGAAGCGCCGCCACAGACGAGGCAAGCGGCGGCGGGGATTTTGTCGATTTGGAACCGGTCAGGCCACGGAAGACGCTGGCGATACCGCTGGGGCGTACGGAATCTGGCGAAGAAACATCATCTCCAGGCTGTGGGGACATGTGCTCGTCTTGGAAGGTCTGGGCTTTGGTTGCGAAGAGAGACTATGCTAGCATGTAAGCACGAGAAGACGAGCCGACGATGGCATAAAACACTCAAAAGACGAGAGACGAAAGCAGAAGAGAAAAACACTGCGCAAGAGACCCTGTCGCCTTCCGAGCACTTGCTGGGGCTCGTCGCTATGAAACGCTCAAGTGTCACGCAACCAAAGCAGGATATGATGAAGTGTGCCGCACTTGGCAACAGACAAAGAGCGACTCACTCCTCAAGGACCATGTATCCCAGACTGGACATCAAGGTTCCTGCAGACGTCTGACTATGAGCCCCGGGAAACGGCGACGGCGGCAGCAACGACGACAGCGCGTGTGCGGAAAAGTCCAGATTTGAACGGGAAAAAAGTAGGTAGTTGAGAGGTTGGTGGGACAGCGCAGAAATTTGAACACCTGCAGGCAACAGGTCTCGCAGATGCAGGGAGAAGATTGGAGAGGCACACCAAGAAGAGCCGCTATCAGCTCTGGTCAAGGACGCCCGGATCGGTCATCGGCTGGAGAGTCGGAATCGGAGTCGGAGCGGTCGAGCAGCAGCGCATCTGTAGAGGGCCGTGATATGGCGAGGAACAAGGGACTTTAGATTTTTTTTTCTCGAGGTGCTGGCTGGCGAAGTTTATTGGCGTAGAACAGGTTGTGCAGGATGCAGGATGACGGAGAGCGAAGCACGCCTCTCATTTGCTCAGGAGGCCCTTGAGTCCAGTACATGTACATGTAAGGGTTTTTTCCATGTGCATGTGCCCTCAGCTTTGTCGCGGCGCACGGGCCTCGGCCTGGACCTAGCCGTAGCTGTAGCTGTACAGGTACATTACCTAGCTGTGGCGGCAGTGGTAGCGCATGGAGCTGCACATCATTGCTGGCTCTCTGCCTTGTAGGCCCTTGATACGGCCACTAGACGGCGGGCGGAACCGCTGCGCCAGGACGCGGCAGCCAACTGATTGCAGCCTGGGCTGGCTCATGCCGCATTGATGTAATTTCAATGGTGTCTATGGATGGGATCAATACATGTACATCTTATTGGTCAGCTCATCAATTGAAGCCTTGAGATGCGTATATTATGATAAACCTCTCCTGCATGGATCATTTGTGCATTGCTGATAGAACTTCTGCAAAAATTGTAGGCAGTGTACCGTTACCTGATGCGGGTGTGATTCGATTCGGCGGCAGGCATCCGCAATGTCGATACTCGTCTGTTCACAACGCCTTCAAGGTGGTGTACCTCTGTCTACCTCCAAAGCATCACAGCTCTCCCATCAGTAGTGGTACCATCTAGTAGACCCATGAATCCATCAATGAATCGATTAATCTCATCGATCCTCCCTGGCCAGCCGCCGACGGCTGATGACAGCTGACAGTCCCGATCACCAACTGATGGATGCTTGCCCCCCCAGCTGGCCCACTTGCACCCCGCCGTCTGCACAAGCAAAAGCAGCCCAGCATTGAAGCAAACGGCCCTGGAAAAGCTCTCCCCCACTAGAGCCTTGTAAGGTCGGTCTCAGCAGAGGCGCTACCAGCTACGAGGCAACCACCAAAAAAAAGTCGTCCATCTACAACAAACATACCGCCCAATCCTAACACCACCCTCACCACAGCCAATTTACTTCCTCTCCCCTCTTCTTTCCCTTCCTCCCTACATATCGGCCCCAATCTTGCCTCATATTCAACGCGAAAACAGTCACCATGGCGGCCGACGTGGGCCACATTGCACAGCTGCTCCAGGCAACGCTCGATCCTGCCCAGCACCGTGAAGGTATGTAATGCTTCTCGCCAGTGCCCCGCCCTGTCTGCCGATACACGGAGAGCACGAAACGCGTCTGGAGAGCTCATCGCGTGCTGACCAGCGTCCGACAAATCCAGCCGAAGCTGCCCTCAAGCAGGAAGCGACCAAGCCTCAGTACTCCCTGACTCTGCTCACCATCGTCAGCTCCGATTCATTCCCCGTCAACGCTCGGCTAAGCGCTGCCTTGGCTTTTAAGAACTTCATCCGACTCAACTATGTGGTAAGTTTCGATGCAATGCGATACAATGCCGCGCCGCCGATACCATCCGCGCCGACACGTCTCCGAACGCAGTTCCCAAGATACTAAAGCCGACATACGTAGGACGCGAATGGAAACTACAAGATCCCGCAGGACGAGGTCCAAACTATCAAAGAGCGCCTCATCGGACTGATGATTGCCTCTCCTGCCAATATTCAGAGCCAGCTGGGTGAAGCTGTTAGCATCATTGCCGATTCAGACTTCTGGGAGCGATGGGATACCCTAACTCAGGTAGCTATACACCTATTCGTGGTTGCGCGAGCTCGATCCAGCTGATACTGACGGTACGATTTTCAGGATCTCGTCAGCCGATTCTCTGCTACTGACCCCAAGGTGAACATCGGCGTGCTGGAGGTGGCCCATTCCATCTTCGTTCGGTGGAGGCCACTTATGGGAACGTCTGGCTTATACACAGAGATTAACCATGTCATCAACACATTCGGTACTCCATTCTTCCAGCTGCTGGCGGTAAGAACGGCCCTCTCTGACAAGTCTTCTATGTTCCACTTCATGGTTTCGGGATTCAGTGCTGATCCAAGCGCGCGCGCATAATGTAGACCACCGATAGCAAAATCACCGAGCTCAGCCAAGATAAAACGGCTCTCCGAGGCTGGTTCGAGACACTTAGCTTGCAGTTGAAGATTATGTTTGACATGTCTTGCCACGATCTGCCTCCCATTTTCGAAGACAACCTCTCCAGCATCTCCGAACTACTTCACAAGTATCTAAACTACTCCAACTCTGTCTTGGATACCGACGATGATGACGAAGTCAGCGTGGTCGACACCGTCAAGGCCGACATTTGCGACTTTCTCGAACTTTATACCTTCAAGTACGATGCCGACTTTTCCCAATACTGCAAGCCGTTCATCACAAGTACTTGGAGTCTGGTTTCATCCATTGGCTCCCAGACCAAATATGACACTCTTGTCAGCAAGTCACTGCACTTCTTAGCGGCAGTCGCGGCAACCCGAGAACACTCTGAGCTATTCAACAGTGAGGAGGTTCTCACCGAGATCGTCGAAAAAGTCATACTGCCCAATGTTGCCCTGCGGGAGTCTGACATTGAATTGTTTGAGGATGAGCCAATTGAGTATATTCGCCGAGACCTGGAGGGATCTGATTCTGGCTCTCGACGGAGATCGGCCACCGACTTCCTCCGCAGTCTACAGGAAAAATTCGAGAGCCTTGTCACCGCTTGTGTTTCTCGATACATCACTCACTATCTCGATCAGGGAAAATCAGATTGGAAGGCCAAAGATACTGCCGTGTATCTGTTCCTCTCGATTGCCGCCAAGGGCGCTGTCACTCAAGCACAAGGTGTCAAGACCGTCAATCCACTTGTCAACGTGGTCGATTTCTTTGAACGGCACATTGCTTCCGATCTGGTGAATGGGGATGGCATTGAGCCCATTGCCAAGGTGGATGCTATCAAGTTCCTCTACACGTTCCGCAGCCAGCTGTCCAAGGATCAGTGGAAGGTGGCCATTGGCCCATTGATTCAGAACCTCAACTCAACCAATTACGTTGTTTATACCTACGCAGCTATTGCAGTGGAGCGTGTATTGTTTCTGACAGATGATGCGGGCAACGCCATGTTCCCTCGTGCAGACATAGAACCGTTTGCAAAGGATCTGCTCACTCATCTCTTCAAACTAATTGAAAGAGAGACTAGCGCACCGAAATTGCAAGAGAACGAGTTCTTGATGCGATGTGTGATGAGAATTCTCATCGTCATCAAGGATGGAGCGGGTCCTTGGCTCGATACCATCTTGACACATCTCATCCTCATCACCAACGTTATGAAGTCTAACCCTAGCAACCCGCGCTTTTACTATTACCATTTCGAGGCCCTGGGTGCCTTGGTTCGATACTGTGCCGCGACACATGCAGCTGCAATCAACCAGAAGCTATGGGACCCCGCACATCAGATCTTGGTTGAAGATGTTACTGGTAAGCTGCTCTTTCAGCAATGCTATCATTATCTGTCCGCCCCCTCTTTATTCTAACAGCAAAAATAGAGTTCATCCCATACATCTTCCAAATCTTGGCACAGCTTCTGGAGTCTAGCCCAGCCGATTCGGTCTCCGATAACTACCGGGCGCTTCTTGGCCCCCTGCTGCAGCCCACTCTGTGGGAAACCAGAGGCAACATTCCTGCTTGCACGCGACTGTTATCCGCGCTCATTCCCAGGGTAGCCAAGACTATTGTTGCAGAGAATCATCTTGAGGCCGTGCTTGGAATTTTCCAGAGACTACTCAATGGAAAGAAATCAGAGCTGAATGCGTTTGATGTTCTCGACGCGGTTATCAACTCATTTGAGCCGTAAGTCAATTTCGAACAACTCCTAGCCGTAATGATACTAATGTTCTTATTTCGCCAGATCCGCTCTCGACCCATACTTTGACACCATTCTTACGCTCATCTTCACAAAGCTGCAAGGATCTCCCGCCGATTCCTTCAAAATCCGCTTTGTTCGCTTCTTCCATCTCGTTGGAGGAAGACTAGAAGCTGGCTACGGAACTGATTACTTTGTCAAGCATTCTGATAAAGTAGACGAGAAGGTCTTTGCTCAAGTCTATCCTCCATTCATTCTTCAGGAGACAGACAAGCTGGCAAGACCCGTTGACCGCAAGGCTGCCGTGGTGTCTCTTACTAAAACACTGTGTGATTCTCAAGTGTTCGCCCAGAAGTTTGCCAAGGGCTGGGGCAATACTTGTAGAATTCTTCTCACTCTGCTGGCAAATCCTCCGAGTGCTGCTGCCGGAGTCGGTGATGAGATTATCACGGAAAACTCTCCTGATGATATCGGATTTGGCCTGACGTTTACGGCCCTCAACACATGCAAGCCTGCTGCACGGGATGATTTCCCAGAGGTGCAAAACGTGACTACCTGGGTCAAGGAGTACATGGTCGGAGCTAATCAGAGGCACGGTGGTGCTGTTGAGGGCTTCATCTCACAGCGTCTGACACCTGAGCTTCAGGAGGCTATTGCCCAGTACATCCGATAATTTCAGCAGTTGGGGAGGCAGATATACCAAGAAAGAGTGGTGTTGTTCCACAAAAGGGGAATATGATGATGACATTTATCAAGCAGCGAAAAGAAAAGGAGCATAATTGGACTTAGAATTAGGGCTGGAGTGGCAGGCTGGAGTGGCAGGCTGGAGTGGCAGGCTGAGACAAGGATAGTGATTAGTGACATAAAAAACAACAAGCAGGCAAGGAATGAAGGTAGATATCATGTGAAATAGATAGGTACGTAGGTAAAATAGTAGGTAATACTCTACTTGCGCATGAAAAATAAAATAAAAAATATGCGAAAGTAACCAGGCATGAACACGATTGAGCATATTTATAGCGTAGGTATGATTGTTAACAAGATTGATCAAGTATTCTTATGTCTCGTAATGCCCTCTTTTAAGTATTGAAAAGAAGCCAATAACAAACAGGAGGCCCAAACAGCCACAACCCCATCTCTTTCCGTCCATCCAATCCGTTAAAAAAAAAAAAAAAGAATCGTGTGTACTTAAAAAAACTATATATGCTCGCTTCATAGTCACTTTAAATCGTTTCCTCCTCCAGCGCCAGAAGGCGACCCCAAAAAGAAGAAGAATAAGAAGAGTAAAAGAATAGAATATCTAATGATTCAACAAACCCCCAAGAAAGAAAGTCTTTTGTTTCTCCCGCAACTCCTATTCGAAAAGGAGTGAAAAAAAAGTAATGGCCAAGAAAGGGGAGAGAGAGAGAGAAAACTCCTGAGATGATGAATACCAACGCCGGAGTCATGCTAAGGCTAAAATGTGGACCTCGTCATAATGCGTCGTAGCGATGCTAAATAAAAGTGATATATGTATAAAGTCGTTATGTGTGTTGTGACATTAGTGTTGAAGAGGATTCTCGCTCAAGCACGAGGCCCGGCCTGCTCGTATCGAAAATCACATCCGTGACGGCTTCTCTTGTTGTTTGGGAATATGCTGAAGAAGAAAAAGCCAATTGCTGCATTAATAGAGAAAGATGGCAGTTGGAAGAGAAGGCATCCATGGCATGTTGGATAGGTAGTGGAGTTTCCACGGCATGCTCAGAGGAATCCGCCTTCGGGACCAACGACACCAACGCTGTTGCGCCAGGGGCACCGTCGATCTTGCTTCTGCCATTCTCGGCTCCTGGGCGGAGGAACGGTATCGCGGTGGCTGTGGCTCACGTCGGCCCGTCGCGCGCTGAGGGGCTGCTGGGAAGAATCCATCTCAGCGACGCTTGCTCGGCGGCTGTCTCCGCTGGTGTTGGTCTGGACTACCAGTAAGCTGCTGGTGCTCGAGAGCCTTCTGGTAAATTCAGAGAAACTCAACCTTTTGGAACTAGAGCCGGATCGGCGGTTGTCAGAGTCGCCGTTTCGCGAAGCAGCATCTTCGCCGCCCCTGCCGGCAGAGACTGGGTTCAAGTGAGGCGTGCTCTGGGTCCTCTGCGATGCATTGAGGCGGCTCTTGGCGTGGGCCGTATGCGGTCGCGAAGGGGGGGATTGTGAAGTCGGCGGTGCCGCGACCGCTGTGCCGGCATGGTAGCTCAAATGAGCCCTAGAGATGGTGGGACGCCGCGATCCGGGTTCCCTGGGTGAATCCCCATGTCGGTCTGCAATGAAAGCCAATGCTCTTTGAGCCGAGGGGGAAATGATAGGGCTTCTGTCATAGCCAAGGTCTTGCTCATCCGCAGAATGCGCGTTGTCATCTGAATCGAAATCCTCGTCCAAGTCAAGAGGCGCGACCTCAGGATTATACGTATTGCGCACAGCCGCCCGCTCCGCGCGCTGATTCGCTTCTCTCTGTTTACGCTTGCCCTCTACTTCGTGCATGAGAGCATCGAAGCGGGCGATGGAACTGAACGTCTCCTGACCAGGGACATTCGTTTGGGCCCATGGAATATGGCCCATCTGAAATGCTCTATCGAGGATCGTCTCTCCGGGGGCAGGCGGCGCGTGGACGTCGAAGCCCAGGGGCGCCTCCATCGGCGATCCTAATGCTTCACTACCACGCGTAGGCGAGCTGAGGGTAGAGGAACGCCCCTGAGCCGCCGTCCAGCCCTCAATCAGCTCTCCTTGGTAAATCGAATCTCTGATAGCAGGCAGCCCTGGCTCGCCATGCATCGGCCCGGTATAGATTTGGCCGGGAACCGCAAATGCCTTCTGGACAGGGTGCTGACTGATGCTAGATGGCGAAGAGATGTCGCTACGCTTGGACCGCAGGCTCGGCGAATCGGAGCTGAAGGTAGCGGGCCGCTCGCGAGTCCCCGATGAATACGTAGCGCTGGAGTTCTTGTGCTGTAGAGGCCGCACATCTGGACGACTGCCGCTCGCTTGATTCTGATTTCCGCTGCCTGGCCTGGTAAAGTACTCTGGAGCTTCGCGGCTTCGCGGGCTGAAAGGGCTCGAAAATACCGGCGTGGTGTTTCCATCTTGTGCCATGGGGTTCTTCTTGGCCAAGATAAACTGAGCCCAGTCGTGAAGGCTGGTGTTGTGATCATCTGGCAGCGTTCGAAACCACAGAGTACTGGTCCCAGCTTCTTTGCTCGCTATTAACCCCACGGATCGACTGGAGCGGCGCTTTCGCTCCTTGTCAGTTATGGTAACAACAAGTGTAGGCAGGATAGGCCCTTGCTTGCGGTAGGAAAGCATTTGGACTTGACAATCGAGGACGCAGCTCGTGGGCCACTGATAGGCGGGTTCCACATCATCCTATAGAGAAATGCGCCCGTTAGAAGTTGCATATATTCGACGAGCGGCAGGAACAGTGTATCAGCGCTTACTTTAGACTTGAAGAGAGAGATACAGTATTCGTCGGTATACACCTTGGTAAGAGGCTTTGGCTCAGAGGCATTTGACTTCGCACTATTACCAAACTGTCCAAACTGTCGCTCTTTCTGCTTGTTGATTGCAGTTCGTCTGCCAACGAGGATATATCGGGTCTGTAGAGGAAGTAAATCAGATGTTGCCCCGTTGAAGAAAGATGGGGGTCTTCAAGCATACCTTCCATTGCGCCTTGGAGAGAATGTGGTTTCGGTCCGGAGGAACAAGGAGAAGGCCGTCGAGAAACTCCATGGCGGGCGGCTGTGAGGCTGTGAGGCTGCTCCTGAAAGACAAGACACAGAAGGAAAAGGACGGGGGATGTTAGTCGTCCGGTTCTAAATGCACATGCTGAGGAGGAAAACGAGCAAAGACGAAATCGCCTCTCTCTCGATCGAGTACATGTGCGTAAGAGTATAGGTCAAGCAGCCGGGCTCTTGAAGTGATGGAGAAGTTGGACAATGGGGATTGTCTCCTATCTTGTCGTCTCCTCTTTTTTACCTCGTCTGGTCGTCCGTCGGATGGAAACCGTACAAGGCTCAGCAAAGCGAAAACAACGAGGCCGCAGTGGGTCAAGAGATGGTATTAACGGATATCAACAAGAAAGAGAAGAAACGGCGAAATGAGGGATTCGCCGGAACGGAGCCATGGGGAAGAGGAAAGCAAAAGCTGAAATACTAGGCCTAGCACTTAAATGAAGGGCCCCGGGCTGGTTTTGTCCGGAGATGGTGGGGACGAAGCTTTAGCTGCCAAACCCGAGTTTCCAGACGACGATCCGGTATTCAGGCGGGCGGAACAGACCAGAAACAGACGCTGTGCTGCAGTGCCATGCGAGGCGCACAGGCACAGGGCGCTGGAAACACTCGCTGAGGCGCTGTAAATGACGGAGGGCCGCCACCGGCGCAGCGCTGAGAGGCGCAACCGAAGCCCACCGCGAAGGAACCAGGCGTGATCCATGTACCTGGCTGGAGGTTCGTGATGCAGGATACTTCCAGAATGAGTGGGCACCGGCGGAAATCAGCGCTAGATTGCGACGCAGGGCATGTCTCGTCGTAACGGGCACAGGCGCCAAAGTACATGCAGCCCTCCGGCACTAGAAGCGCACGCCTAAGCCCCTGCTGTCCCCTAAAAGACTAACGAAGCCTAACGAACAGCCGGTGGGCCACGCCGTGGACGCGACATTCCAAGGGTTCCTGATAAATTGCATCCCCACCAATTCATTGATACTGCGCTGCGCTGCATCTGCTAGTACCTACATGAGACCGTGGGGTCCCTAATAATAAGGAGGCTCTTTTCATTACCAATCTGCACGGGGAGGGGCATCGATGGATATCATACTTTGCGAGTTGTGATAGTATATTAGTACCTGACTATCACTGCGGGCACAGAGTGAGTTGATTTAGTATTCAATCACCGAGAGTACAATTACAGCCAGTACCCGAACCTAGGATACCGGCCGGCCGGCAATTGATCCATCCACCTCGATATTAAGTTACCACCGCTTCCCGCGCTGGAATGGACGGAATGGAGCATGGAAGTTTTTCAATTGCACTAACAAGTGCCTTGGAAGAGGTCGAATTCCAAATGGAGATGCGATTTTGCCACCCCATCTAATAGCGTATAGTACCGTACCCGTAAACCCGCAAACCCGCAAAGGTATCTTCCAAGTCCCTCCCGCAGATACTACGGGTGGTAGATACCTCCACGATACTAACAACGCCTCATGGAGTTCGGATGCGCCTTCATTTTCAATTTTCAAAAGGTTCCGTTTGTCCTTCTGGGAAAGAGCCGTGGACTTAGACATACCCGACAGTTATTGGAAAGTTGCGTCAGAGTAGCGGAGCGTCCTGTGCTCCCTTTCCCCACCAAAAGTCTCCAGCGGTAATCACATGTACTCCATAATCTCATCAGCTTCGAAAAAGTTTCTCCGTACCATCAACGCCTAGACTCCCGCAAACGGATTTCAAGCCATTTCGCTCTGAGCTCTGAGAGTCAGACACGCTGCGAGGCTTGACAAATGAATGCACTGCCTGGGACTGCGTGAGATTGGCTTCCATTGTCATATCCACTTGGGCCATTAGCGGTAAGTTGCCCTCGGACAGCACTGCAGTTACAGGTCAATGGCAGGAATAGGAGCAGGCGGCCATGTTCCTTGAGTCTCCTACCTAGCACTGACTGTACTGTCCGATGCAGGCCTGCATGTGCTTGTACGAGTAGTCGTACGCTTAGCCGCCTCGACATCCAGGAACAAAAGTATGCGTTGCAGTCGATTCTGCTGCCAAGGACCGGGGCTGCCAGCAAGTGCCAGGCCATGAGCATCCGTATCATGTCGGGGTGGCGACGGGAGCGCGGAGTGGCTCCTTAATTCTCTTCTAGCAAAGTCTATGGAATAGCGCCTCGACGCTTGGCCGTCAAAACGGGCCAGCCTCGGCCAGGGGGCCAGGAACAGCACAACATCGCTGAAAAGCCACGGCTTACTTGTGTGGTATCATCACAGCAACACAACACACCAAAACGAGCCACACCATCGCAAACCTCCCTCAAATTCGCCCGGCGCCGAAAGGAAATGCTACTCGTCATGTGCAACTGGGCGCGAGTGCTTGGATTTACAGCCATACGAGCCCTGATCGCCGTGACTATGGCTACGTCCGTCATTAGCCGTCTTGACCATCACATTTACTAGCGGTTCGGGTACACCCAGAATGGAGTAGGCCGTCGCCGCCGTCTGTTAGTTTACTCAGTCCAGATTGCAATAGTCAGCTCTCTACCAGTGTTATCACATCACCCTGTCGAGTACGAAGTACAAGGAAGGAGAGAATCACGACTATACATGATATCATATTGGCATGCTCACACAGCCACGTCGCATATCGATGCACTCATGAAGCATTATCGTACTGCTCAGTAGCACAGGACACTGTCATGCACGAATACTTTTTCGATCAAGCCCTCCACCAGTAAAGAAGAAATAATCGAGGCTGACCTGATGCATGCAGGAGCGGGTACTATGAGATGGCGATTATGGATCCCGCCTCTCCACTGCCTCTCCATGCTGTACTGTATGTTTTGTATGGAGTCTGGAATATTGACAATACGAGTACCTGCTTGGACACGCACTCGCATACAAATCGATGCTACTACTAGCATTTCACTATGCCATGAAAAGAGGCATCTATACCGCAAACTCGTACAAAACAAGGCAAAGGTGGCACACTACTTTGAAGAACAGATGCAGAGCCGAAAGGCCTTGGCTAGTCATCCGCCGAAAAAGTAGCAGAAAACATTGGAAAATTTGGGTATAGCATGGAACAATCCCGGTACAGACTCCCCACCAACAAGGAACTTCATGTTATTCTTCTTGTCCTTCTTCTTCCCTCCCAAAGAAAAAATAAATTGTCACATGAGGAATATGCGCCACACTTACAGATGTTTCGGATCCCCCCTAAGGCAAGGGAACACAGGCAACACAGAAAGAAGAAAAGAAGAAGAAGAGAAAAGGAAAAAACTCGGGGAAGCCGGGGTGTTGGTACTACACTCCTGGTGCGAGTACCGTACTGTACCTGCATGTCAGGCACAGATCTGCTCATTGGCCAAAATCGACCGTTCAACTAATGCACGGCTGCATCTCACGACGGTGGCGACTCATGGCATCCTGTTTCTCCTTTTCCGGGTGCAGCTTGGACGGAATGCTACGTAGTCGGCGGCAAGCATCAGAATCAGACGATATGACGGTCAAGGCATGTGCCCCCATCCCAATACGGAGCCGTGCCACTTACAAACACCGTCTGTCTGTATCTGGATGGAGCATTCGGGGCGCCGGCGGTAAACACTCGCAGTCAAGAGCTCGATGCGCCCGCCTTTTAGCCGCTTGCCCCAAGATCTTTTGTTGTCGAAGCTAGGCCTCGGTGGAAGACCCAAGGTGACATCGGTGTCGAATTCATCTGCCTCGGTGCAGCCAATAAAGCTTCATCGATGGAGAGTACTGTGATCGCTAGCCTCCATCTTGATCTACGATCAGTTTGAAACTCTAGCTTATTGGCCGGGTACAGACACATAGATGGCCAGTGCTCTTGGAATCTTCGGGCCAACGTCCAACTTTGGGCGACGTCTGATGTTACCCTACCTTGTGCCGCTACCGTCTTGTTAATATTACTGGGGTGTGCCCCAGAGCTGCGCAAAATCTTAGACGGCGAACGGGCGCCGATGTACACCCCATCCAACGTTCGGTGCGAAACCCGTCAGCACCGGTCGTCTTTTCGTCGGTCCCGTAACGAGATGAAGAACTGTGCCTCCTTGCATACTCGTGCATCACAGCTTTCCTTTTGCTGGTATGTGATAGAACAGCCTTGGAAACGCTTATCCAGAGGCCCATGCTGTGCCTATGTGCGGAATTACGATACCGCCGAGGCAGCCCCCTTTATCCCGACTTACAGAGAAGAGGGAAACATGATACAGGTACAACTGATTACTGTTCTCACCACCAACTACATCATCGGTGCATCAAGGTCCGCAATTGCACATTTCCTGTCCTAAAGGACAGCGGGACGGTCGACAGAGTCTCAGTAGTAATGCAGAGCACCCGTATTTACTACTACTACAGAGCAGCATCTGAATTGACTCCGCCTCTTGAACATTCTACCTCTCCTCGGCCGGCAAAGCCCTATTTACACGATACTACTACTCTAGAGAGCAAGATTCTTGGCATATGGCGCCACCTTGCGTCACTTCGATTTACAAAGGCACATCCATTGTGTAACCCGTCATAGGTTCATGAGATAATGTGACAGGTAGGACAGCCTGACCTTTACTGGGAATGGAGTTGCTGGTGAAACCTCCTCTTTCATTTCCTGGTTGTCGTGTACTGCCAAAGCGGAGTGAGGACAGCCTCGCCAAGCATATCTGTGCTTGTCTTGCTACTACCTACTTGCTCCCGGGCTCGCCGAGCCGATCTGTGTTTGTCTCCGAGAAGAAATGTCCAAATAGAGGATCTGCGCTGCAGTAGATCCAGCACAATTCTGCTGCCATGTGAATCAACTCGGTGGATGACTGCTCCTCCTGAGTGCAGTGTAAGACAACATGGAAGACATGTATGTCAGCAATACGGATGCTTCCATACAGTCAAAGCGTTGCATCAACCCCCGGCATGTCAGGAAGATGCTCTGGATACCAAGCGGGAAAATCTTCCGGATGCTGACCTAGCTGCTTCCAATTGCCCTGTTGTCGATTCTTAATTTGCGCAGGCGATCAGGCCACATGCCACATGCAAGTCCGAGTACAAGTCCAAGCCGAGCCGCAGAGGAGACAATGGGTCCAAATGCAAATGCATACAGGTAGTACTACCTACTTGCACTGCTACAGTACTGCTGGCCGTTGATTTCGCCTTCAGGGACAAAGGGGGATGTACACCGATAGATCGGCCTGGTCGGAAGTTACTTGGCCCATTCGTGTAAGCATCTACTCCGTACAGACGATTTGTTATAGCCGGCTTAGAGACGGTGCTTCTTTACTCTGCTTATTGCGCAGCTAACCTGTTACTCCAATAGTCCATCTAGGCCATATTAGGCATCCAAGATGCTCGGTACTCGCATGGCCATGTGCAGTCTCACGGCCCACCGCTAAGCTCTTTTTTGAAAGTCGTTACTTCGTTACGATTATTGGGACAGATGGCGCAGAGCTGCCAGTGCTAGTGGTGTAATCGACAAAGTTCGCTCCTGTGCCCCTCGCGAATGCCCCAGATTATGTGGGGATATTCTGCGATTTCGTTGCATTCTAGGATCCTTGTCTAATTTCGTTAAGTCGGCTAGGCTCTGGCGAAAGCCGCCAAAAAGCAGAGTCAAAAAGGCGCAGCTACCAGAGCATCGGCAAGCCTTGACGCTTTCCGCGTCCCGATATCAAAGCTCTGTACTTGGCTGTCTCTCTGCGAATCACATCCTAGGTCTCAGGAATCAGCGGCCAACACATGCCTGGGCTTGTTGAAGAAGAAAGGGGTAAGATGCCAGGAAGGCTGCGAGAACCCAGGCGCCTCGTTTCCCTGCGGCTTCTTACGCGGCAGCACGCCAGGGCAGGGTAAAAAAGAACCTTCTCAAAGAGAATTTGGCACGAGCATGGACTTTTTGCCCTGGATGTTGCAGCGGCTGGTGCTTTTAATAGTACCACCTTACCTCTTGCTGCTGTCAGTACTACCATCCAACGGTCTGTTGAAGCGAGGTCCCCGATAGGTACCGAATGCTGGCTATCGGCAGTCTTTCCATGACAGGGTATTGGCATCAAATCAATAATGGCATGGACCCTGGATTGGTGCACACCAAGAGCCAGAGATCAAGGAACGAAATCATCACGGACACATACGGTGCAGCATCCTCACCTTACCAATCGAAACCTCAGTCTACTAATTATAACAGCCCATGGCGGATTGTTGCTAGCACTCTGTAAGTGCTTCATTCATCTGCCTCATTCTCATGCAGAGCACGAGCACGGAGGATTACTGCCACCTACCAGCCTCATCCCAGCAATGCATTAGTCCTCAATCTATCTGCTACACCCCCAGATCTGAAGCTAAAAGATGAACGTCTGCTAAACACTAGCACGAGAAAGAAAGAAAAGAGTAATAACTGATGAATCGGCGAGAACTGACTAACCTGCATCATACCGTACATGCGGGCATGCATGGCAAACCGCCCAGGGCATCCCCCGTCTGATGCTAATCCCAACTGAATACCGAACATGTCACGACTCTGCCGGTTGGCGGTTTATGCTCACGCGACACCGCGCCATTTCGTGCTGTGCCCTTTCCTTTTCCTAACCCTCTCGTTCTCTGTGTTGCATGTGTTTGAATACATTTCATCCCAGTGAAGGGACGCCGGTCTGTTTCTTTTTGGGGACTGGCTGCTAGTCTTTGCTACTTGTTTTGTCATTGCGCCTAGAGCCGCATACGAGAAATTCGTTGCCCCTTTGTTATTTATCCGGAAACAACGGGAGGTTTTCAAAATGTGGCTTGATGAAAGGGACGTTTACTGTAGGCCATGACACACATCATGTCATGACCGACATCCAAAGAAACAAAACACGCTCCGCTGATTTCAGGCCATGCAACTTACTGTACACTAAACTCAGAGTAGCTGGCCACCTGTAACACGCACGAGCAAATAGAGTGATGACAAGGTGAAACACGGTAGTGTGAATGAACCCTGCTACTGTTTGGATTAATATGCAATGGCTGTGCTCTCTCTCCGCAGACTATCGTGCTGCCAGCTTATATGCCATGCATCAAGCACCAAACTGTCACTTATGATGATGGGAGCATGTGGCGCCAATGAAGTTGTAGAGAGATGTTTATTGAATGATTGATGCCCATGTAAACAAAACACACTTCTACACACAATTGTAAACCCGCCCATGGCATCAAAAGAGAAGGAAAAAACCCTTGTAACATCCGCCGCTACCTCTTTGAACGCCTCCCATTAGACAGTTCAGAAGGTTAATATGAGAAAGGGGAGAGAAAAGCTTAAGCAAAGTATACATAAAAGAACAACAAAGAGCCTGCAAGCGAAACTTGAAGGCTAAACCATGATCCCACTTGATGCTAGAGAGTCACGCTTTCGATTTCGCGGTAGCGATGCATTCCTCTCCATTTTCTTCCTCCAATCACTTTCGTTCGGGGCAAATCTCACCGAGGGCCTGCCGTCATGGCCTCACTCTGGATGCCAGGTAAAGGTTTGAGAGATGCCATCTGTTCTTGGACCAGTTGGATCTAAAACTCAGGCCGCAGATGGTTGCCGCTGCTCAACTTCATGCACGGGAGGAGGCTAGTTGTGTCAAAGGTTGCCCGTCTGCTAACAACGCCAATAACGCCCTAAGCTCCAGAGGCCCAGACGGCGGGTTAAGTCCAGACCGATACTTGAGCGCCTAGGTCAGTATCTCGGCCTACGACTCGTCACCCATGCTCCTCCATCCATTGGATCCTCGAAGATGCCTTGCTCGAAGCTCGACGCTTCGTGCCTTGTTGGTCCAGCTACAACTCTAACGTTAGTATACTGTAACTCTTGGGCGTGGGCGGCTGGTGCTTACATTTTGATGCGGCCATCATCTCCACACGATGCCAGCATGCATGGATCTGCAGGGTTCCAGACTACTGCGTTGCATCGCGGTTGATGGCCCTGTAACCGTTCAACAGCGGCTCCAATGTTCTTGTGCCAGATGAGGATGTTGCCATCTTCGCTCCCACTCATGACGAAGCTCTCGTTGGCACCGCCGAATGCGCTGCGGATCAAAAACTCGCCCCCCGTGTGGCCCAGAAACTTGTGGACCGAATTTCTCGTTGCAAGGTCAATCAGCTGAGCCTCGCCGTCCTGTTTGTTCACTAGTAGGTGCTTGGAATCATGGCTGATACTGACGGAGGTTGGCCTCGCTTTTAGCTCCAAGTCGTATTCCAGCTCTCTTGTAGTGGCGTCGTAGACGTGAATGTTTTGTAAATCATCCACTGCCACCAGCAGACGCTCATCGGGGGAACCGCAAAGGTCCTGCACTCGATGCTTTTTGTTCCATTCGATAATATCGTCGTCGTACACGTTAAAGGTGCACAGGCCGTGAACCTTGTCTAAGCTTCCCAAAACAAATGATCTACTGTTCGACGCCCATACACAGCCACTCACTGGCTCGGCAAACTTTCTAAGTGTCTTGATCAAGGTGCCAGTCTAGAAATATCAGATGTCAGTAACTTTCAGTTGATGTCAAATCCAATATTGACTCGCGGTTGGGTTGTTGGGTGGTTTCTTACATTTGTATCCCACAGACGAGCGTACTTATCAAAAGAGCAAGTTATAATCATAGAGTCGTCGGGACTCCAAGCGATGTCTCCAACACCTTCGGTTCCGTGATTTGGGAGAACATGGGTGACGGCAAAGGTTTGTGTATCCCATATTTTGACATGCTCTCGGCTCCCACAAGCCGCCAGACGTGTACCGTCATGAGAAAATCGGACAGACCAGACCTCTCCCCCAAGATCGCCTAGCTCTAGGGCAAATTCGGAGGGAAAGTTTCGTCGGTCACAAAGGTGATCTGAATACAGGGAAGGGGACGATGCCGCCGTATGGTAGAGACACGTATTAATCTGGCTCTGCTTGACGTGGTCAAGTAGTACTGCTAGACGGTTCTCCGGCAGCATTACGGATGGTGAAATGCGTTCTATAAGTCAACGAGTTAGCGAAACGAGTCAATATTGCTAGTAGCGAGCGTTTGGGGATGGCTCAACTGGATAATTCAGACAGCAGTTTTCTTCGAGACTGTCCACGTGCCCCATCCCAGCTGGCCTTTTGCATTAAATCTTCAGTCGACTGGCACATTAACAAGCTTGATAGAAAATGAAGTTTGGTCGTATCGTGATACAGGGGTGTCAACTCTCCCCGCAGCGTCGTTAAAGCTCGAGTGGTATCCTTCTGTTCCAGTAGCTCTAGGAACTTTTGCTGCCGCAGCCAGAATCGCATGACGTCCTTGTCGGAGCCAGAAGTGAGAACAAGACCGTTGCCACCTTCGCTTGTCTCATCTGCTACTGTCGCGCCCCTCAATAGCTCTTCGGCCTCTGCCCACGACCCGGCAAGCACAGCCGATCGAAATGCTGCTACCGTGGGGCTCTCCAAACTGTAGCCGCTCTGCTGGCTAATGTTGTCAGCTGCCGCCTGATAGCCCATATCCGTCAAAGCCTGGATCAATATTCGCGTGACTTCCTCTCGATTATGTCCAAAGTATGTTGTAGGTTGTGATGATGAGCGCCTCTCCCCATTTGACGATCCGTTTGTCACGACACCTGCCTTTCGGCTGCCGTTGGTTGCCATAGAAGACGCCGCATCCCGCTGCGATGTTGGTGTAGTAAAGGAGCCGTTGGATTGAGCGATGTCGGACCCATTCGGTGATCCGGCCATATCCCCGTCGGACAGCATGTTTGTGCCTGCGCCGCCGCGCCGCCTTCGCTTCAGCGGCCTCCCAGCAGTTGCGTCCGCAGCGGCAGACCCAGCGTCTGCAGCAGGAAGGGTATTATGAGGCTCGCCTTCTGGCTGGTAGTCTGAGGACAGTCGTCTTCGTCGGCCTAGAATCTGAGAGGGGGGCTGGAGCAAAGTCGAGGGAGCTCGGCTTGCACTTGAAGACGCTATATTCGTAGCAGTAGCCGGGGCTCTAGCAGAGCTGCCGATGGGGCCGGAGGTAGAGAGAGTGTTGAGTGCCGAAGACGACGTATCAGAGGAGCTCCGAGAGGCTTGCGGAGAGCTTGGGCCGTCGGAGACGTCAACCGAGAGGGCACGAGGGTTCAAGAGTTGGTCCACGTCGACCTCTGGGCGGCAGACGGCCGCGGAATGTTGGGGAGGAGCTTGGTGGCAGGCTGGCTAGAGGCCAGAGGGCGAAGGCAAGCTTCAATCTTGGAGCACGTCGGGAATCTAGGCTTTGAAGCTCCGGGCTGTGAGAGACTGGCTGGCAAGTGACGGGATTCGGGCGGGACTAGCACATACAGCGTGGCTCGCCAAGATGACAACGATACAAGCAAATGCGAGGCTGAGATGCTCGTGTGAGGCCGCAGCAAAAGCGCCGAGCAGACGGAACGAGTCGTCGTGGGAGCGTGCGGGATGAGGAAAATGTTGTCAGAGGGGTTGATGTCCAGATAGGCAGTTGTTGCATGGAGGATTAAGGTTCCGATGAGGATGGCGCCTGTTATGGGATCCGGCTCAGTGGGCAAGTGACGCCTCAGTGGCTGAAGCGGGCAGCTGCTGGGGAACGCCGTATTTCAGCTTTCAGTGGCAGCTTACAGCGCCCGATTTCGGTAGGTAGGTATTTGGTCGCTGGAACAGGCCAATCCTGTACCGAATGTTGCTCCTGAGGATATGGAACACGGGCTACATCGGTGCGCGCATTCACTTGATTATTGATATTAATTTACAAGATTTGATGCTACATGCGTGCAAGGTGGCAGCTGGAGGCGTAATGCGGTATCTCCCTATTAGCGGCCCGTGGCGACAAGCTACAGCGCGCTACCAAAGCGTCTTTACGGGGTGACGGCACAACTCTCTCTCTGACAGCTGCTTGCTGGTGCTCGGGTGGTGGTGTCATCAACCTCACTAAGAGCATCATGGATATTACATACATGTCTGGTGCTTAATAGATCAATTTCTATAAGTACGATGAAAGCCGCTGTTACGGACAACATCGAAGCGTGCTATACTGTAGCATCACACAGCGGCTAGTTTTAGTGTGAAGCAGGGAGTGTAGAGGATAGATGGATGGATTATGTGGGCAATGATACAAGCAGACGCCGGCCGCAAATACCCGTATTACCTACCTAGTAGTACTGAGTTGATGGTTTCAGAAACGTCGGTACATACAGGTACTTACTTTAATCAGGGCCTATTGAAGATCAATAACAGTACCTTACCGTCTACTACACATATGATTTCCAATTACTAGATGCAGGGTACTCCGTGTAACCGTGTATCAAATGCGAATGGCACCAGGAGGTACTTGCATGTGCTTGGCCATTGGCTCCTCTTCAGGGTCCTTTTAGGCGCCGATGATAATATCCCACCAGGTTTCCGATTGCATGCTTCATACCTAGCCACCGCTGGTTGGGCTGCAAGTATCCAAGCTGCATATTCGGTGCTTGTTGAGTGGCTCCCGATCCAGTTTCCCCTGCTTGAGACCCCGATGCATGTGCCATCTACGACTACTTGAAACGATGCCGGCTGCAAGGGAGGGTTGGTGAAGAGCATGAAGTGTATGGCTGGGAACTATCGTCTCCTGGATAGACATCTCTAAGCTATACAGACACTAGCTGCCATAATAGTACCTAACATGTTAGTAGATACCTGATATCAAGTGATTGGTACCCTTCGTTCGCATTAAAGACTGAATCATGCGTTGGTACCTAATGAGCACTTGGGTGTCTCTGTGGGGTTGTTTACGATTTACTGGTTTAGTCGGTAATAAGTCGTGTGAATAGTTGCTGTTACTGCTAAGAAACTGGCTAGGTAGGTAGACATGCCATGGTGAAGGGATTGCTTTGTGCTCAGATCTTTGTTTGCTGCTTTAATCCAGCCGTAATACTGAGTAAAGTAAGGACTGAGAGTATATTACATTGAATGAAGTTTGGAAGAAGGCTACTATAAGACGAAGTTGTACTTATAAGCCCTTTGGCATGAACTACTAACATGTATGGATTGCCAAGGCTGCTGCTCAACGCTGTGAGTCGAAACGACGTAATCGCCCACGTCGATTTAATTTATCCTAAGCCAGATACAGAGCCGTTCATGTCGTCAGCCAGCCTTGTGGGTATTCAGGCGCGGTGAAATGAATGGAATGGTACCTGACCTGACCTGACCATGTGTCTTGCAAATGAAATGCGCGCGTTCGACTTACATCGATTGGCTGTGCTTGGCTGGTGCCCAAACGGGCTGTGAGTGAGTGTGAGTGTGACTATGTATGACTGGGAGCCCTCTTTCTGTCACCTTCTTTTCTATTCTGGCTATAGTTCATACTCCATACTGTGATTTAATTTGACTTCCATTGGTTTTCTGCTAAGCCCAGGACATGATGGTGTCAATCACAGATTTCAATGTGGCGCCTCACTGTTTGTCCACATCATCGAGTGACGTTAGCCCCTGCTAGGCTGCTAACTTTTTTCCTTCTGTCGCTGTGCCCGTGCCAGTGCAATGCAGTGGACATGTGCAAATGTGCTGCTACCGCTCCCAACACACCAGCCTCACGCTAACTGTAAGTACCAGTAACAGCACAGCACTCCGTATCTCTCACCCGCTATCAGCTGCATCGCCACATGTGGCTGGACTCCCCTGCCAGGGCACCGCACCCGAACCCGCCTAGCCTTCCCTTGTCGGGCTCTGCATCTTGCGAGTCCCTCCTAATCCATCCAAACCCATAAACTCGCATCTTGTCCAACCCTCTGCCTGGTAGCGGCTCTCCGCCATTTTCTGCGATTTCAGGATAGCTGCAAGCGCCTTTTGGGAGAGCCAAGTTCTGTGCAAGCCGACACCTGCGCTGGAATCTCCTTTTCTTCTCTCTTCACCGTATCGTCTCCCCGGCTTATCCAACAAAGACACCCCGCCACTTCGTTCGCGATAGCCTCCCCCCTTACAACCAGGGCTTCTACTCCGCCTCTCCTCCCGACATCTCGACGATCAACGCATACAAGACACACGCTCGACCATGAGCACGCCCAACGCTTCGCTTGCCCAGCCGGGCGGCATCACCGACCCTGCTCTGATCCAGTGAGCCTCTTCTGCTCCCGCTTCTGTTACTGCGTTGCTGGTGCTCCGGCTTCTGCTGGCCTCGCAACGCCCCTCTCGCCCGTGGGCCATGTTACTGACTCGCTCTTCTTGCTTCTAGGCTCGTCAACAAGCTTCAGGATGTTTTCGCAACTGTCGGAGTCAACAACCCCATTGATCTTCCTCAGATCGCCGTCGTCGGCAGTCAGTCTAGCGGCAAGAGTTCCGTGCTAGAGAACATTGTCGGCCGTGATTTGTGAGTCCTGCCATCTGGAAGCCCCCTATCTTGACCCTTTCCCAAAAACGGCGTCATGCTAATTGTTTGTCGGTAGCCTTCCCCGAGGTAATGGTATCGTCACGCGTCGTCCTCTCGTCCTCCAGCTCATCAACCGCCCCGCCCAGTCCAACGGCATCAGCCACGAGGACCTCGAATCCGGCGCCGACAAGGCCGCCAACCCGGACGAATGGGGCGAGTTCCTCCACTTGCCCGGCCAAAAGTTCTTTGACTTTGGAAAGATCAGGGATGAAATCTCTAGAGAAACCGAAGCCAAGGTTGGCCGAAATGCCGGAATCTCCCCAGCTCCCATCAACTTGCGCATTTACTCGCCAAATGTCCTTACCCTGACACTGGTTGACTTGCCTGGTCTGACCAAGGTCCCCGTTGGCGATCAGCCCCGCGATATTGAGCGCCAGATTCGAGACATGGTCCTCAAATACATCTCCAAGTCAAACGCCATTGTCCTGGCCGTCACCGCTGCCAACATTGATTTGGCAAACTCGGATGGTCTGAAGCTGGCGCGAGAAGTCGACCCCGAAGGTCAGCGCACCATTGGTGTTCTCACCAAGGTCGACTTGATGGAAGAGGGAACCGACGTCATCGATATTCTTTCCAACCGCATCATTCCGCTGCGCTTGGGCTACGTCCCTGTCGTCAACCGAGGACAGCGAGACATTGACAACAAAAAGGCCATTGGCGCTGCTCTGGAGGCGGAAAAGAACTATTTCGAGAACCACACGGCGTACCGCAACAAGAGCTCCTACTGCGGTACCCCCTACCTTGCCCGCAAACTGAATCTCATCCTGATGATGCACATCAAGCAGACGCTACCCGACATCAAGGCGCGCATCTCCAGCTCTCTGCAAAAGTACAGCTCCGAGCTGGAGAGCCTTGGCCCATCTATGCTCGGCAACAGCTCCAACATTGTCCTCAACGTCATCACCGAGTTCACCAACGAATGGCGTACCGTTCTGGACGGTAACAACACCGAGCTCTCCAGCACCGAACTGTCTGGTGGTGCCCGTATCAGCTTCGTCTTCCACGAGCTGTACTCCAACGGAGTCAAGTCACTCGATCCCTTTGATGTCGTCAAGGACCTTGACATCCGAACCTACCTGTACAACTCGTCGGGTCCCTCTCCCGCGTTGTTTGTCGGCACCACCGCTTTCGAGCTGATCGTCAAGCAGCAGATCAAGCGAATGGAGGACCCAAGTCTGAAGTGTGTGTCTTTGGTGTATGATGAGCTGGTGCGGATCCTCTCACAGTTGCTATCCAAGCAGTTGTACCGCCGATATCCCGCCCTCAAGGAGAAGATGCACAGCACCGTTGTTACCTTCTTCAAGAAGGCCATGGAGCCAACCAACAAGCTCGTCCGAGACCTCGTTAACATGGAGGCGTGCTACATCAACACCGCTCACCCTGACTTCCTCAACGGCCACCGCGTATGTACACCAGCATTTTCCCTGTTCCCCCTTTCCTTTGCCATTTTTCATCCATACGCTAACATGACGTGCGCGCATCTAGGCCATGGCTATTGTCAACGAGCGTCATAACCCCTCAAAGCCTGTGCAGGTCGACCCGAAGACAGGCAAGGCACTGCCAGCTTCCACACCCGCCCGAGCTGGCAGCCCGACTGTCCCAGAGGCCGATGGAAGCTCAAACGGTGGATTCTTTGGAAGCTTCTTCGCGGCGAAGAACAAGAAGAAGGCCGCCGCCATGGAGCCTCCGCCACCCAGCCTCAAGGCTTCCGGCACGCTGTCAGAACGCGAAGTCATCGAGGTTGAAGTCATTAGTAAGCTTTGCCCATATCATTTCAAGGAATTACCAATGCTAACTTATGCATAGAATTGCTCATCTCGTCTTACTACAACATTGTGAAGCGAACCATGACCGATATGGTCCCCAAGGCCATCATGTTCAACCTTGTTCAGTATGTTACCCTACCATGAAAACATGAAATCCAGAAGAGATATTAACCAGTTATTTATAGGCTCACAAAGGATGGCATGCAGCGTGAACTGCTGGAGAACATGTACAAGACCGATAGCATTGACGACTTGCTGAGAGAAAGCGACTTCACCATCCGCAGGCGGAAGGAGTGTCAGCAGATGGTCGAGTCTCTCGGCAAGGCCAGCGAGATTGTCAGCCAAGTGCAGTAGACGAAGAAGGCCAGACACGCATTTCTAGATTGACATGTTAGAATGATTGGGCGACTTATGGCTTTATGAGATGCATGACGCACGATGAACTCGCTCTCCCCCTTTTCCCAAAATCCCCTTTATTTTCTTCTTTTTCGATACCATCGGCTGTTTTCCGGAGGCTAGAGTAAATGAGTAATGAGTCCGCCCAGAAGAGAACGAGAGCTGGGGTGTCGGCAACGTGGGGGGAATATCAGGGTTTTACACTCGTCGGATAGCGGAGTATTTTATTGGAAGAGGCAGGGCTGCTCTTTTTGAGGGGGTCCGGGTTTTGGACTCTTGGGAGAGAGAGAGGCCTGCTTCTGTTAGGTATGTTGGGGGAAGGATTCTCTTTTTTTAGGCTTATAGCATGACAAATTAGAATAACTATTTTCTTTTTCTTAAAAATCATGAAATCCGTTCATATATATTCAGTTGTTTCGTAAACTCCTCCGCTTCGTGTTGCTTTGATGATGACTATAAAGACAGAAAGAAAGAAAGAAAGAAAGAAAGAAGAGGGGAAAAAAGAACATTATTCCTACGCATTTATGTGACTGATGTGGTGTGCAAGCCCATGTACTTATACGTGATATCAAAGTCTGTTGTCACAGTTTGGAATCGCCTCCTCTTTCTTTCAAGACTATCGCCCCATTCTCCAGCTCGTACTGGCCCCCATTCTCCCACCCAACCCACTCCTTCAAGATGTTCTCTCCTCCATAGCCGGCTGCCAAAGGCTCTCCTTCATAGCCTCCTCCTTCTCTGTCAGCGGCTGAATAGCATGGCGTGTCACGCAGTGTCACCGCCGGCCGCTGATCGCCTTCCCTGTCAGGCTGCGACTCCAGCTCCTTGTAATGCAGCACAGGGACGCAGCACGCATCCGTGCCATCGAAAACAGCCTCCCACTCGGTGCGAGTCTTACTCTTGAACGTCTCCGCGAAGAGCGTACGTAGACGAGGCCAGGAAGAAGAATCGTGGCGCTTAGACTCCCAGCCCTGACCATGTAAGCCGAGGCCCTTGATGAGGGCTTGGAAGAATTGGGGCTCAAGAGCACCGACGGACATGTATTCGCCGTCGGAAGTCTCGTATGTGTCGTACCAGGGGCAGCCGCCATCGAGAATGTTGTTGCCTCGCGGGTTATTGCCCAAAGGCGTTTTGAGGGACATGCGGGGGAATGACGCGAGATAGGAGCTGCCATCTACCATGTTTGCTTCGACAACCTGACCCTTTCCAGAAGCGTGCCGTGATATGATGGCAAGGAGCACGCCCTGAGCAAGCATGGCGCCTCCGCCTGCAAAGTCGGCCAGGATGTTCCATGGGGGGAACGGCTTCTCGCCCTGCCTCCCGAGAAGTGCGAGGACCCCGGACGCGGCTAGATAGTTGATGTCGTGGCCGGCCATGTCGGCGTACCTGCCGTCGCGACGAAATCCCGTCATGCGGCCATATATGAGACGCGGGTTGATGGCGAGTAGCTCATCTGGACCAAGGCCAAGCTTCTCCAACACGCCGGGCCGGAATGGGTCAATGAGAACGTCAACGTGCTTTGCGAGGCGCTTGATGAGGGCCACACCGCGAGAGTTCTTTAGGTCAACGATGATGGATGATTTATGGCGGGCAAGCATATCGGGGGTTGGCACTGCGCCTTCGGCATTGGACGGAGGCCTGTCGACGCGGAGAACTGAAGCTCCGGCATCGGCGAGGATGAGACCTGCAAAGGGACCTGATGAAGGTTATTAAGGTGATTATAAAGTTTAAGATGGTAGATAGAAAATAGGTAATTATTAAAATGAGAGCGCGATGAGCGAGGTCCGTATAACGGGTGAATTGTGTGATGAAGCGAAATGGTGGTGAGAAGATGAAAAGATGTGCTTACCAGGAGCAAGACCGGCAAACTCCAAGACTTTGATTCCCTTCAAAGGAGGGGCTGAAGCTGCTGCCGCCATGATTGCAGTATTGATGGCAGCGCCTCTGCGAATCTTAGAGATTGATGCCGGGTCTGATATACTTCTGGATCTTGTCAGAAATTAATTGGGCGGATGAGATGAGCTGAAACCGATGCGGCGGGCGGGCCGAGGTTTAGTGTGTGGGGTAATAGCCGATTGGCCGTGGGAATCATGTTCCGTATAAAGCAGGGGACAGTGTTATTATATGATTGTATTAAAAAGGTTTGTGGTATTATCAATAATCGTTTTCAAAGAATTAAGTGAGGAAGAGGGTGATTGGATCGTAGCAGCATTTCCATAAATTTGTCAAACAGAAAAGGTTAGAGTAGCGACTGTGTAACATTAAGTCGACGCAAGTTGGGGGATGTTGTACTGTCAGCCAGAGAGTTGATAGCCTCTCGCTTGAGAACTGTTCCATCTCGCTCTCAGGGCTTGGATTTCTTCATCCAGTTTGATCCCCGTGCTGGATGATATCTGGCGGAAGCATGATATGAGCGACTCTTGCTGCGACGGATGCGTCATGTCCCTAGCAATCCACAGCAGCCCCGCGATGAGAATAGGATCCCACTGCTCCGCGAAATCATTGCGCGTTGCGGTTCCGGCGATTTGTTGAGCATGCCAGCTCAGCGAAGACAGATGACGCTGGCGGCTAGATAGTCGCAGAAGCCGGGGTTTGCGTAGGAGAAGAAGGCGGGATGATATGTGATAGACAATGTTACACTGCAGCGCAATTGAGCTAGTGTAGACGGGTATCGGAAACGAGGAATCGTTGTCAGCATCGATTTGGCCAGCTTCAACGCTGCGTATTTCCAGGATAGGCTGCATTTCGACCGGGCGGCTGTGGTACCACTGCTGGCAATTTGACCATAGAGAGGACCATTTCGACGAAAAGTATGAGCCTGCAGTTGGGGACATGGGTTCTTGAGTTGCCGACATGTAGAAAGGTGGTGAGGTAGAAACAATATTGCTATTATTGTTGCTATTGAGTAGTTGGAGACAGCTGGCGAGTTGAATAAGACAGGCATTGTAGATGGACTTTGTCGATAATGGAAGAGTACGGTCCGCTGGATCGTGATTCATGGCGAATCCCAAAGACGTCAGCGGTGGTTGATCTGTCAACAATGACGCCGCCAGGTCTTTTGAGCAAGAGTGTATTAGTCAAATGTCCAACTTGGGAGACTTTCTGTAATAGCAGATCATGGGCAAAGACGAAGAACTAACCAATCCTAGAGTGAAATCGCAACAAGGTTTCGAGCGGCTCTCCAAACCCTGAAAAGTTGTTGGTATTCCTCGTGGACTCATCCGATTGGAAAAAAGAGAGCCTTCTCCATTGAGAAGGATTTAGAGTGAAAACTTCTCCCAGGGCCAGTAGCGCCAATCCAATCCGCCTCACCCTTGGCTCTTCAAGAGCAAGAGACGGGTCGGTATCCCGCTGAAGCACTGCAGGTCCTCCATATGCCGAGTTGGACCTAGCTAGCTGGATAGAAGCAGCCGACGAAATCGCAGACAAGATTGACCGTCGTTTCTGTGCAAGTAGCATGATTTCAGTCCCAAAGGAAGATCCTACGTCGCCTGCTTCTATCCACGGCGCGAGGTTATACTGAAAGTGAAGCAGGGTGGCAGTTTCATTTTTCACAGAAGCTGCATGAGTAGTCGTAAAATAGTCTTTCCACTCGGATTGCGGTAGATGAATGGCCGCGAATGGAGAGGCCGTTTTTGACTGAGAACTCGAGCTGCCGATGAAACTTTCCAAGATGTTCTCGTCTCCAGGTCCGAGGAGAGACCGCGGTCCTTCAACATGCAATGACAGCCCCTCATCTTGAGCAGATACCTGGACCTCAGTCGACCGTATCGGAGCCTTTGATGAAGAATTGGTGTTCACAAACTTGCATCATCTCTTGTAAGTAGCCGTTTAACATGCTTAGCGATATGATAAGTCAAGCCGATTAACTCACCCTCACGTTGGAGTAAGATGCAGGTTGCTCTGATGAGGAACCTCCTTTTTCCTGGGCACCAAGCTTTGGGCCTATGACAAAGGTAAGATCCGGGTATTTACAGACAACATTTCTCTCCTGGCAGCTCCCACATTGGGGCTTGCCTTCATCACCTGAAACCAATTAGCAACTGCTTAAGAGTCCAGATTCACCATATATTGAAAGTAATGAGACAAGAATCTAATGAGACACGTAACAAAAGATTTAAAAAGAGAGGAAACATACATTTTCGTCTTCGCTTCCGGCATGAGAGGCAGCCTGTGCGGACTCTCCTTTTGGCGTCTGGGATATTCCGAATGACAGGCATTGCATCGTTTCCGAATATCCAGCAGCGCTACGTCACGATGCACGGCATTGTAGCTCCGCTCACTTCTGAAGCAGCAGCCAATAGCGAATTGGATTCGGCAAGACTGACGCCCACGAGATGTACAGCAGCTGATGGGAGTTGGAATTGGAATAACGTCGAGTTTGGCTCGCTGACTGTTCTTTCGTACTTGGCATACAGAAATCGTTAAAAGCCGATGTTCTAGCGCCCCGCTACTGGGGTGCATGTCGTGTGGGGCAGCCCCGTTAATTGTGCAGGCATTATTGCCAATTAGGGTTAGATGGATGGATAGGCGGCAGACTGGGGCGAAAAAAGCGACAGCTGTGTTAAGTATTTGAATTTATCGTCTGAGTTGCTATGCTTGCCAAGTGGAGGCCAGCGTCCAATTTATTATATAATTATAGTGTAGTTGATCAATAAATTACGGCTGAATCAGTTTGAAGAAGGTAGCTCGCCAGCCGATCCTCACTCATGGTCTTCACAACTTCGTGCAAAAGTCAAGGCATCCCCCAAGCAATATCACGTTATGATTACGAACTGGAGGATGCAAGATGAAGATCCAGTAACTTTATTGCCGATGCCGATGTCGTTGCAGGTACTCCGGTTGCGCTAATGACATCGAGCCAGTTAGTCCGTCACTTTTAATCGTCAACGAGGTTGGTCGATTGACGGACTCCATGATGTTTGTGGCATCTGCTCAGCATGCTAATACGCCCACAATTCACATTCACATTGGAGACACGAAGCAGTTTGGACCGATGGCTGTTGCAGATCAGGTTAAGAATTACAAGGCGCTCTTCACCCAACAACGCAAGCACAGCCTTATTCAAAGGATTGAGGGAGCCGGGCAAGGGGAGGACAAAAAACCGAGACCGAGAAGATTTCAAACACCCACGAGTTAAATTATATACCTATAAAGGGAGTAACTACTATATCTATATTTTATAGATAACTACTATTATATTTATATTTGTTTAGTAACTACTACTATATCTATATTCAGCTATTAACTACTACTATATTTATATTTATCTAGTAACTACTACTGTATTTATATTTGGCTACTAACTGCTACTATATTTATATTTATCTAGTAAAGCTATTATATTTATATTACTGAATGTATGTACTTAATCATTTGCGGTCTCGCTTTTTCTATCATCCGCTTGCTGGGCTGATTAACTTCGTCTTGGCCGCAAATCATCGCGCATGTCAAGTGACTCCACTTCAAGCTAGCTACCTACCTAGTAGTAGTTCTCCTCCTCGCTCTCCTGCCTAGTCTTTTCTCTCTTCATCTTCATCACAATTCAGATTTCAGTCACCAAGCTTGCTTTCTTGCAGTTGAGCTCAGTGCCTTTGGTCCCTTGTGTGTTTTCTCTCCTTGCTTGCTTTGTTCATTCGTGATCCTTTGCTTGATCCCTCACAGCGCACATGGCGATGTTCATGAATGGGCGCGTGGATATTTATACATGTCCGAGATGAAGACTGTTTACCGTCGCGATGCGTACTCAGAGCAAATGCACCAGCGGATCACAGATGAATGGGGCAGAAGCTATGGCCAGAAAGCAACCCCAGGATCGAACATGATTTTGGTCGATGTGCAGGAAGGCGCAGAGCAGAAGGTGGGATATTCATACACTGATCCGGGTAACGCGAATTTCATCCTTGCCTTGGTCTCGCGCCTCGCAGCCTCCACCCCCTTGTACTCAGTGCAGTCGTTTATGGAGCATCCAGAAGCAGACCCCTCTATCTACGCGTGGGGTCAAATCCTTGTCATCACTGGATACAAGCAGCAGAAACTTTTGCTCGAGGAAAAAGCTTTCGAAGCTGTCGTGCGCAGAGATTCCAGGTGGTATTGTGTCTGTCCGTACCATCGATGATTCGCCAAGCCACTAAGCGGAGGTCGTCATCTGCGATCTTGCACGATCGAATGGACCTGGCTTTCTGAGGGATCTCAAGAGACTGGCAGTAATGACGGCACGAGCACAAGGAATGACAATCCTTGTTGGACAGGAAGCCATGTTCGCGGTGAAAAATTCGGCCATCTCGGAGTTATATAATTACCTCAAATCTCGAGACAGTATCGTCAAGGTCTCCGGATAGAAGGTTGTTTACACCCACTGTTTAATACCTGGACATGGTCAAACTACTTGCCAAAACAAAGTCGTCTGCAGTTTCTGCCAGGGAGACCATGCAGGACGTCACTGCAAGGAAGCATAGCCGTTCAACCAAGCTACCTTTGCCAATGTACCCGAAGTTGATTACATCTTTCGGCCTATCTTCTCGAGCGGCAAAGTAGAGAAGGGACAGACAGTCAAAAAGGTCAAGCATCAACGAGTCCAAGCCAAGAAGGAATCAGCAGCCAACTACCACGCCAAGGAAGCTCGCAAGCTCATACAATCTTTCTACAGCTATGATAAGCCAGCCGATGCCAACAAGAGCCAAGATGGCTCTATTCCTCAGATTCCGTTGGCTTCTATATGTCTTGGTGTAATGAAATAAATAACATCAGTCACTGTCAAGCGGAGGACAAAAAAACCAAGATCGAGAGGATTTCGAGCACCCATGCTACTGCTACTACAGCTATATTCCTCTAGTTGTTGCTACTAGAATTATATTTCTCTAGTAATTGCTACTTGATGAATTGCTTATGCGAGCCAGGTTTGTCCTTCGTGATGGGAGTAGACTCAGGTGCCTCGGGGTTGGCATTCATGAACGATCGAAGCTCGAGTGCATAAGAGTGGACTCGGACAATTTTCTTGTTCGGCATTGCAGACTTCAAACGCTCCACAGCATCGCCCACCTGCGTATTTTGCGGCGCTGTCCAGACGACTATTGACACGGATTTTGGCGCTGGGGCTGGGGCTGGGGCTGGTTCAAGCTGCTTTGCCGGCCGCAGCTTGCTGAAAAGAGTTCAAGTAACGGGACACATCGACTTCACCCTATCTGCTAATCACCGTGCACACGGTGATGTGCATGATTGGGCACGAGAAGCTTTGTACGTATCCGATATAAAGATGGTGAACAAGAAGAACGGCTACTCGTCCATGATCTATCGATGGGTTATCGATGAATGTCAGAGAAGCCATTGACAAACCGCTGAACTTGCGACAAACATGATCTTCGTCGATGTTGTCGATGGACAGGAGAGGAAGCAGAACGCATCCTACGTGAATCTGACCAACGCTCGCTTCGTTACCGAACAGGTGTCCGGCCTGGTGGCATCAGCACCCATGTTCTCCGCCAAATCCTACATGGATGACCGGTTCGACGTTGGACGATACAAGCGCAAAAAGGGCAAGGACAAAGCCCAAGACCGTGAAGACCGTGAAGAGCACATTCAGCGGTTCCTGAGATCCTACGAATGGGGCCGGATCCTCATCATCACTGGGTACCGTGAGCAGAAGCGCTTGCTGCTGGAAACTCTGGCTGAGCTGCCAGAGGCTGAGGTGCCCCCTGGATTAGTATCTGTCCGAACCATCGACGACTCACCCAGCCATCAGGCTGGGGTGATGATTTGCGATATGGTCATGGCCGACAGGCCCGGTTTTATAATGGAAGACCAACGCTTGGCCGTAATGACAACGAGGGCACAGGCACTCACAATCATCGTCGGCCGAACGGACGTGATTCAGGGAAAGGACGCTCGGACTTTGCGCACTATGCACGACTACCTTAAAGACCGAGATGCGATTGTCAAGGTCTTCGGCTGGAACGAGTTCTGCGGCGTTTGTCTGCTCCCGGGCCACCGGCAGACTGCCTACAAAACAGTCGTGAATTGCGCCATCTGCAATGGAAAGCATGCCGGTCGTCGATGCCCCAAGATTGGAGATAGAACTTTTGCCGACCTTTGCCTGTTTGAGAACGTTGCCCCGTTGGATGACGTCCATCGAGCCGCTTTTGCCTCAATCAAACATGGAAAACTCCCGGAGGGAGTCAAAAAGATGAAGGCATATCGGAAGGACCAACAGGAAACAGCTACGCAAGACGCTCACAAAGCGTATATGAAGGCGATCACCACGGCGTACCACGACTACATCGATGAGAAGAAGAAACCGGAGGTCAAGGATGAGTCTATCGCTGGACCATCTGCACAACGCGTTGAGAAGGGCAAAGGACCTCAGCAGGAGGCACCCATCGTCAAGGGACCTACTCCTGTCGCCGGGCCATCTACAGAGCGCGTCGAGAAGAACGGAGGACCTCAGCAGAAAGCACCCGTCGCGAAGGGACCTGCTGTCAAGCAATCTCGAGCAAAGGCACCTTCGTCATCGACCGTCGGTCCATCGAAGCAGCACAACCAGAAACGCAGAGGATCGCGGCAGAGAGCACCAGTCGTCAAGGGACCTACCGCCAAGCAATCTCAGGCAAAAGGTAAAGGTTAAGCCGTGAAGAGACCTTAGCCGACGACGAGCCTCCCCATCGATTGAGCGGCCCTGACCACCGAAGCTCGTGCGAGGCTGACCGTCGCCAAGGGTTAGGCCATGGAGGTCCCTCCCGAGGCTGATAAACCTGAGACTGCTGAGAGAAGGGGACATAAGGAAGGAAGCAGGATGGATGGAACTAGGGCTGTGGACTATCGTGAGTGCATTACACAGGGATTGAGGATTTATTTGTTGGTATGTTAGAGTTTTTCCCCTTTCGATATATGTTTGTTTGTTTGTTTAGCGTTTTGTACCGGTTTTACGGATCGGAAGGTTATTTCCCTACTATATCTATATTTCCCTACTATATCTACATTTCCCTACTATATCTACATTTCCCTACTATATCTACATTTCCCTACTATATTTATATTTCTCTACTAGCTACTACTATGTTTATGTTTTTCTAACAGCTGCTACTATATAAAGTTCGGGCGCTACGGAACAACAACCTGACGATGCCGTCAATCAAGTAGAGGGCCTGAAAATCACCGAGAATCCGCACAAAGGCAAAAAATGCTACAACTGCTTGGAGATGGATCACATCGCCAGAGTTTGCCCGAAGAAGCGAGTTCGACGCAACAGTATGTTTTCTCACTGTCTTTTCACATTCTCGACTCTAACCAAAAATCTATAGAGAAACAAAACTGATACTACTACGCAAAAAATGGAAGGCCTTGCACTTGCAGAAAATCCATTCAAAGGCAAGAAATGTTATAACTGCCGCGAAATGGATGACATTGCCAGAGTCTGCCCTAAACCATGGCAAAATCAGTGAAGACTCTCAGCGTCTCTGTGACCCAATCCACATGGGAAGAATTACCTACGTCGGCAAAGATTTCACATCCAGGGCCGACTTGAATGGTACGCGAGGGAATATAATACTGGAGATCCAACATGTTTATTCTACTTCAGCTCTACCAGATAATATTCAGAAATATACCGACTCTGCGAGGTTTTCACAGCCCCAAGGAGAATATCATGAGCTCGTTGTGGTTCAGGATAACCGCACAGCGATAATAACGATTTTAAAACAGATGCCGAAAAAGCATTAAACATGATCAATCGCATCATCCAACAGGTAGACGACAAGCCTGGGGGTTCATTTATTGAAAATGGCGAAGGCGACAAATGTGAAACTCTGGCAACCCAAAAGCAAGTCGACGGCGTACAAGGCACAGAAGCTAACACAAATATTATTCTATCTACAGTTGACGACAAATACCCCGATAATGACGGAGGATTTGAAGAAGATGAAGATGGAAATAACGAAGATGCGGCTGGCGATAATAAATCTCGTCGACTTAGCGAGTCGACAGATACCTTACGCTAGATGAAACAGAGACAACTGAAACCGTCGAAGAACTTCAAGTACCTCCGCAAATGGTGCAAGGGCAAGTGTAATTGCCCCATGTCTGTGAAATTTGCATTACTGACCTTAGGGCGACAGTGATCTGGGTGGATTTAGGTACTTGCCTCAAGATGGAGTGGAATACCTGGAATAAGATCCGACCAATATGGTGGATGTCACAGTCGCTTTCAGTGCATTTCGACTCAATGAAATCCGAAGGCCAGAGTGGTTCATCATGTTGATCGTATGCAAAGCGTCCAGATGTTGTTCGTATCGCAAACCGAGAAAGCGCAGCATCAGGTTTAAGGATCTCCAGTCAATGGCTCCTGATGGATGTTCTTGGTATGTATAGTGCTCTCCATGTTGAAAAGATTTTGCTAAATACATTTACAATAGACATACTCTTTCCAAGTCTCGATCGAATTCGGAGCAGGCCTGTCGACGCCGCCCATTCAGAGTATCAAGGTTTAACAAAGGCTGAAGTTGCGCATGCCTGGAGCAGAAACTGAATTGCCCTGCGCGCGTTCTGGATGACTTCTAGCATTGAATCTCTTTTTGCTGACGAATATGGGCCACAGACCATGCACCACAGGCAATAATGGAGCCACCACCCTCTCGGGCGCCCCGTCAAGTAGAAGACATTACCGAAGAAGTGATACATACTGTGAAAACACCTCAATTGTCGGTTTTTGTAGGTAGTTAGGTGCTCATATTAGTAAATGTATATACGTATTTATTTTGCGTGTTGACTTTCCGGAACTTGGGCCGCCAGCGATGAAAACTTTACCCGCTCTGGTTTCCAAAAGTGACTGGGCCGCTAGAATATAGCTATAGAAGCAGATACTTCTTCTTCTTCTTTTTTTTTTTTAAAAAAAAAAAAAAAAACAGGTGTATAATTTTAACGTGTTGGTGTTCGAAATCTTCTCTCGGTGTTTCCGTCCTCCGCTTGCTGGCAAAGAAATAAGAAGATGGTAAGCAGTGGCTGATATTACTTACTTTATTACACTAAAGCACAGATCGTAAAGTTCTCAAAGGAAAAAAAAAGTAGGCATTAATTAAGATGGGTGTTTGTCAAAGGATATCGTGACTAATAGTACTCCGTTTCATTCATTACAAGTTGTGGCACATCTCTCATGCCAGCAGCCATTTCCCCCTTTTACAACTTCTCAATCTGCGACTCGTGAATATCTCTCTTCTCGTATTGCGCCGCCGAGCGAGCTTCAACGAGAGCAACAAGGCCAACCTCCTCCTGCACCTCTCTCATCAGCCGGGCGTCAATCTCGCCAGTGCGGCTCTTGAACACGCGGTCCATGTCCTCCAGCGTGGCGTTCTTGGTCTCGGGGAGGAAGAACCAGACGGCAAAGATGCCCACGACGAGGAAACCGGCGAAGAAGATGTAGGTTCCCCAGGCCCAAGCCTGAAGCATGGGAGGGACGAAGAAGGCAATGGCGAAGTTGTTGAGCCAGTTGCTCATGGCACCAATGGAGGCACCCTTGGCTCGGATGGAGAGGGGGAAGATCTCGGAGACGAGAGTCCAGGAGACAGGGCCCCAGGTAGCTCCGAAACCAGCAATGTAGACCCAGATAAGAGCTAGAAGAGTACTAGTTAGTTAAATGTCCTTTTCCACCTTTGGTGCTTGAAAAGATGATAACTTACCGACTGCTACCCAACCAGCAGCGACGTGGTGAGGCCAGTCGTGGCCGAACTTAGCAACAATGATACCAACAATGACCATGCTGACAGCCATGACAATGGAGCCAACGAGCAGCATGGGCTTTCGTCCGACCTTGTCAATGATCAACTGCAAATATCGAGTCAGTTAGCTGTTCATACAAGGCAAATATGTGATGAGGACTTACCATGGCGGGCACAGTGCTGACGATGAAGACGACTCCGGTAACACCAGTTGCCAACAGAGCAGTAGTGCCTCCAGTCAAACCCAAAGTGATGAAGATGTTGGTTGCGTAGTAAATGATGGCGTCAATTCCACTCCACTGCTGGAAGAACATGATGAAGAAACCAGTCAAGACTCGCTTGATGTTATCCTTAGAGTTGAGGCACATGGCGTACTGCGCAAACTGTTCAACAAAGGCATTGCTCTTCTTGCTCGCCAGCTTGGGCAGGTCGCGCTCAAAGACTCGCTTCTCGAAGACGCTCTCAGCCTTGATCTCAAGGTACTCGATCTGGACAAGCTCATCGTCAACGGGTAGCTTTCGCATCCAAGCCATGGTCTTCTTGGCCTCCTCGTCGCGGCCAACCTTGACAAGCCATCTGGGCGAGAAGGGCATGAACCAGATACCGATAGCGAGGGCAACCGCGGGAATTCCCTGGATAATGGAAGGCAGTCTCCAAGCGAGGTTTGTCTGGCCCTCGCCGGTTCCACCAATAAAGTTGCTGCAGTATCCGACCCAGAAAGAAAGCATGATGCCGAGAATAGTGGCGAACTGGTAGAAGGACACCAACAGACCTCGCATCTCGGGTGCAGAAAGCTCAGCGTTGTAAAGAGGGCCGACACCACTGAAGAGACCGACACCGAGACCAGTGAAGAATCGGCCGGCATACAGGAGCGAAGAGACGCCCTCGTGGGCACCGACGTAGAGGTAGCTACCCAGGATGACCCAGAGACAGGCGATGAACATGGTGTACTTTCGGGAGATGATCTCGCCCAGGACACCGGCTGACAGAGAACCAACGATACCTCCCAGCTGGAGGACTGATGTGAGCCAGCCGGTAGCTGAAGACGAGCCGACGACAGCAGGAAAGTTATCCTTGAAACGGGTCATGACCAGTGACTGGCCCAGGACACCCTGCTGGTAACCATACTCGAAACCACCCAATCTGTAAACAAGATCACAGTCAGTCAGTACATATTTATATATATAGCAACAGTCAAAGTCAGCCAGAAAGATGATTGTTCAAAACTCACGATGCAAAAAAGGCAATGAAGAGGACCTTGGGGTTGTTCCGCAGAGACTGCCACATTGTCTTCTGGGCCTCATTGACACGTCGTGCCGGCTCCACGGCAGCAACGCCGTTGGGAGCAATCTCAATATCCGTAGAATCGGTGGACATTGTGAAAGTCTTGGTCTGCTGGGTATATAGCTTGAGAAGCTGTTGAGGGGAGGTTCGAGTCAAGTCAAACAAAAGGGTGGGAGAAGCCCCGGATTTAAATGCAGCCCTCCATACTCCGGATTTTCACCCTGTTTACCCCATGTTTCCCATATTTTAAACTGCCACCTCGTGGTTGCGAAAATCTGGAGCCCCCCATACGAATCATGTCCCGGTCATCGGTGGGGAAAGGCGAGTGAACCCGCGTGTTCTCGAGGAGAATCTGGGAGAGTCGCGGGGGGTCGTAGCCTCTGTCCCCTGATTTGGGAATAGCCTCGCCCGCGCTGCGAGTGCCGAGCGGCATCCCGATTGGCTGCGTTGCACTTCGGCTGTTGCCCGTGGCCTTGCATGTGGCGATGGCTTCACTAGGGCGGCTAAAGAGAGCCATGTCGGCCGCCAGTCCCGTTGCGGCAGTGTAGCCTACGAAAATACGCGCTTTTCGATGCTTGTCGCCATCCTCATGCTGACATGGGGGGAACCTTGACTGACTCGATGCGACGCTCATGTCATGTGCCCGGCGCAGAGAAACTAGAAACTAGAAACTCGAACCTCAAACCACCGCCATTGAAGAAAACGGGTGCTTTGTTCCGCAAAAACGGGCAATTCGTGCCGTTAGTTTTGCTACTAGCCCCGCGCCTCTGGAGGTTGGCCGGGTTTGCGACTCTGAATTTGCGGAGAGAAGCGAAAAGCTCTCCAAGCATCTGGATTTGATCGATCCCCTTGTCCATGGTTCCACTTGAGCTGCTCACCCGAATGTTCTCCAAAATTTCCACGTGGAGAGCCGAAATTTTTTTATTCTTTCCTTGTTTTTTCCAAATTAAAGTGAATACGAATCGTTAGTGGTTCGATTCTATTACTTCATCCATTTGTCTAGTTGGTGGATCTTATTCTCTTCTCGGCCCCCAAAACCGCATCTGACCGTCAGAAGCCCGAATTACTTTACTTTAGCACAATCCAAAAGTCACGCCAGGAATCCTTGATATCAGACCAGGCGGCAGGGAGGTGGACTCGAGCAAGCAGGGAAGAAGAAAGGAAAAGAAAAAAAAAATTCAAAGCCAATAACCACACCCACACCCAATGGCCACTGGCAATGGAAGATCCAACGACTAACCATGTTGACGGGGACGCCTTCATGTCCCCGACCTCGCTCTCTCCCTTTGACGATTACGCTGCCAACCCCAGGTATATCGAGCTTCAGGAAGAGCTGCGAGGCCTGCTCTTTGCTGGAGTGAGTCTTGACCCGAGTAAGAGCGCAACTCCCGAGCCGGCCGATGAGACAGACCATGACCGAGCGTCGGTGCCGTCCTCAAAGAGCCTTGACTTCTCGCGGGTGTCGATCCCCAAGATGAGGCTCGTCAAGTACCTCAAGAACTGGGTCATAGAGTGCTCGCCGTACCTCGACAAGTTCGACGAGGCCCGCCACTTTGGCATCCAGGTGCCCCTACTAGCACAGAGCTCGCCCGGCCTCTTCTACGCCGTGCTCGCCTTCTCAGCGCGGCAGATGGAGAGAAAGGCCTGTCTGGAGAAGAGCTACGACAGCCTCGAGTTGTACCAGGAGAGCATCCGGCTGCTGGCACCCGGATTACAGGCCAAGGACCCCAACATGCTCGTCACGGCGTGCATCCTAGCCGTGCTGGAGCTCATGTCCGGCAGCCCTCGCAACTGGAGGCGGCACATTGAGGGCTGTGCCTCGCTCTTCGCCTTTTACGAAGTCACTGGCTTCTCGGGCGGTCTCTTGCAGGCCGTCTTCTGGTGCTACGCTCGCATGGAGCTGTGCGGCGCCATCATCTCCGGCGGCGCAGAGAGCACCGTCCTCAGCCTGGACAAATGGGTTCCCCCCGTGCCCGAAGGGCTCGGCACTTCCAAATCCCAGGCTGAGGACTTCGTCAAGAGCATCTTCTACCATAAGGGCCGCGAGACGCCCGACATGCACGCCAACTGGGCCGTCTACCTCTGCGCAAAGGCCTGCGACCTCATGTATCGCCAGGTCAGGCTCGTCGAGCTGGGCGAGCCCGACGAGACCGACGATCGACCATTTATCGACCGGTGGCGCCGTCTCTGGTCCGAGCTGCAGTTCTGGCGCGACACGCGACCAAAGTGCCTCCTGCCCATCATGACCACGGAGGCCAGCGAAAGCCAAATCTTCCCCATCATCCTCTTTGCCCACTGGGCGGCCATTTCCAGCAACCAGCTCTACCACGCGGCGTGTATAGTCATGCTGGAGATGAGGCCGCCCGGCGAGACGTTGCCCAACACGCTCGAGTACTCGGCCGTCTGGCATGCCCAGCGAGTATGTGGCATATCGTGGACGAACCCCCACCGCGGCAACTTGATCAATGCGATCCAGCCTCTTTACATTGCAGGCAGGCTGTTGACGCATCCGAGAGAGCATCTCGAGGTGGCTCGGCTGTTCAAGATCATCGACAGAACGACGGGTTGGGGAGCCATATGGCGGTTGAAGGACTTGGAAGCGGAATGGGGGTACGAGTCGGGAGAGATTTTAAGCATGATTTGATACCCGGACATTTATCATGCACACACAGCATGGATTGATGAAGCATACGAAACGGCATGAGACCGTATGAGGCAACCTATGAATGTATATAAAGAAACGCCATGTATGACACTGAACCTTACCCAATTACATAACCTTATCTTACATGTACATAATAATTGATTCCACAATCTCATTCTTAACATCCTTTCTTTTTATTTAGTCCTCAGGCGCCCTCGCACAGCCGGGCACGAACCAATAATTCCCACTGTACACTGATGTTGCCAGCAAGAAGGAGAGGAGGCTATAGACACCCGCGTTCTCAAAGCTCCCGAGACCTCCCCTTGCCGATACCATGGTCCTTGCGGCATGGGCATGGGTAAATGAGACGTCGCTGTGACCCTCAAAATACTGCGACATGGATTAGCAGTTGCTCCGCCGACAACGGTGTGATACGAGATGCCTGCCAACTTACCGCTTCTGAACACAACTGCATAGCCAGCGTAATAGTCTGATACGTCGGCCGCTCTTCACCCTCGATTGCCCTCTTCATCGATTCGATACAAGCAAGCCGGTAGCGTTCTACCATAAAGTAACACTTGGCTGCCTCTTCCGGATCTTTCGTGTTGAGGGCGCGCCTGTGATAGGCTATGTAGAAAATACAGGCGAGGAGGCTAGGATATTTGATGGCAAAGGGGACATAGGATGATTTCATGCGCTTCATAACGGGAGCGACCTGGTCGCGGGGGAAGCAGATTTCATAGCCATACTTGAGAACCCAATCCAAGTCTTGATAATGAGAGACAAGGTCAGCGCATGTGTGTACCCGTTTAAGCAGTATAAGAAGTAAAAACAGAAGTAGTCCACAATATCGGGGCGCCGTGACATGTATGCACCCATCATGTAGGAGTACATGGTAGTGCAGTATGTAGGTAGCAATAGGAAATACTCCACAGGCAGATCGGAGTTGGGAGCGATAAGACACGGTACACGTACTCGTACATCAAGAAGGGGGTTGAGACGGCGTTGGGTGATTGGTGTTGGTGATTGGTGTTTACACTCACAGAAATTAAACGTTGCGTATTCGTCATCCGTCAAATCCCAGGCAAAGGCCCCGTTCCACACATCCCTCCTCGCATCGCCAATCATCTGCCTCGGGCAAGGCACCTCCGCATTCCGATCCAGGGCTCCCGTCTTTGGTGCAATTCTCCGAAAACCCCGGAAGAGCGCCCCCTCCTTTTGATCAAGGAACGAAGACTGCGGGAGCCGTGCTCGAACTGGCAGTGCAACCGCCTTCTTTGTGGAGGTGGAGTCCGGACTCTCGGACCGGGCGGGCGATTCCGCAGCCACGGCTGAAGTTGCAGTTGCAGTTGCAGATGATGAACAGCAGGCCTTGCCGGTCTTGCAAGACGCCTTGCGCTGGCGGCGCCGGGCATGGGAGTCCTTGGCTACATGGGACCGGATCTGGCTGATGCGTTTGGCTGAGGTAGATTCACTGGGGTGAGCTGTGTTGATGAATTGGAGCTTGATTACGGATGAGCTGGGCTTGATGACGGTGGTTGCGGCGGGGGAGGAGTGGACGGTCGAACTGCTGGAAGAAGACCGTGCTGACCGAAGAACAGGTGTCCTAGGAATGGTGAGAGATTGATGCAGCATGTCGTCGTTGTTGTCGTCCACTCTTTGGATGGAATTATGTATCATGTCCGGAGTCCTTCGTCACGAAGCTGGCAGAGACACTTGGCTTCTCGAGGAAGACCAAGTGGGAAGGTGTAGGACGGTAGATATGCCTGGCTGGGCTTGCTAGGGGCTTGCCCGCAGCCATTAATTCACTCGTACTGCAAGAGAAGTGTCAGAAGCCACTGGAAATAGCGTATGAATAAGCTTAAAGGAGCGTCACCTGTGATGTTTCGCCAGAGTTGAGGTTGACCGGGATGGCGATGTGGAAATCATAAGTACCGAGTTAACCGGGGCTGCGTTCCGGGGTTCGACCAATCGCGGGAGCTCAACTGAAGAGCTGCAAATTCCTAAATGGGACAGGGGTCTCCACTAATAAGGCCACTAACCCCCGGCTGACAAGTAGCGGTATGGGTTACTTTATGTTGAGCAAGACTCTGGCTGGAGATGGCGGTACCTGTACCTCATGTTGGTGATGCTCGTCAAAGCTCCTAGATTGTGCATCCCCAGCGTATAAGTACAAGGCATTTGACGCCTCCTCGACTCGCCAGACTTGATGAATTTCTCACTTTTGCCTCCCGCAACCACAATCAAAGCAACACGAGACGAGACCAGGCCAATACCAGCTCGATTACCGCTAGAAATAATGATTGAATGACTCGGGAACGCGAAGCCGCTCGCCTCGTCGTCAGCACAGCAAAACGAAAGCGAAGCCACACATCCAGCCGCTACCCGAAACCAGAATAGCCGCGCTGCTGCTTCGTCTAGCACTCTCAGGATCCCATTCCTTCGCTCAGGAGTCCCAATCAACCAATGCAAGGGGTCCAAGGGCCAAAAGCGGTCGGCAGAGCCGATGTTTGTCCGCGAGGCATCCGTGGCGCAGCGGCAGATGCTTCGCAAGCATTGAGGCGGCTTGCAGGAATGCGGTTGGCCAAAAGACACCGCCGAAAGGCTGATGCTGTATCGTCAGTGCCTCCAAGCAACTAAACTGACTTAGTAGGCTGTGACGTAACTGGCATAGCCACTAAACACACATCACACACTCACACCAGCAGTCGTGCAAAACAACAAATAAATCAAGGTTTCGCCTCGCTGATTCCCGTTTAGAAACCACTGACTCGCCATTGCTTCGTAATACCAAGCAGGTGCACAATCATTTCATCCTCTAGTCATGGGAAAAAGAAGCGAAAGTGAAAGTGGCTCAAAGCCGGAGCCGGAAGAATCTCACGGCGCACCGGCTGAGCTTCCGCAAGAGGTGATCCCCTTCGACCCGGTGCCGACATACGAAGAGTCGCGGTCAGGGCCGTCAGATTCTGCCTCCCTTTCCGTCTCCCATTCACTCTCTGCCCAAGTCTCGGCATCAACACCGCAGCCGCCGGCCGGAACCTCAGCCTTGGCGCCAACTGTTACCTCACCATTTAATTTCCCCACCGATGGCAAAGGCAAAGACGGCGCCGTAGCTGCACCTCCCCCCGTCTACAAGGTCGGGTCATCCAGTAGCAGCTCCAGCGCCGCCCGAACCATTGCCTTTCCTCAGATCAAACCCGATCCAGACTCGCCTTTCCTGGTGGCCTATGCCCCTGTTCTTCTCAGCTATGGGATTACGGAGGAGACATGGCGGTCGTTTCTGACCACTATCTCGGCCTTCCTGACGGCCACCATATCAGATCGCGCCCTGTCACATGCCACCGATGTAGCTGCTCACATTGGCCAAAACCCCAAAAACTTGGGCAGAAACGTTGCTGCCCACGCCAAGTCCATCGGCAGGAACGTGTCGGACAATGCCAAACGGGGCAACATCATAGGCGCTGCCATGGGCCTCATCGGCGGCACCATCTCACTGCCAATATCAACGGCCCTGGGCGTCGTGGGCACCACGCTTTCGCTCCCTGGCCAGGCCATTGGTGCTGTGACCAAGAGGCCGAGAACCCCCCAAGAGAGGGCCGCGACGTATGCGGCCGTTGCAAACGAAGAGTGGCTGCACATGCGCGGCTTGCACGCACATCTATTTGATTCCGCCGGATTGGCCCATCATTTGGGAATGCCGCTGGATACTTTGTTAAGCTTGGCTTGGGAGACTAAGGAGAGCGATGCTGGCAGACAGATGAGGGCACTGGAGCCGCATATTGCTGGGCTCGATGTTGACGAGGGGGGGATGTTGCAGCTGAAGACCCAAACGCTGTGGCTGGTGTTGATGCCTGGAAAGCAACCCTCTTCAAGTTGAATAGGACTGCGGGTGGAGTAATGGTTTTCTTATTAGTAGGGCAAGGGATATGGTTACATGTAGTTGGTTCTTTTTAGGACAGATCGATGTCCAAAACCTTTATTATAGAAGCACAAGCAATACATAATTGAAATTAGAATGACGTTGAAAACAGATGTAAACGATGTCGCAGCATCTTGGTGACGTAGTGTAAGACTTCACGTAGTCTTCATATTGTGAGCAGTTCCTCTGTATAAGGTAGTCCTCAGCTACCCTGAAGCCGCTTGAATATATGTACTCAACAAACTATCCAGCGTAGGATATCATCAATTATTTTCTGCATATATCTCCATGATTGCCGTTTCTCATTTCTCGACATATTCCAACCAAGTGGACTCGGAGATATAACCCCGGCAATTGCGTGATAAAAAGAGCATTGAGATTAGAGCTGCTCCCGGAGCGCCAACCGCGCTACACAAAGTCAAATCATTTGTTGGACTATATGTAAATCAGGAGAACAAGGAATCTTTCGATCGTGTAATGAGAAAACCAACCAGAAAAGAAAAAAGAGATATAAAATCTCCTGATGATTCTACAATTTTACAATGACAAACTTGCCACTCCGAAGCTGTTGTGGAGTCGGTGATACGACAAAGAACCCGGGCGGCCATCATACGAGCAATATACGGCAGGAAGCGCTGTTGGGCCGCTCCACGTGGGACGGGCTCCAGTGAGAACTCTAAGCTTGTGCTCGCTATCTACGGGTATCTATCACATCTCAACTCAACTATGGCGAGCTATTTTTTTTTTTTTAATCCTTTCAAGGCTGGGAGTATTTTTTAGCGGGAAGCAGCAATTCTTTACCCGACTCGCTCACGACTATTCTCTTTTCCTTTTATTTTCAGGAAATTTTGTTTAAAAAAATAAATAAAAAGGAAAAGAAAGGAATTATTTTTTAAAGAATATGATTGAAGAAGCGCCCCCCGCCGTCATACACGATGCGCCAACCGACTCAAAGACCCACGACGTTGAAGGTGTCGTCGAAGAAACCGCGGATACCCGTGTTTTGGTGAGACATTGAGCAAAGTCTTTGCGATGGCGTCAAACTTGTGCTAACAATGCAATGATAGACAAAACTCGGATACAAGCCCGTATGTTCAAGAACTATTCTTCGTTTTGCCTTTTAAGTGTAGCCGGAAAATCTCACACGAGGTTGTTTTTGCAGGTGCTTCATCGAACATTTAATTTGTTTCACAATTTTTCAACCACCTTTGGTATGCATCTCACTCAATCCCAACAAATCAGACAAGAAAAATCAAAAGATCAGTAACTCACACTCATAAACAGCTGCTTTGTACTTCATCGGCGGTGTCCGCGTCACCTTTTCAACCGGCATCGCCGCCGGCGGCAATCTCGCCTACTGGTGAGACTCATCCTCCTCCTCCCCATCGCGATGACAGCCTCATCCCCCTCATCCCCTTCGCGATGACAGCCTCGTCTTTTTACACGTACTCACGCCGATTCTCCCCTCAACAGGACAAGCTTCATCGTGACCTGTGTCTTCAGCTTCATCAGCGCCGCCGTCATTGCCGAGATATGTTCGTCGCTGCCGCTTGCTGGGTCCATCTACCTCTGGGCGGCTGAGGCTGGAGGGCCTCGATATGGACGCCTGTTAGGCTACGTTACGGCATTTTGGAGCACCACGGCCTGGACGACATTTTGCGCGAGTATGTTTTAGAGAGAATCAGATGAATAGTCGAGAAGCTGACAAGGATTACCGCAGGCAACACGCAAGGAGCTGTTAATTATATGCTGGCGGTATGTCTTGCAACGTCTATACCTCCTGGTGGCAATGTACAACTAACAACTGTGTAAATAGGAAATTGTTGTCTTCAACCTTGATTTCCCTTCAGATCCTTCCGATGTCAAGTTCCGTGCCGTCCAGTGGATTTGCACCGAAGTCCTCCTCGCTCTCGCAGCGATATGGAATCTTCTTCCCCGTGAGTATATATCTCTACCCTCCTCTCATTCTCAGTTCTTTCAAACTATAAAGTCGCATAAATCAAGAACTTACACGTCCCAAACAGCCAAATACTTCAAATGGATCTTCTACCTCTCCACTGGCTTCGTCCTCCTCGACTTCGTCCTAAACATGATCTGGCTGCCCATCGGCACCGCCCGTACGATTGGCTTCCGCTCTGCAAATGAAGCTTTCCTCACAACCTATAATTCCACCGGCGCCTCTCCTGGTTGGAACTGGTGCCTCTCATATCTCGCCACTGCCGGCATCCTCATCGGCTATGATGCTTCTGGTCATGTCGCCGAGGAGACGCGCAATGCCAGCGTGACTGCGGCCAGGGGCATCTTCTGGAGCACCGTCGTCAGCGGGCTTGGCGGCTTCGTCGTTGTGATCCTCTTTCTCTTCTGCACCGTAAGTTCTCTATGATGCCCATTGAATGAATATCGAGCTGTGTTCGCATCTGACATGCAATTTCTTCAAAGCCTGACCCCGATACACTTTTTTCCTACGGAAGTGTGCAGCCATTCGTGCCGCTATACGCCGTGATTCTTGGGCAAGGCGGCCACATCTTCATGAACGTAGTCTGCATTGTCGCCTTGTGGTTTGTATGTTTACTCCCCTTTCAGCATATGTTCTTCGCTCCATAACATCTCACGCTGACTCTTCTCACGATAGAACACCGCCATCGCCGTCCTTGCTGCGTCACGCCTCGTCTTCGCCGTCGCCCGAGACGGTGTCCTGCCCTGGTCATCCTGGGTCTCCAAGGTCGTCGACGGCCAACCTCGCAACGCCGTCATCGTCGTCTGGGTCGTTGCCTCCATCATAACTTGCACTATCCTGCCCTCTTCCGTGGCTTTTACCTCTCTCGTTTCCGCCGCCGGTGTTCCTTCAGCCGCAGCTTACGGGCTTATCTGCCTCGGCCGGCTCTTCCTCACACCAAAGACATTCCCCAAGCCAGCATGGAGCCTTGGTCGCTGGAGCAAACCTTTCCAGGCAATTTCCGTTCTGTGGAATGGCTGGGTCGTCGCCGTGCTTTACTCGCCGTATGTGTTCCCTGTCACGGGCGATACCTTTAACTATGCGCCCGTCATCATGGGCGCCGTAACCATCTTTGCCATTGTGTCGTGGTGGATCATTCCAGAAGATAGGTGGCTTCCCAGTCAGCGCATAAAGGAGCAGCTGCTGGCAGGAGAGTCGGCTGATGAAGAATGATTTTGAAACTCCTGAGAGGACGTTGATTACGAGTAAGATGGGCGGGTAGTAGTGAGTGTGCATCTAATATAGATACCCAGTAGATAGATAATGGACTTGTTTGAATTGGCAGACTGTTGAGTCACAATTACATAGATATTGCCCTTCATGAAGAGTGCCAAGCGGAGGTCAAAAAAAGCGAGACCACAAAGTAAATAAGTACATAAGCACTTCATCAACTCATTGAGTACTAGGTAGTGCTTTTGTAGAAAAACACCTACTAGTATTCAACCAGTATACGAATTTTACTAAATGGGTATAACAGCAGTTACTAGAGAAATATAAATATAGTAATACTAGGTAGTTATTAGGGAAATGTAGCTATAGCAGCTACTTCCCTTATAGACGTATAATTTAACTAGCGGATGTTCAAATTTTTCTTGGCCTCGGTTTACCTATCATCCGCTTGAGAGCCAGCCATGGTATATGTGATTCCACACACGCGTTGTCACCGCCGCAGAATATTGGTTATAACGGATATCTTTTTAAACTATCACTAACATCTTCGCTATGATGGATATCTCAACTACCGCTTGATATCAACAATGCCGTACAATCCATCCCATACATAAAAAAACACTCAATGGTAACCACCAGTCCCAAAACGCCAAACGTCACTTTTTCTAATCCATTACTTGAATCAAAAAAGAAAAAAAAACCATCGGAGGAGAAAAATTCGTGAAGAGTCGCTTAAGCCCACCAGTCACCCTGGTCGTGCATGGCCTCAGCGACCTTGACGAAGCCAGCAATGTTGCTGCCGGCAACCAAGCTAGGCAGCTCGCCCTCCTTAGCAGGGACGTACTTCTGGGCTGTTTCGAGACCGGCGAGGAAGGCGTTCTTCATGATGTCCTTGAGCTTATCGTCGACCTCCTTCTCGGTCCAGGTAAGGCGCTGGCTGTTCTGCGCCATCTCCAGACCAGACACGGCAACACCACCGCAGTTGGCGGCCTTTCCAGGGGCGTACCAAACGGCAGCCTGGCCCTTGTCCTTCCTCTGGGCCTCGAACAAGTCAATGGCCTCCTGAGTACAACCCATGTTGGATCCCTCAGCAACAACCAGGACACCACCGGCAACAAGGGCTTCAGCCTCAGCCTTGTTGATCTCGTTCTGAGTCGCCGAGGGTAGCGCAATGTCCACCTTGCCGACGTGAATCCAAGGCCTGGCGCCGTGGTAGTACTTGAACTTGTCGCCGTACTGGAAGTCCGTCAGGGGCCGTCGCTGGGCCTTGAGCGCGGCGATCTCGTTGATGTGCTCCGGCGTGAAGGATCCACTGTCGGGGGCGACGAGCGCGCCGTTGGAGTCGGACAGCGAGACGACGGTGGCGCCGAGCTCGATGCACTTGAGAGCTGCGTACTGGGCGACGTTGCCGGAACCGGAGATGGCGACACGCTTGCCGGCGAGAGAGCCCTTGCCGGCGTGCTGGAGCATGTGCTCGACGTAGTAGACGAGGCCGTAGCCGGTAGCCTCTGTTTTTCGAATCTCGTCAGTAACACAGATCTCTCTCTCTTCCTATATTGGAAAGTAAAGCGAAAGAAGAAGAAAAACTCACCAGGTCGAATCAAACTGCCGGCCCAGCTCAGTCCCTTTCCGGTCAAGACACCCTCAAACTTGTTCCTCGCCTGGCGGTAGGCTCCAAACATGTATCCAATCTCGCGGCCAGAGACACCAATGTCACCAGCGGGAACGTCGGTATCGGCGCCAATGTGTCGAGACAGCTCGCGCATAAAGGCCTGGCAGAAACGGCGGATCTCGTTGTCAGACTTGCCCTTGGGGTCGAAGTCGGCACCACCTTTGCCACCACCCATGCTGACTAGAGGTTGGATTCATGATTAGCTTTTTCTTTTCCCCTCTGTTTGCTGATTGTTATCAGGGAAAGGTGGTTGTGCTTACGGCCAGTCAGAGCATTCTTGAAGATTTGCTCAAATCCGAGAAACTTGAGACTATAGCCCTCTTTGTCAGCTCACATATTTCGCCTAAAACAAGACAAGAGAGGCAAACGTACATGGACAAGTTGACGGTGGGGTGGAATCGAAGACCGCCCTTGTATGGGCCGAGAGCAGAGTTGAACTGCACACGGTATCCCCGGTTGACGCGGAGCTGGCCTTTGTCGTCCTCCCAGGTGACGCGGAACTGAATAACTCGCTCGGGAATGGCGGCGACCTGCAGAGCAGTGCGGTATTCGGGGTGCTCCTTGAAGAGGCTGCTGTCCTCGAGGGTGCTGGCCAGCTCTGTGACGGGGTGTGTTAGTCTCGTATAAAAGACTCGACTTATTGCTGCATCGAGTTTTGCCGTTCATAGAGGGAAACTCACCCTTGTAGGCCTGCTCGAATTCGGGCTCGGAAGGAAGGTTAGACATCTTGAAGTGAGTGTGGATGTATCGGCGTCGGTAATCGGTATAGAGTTGATGTGGCGAGTCTATGTAGGTATCTTGTGTCGCGTGCTTCAAAGCCTCTCTAAGAACAATATCTATAGCAAGAGTTGCAAGACCCGGTAATCAAGAAATAAAAGAAGAAGAGAGAAAAAGCCAAACATCTCTACCGCGGGAACCAAGCTGCTCTTATATAGACAGTTATCTTCGCCTCCCTCCCAAAAGCCAAGGCCCAAAAGTTTCGCCATCTCGGCCAAACTCAATGGCCAAGAACCTCCATCATCGCTTCCCCCCATACTCATCCCACCCCCATGGCACGTTACGTCTCTCGCCAAATAAAAAAAATATCAGAAAGCCACAGGCTGGCGCCTCCGATAGTCGCTCAGATGGGCTTGCTTAGGTAGATGAGATTAGATTGGGAGAGGCGAAGGGGGGGCGTCAATCTATGACGCTGCTCGACAAACACCATAAAAAGGAAGAAAAAACACCCGAGATCTTTTCTCAACACGGTAAAACAGACAGAAAGGGACATCATCAATAATCGCTCACGGGGAAATAAGAAAGAATACGCCCCACGCCCCCAAAAAGCGCCATTTAATACCAAAGGGCTGAATATCCCGTCTCATAATGAGCGACTCGCCCGATGTATGCAACAGTTAGTGTCGGCAATATCAACTGGAATCAAATCACTAACACGGGTGTGTAAGGAGATTGATTCACGCTCCTATCAAATCAATAAAGTAAAGCATATCGATAATGAAATACAACCAACCAAAGACGAATCAAGGCAAAGCGTCAAAAAATCGACTATCATCTCCAGCTATCAATCCCTATCCGAGCGACCTCGCCGTTCTTGATTGGCCGCCGCCGCGCTGCCCGTTTGAAGATTCAATTGCGTCGCCGCATCGCCGCCGGCCAATCGTAGACTTTGGCTAAGATCCAAGCCCGCCGTTACCGGCATGCGGGAAGCACGCGAGCTAGTGAAAAGGCGATGATGCAGCCGAAAAATCAGAGGCTAGTCGATGCAAGGGTAGCGATTGGCTTAAGAAGTGCGGTTTGACATGTGCTTCAGTCTTGCAAGACATCTTCATGATACGAATGAGAAGAGCCTACCTATTTACACGTGTAATATTCAATTACTTTCTTATCTATATATAACACAAAATATACGGGAAGCAAACAAGATTGAGCAACGCATGCCACCATTCCACAAAAGCCCAATAAGCCCAACCAAGACGCCTCTATCAAGGGCAACACAAGATTGAAAAATATTTAGATAGCATCCTGGTCCCCATAATTTAGACATTGCCTGCTTCACACCACCATTCCTACAATATAACATACAATACCACCGAACCCAGCCATTGTGCCTATTTATCATGCAGTATTGCACAATAAAAGCGGCATTAGTCAGTCACCACTGTCAGTCCTCGTACAAATCAATTCAAATCAATCAATCAATCTCCCCGTTCCGGTTTCTCCCTATGGCCACCTCCAACCACCACCAAAAAGAACGCCCTGCGGTATCGGAGCTCCCCGTCAACACATCAAACCCAGATCACAATCTGACACGCCAAGCACACTTTCTCAGCTCTAGTCGCACCTCCTAGTCTCGGGGCAACTTAATTGCCTGCATGGATTGCCGTTGTCTCAAGCCGCAGCCTCGGAATAACTAGGCTCTGCAATTCCTTCTCACCGAACGTATATACGCTGCTCTCTCGGCGATGTCAGGAACCCCATTTCTTTTGTTTTTGGTTTTGCAATTGAATTGTGCAATGCTAATACTTGGACGTAACTGACTCTATCTTCTCCCTGATGATACGCTGTTCCGACAAATCAACTTGCGATATACATGATCCATAGTCGTACATCTTCCCTCCACATTACTGACGCAAAACGGCATTGCAGAATCATGAAAGCAATCATGGCGATTCCATGAACCCCCACGCATATTAGTCCATACATAGACATACACATACGAGTACGCATGCTTCGCACTCACTCCAGAAAACGCCATCCAATGATGGATACATACAAATACAGCCATTCTGCTGTCGGGCCCTTTTCGTCTGACCCCCAAAAAACCCTGAAAAATAAATAAAGCAAAACAAGGGGTTGCATCATCGTGCAGTTCCCCACCTATACCCCCCGTGCCCCCATTCAAGCCTCTCACCAGATGGCGGCTTGGTCTGCATCAAATCTGGAGAGCTCCTTGCCTGCGTCCTCCAGATCCTTCTTGGCCTTCATTCGCATGTAAAAGATGGGGCAGTCCTTGCTGCTGCAAATGACTTCACAGTGCATGCTACCCTGGCATCTTTGGCATTGAGTCCACAACCGTCCGAACCGCACTTCAAGGTCCGATACTCGGTCCAGCGTCTTGTTGTACAGCTCTCCCACGCGAGGCGCGCAGTCGCTGCATACCGCCCCGGCGCTCTCGTGCTTGCCCGTGAGCGGCTTCTTGCATCCCATGCACGTCTGCGTCTTCTTGGCAAACTTCATCAGGCCACCCACCGTGGGGGCCGCCACCGAGATGGTACGCGTGTGGTCTCCCGTCAGCAGAGATTTGGCCTTTGTCTCGCCTAGAATGGGCTCAAAGATTCGTCCAAGTGGCTTCGCTAGCTGGTTGTCCAGGTAGTACTTGGTGTCGATCGGCACGTTGTTCTCCAGCACGTAGATTGGATCCTCCGACTTTTCAAAGTTTTTGGCTCCCGCCGCTCCCCTTACCATGACATACGCCACTCGATCGCCAAGACCAGGCGCCGAGCCGGCATCGCGCTTCTTCATCCTTTGTGCGAGTTCAACGTGGGCTTGCTTGGCTGCGTAGTCTTCCTTGGTCAGGGCCTTTGTGATGACCAGTTTTGACATGTCAACCTTGTTCTGTAGCAGATCTGCAATCGTGCCTTTGACGTAGCTGATTTTGATAAGAGACATTAGCCATTCTGCCTTCTCAACCATACAATAACATCTGCTTTACTTACTCTTGCGCACCCTGGACGTCTCGGTCGATGAGAATCATCCGCAAGACTTTTTCAATGACAGTCTGTGCCAGCAGGCAGTTGTCACGCCGCACCGTTTCGAGACCCTTGGTGTCCATCTTGTCGTACTTCTCCGTCCTTGTCCAGTATAGCCCGGCATATCGCTTCTTGTTGATGAGTAGATATGGGAAGTAGACCTTTTCGAATTCCAGCTTGATGGGCTTCAAGAACTTGGCCGACACGAATTTGGAGGCTTCCTCACCGAGCTTCATCGCTTCTGCGAGATCCTTGGTTCCGAACTTTACCATGACGGAATCGGTATCACCGTAAATGACCTGAGCATCGTGGGTGTAGCCGTTTGCAATGGTGTACTTCATCTCCACCTCCTTCTTCGTCTTCTCAATCATCTGACGGCCGAAACTGGTAGTACTACTTGCAATCGCAAGACAAGGTAGCTTTCCTGTCGTTGCACCCGTCAAACCGTAGACAGAGTTGGCGCTGACTTTCAGCGCCAGCTGTCTACCGTTCAGCACGGCCTTCTTGAAGGGATCCGTCTCTTGGGCTAGCTCTCGCTTCGCCTGCTTTCTGGCTGATAGCAATTCTTCTAGAATCTGGGCGAGTAGACCCTTGCGCTTCGTGGCCGTTACGAAGGAGTCTCCATTGGGGGTGACGATGTAGTCGACGTCTTTTTGTAGCTTGAATCTCTCGACATCTCCGGGTCTTAACAAGGTCGTGTAGCATAGATTGTGTGCTTGAATGATACTCGGATACAGGGAAGCAAAATCAAGAGTCGCAATGGGTACGTCGTAGTATCCTCGCGTCGGCTCAATAACGGTAGCACCTTCGTATTGATCCTCTGTGCCTTGAGGAGCGATGTTGGGGATGACTAGCTTCTGTTCCAGTGCTTTACGGAAAAGTTGACTGACGAACTTGATCTGCTGTCCACGCGAAAGCAGAAAGTTAAAAGGAACGCCCGTGACTCTAGCCATTTCGGTATAGTTTTCTAGACATGACAATTTATCCATCAGTCTTTGGGGGAGATAGGCATCCTTCAAACAGTAGAGCGCCAGACGGCGTCGTGATTCCGGCGTTCCGTTGAATAGCTCCGTAATCATGGTGTGGTGCACATCTTCCTTTTGCTCGCCTAAAAACTGGGAGCACACAGAGTTCAGAGTGTAACTTCGCAGGTGATGATCGCGCTGGACTAGCTGCAGCATGTCGAGCTGTAATCTACCATTGGTATTTGTGGCCTTGGTGTCACGGTTGCCGATTTGTTTACTTGAAAAGTTCGTTTCCTTGACCCTAGATGGCTTGCTGGGAATACGAGACCAGTACTCAAAGCCTTGCACCTTGAGGTGCTTTGCACGATCAAGGAGGTAGGGAAAATCAAAGTTGGAGGTGTTGTAGCCGATGATGATGTCTGGATCAACCCTGATGAGGAATTGCTGCCACTCGTGAAGCATTTGCTCCTCTTTCTCATAATCTAGAATTTGTGTCGCGACAATAGAGCTAGTAGTGTCTAGGCAAAAGACATTTCGGATAAAAGGCTTCTTCTCTCCGTATTTGGTGACCACGTTTGCAATTTGGATGACGGGGTCAACGTTGGCCTCGGGAAAGATTCCCTTGCGTCCAGCGCACTCGATATCGAAGGAAAGGATACGCAGGGGAGCCATCTTGGCCCAATCTCCTTCTGGCTTGTGGGCTATGAGATTCATGTAGTTGACTTCGGCTTCGATCTGGCAATTGGACTGGCGGCTGTGTTCCGGTATCATCTTGTAGCTGCCGGCAGGGGCTTCCACCCACGACATGCCTTGAATCTAGCCCGCAGTATGTTAGTCAAAATGTCACAACAGCAGCAAAATCAAGGGTGCAGTAAAGCCATTACCTTGCAATCTACCATGAATCGCAGAACGTATTGGATGTTGTCATATGTTCTCAGGCCTCCATCCAGAGCTCCCCACATGCCTTTCCAGTTTGCAAGGCCCTTTTCTATTGTCGATCGCACCGTGTTGATAAACTTTGGATCGGTGACGGTGATTTTAAGGTAGGGGCTTTGTACGTTGCCCTGGTAGTGGTAGATGTCCTCCCTCATGGCCAAGCTCACTGAATGAATCGCAGGCTGGTGTTGGGCGACCTGTGTCTCGAGATATGCCTTGTATAGCGCGCAGTCCTTTTGCTGGAAGGACAGAGGGGCGGCCACGTAGAGGTAGTGCTTGAAGTCTGTGACATGCAGCATAACTGAGTAGCCCTCGGCAGTCACGCCAAAGAGCTTCACAGCGACCTTTCCGCCGTTGATGGTACCCTCTTCGGCCTCGATGGACTGGAAGCAGATGCTGTCCCGGTCCGGGACGAATTCCGTGACCGGCGGTCGATCCCATGCCTGGTCCTTTTCTGTATTGTTCTGCTTGCGTTCCGATATATCCTGGCTAAGCTTTTCGAGAACTTCGGATTCGAACACGCTCTTTGTCTGACTAGACCCCAGCTTGGCTCCGGGCCCCTTTTGTGAGCTAATAAAGCGAGGTATCGGTGCAGGCTCGTCGATTTCAGTCTTCCGCTTCTTGGCGGATTGTGGTGATGAGGGGATGTTCTGGCGAGTGCGGGACTCGCCCAGCACTCGCTTCTGAGGGACAACTGTGGCAGCCATGGTCCTTTTGTGATGCTTCTTGCTAGGAATTAAACAAACCAAGGCCGGCTGTAGCTTGTCGTGGGGGGATTCCAACAATGCTGTAGCGAATTGTTAGTCCCTAGAGGAAAAGGCGAGATTCCGGCTGTCACGATATTTCCAGCAATACGCGCCTCCCGGACCGTGACGTGACGAGACCCACCTGTTGTTTAATGGGTTCGCACGTGAGTTGGCGTTCTCTCGTCGCAGCGTTACCTAAGCAGGAGTACATGGGTACCTCCTTACCCGAAAGCGGGGTTGCAATCCTCTGGGCTCTGGGGTACTTACTCCTGGGCCTAGCCGTCTCTAACAAAGCTCAGGAAATGGGGGCAAAAGAAGATTCCACACAGAAGACGCCACCACGGGAATCTCCCTTCGCGGTCCGTTGGTTTTAGAACGATCTTGAACTATTGCTGGCTAGCCAGGGGCAAACAAAGAAGCACAGTGGTTTTCATTTAGTATTACAACTACTTGTTGAGGAGTCACAACTATGACAAATCTATGAAAACCTAGCAGACATAACAGCCCATTCGTTTAGTACAGAGTGAAACGAGACTCAAAACAGATTGGGTCATCGCAAATAGCGTTTATCGCCTTCAACAGACAGAGTCGGCCTCACGTTATGCCGCTCAATCAAACAGATCAAAAGACTTACCGATGAACTGCAGTATCATCTGTCCCAGTTGCTGTACCGTCATACATCCTATTCCTCTAGTTAGCCGGTAGGTCTTCTCAGAAACAACAGTAATTCCAAAAGAAAAGGCTAGAGCTTGGTATCAGAGGTGTATTCCTTTTGCTCAACATGTGTCCCTTGCGGGATCATTCAGTTAAGCCATGCATTTAAGAACGTTCATCATGAAGACAGGAAAGGGAGTTGTTGAGGCTCCTTGGCCTTTCTTGTCGTACCTTTGTTGTCGAGCCCGCCTGTTCTTCTTGACGCGTGCTCAGCTTATTGCCATCCAGTCAAGTCATGTTTAGTTCTGCTCTTCTTGAGGTGCTCGTTGTATGTTGTTGTTGAGACAAGGGGCTATGAGGTCGTATGTATGAAGGTTCGCAGGACAAACGGTCAGACATCGAGAGCAAAGTTGGGGGAGAAAAGGAAGATTCCTGAATGGCAAAGGATATTTAGCCGTGGGCCAATTACTCATACAGGTAGCGGTACCGATGCAACATCAACAGCGTCGTCACGCTGCGATTCTCTTAGGTAACTAGTCGCGTGACTTGCCGCCTGGCAAACAGCTGTCTTGCATAAGTTCTTCTTTACGGCTGCTCTAGTACACTCAATGCCAAGATGTGACGCAAATGTGGCCAGATGCATCAATCACCTTGCAGAGGCCTAACCTCTAAAAAACAAAAATAAAAGCAAAAGGCCCTCTCCTCTCTCCTGGTCCCATTCCCATGCAGTCACTCTTCGAGATGCAGACAGTCTAATCCTAGAACAACAACAACAATCATCGTCTATATACAAACTGTAAGATGGAATTGTTTTCGTCCCATTATGAGATCATCCCTCCTTCTTTCCATTGTCTTATGAGTGTGTAACAGTAACCTCTTCCACGACCTTGAACGCCAGCGCTGTATAAATAATGTAAAGAATTGATCCTCTCACTCTGCTCTCTTCCTTCTTTTGCACACATCTCATGGGGCAGCAAAGATGAAATTTGGATGTTGACAAACACTCGGCTTTCTACCTCTTCTTGTTTCGTCTAGAAAAATTCACACCTTTCATACCTTTACTGTACCTTGATGGTTCCGAGATCGCACCATCCATTGACAGGCTAGATTATGTTAGCTTATCGATTGGCAAAGTGACAGGGGGCCGCAAACTCACAAGACAACTAAGATACTTGCACCAGCTGCAAGTATTGCCAACCTTGTAAAAGTTGTTGATCAAAACAACAAAGACGACGATGATGACCACAAGAGCGGCCGCTCGAACAAGCCACCAGGCCCACCATAAAGGTTTCCGTCCCTTGAAAAAGCCAACTGGGTTCTTGTAAAAGGGAACTGAGCCCGGTTCCGCCGCGCCAGGCACTGCTGAGTAAAATGGATCCGGACCAATTCTCCTTCGCAGAGAATTAGGAGAGTGTAGGACGCAGATACCCAAGACAAGGCCCATCAAGAACCCTCCAATGTGAGAAAAGTTGTCAAGACCAGGCAGCAGCCCGAGAACAAAAGATATAACCATGTCGATTATAATGAAGAGCAGATCCTTGACTGGGCTTCGTCGCTCCTTCCACGAGTATAAAAGGTCGAGTAGAGTAAGAGCGATAATTCCAAAGAGAGAGCCCGACGCTCCAGTAGAAGCAATACCGGGGGCGGCATAATTTCCTCCCATGACGAAACCAAAGATGCCGGCGCTCATGTAGACGAGGAAAAATCGAATCGACCCAATTGCCATCTCCATCTCTTTGCCGATGGTGAGTTGCATAAGCAGGTTGAAGCCGATATGAATAAGCCCGGCGTGCATGAAAATCGGAATGATGAAGCGCCACCACTGATTGGGACTCGGGGACTGGTGCTCGTTGCCATCGAAAAGAGGATCCGGGACTTTGCCGTCGAAGCCGCATAGCTCCGATAGAGGGCAGAATTGCGTGCTCTTGGTAGCATTTGGACAGAGGAACAGCACGGGAATCGTGGAGCCTTGGATTTCCTTGATATTGTGCATGCAGGGCGGGAAACGGGCGCCCATGTTGATGAGGACCTGTGTCGATGGCCCGATCATTGGGTTGAACTGGGGCTTGATCATGATGGGAGAGCCCGTCAAAAGACCTACAAGATACCATGGTTAGAGCCGATGTAGCAAATTAGAAGTAGATAGTCGTGTGCGCTTACCATTCCGCACAATTTCGGCGATGAAGACGGCGACTTGCGCAATCGAGAAGATATAGACCAGCCATGGGATGCGCTTCCTGTTGGAACCAAACATGCCCAGCTCGCCTACCCGAACCTTGCCTCTCTTGTCACGCCTCTGATTTGACTGTCCAGCCGGCGCGTCGTAAATGTGGTCAGTAGCCTCGGGAGACTTGCTCGTGTGGTCCTGCAATGGGATATTTTCCGTCCTCGAGCCATAGTAGCCCGTGTCTTGGTGGTAGAATCCTTGCTGAGAGATGTCGCTGCTGCTCGCGCCGCCCGGCCCTGAGTTCGCATTCGTTGGGTATGCGTGATCGTCGAAAACGGTATCAAACGGCGACGCACCTGTTGGGGCCTGGTGGTTCGGAGCGCCATATGGGCTCCCATAGTGAGCATCCGAATAGCCAGGATTGTAGGCTTGCGGAAGCTCTGAATCTGACGGCGCGTGTGTACTGTCGTAGTAGGGGGCTGTAGGGTGGTTTGGAGGCTGCTGATTGCCGCCGTAGTAGTAACTGTTGGCAGCCATGGCGAAAGAGCTGTCCAGCGGGCTCTGACGCCACGCGGAGGAGGAGAAGCGATGGAATTGAGGAGAAGCGAAGCGACGCCAAGAATAGGGTCAAGTGAATGTCTCGTGGATATCCTCAGAAGCGGTGAATCGTTAAAGGAGTGAGTTGCAGCAGGTTCAGCGAGTGGATGGATGCGTCGAAGATGAGGATGGTACGAGGTATGAGGTATGTAGGAGGGCAGGAGAAAAGCGGCTCCAAATGCTTTAGTAGTATGCCTGGCTTTGATGTTTGCCAGGCGATTACGTAGTGGATACGATGTGCGATGTACTGGTATTCCGTCGGCAGCGATTCGTACCAGGTCTACGGAGCTCAGACGCTGCAGAGGCCCCTGTCAGCCTGTGCACATGCAATGATTTGATGGATCAAGCCGTTAAATTGCCACTGACACAGGCTTGCCGGTGTTTCAGGCCTCGAGTCGCGGCGGGGCATCTATAAGATGCAGACAAGAAGAAACAAACGAAAGACTGGCAGAGGCTCGTCGTAAAGAGAGAAAAGAAACAAAAGGGCGACCAAGGCAAGGCAAGCAGCAGCTGATGCGTATTTCCTTATAAATAACCTTGAACCTCCCACCAACTAACCTCCGATCGAAAAATCCTACGGCAGTGGCATGCACAGCACGCTGACGTGGGTGGGCCCAGGGGGGCTGGGCTGTGCTGAGCTGGAACTTGGCGTCGATCAGCCAGAAAATGACTGGATTGCTGTGGCGGGCTTTGCTATTTTGGCCTGATTGTCCAGCTTGTTGCCCTTAACAGTGCTTTAGCCGCACATCCTCTGACGGGATGGATGGACTTTGACGCCTTTTTCGCACCATGGCTGCTCATTCCGCCAGGTCTCACCAAAGCAGGGACAAGTCATCGGTAACAACTTAATCAGCAGGTGCACACTTTGGGCATGAAAAGAGCTCTAGGCCTAGGTATCGAAACATCGATCCAGAAGCGTACAAGCAAACCGCACGAGGCCAATCAGGATCTTCTACATCTTTACTAGGACACCCGTTGACGACAAATAGGTGGCTCAGACTGCATTAGTACTACTGCGATACGAACATCACAGTTGGTGCTGCTAAATCGCCCAGCTCTGATATTCGGCCGTGACGCCACAGTGCAAGGCGCTGCTGAGGACATACGTCCAGGCTGTATTAATGGGTCTCCGATTTTGATGATATATTTAGCAACTTCAGTCAACACCCCATCGACTACGTAAAGTTTGAGCATCGAAACCGGGTGTGAAAGACAGTTCTTTTAATATCTGCGACTATGGCCATATTTCCTTAGGAGTCACTACCATGACTATACTCGTCTAATAGTGTTTAGTATTATCAGTAAGGTACCCGTGGACAATTAAATTTACGACAGGAGATGCTAGATGTCAAGCTTGGGGTGCTGAAAGGTAGGCATCCCTAATTTAAGCTTCAAATACCCTGTTTGCCTGTCCTATCCTATCTTCTGTTGTCAAATGCCCTCTTTTGCTCAATAAGAGATGAGTAATTGTTTTTTTCTCCCCCTACTGCCCCTCATGACTTTCGGTGACGCAGCTGCTTTGGTCCGCACCCATCGCACCCATCACACCTTTTAAGTAATGAGACCCCTCATCGTCGTCATATCTGAGCCACGGTGCCTATTCAGCACATACATATTCATATCCATATCATACAATCATGCCACCCTACTAGTACAAAATCATTATGGAAAGATGCTGCATTGCATCGAACACACCAACCAAACGCTGTAGACCCCAAGACTATTTCTTCTTCTCTCCCTGCGACTCGCCCGAAGTTGGTTCGTCCTTGTTCGCCTTGCCTCTCCAGTTGCCGCTCCACACGTCGGCAATCTGGTCAAAAATGATATCGCTCATGCCCTTGCCCTCTCGAAAGCTCTGCTTGTGCTCCTCAGCCCTCTTCTCTTTCCAGTCCTCTCCCTCGCCGCCCATCCAGATGTCCTTGAGCCGGCTCGACTCGGATGCTTTCTTTGCGGCCTCCCTCTCCCTCTGTTCCTTCAATAGCTGCTGCGTCCTCTTTGCGCCTTCTGGTAACCCCGTGTCGAATATTGAGCCCACGCGGCTTCCCATTCGTGCATATATAGATTGGCCGGTGTACTCGTAGGCAAGTTGGTTTGTGCAGAGTGAGAATGCTCCCACTAGAACGAACATTCGGATGTCGGCCTTTCTGGGTGGCAGCAGCATCGCTAATGGGGTAATTATTGCTCCTGCAAGCGCTGAGTTGTGTATGAATTCATTTCGAGGTGGCAGCGGCGGTGTTTCGGGCTGTTGTGCCATTTTGCAATCTGCTAGGGTGTATTGGAGAGACCGGCAAAGGATGCGTTTATGTGGTGTTGGGTTATCGATAGACTATCCGTATAGTCGTGGACCGTCTAGCTTCTCTCGAAGAAATCGGATAGCCTTGAGTGAGCAACACAGCTGAATGGAGTCGTAGATAGATGCAACGGCGATGATCAATTGAAGTATGCAAATTCAAGCTGAGTGCTCGAATCATCGCAACTTTTCTGCGGGCCAGTGGCTGAATGTAGCCAATCAGACGGCCTCCTCCGGCGACCTCTGGCGATGCCTACAAACACGCCGGGTTTTCAACCATTTGGTGCCTCTTTGTAGAAGACACCAATATTCTGGAGAATGGACCAACATTCATGCAGCCCTAGGCTGCCTGTCTGAGCTAGCAAGTAATTCGTCATACAATGCCTCGACTCTGCAGACCATTATCACACGGCACCAGCCAAAAGTACTCCGTAGAGTGGAACAGTTCTCAACCGGCAAGTCGCCCTACGAGCTCAATACTACCCTAAAGCCATTAATACCGAAAAAAAGCCAGAGTAGAGAACGGAGTCAGATAGCAAATTGACCGTGATTCTGCAGGGGAATATCGGTGATGGAGTCTTTGTCTATCTATAATTAGAACAATGACATCCATAGTGTCACTGCCAGCCGGGCAATTAGAGAATTGGTGTGTTTAAATGGGCTCTAGAGAGTCGAACCCTGTACTGACGAAGATCCTGAGCATACGGCAGGTTCACATGTGTCTAAAGACAGAATTTCCCTTCATCAGGCTTGCGAATAAAAACCCGAAAGAGTTTCAGATCACAATGCTACTTTCATAGGCAGGCATGTCTTTTGTGTTTCCTCCTTATTTAGGAACACTTTGATTCACAAAGGCATCCCCGTCGACCAGATGTGCTTGTTTTCCGAAGAATAAATTGAGGCATATCAAGCAATAGTGACAGATGCAAACGTTGCGTACGAAATAATTCCATAACCACGTCTCTGACGGACTCGGATCAAATTATACCGGAGATGATGTCCGAGAGTATCGGCTACGACAATTTTGGCTGACCGCAACAAGCTGGCTGGCCTTAAAGGGACTGAAGCGGCCACATGCAGCAGGTACATGCATACGGAGCAGAGCCGGAACGAACAAGTAGTGCATCCTACAGCGACAAGCTCCGGCAAGCTGCATGCAAAGAGGAGGTGAGCGAAAGAGGGGGGAATACGTGAGCATTTCGGTGCAACTTGGTGATGTATCGGCACAGATATGCGGTAGCTGTTTTAACACTGGTACAGGTATTTGCACAGGTATAAACCAATACAGCAAAGGCACAGAAGCAGATACGGGTGAACCTCAACTGCAGTCATGTGGCGGCAGCGACACGTGGATCGTCAATCTTGCCTTGTCGCATGCTCCATCGATGTGTTGGTGCAAGACCATGGACAAGCAGAGATCAGATTGACAGCAGCAGCCAAAAAAGTGCCGCTAGAGCGCGGTTTGGACCAAATAGAGGCGCCTAGCGGGATCTTTGGGGGGCAGCGTGCATCTGAAATGGGCGATTCGGGGCTGTCCGCCGCGAGCTAAAGTGCGACTATACGTGTGCCGAGTTGGTGCGAGGTGACTTGAACTTTGGTAGCGCGGATTAGTAGGCGCTGTAGAAGGGGAAAGAGGAAAGATGCAGGTCGGCGGCATGGCAATAAAGGCGTCAGTTGACTTTGATTCCTTGAGGGCATCCCCACCATCCAAACGGTAGATGCTGGTACATGACGGCTAACATGGGAGTACAAGAGGACAGCCGCGTCAAGTCCCCATCGGTAACGTATGATGGCAGTGGCCCATCTGACATCTTGTTCCTTGTCAAACTCTATGTTGGACTGCCGTTGCCCACTGATGGTCCGTATTACGTGTGGTGGCTCTCTTGTCTCATATGGGCTCGACATCGTGGAGACATCCATTGGCGGCACTTTGACATCCATGGCCATTTATCCGCCTGACAGGCAAGTACAACGAGTAGGTAACCGGCTAGTATTGCTACCTCAGTCGGTGGTGCGATGGCGTCTCCCGGTAGTGTCGAAGAGACCCCGGTGATACCTGCATGCCGTCAACTGCCACTCAGCAGTGCACGATGCACGTCCTCCACCGCCCCAACAAGCTCATCGCCAGTTCATCCTGGCGGGCGTTGCCACGATGCATCATCGAGTTGCATGCACATTAACGCACCTGTCACCGGCTGTCGCCCAAGTACCGTGTACCTGCCCGGTACCAACTGCCAGAGACCCAACGGCTTCCATGTCGATGGTATATTGCTACCAACGGCCACTACAGGACTGTTTAGGCTAGGTCCGGTAGCATTTATTTCCTTGTATTCCCACTGCGCCGTACTGTACACCGTATTGTACTCCATACATGTAATCAACAGCCTACCGAAGCAGCCCTGTCTGGGCTATGGGGGACCTGCATGACGGCGGCGGCATGTGCATACACGGTTCCATGTTGTCAGCGACTCTGCGTCTGCGTCTACTGTACGTCTGTGTTTGTGTCTGCCTGCTGTCTGCGGCTCCAGCATGAATTGGCCGGTGGACCTGGTGATTTGGCGCATTCGAGCCGTCCAAGGCTGCCCCGGTATGCCCTGCCCTGCCCTGTACGAGTACTGCTTGCTCTCTCATAGGTACTCGTACACTAGTCGCCTCGTTTTTACTTCTTGGCCTATTGTCTTGTTATAATTTCCTCTGTTTCCCCTCTCATGCACGTCTGTCTCACCTCCTCCGCCAGGCTCTGGCTCTGCGCTGTACGAGTACGGGCATCAGGATCGAGGATCGAGGCACTTGTACTTGTACATGGAAGCTCTTGTACCTGAGGTGTATCACAATAGCGGCATCCGTTGTCTCGCCTCGACTCCACTCTACGGGCTAGGTAGCTTCGCTACGACGGCAGCTACGACCTGCTAGGCGCATAGCTTCCCGTCAATTGACCTATACTGATAAGAGTGGTCGCCTCCCCGTTCTACAAACCCCCGCCATACGTTCCCCCGAGTCTTCATTTCTTTCAATATTTTTTGCTTCTTCTTGTTGCTTTTGTTTCGCGAATCTGGCGCAGATTTTACCGCCTGTATGACGCTTCGTTAGCTGTCTGTACAATCCCCAGCAGCGCGGGCTCTCTCTCACCTTCCTCTCTCTCCATCCTTGCCATGGCTGCTCCTGGCCCCGGGCCGGCGGCTACGGTCTCGGCTGAGAACTCATACCAAACTCCAGCTGCGACTCCAACGGGCTCTCCCGATCCTGACGGCATGGAGCCATCCTCGTCTTCGAGCAGCATTGGCCTGTCTATGGCTTCAGCCATTGGCCGCGACAATGGCAGCGTCAGCGGCAGTGGCAGCGAGGCGCCCAAAAAGCGAAACCGACGAAGCAATCCCAAGGTCAAGACGGGATGCTTGAATTGCAAGTAAGCATATTTGAACTTTGACGTAGCCATGGAGTGTATAACCTCTAATTATGATTACGACCATGATAATCCTTCTGCTTCCCCTTCCCTACTGCACTCTCCTCTCCTCACACCCCCGGCACCTCATCTCGGACAAACCGCTAACAAGCTCCGTCCACAGACAGCGGCGCATCAAGTGTGATGAGATGCGTCCGGCTTGCTCGCAGTGCGTCCGCAGCAAGAAGGAATGCACTGGCTATCCGGCGCCCAGCCGCGGGACCAGGGCTGCCCTTGACGTCCGCATTGCTCCAAAGCCTTTGGTTGCCGCATCGGCTGGGTTCCAACATCTGCAGCCGGCACCAAGCACTATTGCGAGCGCTTCAACTTCAACCACTGCCAGCCTTTTGCTCACAGGTCACACCATTATGCTCCCACCTCGGCGTGTCAACCGTCGCAAACGGCAGACCAAACCTCTCGCCTCCAATGCCACCATGCCTTTTGTGTATGAGCCATCTCACAACTTGGCCTTGATGCATACTGAAAGTCTGTATTTTGATCTTTTCCGAGTCCAGACGGCCTCAGAGTTGTCTGGATACTTTGATTCGACCTTTTGGACACAGCGCGTTCTACAGGAGTGCCACTTCGAACCGTCCATTCGACACGCCGTCGTGGCTCTTGGTGCCTTGTATAAGACGCTTGAACAGTCTTGCGAACCGGACTCGACACCGCTACCTGGTGCTATGAGCCGGTTTGACTCAGTCATGTGTCATTGGCAGGTTGCCGTTAGGAAATATTCGGAAGCCTGCAATGCCATGCTGCATCTTAGCGGTAACAAGCTGGCAACCAACAAGACCCGTCTGATGGCCAGCGTCTTGTTGGCCTGTTTTGACTCCTTTATTGGTGATCATCGGCAGGCCATTGTCCAAATTCAAACGGGATTGGGGCTCCTGGCTCGGATTCAATATGATCGGACGCAAGCCCCTCAGTCCAATGAACGGGTTGAAGAGGACCTGCTAATCATTTTCACACGATTGGCAATTCAGGCCAAATCGTACGACATGGCTTTCCATTTCCCCCATCCATATGTGATTCAACTGGGCCCTCAGAGCTTACAAGACCCATCCTCACCCCTCTCGGATATGGGTTCACCTCAGCCATCCAGGCTCATACCCCATCAGTTTTCATCTTTACGAGAAGCTCGCCTGGCTTCAGATCAGCTCTGCGAGATGTTGCTGCGATTCATAGAACACTTACAGCATGCTAAAAAAGAACCTTCTTACACTTTACCTCCATCCTGGAGACAATTAGGTGCCACATTTCAGGGCCAAATTGACTCGTGGTCAGAGGCTTTTGAACCCATCTTCCAATCACGGCTGCAACCTGGCATGAATCTCTTGGAGAAATCGGGCATAGCAGCCTTGAAAATGTTTCAGATCAACACAAATGTCATATTCTTGACGATCTTCTGCGATGCTGAGGTTCAATTTGATGGTTTCCTCCCCCATTTCAAGGCCATTGTCAGTCTAGGCTGGGAGGTAGTTGGCGATGACGAGAAGCGAGCGGCTACTGAGCGATGCCCCGATCCACAGAGGTGCAAGCAGCAACACAGCACACCACTGCCTGCGTTTAGGGCAGGAAAATACACAGCTCATCATATCAAGCCCAGCTTCTCCGCAGACCTTGGTATTGTACCGCCGCTCTTTGTCGTTGCTACTAAATGTAGAGAGCCGAACGTCAGGCGAGAAGCAATCCAACTTTTGAGAAGCAGCGCTCGGCGAGAGGGCATGTGGGACAGTGAGCTGACTGCCAACATTGCTCAATGGATTATGGAGGTGGAAGAGTCCGAGAATCCTTTTCCTGAGATGAATCTTCCTGGTGGGCCAACACAGGCCGTTCTTCCAAGCCGAGCGATCCCAGAGGAAAAGAGGATCATGGTTCAATCTGTTGATTTCGATTTACGAGAGAGATTCGCTCAGCTCACTGTGGGATCTCGAGATCTGCGCCAGGGGATGAAGGACCGACGACACAAAGCGACCCGAATCACTTGGTGAAGAGTGAAGACAACGCATGCGCCCCCTTTTGCCAATGCCTTTTACGATTCTTCTTTGCGATTTCTTTGCTATGTCAACAAATTATGAATATTTATGTCACAGTTCTTTGGGGGAGTATCGGTCATGCTGTTTTGGATTGTCTGGATAAAGACGTAATGATGATGAGTGGTAATGTTACTATGAGGACCATGAGCTATATTTCTTTTCTCCTATGTCTTCTTATCTCTTGCCTTTTTTTTTTTTTTCAATTTGGTTTTTGGTTGAGCTGCATGATCAAGGCGAATATCTGCTCTTTATTTATTGATCCATCTTTTTCATATATGGCAAGTTTTGGAGGTTGAAAACAGAGATATGAGCTCACGCAACAGGATTCAAGGTTGATACACATAGGAAGCAGCATGATTTCTTATACAAGTGCTGGGTATTCTATCGAAAAGAGGATTAAAGTAGTATTAATATACCGGCGATTTTTTTTCTCCCTCTGGCGTCATGAAGAAAATCCAATCACGCTTTCGTGTTACTTCACGTTCCGCTGTTGTACAAAATAGGTCACCGGTTTTACGCTTGTCCAATTCTAAATGGGCGGCAGATCCTCCCTGCATATAGGGCATTGCAGCCGAAACTTCATCCAGCTCTCCAGACAAGGGGTGTGGAAGATGTGGCGACAAGGGGTCACCATGTACATCCTCCTAGAAAACACCCCCGTCACGCTCATGTCTTCTTCTCCCGCCTTGACGACGGGGACTTCGAGCACCTCGCGGCAGATGGCGCAGTCGATAGCTCGCGTAGTGCCGTCGCCGGGACGAGCTTTATCTCTGTCCTCGCTGCTGCGTCTGCGATCACGACCCGGGCTGTCCTCGGCACCAAGGCCAATAGGTAGACCCCCGGCCTCGACATTGTCTTCTCTGAGGACGGGGTGATAGTCCCACGCATCGGGCATCCAGCCCTTAGGTATGCCGAATCGAGGCCCCACGGCATCTTGCGTCGCAAGCACAAAGATTTGCAGCCAGACCCAAAGGCCAAGCAAGGCAAAAGCACGGGGTTCAGTCCGCGTGAGGAGGAAGTTGTCCGGCTTGAGCCAAAAGTAGGCCAGTGGAAGCAACCGGAGGAGAGACTGGCCGATGACAAACTGCCACTTGAGGGCGCGGCGACAGTTGCGGATAATGTTGCGATATATCTGGGGGATCCACATGGAGAGATAGACAAAGGCGCAGATGTTGAGGAACCATGAACGCGCCGTCATGTACCATGCTATGGATGAGACGCTGATGAACATAACAAGAGCACCTACGAGGACAAACCGGCCCATAAGCGATTGAAACGTCGCAGTTTGCGTCGGCGGTACAATTGGTCTCGCAGCAGCTGGAAGTGCGCCAGGCACGGCTGAAGCGCCATCCGCGATGCTGGCAGCGGCACCTACGTTGGCAGCGGCCGGATTACCTAGGCCACGTCCTGCGGTTACCGGCCCGGGAAGGATTGGGCCCGTTGCCGTGCCCGTGCGGTTTGGCGTTAGCGGTGCCGATGAGGCCGTACTGGCCGATTCGCTGTTTGGACTGGCTGCGCCTTGGGGCCCTTCTCGACGAGCTCGAGGCTGTGGTGTTTGAACCTCGTGAATCTTAGCCAGTAGGCTGCCCCCTATGGTCATAGACATAAAGGACGCAAACGTGAGAGTCAGGGTTGGCAAGAAGGTATACTGAGCAGTGGCAACCCACGAAGCCGCCGCGCTGAAAGTCATACCATCTGCAATGAGCATCATACTAATCGTCCAAAAGCTGGCCCTGCCAAGAGTGGACGGGGTATACGTCTCCTTCATTTGACCCTTGAGCAAGATGACCTGGCCAAACATCATCACCGCGTATGCGAGCAGCCAATGGTTGATGCTGCTAATCTGAACCTCAAATTTCACGCCGAGGAGGTGATCGGCCTCGCTCCGAGGGTAATCTGGAGGCCCCTTTGACTCCATGAAGAGGCCGCAGTCAGGTGAGTATATCACCGCTGACATTTGGAGCTTTGGAATATGCTTGATGGGAGCACCGAGTGGAGATTCCAGCTCTGACTCGATGGCTTGCAGCATCTCTGCCATATTCTCTCCCTTGGGAATGGCAGACCCGAGACCCAGGCTCTGTCTGCTTGGGGGATGGGTTTGAAGATACATCACATATTCGCAATGTGGAGAGGGATGTCGGGTGTGGAGAGGGCTCTCAAAGTTGGATTTCCATGGTATGCTCTGATCGGAATAGATGTTCTTCTCCTTGGTAATTATAGTATGCTCAAGGGATTCGTTCAGAAACCGCTGGCTGGACTGGAAATAGTCGGGCCCCGGCGTCAGATGCGGCAGCCCAAAGACGCCATCGAATTTCTCGCTCGTCGTCGTCATCATGATAACGCCCTGTCGTGGCCAATGCACCCCAAAAAGAACCATTTCCCAGCTCAGTCCTGATCCCTCTGTGTCTTCAAACGTCACCACGGCCTTAACATTGCGTATCAAGCCTCCAGAGAGAGGAGCATCGGCCGTGGAGAGCTGCTCGTATTCGGCCACCGTCTCGTTGCCCGTCAGTCGTACCTGGATCCTGCCAGTACTGCCAGTTACGTTACGAGCCCAGTCAGTTTTATCTCCGATCCAATGCATAGAAGGCACGCTTTCGGTGAGATTGTAGCTTTCGTATGTCCTCAGGATTGTCTCCTGGCGTCGCACCCACTGTCCCAGAAGAACCCCCGAAGCATTTGCCCATACCGGCTCCCCCTGTGCAACATCCCAGAGTTGCTCGCCGCCAACCGCTGGCATGGCATGGCGGCTGAGCTGCAGACCTCTTTCACGAAACCGGCCCAGGTCCTGCCACGACAAGTGGTCTTTCTCTCGAAACCCCGTCAGGTTGACGTATTTGGGGCTCGCGTGATCGCCATCGCCCTCCTCCACCAGGGGAGCAAAATCCCCCCAGCGCGTCGTGTTCAGCACATCGAGGGATGCGCGATAGTGCTCAAGGCGCGAGACAACGAGATCCGATAACGCTATCGACTGGCTCTGGTACTCGCTGCCCGGCAGCATCCACCAGAGGATGAAGATAATCCCGAGGACCCTATAGGCGGGGAGTTCCGGCAGTGGCATGCTGCCCAGCGCAGTGGTTGAGGCCGCGGAATCGGCTATGCCGCTATCATGATAATTTGTCGCAGATATTCCGAGGACAAGGATTGCTCGGAGTCGACTCGGCGCGGGTGCTGGGGATCGAAGCTCGCAGGGAAGATGGATAGTGTATGATGTAGAGTGTAGATGTCGTCAACCAACAAGCTCGTAGTCTACAAAGTACAGTATGGAGTGACGAAAGGTCAGCGACACCCGAAAGCTCCCTCGAAATGAAACACAGCGCCGCGCTAGCTTGTGGCGGGGCACCGAGCTTACAGGGGACGCCTGCAGCGATTGATGCCGCTACGGGGCCACTGAAGCCCGCTGTCACAGAGCCCCCGTTTTAGGGCCAGCACGCTAAAGCCAGTCTCCGCCTAGCACGACTTTCGGAGAGCAAACGGAGGGGCCCAGCATGTACTCGTGCTCTTCATTCCTGTGAGCAAACCTCTCCCCCTTTCCTTGGAAGTCAAACTCGAACTGAAACAGGCCAACACAGAGACACTTCGGACATATAAGCGGCATCACAGCCCCCGCAACTTCGAGGGAGGGGAATTCAGCAGCCCGTATTTAACGTCCTTTTTGCCACTGCCCGCCGAAAAAAATCAACAATCACACGCATCGTTTCATCTCATCTCACGTCAACATGGCATCAAATCGTGACTCTATCGCTTCTAACCCGGCGCCTGTATGTCTACTCTACATTTTGCCACTTGCATTATATCAGGGACTACGAGCCAGCCTGTATCATTTGCAATCACGCCTTTGGTTTCAGCGGCAATACGAAGCCTTGAGAATGCCACCACATCTTCTGCTAGATGGTCTAGCTACCATCATGGAACAGGCTGACCAAGTTTAAGCAGGCCAACGAGGACAGCAGCGCCGATGTTACAGCCGCTGTTGAAGACCTCTTGAATTCCTTGTCCAACAAATTTGCCGGCGTCTCATCTGAAATATTCGCAAAGAGTGAGTAGCTACCACGGCGGAAAGGTTGAAACAAAGCGGCTTCACTCATACTAACATGATGCAAGTGGACGAAATGTCTCGCCGGCTGGATAACCTTGAAGCGGCACTGTTAGAAAGCAAAAACAAGGAAGCAGGCTCAGCGCCCAAAACTTCATGATGGAAAGAAATAGGATATAAATTGAGCTACGCAAAGCTCATCTAGGGATCAGAGCCCGTCAAAATGGTACGGAGTTTTGGGAGGAAATGGTTGGTTATTGTAGCTTCGTCATGATGCATTTGTCTTGATAGCTGTAAACTCAGGGTTCATACAATTTAAGATGCTTTCATCGCTTGAGAGTTGACAAATGTTTTCTTTCTTTCTTTCTCTCTTTCTCTCTCTCTCTCTGTTTTACTCTTTCACTCTCTATCTTTCTCGACCTCTCTCAACAATGTCCAAGTGGTTTATTTGGCTTACAGCTCGTCCCTCTCATCCTTGGGGGTAAACTTGTCCAAGATGTTGACCTTGACCTTAAGCTCATCCCGCTTACCAGTAGCAAGGCCACCCTTGGCCAAGATGCCCCGGAGTCTGGTGAGCTCCTTGTTGACAAACTTGGCGTCCTTGTTCAGCTTGTCGAACACGCGGACGTAGTACTCGGCGAACTTGGCCTCCGCAGTGCCCTTGAGCTCGGCAACACCCTTCTTGATCTCACTAACGGCCTCGGTCAAGGAAAGACCGCCGAGGAACTTGCTCACGATGGTGTCCAGGGGAGCAACGGTGCCAGCAACGTCGCTCAGCTCGCCTCCCTCGGTGCGGAAAGTGCCGGCCTTCTCGTTGACAAACTTGAGGATGTCGCTCTCAGATCGGCCGCCCTCGTAATCAGTAGGCTTCTTGCTGCCAGCGGGGAACCAGTAGATGGTGGGGTAGCCGGTGATGCCAAATTCTTCCGCAACAGCCTTGCTATCAGCGCCCTCGGCATCGACCTTGGCAATCACGACGTTCTCATCACCAGCAAAGTCGTGGGCAACCTTCTCCCAGGTAGGGGCCAGGTTCTTGCAGTCTAGATGAAGCAGCACCAGTAAATACCAAACGTCACTTGATCAAGGGGTCAGGGTCTGCACTTACGGCCACACCAAGGAGCAGTGAAAGCAACCAGCACGTTCTTGTCGCTTCCAACTGTCTCATGGAAGCTCTTGTTGTTGAGCATAGCAACGCTGCTGGGCAGCTCACCCTTCTTCTTGGGCTTGATACCAGTCTTCTCAGTGATGAAAGCAGTCAGGCTGTCCAAATCACGGCCCGACTTGTACTCCTGCGGCTCCTTGCTCTTGCCGTCGAAGAACTTCAACGTGGGGAATCCCTGGATACCAAATCGCTTTCCGAGATCCCGCTCGGAGTCGGCATCGACCTTGGCGATCTGGACCTTGTCCTTGGCAAACTCGTAGACCTGGGCCAACTCTTCGTACACGGGAGCAAGGTTCTTGCAGTGGCCACACCAGGGAGCAAAGAACTCGACAAGCGTGGGCTTTCCGGAGAAGACGAGCTTGTCAAAGTTGGAGGGAATCAGGTCGATAACGGCCGATTTGGCAGCCACCGAGCTGGCCAGCACGGCCAGCACGAGGCTCTTGATCAAAACCATGACGTATTAGGCAAGGCAAGATCTAGTATGTGGATGTTGGATGGGAGAAGATGTGACCGGGTATCAACTGAAGTGGGAACAGAGTGCTATAATTGATGGGCAATTGCTATGACCAGCCAGAAATACCACTTATAAAATAACCACAGCGGCGAGTCACCTGAAATAGTGCTTTGAAATCAAGGGCATGAAAAAGGACAGCTTGCGCCAAGTCCAGGTATGTTGGTTCAGGCACAGGCGGGGAGCTCGGCCTGCGATTAGTGGGCTCACCTCACCGAGGGATGGATTTGCCCCCAAGCCCCCACTAGAGCTCTATTGTTTATCATTTCCTTCAACGGTTTCACGTGAGGATAAGCGCATCACGGGAACTAGCACGTGATACACACAAACCCCCCCTTTGCCCTTTGGGCTTTGGTGGCCCGCTTCGGCCGGGGCTGACAACCCTCCAATCGGTTGAAGCATAGACCATAGCAAAATTCACACAAAATTTCAGCCCACTTCTGCCCTCGCGAAATCACCATCTTGCAACACCACAACCGCAATCATGTCCCACGAAAGCGTCTGGAACTCGCGCCCGCGAAACTACGGCAAGGGCTCTCGCCAATGGTATGACGCCCCGATGCTACCCCTTATTTTCTGAGCTTGGGTTGTTCCTTCCCTTGCACGACTTCAAGCGAATGTCAAACATAGGAGGATGGGAAAATGGGCGAATCGCGAAACAAAATTCACAAAGAAGCCGACCGCTAACTGGATCTTGTTTTCTTCATTATAGCCGCGTCTGCAAGCACACTGCCGGTCTGGTCCGCAAGTACGACCTCAACCTGTGCCGTCAATGCTTCCGTGAGAAGGCCAAGGACATTGGTTTCCACAAGGTGAGCATCCAGATCCAACCGATAAGAGCTAGGGAGAAGGAGAAAATATGCAAAGGGAATCGAGAAGAGGGAATCAGGGACACGATATTTGAGAAACAGCAGCTAACGTGTCTTCGTTTCTTACAGTACCGATAAAGGAGTTGTATGGGGGCTTCCGAGGGGGGCAAGGGATTGACGGATGCGTGCTGCGTTTTTGATGGCCACACACAAAAAGCACTCGGAGGGCGGCCGCCTGGAACCGGAGTTTAATGGATGGCTTGGTTTTAAGGAAAGATCGTGCGTCTGACGAACATCCTCCGAGGATAGACGAATACCATTGCATTCGAAAAAAATTTCATACTGCTGTCCGCTCTGTTGGTGTGCTGTTTTTCTTTATGCTGGGAGATGACGAGATGAAGACCTATGAATGCCATGGACCGAAAAGTTTTTTTTTTCTCTCTTGATTCATGTCGCAGCTCTCGTAGGCTGTCCCGCCGCAGTGACAGGCATCTATTTTGGCAATGCAGGATGGGCATAGTTTGAGTGATTTGGCCCGTGATATTACACCCTAGCCACGCCCCTTCCATTGTCTCCCTCAATGTCTCCCAAAAGGAGGCGGTTTACATTCCTTACAATCTGGACCAAGTAAATTCAGAAAAGGGTTTTTATTTGCATTTCTATTTCTGCCTCCAACCCTCCCGTCTAAAGTACATCATATATCAAGACATTAAGGAAGAAGCAAAGCGGAGATTTTTTGTGCCCACTTCCTCCTACAACTTATACACGAGCTCAATTTGGCTCAAACGCGGGAACCGGTGACCAAGTTTTTAACATGTGCATTTCTTGGATGCATATGGCCCAGTTTCCCAACCGTTTTTGGTTTTGTTTTTCCGTTCCAACAACTCCACGCTGTTCCAGGGTTGTTTTTAATCGTTACATTTACTGAATGATGCGGGTGACCAGACCAGTGGCGACGGTCCTGCCGCCCTCACGGATGTTGAATCGCTGACCGGCCTCAATGGCGTTGGGGTTGGTCAGGGTGACAACCATTTCGACGTTGTCACCGGGCATGACCATCTTGCCAGCAGAATCGGCGGTACCCTCAGGGAATGTCAGGTCGACAGACTCGTCAGAGGTACGCAGGTAGAGCTGAGGGCGGTAGTGTTCGTGGAAACCGGTGTGACGGCCACCTTCCTCCTTGGTGAGGACGTAGAGGGAGGCGAGGAACTGCTTGTGCGACTTGACGGTGCCGGGCTTGCAGACGACCATACCACGTCGAACATCCTCACGGCGAATACCACGGATGAGGAGACCAGAGTTGTCACCGGCCTGGGATTGCTCGCAAGACTTCTTGAAGGTCTCGATATCGGTAACCTTGGTCTTGATGGGGTCGATTCCCTTGCCGACAAGCTCGACTTCCTCGTCACGCTTGAGGACACCGCGCTCGACACGGCCGGAAACGACAGTACCACGACCGGAGATGGAGAAGACATCCTCGACAGACATGAGGAAGGGCTTGTCAAGGTCACGCTCGGGGGTGGGAATCCACTCGTCGACAGCCTTGAGCAGCTCATCAATCTTCGACTCACCAATCTCAGGCTTCTGGTTCTGGAGAGCCATCAGGGCAGAGCCCATGATGACGGGGGTCTCGTCTCCCTCAAAGCCGTAGGTGGTGAGAAGCTCACGCATCTCCATCTCGACGAGCTCCAGCATCTCAGGGTCGTCAATGGCATCAACCTTGTTGACGAAGACGACAATCTTCTGGACACCGACCTGTCGGGCAAGCAACAAGTGCTCACGAGTCTGGGGCATCTGACCGTCGGAGGCAGCAACAACAATGATGGCACCGTCCATGTTGGCAGCACCAGTAATCATGTTCTTGATGTAATCGGCGTGACCAGGGCAGTCGACGTGGGAGTAGTGGCGGTTGTCTGTTGAGTACTCAATGTGGGCGGTAGAAATGGTGATACCTCGCTTTCGCTCCTCGGGGGCCTTGTCAATGGCGCCATACTCAAGGAAGTTGGCCAGGCCCTTCTCGGCCTGTCGCTTGGTGATGGCAGCGGAGAGAGTGGTCTATAGTTGCGGAAACTGGTCAATATAAAACCGCTTTGACATTGGTCTTGTAAGAGGCTGTAGCGAACTAACCTTTCCGTGATCGACGTGACCAATAGTACCTATAATGGAACCTCTGTTAATACCAAATCTCTACAACAATTCAAGTCAAAAGGCATCTTACCGATGTTCACGTGCGGCTTGGTTCGCTCGAAAACAGCGTATGTGCGAGCGATGTTGAGAACACCAGCGGCACTGCGGTTGTTCTTGAGCGCAGCCTGCAGCGGGTTGATGCTGCCGGCCTTGAGGCCATGCCGGGCCGTCCGCAGAAACGGGGCAATTGATCGGAATGCAGTCGACATGTTGCGCCGCTGGTATGAAATACACAATGCCGGTCCAAAGAAGAGAAGAGGAAGAAAAAAAAATATTTGGACGGTGGGGGAGGGGAAAATTGCACAGCGCCGGATCAGGCGTTCTGGGGTGAGTGCCGACGAAATTTTTGTGAGCTCACCAGCATTGACAGCTTTTGCGCTATGCCGATTGGAAACATGCTGCCTTGCTGCCGTAGAAATAGCGTCACGTGATTGGTCACTGTATTTTACACGTAAAGACAGCCAGATGGGCTCCTATAATATCATAATGCACAGAGACAACAGCATCTTCTACAATGAACCATTCATTGATGGTATAAATCGCATTTCAGAATCTATAGGCCAGGAAGCCTATTTATTATTTATAACTTATTCAAGTTGCTGCTAATTTAGGAAAGGGGGCCAATATAAAAAAAAAAGCGCGCAAGTGTATACACGGCGACGCCGTAAAGACTTGATTGCGGATGAGCGTTGCGGTCAGGAATCCTCGGAGGCCAGAGGACTTTTTTTGAGCCGCCCAGTGAATGAAAATGAGATTCTGCAGAAAAGGAATCACTTAATAACAACACAATAAATTATAAAGGCTCAATTACCAATTTATCGCTGCATTTGCGCGTTTTCTCAGTTCAGCCTTTGTAGTTGCATCTACAAGAAGCTATTACGATTGTACGGCCTCTAAATGGCGCTCCGTCGAGCCAATCGGGCCCGCCAGGTCCAACCGGCAGCCTCGGAGAAATAGTCCGGGGCACGCCGTCTTCACTAGGGATTTTGCCGTTGTCGGTGTCCAACAAAAACTTCCACCCGCTCTCTGGAAGTTTGACTTTTGAACTCTCAACATAACCTCTCATTGCCTACAAAAAGCTCGTCCTCCCTCATTTCTCCCGGGAAGCATATTCCTTATAGACTACTAGAAGAGACTGCCTTCATCCGCGCGACATACAAATACCCCCTTGGATAAAAAATCCTCACCTACCTACTGCAGCAAAGGCTCTGCATCTTTTCACCCTTCTGCATCCCTTTTATGAGAGCTACACACGCTTGATACTATGGACTCTCAATCACAGCAGCAGGACGGTGCCGGCCAGGCTACCCTGAATGCATTGGGCTCTGTTGTGTCCTCATTGTCCCAGTACGGCCAGAATGCCTCCAACAACCTACAAAAGAGCTTTACCGACATATCAACACACGGCTGGCTTCGGCTCGTCATGATCGTCTGCACATACCTGCTGATACGGCCACACATCCTCAAATACTCTACCAAGCACGCTGTGAAGACGCTGGAAAAGCAGGATGAGCAGGACAAGGCTGCGGCCAAAGAAGCGGTGGCCAAAATGTCGCCCAATGAGCTGCGTGGCCTGAACGCCGGAGCAGAGATTGATGTGGATGCGGATGAACACGCCGATGGAACCAGTGCCGACTGGGGCTCCAAGGCACGAGTCAGGCAGAGGAAGATGCTGAGGAAGATGCTGGAAGCCGAGGAGAGACGACGATACGAGGAGGAATCTGACGAGGATATCCGGGATCTCCTGGAGTAAGCACGGGCAGACTGGACGGCTAAGCAAAACGACCACGGATATTATTAGCCCCGAGCATTTACTTCTGGGAGCGCCTTGTTCTACGGATGCCAAACTGTCGAGGAACCATGATGGGGTTGTGCCTAGAAAACGTTGGGTACTCAAAAAAGGCGGGCTGGATGGATGTGGCCAAGGTGGCCTTATCACGCATTACTTTTGCAACTGTTTATACCTAATTCACGCGCTATGATCTGATGAGAGTGGTGCAATAATAACGACGGACCTAATACGACAATTAATAAATACATATTTATATATGAGCAACATGGCGCCGGAGACATTGTGACTTTTGAATCGAGATGCTGTTCCGCGTATGGAGTTTTCCCGAGTAGGTAGGTCGCTTCCGTTTCCCATAAGAGTATAGAGGCGTATTATGCAGTAAGTGGCATTATGGAGACTTTGCCCGTCCAACTAAACATTTGATGGCAACGCCTATTCAGCACCCCAACTTTGCTATCCAGCATCTCGCGTCGCAGATAATGTCAAATACTAGGCAAATCTTATTATAGAAGTAGATCTATTTAACCAATTCCCATAAGAGCATACAAGCGCGAGTTGATGCAGTAGGTGTGGCATTGTTATGGAGACTTTGGCCATCCAAGTAAGCATTTGGATTGATTGCAAGTGCGCCTCCAAAAGAGCCTCACAGCAGAGCCCCACCGCTGCAATTCTTATACTTGCAGTGCGTTTGACTCGGCGGCCTCGCCACAGCACAACACAAGCAAGCTTCTTTGCCGCCATAGACAGCAGGTTTTGATGGCAGAATACATACAGACAAACCTGGCAATGTGTCAGATGGCCAGAGACACAACTTCGATGCTGATCACCGCTTGCCCAATAACCAAAGTTACCCTGTACGTCACCTCACAGGGCATCGGCGAATCGAATGTCGGGCGGGGAAGTACACACAATATAGAGGCCACCAGAACCCGCGGTGTTCACAATTAGCACTCCAAGAGACGAACTAGAGCAAGCTGCATGATTCGTCGATTCCCTGTGTGGCCAGCTTGGCGCATGAGGTGGTCCAAGAATGGGGGCACATCGACATCTGGGCAATGCTGGTCTCAGTTTCACAGCTGTTAGTTGTAGCAGGCGAACCAACTCAATCGGCCACAGCTCGAGCCTTGACAGGCACCGGACACGGGACCAAGTCTAGTTCTCCGCATCCAGCAAAACTCTCATTAACCCCCATGCACAGCCCTGTCAGATACACGCACCTGAATCGGCGTTGATGGCTATTTAGGCATCTCGAGCTCTTTGGTAGGGTAAGGGCTCCAAGGTTGGGCACGAGTGGCAACAAGGTGCAAGGCTCAGGTACTCACAGGTACCCAGCAGGCAGTTATAGCACTCGGGACCCCTCAAAGCGGGCCGCCAGGCCGCTAGAATAAAACAGCCCAGACCCCACCACGATGTCATTTGATGGCCTCCAGCTCGGATCGTCTTAAAGCACGGCACCGCTGACGTCTGGTGGGTTTTCTGCCAAACCATCCTGACCCTCGTCTTGTACCAAGATTTGCTTGTTTACTCTCCAGAGGCACGCTGCTGTGGGTTTTTGCCAGCTTGGCTTGCAGACCTCTGCCTCATCATTGGATCTCGATACCTGCTCCTGTCCAAGCTCCATCGCGGGCCCTGCGACGCTACTCACATTGGGCCTCTGGCCGACCAATTTCGGCGCGTCGCATTCACGCCCTGGCCTGGCATCCAACAGAGCCTGTCGCTGGCCTCTTTACCCCGGGGATCCAAGATACAGCATCTAGCGACAGGTCAATATGAGCAACTCCCTCGACATACATGACATGCTCCAGACGGGGTTCTTCACCACGTCTAGAGCTAAACATGGCCATTCGTACGTGCTGCGCTGATCCATGGCTGCCTTCCTGCACCTCATTTGGAGACAAATAATAACCATGTAAATCTAAGCAGTGCATCTGTCGATTCCTCGACTCGCCCTGGGCGCCTATACGAGTCGACTGAGCCACCTGTGTCTCGTGTAGCGCCTCGATACTACGACGACATTCCCTATCGGCGCCGCTCACTGCTGCCCCCGCCCACTGTCGAGGATGAAGCTGAGTCAATCGCGAAGGAATTCGGCGGCCGCGTCGAACCTATTGAGGAAGAAGAGCCCCAATCAAGAGGAGAAGTTGACCAGCAGCCACTCATGCTCGAAGTCCATGAGTACAACCCTGAACGTCGCTTTGTTATTGTACCAGGGTCGGTCAAGCCGAGCACTTCAGAGAGTGCGTCTGATGACAGCGCATCCAGAGACAAACTCCGCCAGGAGAAGGAAAAGAAGAAGGAGCGGAAGAAGGCATCTGCGTCTCCTTCACCTGAGGCGTATACCAGAAGACCCAACGAACCTGAAAAGAAGGACCCCGATCGCCTTGACGACGCTGCCCCAAGGCTAGAGAGACGTAAGAGCAGGCAAGATTTGCCTCGGCTGGAGACAGACATAGACGAGGACCGGGTACCAAGTCATCACCGGAGCAAATCTGCTGCCAGTGGCATCCGCCCAGAGTTCTCTCAGTCGTATCGCAAATATGGGGAGGACTATCTTTCGCCGCAGGTAACAAAGCATGGGCCGAGTGGTCGAGATAAGACATATCATGGATATGGCCAGCCGCCCACCCAGAGTAGCGTCAGTCTGGGAGATTCAAATGACAAGAGGCGGGACGACGACAAGTACCATAGACGAAGCGCGACAGTGTCGGCAGAGCGGCCAAACTCAAGCTTCGAACCATTCCGAAGACCTACCTCGAACGACCGCGTCAATGGACCTCGGCCTCTAGATGGTAACCGACCACCACGGGATGACTTGAGAGAAGGGGCCTATGCTGCCTACAAGCCAGCACCCGTCGAAAACTTGAGGGCTCCGTCCCCATCTAAGCTTAAGGACCAGAATTCTCCGCGGGATGAAGCTTTCAGTGCGTCTTATAGAAGAGAAAACCCTGTCATCATTGACGACGACCGCGCGTCTATTGCATCGTCGCGCAGAGGCGATACAAGCGGGCAAAACTCTCGCTCTCCGTCAAGAGTTCCTACCATGCCCATAGCTCCAGCCGAACCGCCAGAGGACTGGGCGCCGAACCGTCGGGTTTCCACTACCTTTCCAATCAGCCGCGACAAGACTACACTAGAGAATCGTACTCCCCCGACGATTTATCTTCCTTATCCGGATGATGATGATGCCATCGTTGCTTGGCCAGAGACATCCGCAGAGGGCGATGATATGCGGCAGTCACAAACGATCAGCGCGTCATCCGTCTTGATGCCACCCATCCCTCAAGTTGACGACGAGCTTATCGCACCGGATGACAAGTCTATTAGATCACCGACCCCTAAAGAGTCATCTGTGGTGACAAAGCCTTGGCAGCCTCCCCCCTTTGACCCCAGCAAATCTGGGGTACGTCCGGACCAAACAGTTGGGTCATACCGGCGTTATTCTGAGTCGAAAGATCACGAAGGGCAATCCGATCTTCCAAAGATACCAGAATGCAAGCGCACGGTGGCGGTGGCAGGCAAGATGGATTGGCTTACGCTTCCCCGGACGGATTTCAACATCTGCCCCGATTGCTACGGTACCGTGTTTGCAGAAACCCAGTTTCGCACTCACTTTCACCCAGTGTTGCGGTCGACTAGTACCCCGATTGCATGCGATTTTGGCTCATCCCCGTGGTATCGGATCGCCTGGCTACTCACGCTGAAACACAAAGTGCCAGACCTGCAATTGTTTCATGCTCTGGCAAACGTCATGATGGAGTCTCGCGATTATCCGTGCCCCCTGGAACGAAAGGTAACACGAGTCTGGTATTCTGTCAAAGACCCCTACACGAGGCGGCCAGTGCCCGAGTTTGCGGTATGCTACCAATGCGCGAAGACGGTGGAGACCTTGTTTCCAAACCTCACCGGCGTTTTCATCCCGCTTGATTCTCGAGGCGAGCCCACACGAAACGTGTGCTCTCTTCACTTCACGCCCCAGAGAAAGCAGTTTGTACTCTTCTTTGACGCATTTGAGACAACGTCCGACAAGGGCTATGTGACCAACCGAAAGCCAGACATCGGCGATTTGTCCATGATGCTTACACGGCTGAGCACTCTGAATGAGTGTCGCGAAGACCGCCGGGTGAGCGATGGATACTGGTACGTCATGGAGTATCTACCGGATTTCACCGTTTGTGGAGAATGCTACGAAGATGTTGTTCGGCCTCAGCGCACAGAGGATAACGTGATTGCTCAAAACTTTTACCAGAAGCCCACGAAGCTGCCTGTTGCAACTTGCCAGCTCTACTCTCCTAGGATGAGAGAAGTTTTCAAGAGGGCCTGTAGGAATAAGGACCCCGAATATCTTGAGGGGAAAGTTCGAGAGAGATTGAAGATTGAGAAGGACGTACACAACAAGTTTCTCGGTCTCGTCAAAGATAAGCGCAATACCGCATGGACGGACGAACAGATTGACAAGCTGAGTAGGGAGTGGAGGAGATGGGAATAAACGGACAGGCAAAACTCCTTTCTTTTTCTTTTTCTATTTTGGGTACTTGGTGCACCTAGACATGCATAGCGAGATTCATATTACGAAGATGCGATGTATAGAGTAGCACCGAACATGATAACGATATGATATGATGACCATAGATTACAATAAATCTTGGCTTGGATACTGAAGCTTGCAACTCTTTGACGTGAAGCTTGTGACGACATTACTGTAGAAGCGTCTCTTTGCCTTACTAAGCCGACGCACACTCCCAATAAGGCATAGACCAGGTCCCGCTTGGATTTTGGATGTCAGGGATAGAGTCACGTGAAGCACAATTCAACTCGCTAAGGTACGTACCCCACCACTTAGGGTCTCCGCCCACCAAAAATCCATGGAAGGAAAATTCAGGTGAAATTTATCGCGGGTCCGCCAGAAACTTTCCATCCCCATCGCCAAATTCGACGCCCCGACGACCACGGTATGTTACGCTTTTACGCCTGACTCTGGAAACACATTCGGCCTCTCTTTCGAAATTGCTAACGCTCATCCCCTCCATTAGGTCTCAAATTCTCGTCACAATGGCCTCCAGACCTACCGTTACGATCATCGGAAAGGATGGTGCTCCCTCTGGAGCTACCCACACCATTCCTGCCGTCTTCGCCAGCCCTATCCGACCGGATATCGTGAAGCAGGTTCACACTGGCATGGCCAAGAACAAGCGCCAGCCTTATGCCGTCAGCGAGAAGGCTGGTCACCAGACCTCTGCCGAGTCCTGGGGAACTGGTGAGTTTTATGCGGTGGCCGTGGGAAGAATTTTAGATGGCAATCGATATGGGAGGGTTGGTGGAGGATTGGGAAAATTTTCTCCCTCTCTTTCTCTCATCGGACCATGTTGAATTGCTGTTCCTCAACACCACAGGAAATATCAGGATGGACCGTGACTGACTGGATTTGAATTGCTTAGGTCGTGCTGTTGCCCGTATCCCCCGTGTCTCTGGTTCCGGTACCCACCGTGCTGGTCAGGCCGCCTTTGGTAACATGTGCCGATCTGGTCGCATGTTCGCCCCTACCAAGATCTGGCGCAAGTGGCACGTCAAGGTCAACCAGGGCCAGAAGTCAGTCAATTCTTGTTTTCTGGGAAAAGCCCCCAGTATCTTGCTATTTCGGGGAGGTATGGAATAACTAACATGAAAAAATTGTAGGCGTTACGCTACCTGCTCCGCCCTGGCTGCCTCTGCCGCTGCTCCTCTCCTGCTCGCCCGTGGCCACCAGGTCATGACCATCCCTGAGGTTCCCCTGGTTATCGACTCTGCTCTCGTTGAGGGCAGCTCCGTCGCCCGCACTGCTGCCGCCCTCGCCCTCCTCAAGGCTGTTGGCGCCGGTGCCGAGCTCGAGAAGGTCAAGGGCTCCAAGAAGCTCCGCGCCGGTAAGGGCAAGCTCCGTGGCCGCCGCCACCGCCAGCGCCGTGGTCCTCTGGTTGTCTACAACCCCGAGGTCGATGGCAAGGAGCTCGTCAAGGGTTTCCGCAACATCCCCGGTGTTGAGACCTCCCCCGTCTCTGCCCTCAACCTCCTCCAGCTCGCCCCTGGTGGTCACCTCGGCCGATTCGTCATCTGGACCTCTGCCGCTTTCAAGGCTCTTGACGAGATCTACGGCACCACCACCACTGCCTCCACCCACAAGAAGGACTTCCTCCTGCCTTCCAACGTTGTTTCCCAGGCCGACCTTACTCGTCTGATCAACAGCAGCGAAATCCAGAGCTCCCTCAACGCCCCCAAGGGCGATGCCGTGACCCGACGATCTGCCGTCCAGAAGAAGAACCCCCTGCGCAACAAGCAGGTTCTTCTGCGCCTGAACCCCTACGCGAAGGTCTTCGCTCAGGAGGCTCAGAAGAAGCAGGAGGCATAAATTCTCTGACTTTCTGGGTGTGCAGCAAGTCTAAAACTTTGGTTTTTCGGAGGAGGGTTATATCATGGTTTCATATCGAGGCGTAACGGCTTCTGGAAGGTTGAGCTCTTTGAATGAAAAGAACGAAAAGAGATTTGACTATTAACAGCGTGTGTCTTTAAAAAAATGTGATTTATACGAATCATCACCGTTTTGATGATTTTTGGCCATTTTATCTCCCTCCCAACGTTAATAGACCGTGCATGCTGTATCAAACACCCTGAAGAGTGTGAATGTGAATGATATTTCACTAGGTACTAGGTACAAAGGACGACTTTTATATGAATCTCAAAATTCTTTATTTTATGTCCTCTAATATCCAACCTTTCCCCTCTCTTGTGTTTCTCTCTCTTGTGTCTAATTATATTTTACTTCTACTTACTCCTTGCCCGGCTCATAGTGGAAGCCAAGCTCGGCCAGCGTCTTGGCTTTACATCCCTCGTCTTCAAACTTGATCTTGGCATCCATAGCAATGGACCTCTGCCAGAAAAGCTCGCCACTCCATCGCGGCGGCTCCTTCCCGACGTGTTTCGCCTTCTTTATCCACTCATAAAACTCATTGATATGCTTGCCGTCATCTCCCAGCTCTGGATACTGGTGTAGCGCTTCTCCTTGTCTCTCTTCCAGCTCTTTACTCCACCGCAGCATTTCTTCGTCCGGGGGCAGCTCTAGCGCATTGGACCACACCGCCGAGAAAGCCGCAGCTTGGGATTCCGCCAATGGCCACGGAACAGATCTCATGTTGAGCGCTGGGAAAACTATCGTCGGATGCTGGATGAGGAACGTGTGCTGGTACAGCCCGTGAACGCCCCGCCCAGACGTAATAATCTTGTGGTTGAGATTCGGGAGGAAAGTATAGCCGAATAAGAAGCCCGTGCAAAAAACGATGTGATCTATATCTTTTTCTACGCTTCCGTCTTTGAAAAGGACTCCACGCTGGTCTGGCAGGAATTCGACGATTTCGGGGACTTCGTCGCATCCGATGTGGGCGAGTTTGTCGGGCGATGTTGCGTGTCTCACTGACAGGAGCGTCTTGCCGGCAACTTCGTTGATCTGGAGTGCAACGTCGAGGCCTGAGGGCCCATTGCCGACGACGATGACTTTCTTCCCTTTGAAGATGTCGTTCGTCCGATATTGCTTTGAATGAGTGATGACGGAGGGGTGGGTCTTTTTGAAGTCTTCAATCTTGTTGATGGCCGGTACGAAGGGCACGGAGTAGTGCCCGTTTGCAACGACAACGGCATCGTACGTCTCGCGAACAACCTCGCCGTCATTCAACGTCGACACTGCTTCCAGATGCCACTGATCCCTACCATCCTTGGTTTCCAAGTCGATCCGCCTCACCTCATGACAGAACTTGATAAGATGCCTCAAATCCTCAGCATACCGCACAAGATACTCCTGAATCTCCTCCCTCTTAGGAAACACCCAAGCATCGCTCGGAAACTCCCTATCGTGGAACCGCATCAAGCACCCCGGGATATTCGCATGCAGCCGCTCGTACATGGGCGACGGGAACACCGGAGCCGGAGCCCCATCGGGCCAGATGGACGGCTCCGGGCCCCAGAACGGATCCTGCTGCGGCACGGGCACGTCCTTTGGGGGCAGGCTGCTGTAGAGCCAGACGCCGCCGACTTGGGCCTGCTGCTCGAAGACGGTGATGGAGTCGAATGCGCCCTGGGCCTTGAGGTAGCGAGCGGCGGCCAGACCGGCCGGGCCGGCGCCTATGACGGCGACCTTCTTAACATCCAAGTGCTTTGCCGGCACGGAGCTGGCGGCGCTAAGAGTCGATCCCATGCTATATATAATTTGATGCAGGTGGTGATAAAATATGCGTGTAATAATATCCAATGTATCAATGCTGTATCAATGCTGCTGTATTCTCTTGTTTCTCTACCGGGCAACCCGTCCCTTGGCCACTTCTCACTCCCTGGGGCCCGAATCTTTTTCGGTCAGCCGGGTGGCATCTGTACGGGATTTATAGCATTTTATAGTGGTATGAGAACATGCCGAGCTCGGATGATGTCAGTTTAGATAGACTCCGGGCTAAGTCATTCAGGCAACTTGCTATGTGCCGACATACCCTGATTTGGTAGCGGGATACACCGCCTTCCCCTCTTGGCTTTTGACACCCTGTTTAGCTCCCGTCTTCTCAGGGCCTTTTGATTGAAATCGGCTCAATCGCTTATATGGCAGAATTTCTCTGTAGTGCTAGATCTGTAACTGGAACTGATTATGATTGAGTGACTGACAGACTATTTCACAAAAATCTTTCACTTGGATAGAGACTTGATTTTGCTTCAAAAAAAGTACATATTCTTTATTGTCTTTTTTTTCCCAGGTGAGTTTCGTTGTTCAAGTTTGAAAACATACATTTCGAGACGGCAGATGGCTAACCTAGACACGCGGAGGACAGAAAAAGCGAGACCGGGAAGATTTCGAACACCCACGAGTCAAACCATACACCTACAGAAGGAGTAGTTGCTATATCTACATTTCCTAGGTAAGAACTTATATTTCCCTACTATATTTATATTTCTTTAGTAACTACTATTATATCTATATTTCTCTAGTACCTACTACTATATTTATATTTCTCTAGTAATTACTATTATATTTATATATTTTTGATAACTGCTACTGTATATATATAATAAAGTTTCAGTGCTAGCTAAAATAAACGTTCTACGAGTTGGTTAAGTGCTCATATTACCAGGTACTAAATGTATGTATGTATTCATTTTGCAGTCTCGCTTTTTCTGACCTTCGCGTGCTAGAGTACCGTAGCAACATGATAATTTGCTTACATGTAGGTATTACAAGACCTACCTAGTACCCATGATGAGATACACAACGCATGGCACAAGTTCGTTTTTCGAAAGACATGTATTACATAGTATATTGAAAGTAGACATTCTCTAAAGTTTAGTCTTCTCCAATATCATGATATATCTTACAGCATCGAGTTCACTGCGGTAACAGCCAATCCAGTACCAGCAACCACCCACATCTCAACATGTTCCGCCCGGCCAAGCACACTGTTCGATTTGCTTGTGCTCGTTGCCGTCTGCTGAGGACCGCTCGAAGTTGCTTTAGAGCCCGTCGTCGCCGTAGCAGTTGCTTTAGTCGAAGAACCAGTCGTAGGGTGTGCTTCCTCATAACAGCCAGCAAACACCAAAGTGCTGTTGAGCCATCCTGGTCCTCCAGGTGTATCATGCATGGCTCTGTACCATCCGATAGGGCAGCTTCGAGCAAGAGACACCGCAGCAGAGCTTTTTGCAGACCACCAAGATGACGCCGCGCTGCCGTAGGACGAATAGCTCGACAGGAGAGACGAGGGAGCAGCGGTGGAAAAGCGGCACCAGAGCGAGGACGCGGGAAATGTGCATTCTGGCAAGCCGTAGATGTCTGTTTGAGTAGGCTTGCAGTCTTTTTGCAACACGTCGCCGTATGATTGAATGGCAGTCAAGAGGGCTCCGGTGGGCTTTGGGGGGTCAAAGTATTGCGGCAGAATCTCAGTGGTACACTGCCATGGCTCACTTGTGATGGTAGGTGGCTTGGATGGCAAGATTGTATCTTGCAGGGCGGCCAAGGAGACGCTCGCAAAAAGAAAGATGGTTGCAGTCGTTGCCTTCATGTTTTCTTGTGCTCGATTTTGTAAAGACGATGAGATGAATTGGTAGTTGAGCTCCAACTTTGAGGATGGGGATGGAGCGACTTCAGGCAGCTGCCACAGACAACGGCATTTCACTCTGTGTATTAAGTATGTATCTCCTATTTAGATACTATTAATAAGAAATTACTCTGATTTGTTTGGCCTCCATTTAATTCCATTGTATGTTGGCTCAGCGTAGTTGTGTGCCATTACTGGAGCTTCCCCTTGGGTTACAGTTACACCACGCAACTAACAACTGGAGCCCGCTTGGCGCCAAGCAAACCATTTTATTCCTCCTCAACCCATTCCGAATCCGCAAGACGAGGGTACCGCTCCTTCAGGGCCTTTTGCACTGCTTTTAGGCAATCCTTCTTGCGGTACTTCTCCATGTCCGGCCACCCATGCTCCCTGTAGATCCCCTGCAGCATCTCTATCATGTCTGGGAAAGCCACGCCCTCTGAGATATACACATCCACCACTGCACGAGGGCTTTTGGGAACGAATTTAAGCTCGCGAAACTGATCCTTCAGGACCTCGAAGAAATCCGGGATGGACCATGCACCACACTCCCCGCGCCATTCAGCCTGTTCCTCATCCTCTTCGTAGTCGTATGGGTCGTCCAATACCTTCTCCCGCAGAGGCCAATCCCTGACCTCCCCAGGACATTCGTACCAAAGACCGATACCGAGCTCCGTGTCAATCAGGAGAGTTGTCCAGTCTCGTGGGCTTCTCGTGATGCTCACGACGTGAGGGGGCAAGATTTCATATAGAGAGGCGCTTTCCGTACTGATCTTGATGCTCTCAACATTACCTGGGTCGCGGTTCAGTAAACTGGCATCGGCCTCCCAGTTGGTGAAGTAGCACCACGCTGCTGTTTGAACATTGTACATGTCGTCCTTTTTTTCTCGTATGTATGGTAGATGGCGTAGCAGCGAGACCACTTCATCCGTCTTGCCCAATGGTGCCATCGTTGCGGTCGTAATGCTCGGCCAACCTCCTGGTGGTGGTTCAACGACCTCCGCTTCCTCGAGATACATCCCAACTAGGAAGTTGTAATATTCGCGGACTGCGGAAATGCATTCATCGCGATTGTAGCTAATTTCGGAAAGAGACGGCATTCTCAGTTTGTTGAGGCTGACGGACAGATGAAGATGGTGGTGGTGATGATGATGGTGAGAGGAGAAGGATCATGAGAAAGAGGAGAAAGAGGGTAAAGGGCCGATGCAAACATGGTTGAATTTGAGCTATAGCGAAACAAAAAGAGGGGTTAGCGAGACATTGAAAACAACTCTGATTACAAGCTTAATAGCTTAATTTAAACGGTTATAGATGTGTTACAATGCATGTACAATTCGATCCTGTGGGATTTTTTTTCGCCCCCATAGATGGGGAAATCGACAAAATAGCAGAATCCTTCATACCGAGTAGGGGGGACTGGGTAACAATTACCTCCAATATTGGGGGACCAATCAAAGGATAAAGCACACCACTCGTTTTCTATTGTTGGTTGGCTGCCAAGAACGGATCTCATTCCAACTATTGCCAATGGAAGAGCCACGGTCTGCGTTTTTTGACCGGGGTATTGGCTGGGCGATGCCTGTAGCTTGGCTCAGGGATTTTTCACTGCAACCATATCACATACACATACCGACATTCCGAACTCAATCACCAGTCGCAAGTGTATATCTTTGGTAGCTTGTGAATTTACCCGGGTTTGGGTTGAATCTGAATCCTAAATAATTGATCCCTCGAATCCTTTCGGGCGTGACATATGAACAAGTCTATTTCACCGTGTCGTGTAGCATTGGCAGAGTCTGGGGATGGAGGATGCTCTTGGCATGCCGTTACTTCTGTGTATAGCTTGAACAAATTGATGTGTCTGCTTCCTAAATATCCTCAAGCTCTGTGATATAGAATAGTAGTTTAAAGGCCAAACGTATCCATGGCCAAGGCTGTAGTTTATTCAACACGTAGCAAACTCTTGGACTTCACCTCATAGATCTGCTTCAAGTTCACCCAATCCAAGATGTGGCTGACCAAGAGGTCTGCTGTCGTCTTCATCCTTTGGGGGACTGGCTTTGTGCGTTCTGCCATCAATATCGATGGTTCTCAAGCCGTGGAGCCAGTCACTGAAGAAGACCCTTCACCTATTAGCGACATCAATACATACTATCCCGATCAGTATGATTGCCCTCTCCCGTGCATTGATCTTGCAAATACACACACTTGGACACCATATTTGTCAGTGGACCGCCTGAAGCGTTGCAATGAGCCCATGCTGTTGCAATTCTCTATTACACAACCACTCGATGACCCAAAATCCAACATCTTGATACGAAGCTGCACGCTTGGTTCTCAGGAGACTCCTTCCTTTAAGAGCACTGTATCCTCGATACAGAATCCAAAGAAAGGCAAAAATCTGTTTCGAGGCGGAAGCCTCAAAAACTCTCCAGCATGTGCCATTGCTGGCTTCGCAGTCGACGACAAGCTTGTGCTTGCCAAGAGCAGCGGCGGCAAAGGAAACGGCCGTGAAATTGCTAGCCTCTTGGAGAGCATGAGCGAATATTTTGAAGCCAAGGACAATTGCGACGAAAACTTTCTTTTTGCCTATCACAAGGAAACCGTCGCAAGCGTCTATATCGGCTCCGGTCTTGGCAAGCCGACTGTTAGTTCTGCCTTGAAAAGCCTGTCTGCGAGCGTGCAGGATAGCAATTCCATCTCCAGCCACATAGTTGCCCAGCTTTGTGGCAGCGGTCGTCTATCAACTAGAACCTTTGGTGTCTCGGTTGACACAACTGGTGATCTTGCCGCTGTTCAGAAGACAGCCTTGGGCTGGAGCAATGGCGTTTGTGCTTCAAAAGGAGACCTAATTACGGCAGGCAACCTTGCCGGCGTTAAGGTGTTGGACATTGGCGGCAACAACAGCACTTTCAACAGTGGGAAAAGCTCATTGACCTCCAGGGCAGCGTCTTGGATTTCTCAAAGAGACAAGCATGCCCGTAACGTACTGGACGAGCGAGCGACCTGTCGTTATATACAAGTCGTCCCTGGAGACAGCTGTGGAGCACTGGCTTCTCGGTGTGGCATATCACCTGCTGATTTCACAAAGTACAACCCTTCACCAACTCTTTGTTCTACTCTTCAGCCAGGGGATTACGTATGCTGCTCATCCGGCACCCCCTTCGTACCCCCAAAGCCTAAGCCAAATCCTGATGGCACTTGCGCAACACACCTCATTGTAAACGGCGACTCGTGTGACGCTCTAGCCAAGGTGAACAACATCACGACTGCTGAAATTGAAAGCTTCAATAAAGGCAAGACCTGGGCCTGGACTGCGTGTAAAGACATGCTCGTCGGCTACAACATGTGTCTGAGCACTGGCAGAGCGCCAATTCCGCCTCCCCAGGCCGGGGCAGAGTGTGGCCCCTTGGTTGCTGGGACAAAACTCCCAGCAGACAACACCACCTCGTTGGCAGATCTCAATCCTTGCCCCCTAAAGGCTTGCTGCAGCAATTGGGGCTTCTGTGGTGTTTTCCCTGCGCATTGCGACGTACATGCTCCTTCAGGGGGTGGTCCGGGCACCAAAGAGCCTGGCTACCAGAACACTTGTGTCTCAAACTGCGGTAACAAGATCAAATCAAATTCAGGCCCTCCTGCGACATTTCAACGGATTGGCTATTACGAGGCATTTGGCCTTGATAGAGACTGTCTCTGGCTAAAGGCTAAAAATGCAAACACGGACGGCACTTACACGCATATTCACTGGGGCTTCGCTACAATCGACTCGAGTACATGGAAGCTCAAAATTAACGACACCAAGGGCCAATGGGCAGATTTTAAGAAGCTGCCCAATGTGAAGAAGATTGTGTCCATTGGTGGCTGGGCATACTCGACCGAAGCAGCAACCTACAATATTATCCGACAAGCCATTATCACAAACAAGAATGCGTTTACTACGAATCTTGCTCAATTTGTCAAAGATGAAGGTATAGATGGTATAGATATTGACTGGGAGTATCCTGGTGTAAGTATTGTCCTATGTCTTTCAGCTGCTGCATCGTCGTTTATACTCAATCTCTGACCAATTTCTTATGTTAGGCACCGGATATTCTCGTCGGCGGCCAACCAATTGGTCAAAAGAATGATGGAGCTGACTATCTCAGCTTTCTCACATTGCTAAAGCAGAAACTAGGTTCAGGGAAATCTGTGTCAATTGCAGCACCAGCTTCATACTGGTACCTCAAGGCCTTCCCCATTGATAGGATTAGTGCGGTCATCGACTACATTGTGTATATGACTTACGATTTGCACGGCCAATGGGATTACGGGAACGCAAATGCCTTCGACATGTGCCCGTCGGGCAAATGCATTCGCAGTCATGGTGAGAATCCCTTTCCCTGCGTGATTCATTCGTATTTTACTAAATATAACAACACAGTCAACATAACTGAGACCAGAAACTCTCTCGCGATGCGTAAGTATACTTGTCTTGTACTGCTCGGCTGAACCAAACTTGACTAACGTGATCCTATAGTCACAAAGGCTGGCGTGGCAAACAACAAGATTTTCGTCGGTGAAGCCAGTTATGGAAGATCCTTTCACATGGCTACCGATGGGTGCTGGGGACCAATGTGCGACTTTACCGGAACCAGACTCCAGTCAGATGCGAAGCCTGGGCGATGTACAAAGGCACCTGGTTATGTTGCCTATGCTGAAATCAACGAGATAATCAAGAAGGGTGACGGTGCTCAAACGTTCCGTGATAATTCTTCTGACTCGGACATAATGCTCTATAAAGGTATGTTGAGTTACCTCCTTTTTTTTTTTCTTTTTCTCGGAGGCCGAATTGAGTGGAGCCGGAGGCTGATGCTCTTGCGCAGGGGACTATGTCAGCTATATGACAACAGCAACAAAGGACACAAGACGTAATGAATGGAAAGGATTGAACTTTGCTGGAAGCATAGATTGGGCCGTGGATTTGCAATCTTTCACAACAGACGACCTGGACGCTCCACCAGTCACACCAAAGCCCGGCGACACTGGCTGCGTCTCCGGAGAAGACAACAGCATCAACTCCGGCGATCTCTGCGAATTCTCATGCGGCCATGGCTTCTGTCCAGAATCTCTCTGTACCTGCGTCACAACAGGAATGACAACCAACCTTCCATCGGCATCAGAGTTGGAGGTTATGGCCTGGGACGAATGGGATGTAGATTTAAACCGACTCTGCAAGTTCAGCTGCAAGTACGGCTATTGCCCACAAGATATTTGCACAGACATCCCTAAAGAAGACGAAGGCGAAGAGGAGCCTGACACGGGTTACTTCAACTATACGGATGCGAGGTGGCAAAACGCCCAACACTGCCTGCTCTTCAAAGATCCGCAGTACAGAGACGTCAGTGTGAACCAGTGCAAGCCGGTATGCCAGGCGGCACTCGACGATGCTGAAAAAGAAGGCCGGATAAGCAACTATGGCTGTATTGGTAACTTCCCGGTTGACAAAGAGATTCCGTGGGAAAAGTATCCGGGAGCCAGTTACGAAGTTGCGCCGGGACAATGTCTCTGCGACAATATGCTCATCAATGAGATTGCAGACTTTGTCCTAGATGCGCTGCCAATTATTGCCCAGGTACGTTTGTTGAATGGACACTTGAGCTGAATAATTCTAACTATTTAGATTGGGTGCTACATTCTCATGTCTTCTCTCAAGCTTGTACTTGAAGTTGGCTTGGAATTCATCCCTGGAGTTGGGAAGCCTCTTGATGCCGGCTTGGGTACGTATTTTGACATGCTTTGTTTTTACAAATCAATTCTCTGACTAAGTTATTTTTTGTCATAGATATGGCTCTTACCGCGACTGAGATGGTGAATTACATATATCCGGAGGGCGAGGACCCTGGTGGTGCTTTTGAATGGTGGTTGAGTCCATGTGGTGGCTCCGGGTTGGTGCCAGACGACATCAAGAATATCTTTGACACTCTTAGCCAGGTAGCAGGCGGCGTTTCAAGTTTCAAACCACCGAAAAACATCCCCAAAGGAAGCGGCAAGAAAGGCGATGACGGCAATCCGACAGATAGAGGAAAGCCTCGGCCTAACACTGGTGGCAGTGGAAAAGGCACGCCGGCCAAAAAACAATGCAAGGTTCCGCCTTCCAAGCAAACCCAGCGCCTAGGCCAGGGGAAGAACACGCTGCGCATACAATCCTGCGTCGGCGACAAGACGAAGACCACCGAAATCGTTGTCACCTCGCTCGACTATGCCGCCAATGCGAAGCCGACGCAAGTGGCCAAGGCTTGCGATGCTGCTTGGTCGCAGGCGTGTTACCATTACAGCTCAGCCATCCGAGTCAACCCCCAGTGGGCAACACTCACATGCCCGCAAGAAGCAGCGGCGACAAAACATCGTCTCGACGCCCGGGCGACGTCGGTTTGGTCGAGCCAGCACGCCGGAGAGGGCTGGCAAGATCGAAATGCTCCTGGACGCACATGGCAGAACTGCGACAGAGACGAGTACCCACCAGCATATCTTCTGGGCGAGACAGACCCAGCCTATATCAACAGCGGATCAAACAGCAAAGGGCAGTTGGTTCGCTATGTACCCAACACGCAGAATCAAAAGGCTGGTCAGATGTGGAAGGGCACATGCTTCGGCACTCCAGTAAAGGCCTTGTCCGACAAGGTCTTGATGGACAACGTGGCAAAGGCGCCTCAGTCCAAGAAGCAGAATATCCAAAAGGTGAATTTTGAGCAAACAATGGCGGAGATTGGTGTCGATGTTCGCCCCGAGTTTACCATCTCCTCATGGGGTCCACCGAGCAGTTCGGATGCCGGTCTGTCGGCCAATCCATGCTGGCCAAAAGGCATTGCTGCTGCCGACCCTGGGTTTGCTCTGCTCACATATGATCCTTATTATGGAGGCCGAGCGCCGGCGTACGACTACAAAGCAAAATATGTCAAAGGTTCAAATGGGTCTTGAAGGCCATTGTGTTGTGATGAATGGTATAGGGCTATGGCGTCTCTCGTAGTCAGAGAATACCAAACACATGTATAGCAAATATGTTTATAGCCATGCTTATGAAAAACAAGTGTAGAGGGACTGTGGAGATACCCGACATGCAGTGTTAAGACGCCCGTTTCATGTATACAGAGACGGGAAACCTGAGAGACGTCGGACTCGTTCTGTGCCCGACGTTAAAGTGCAACGCCTTACCATGGCAGAACTTCAGCTGTGCACTCCATAGGGAGTACATGTATTGCTCGCCATAGCAACTCCACACCCCTGCACGCAGCGGATTTGTGTCGCTAAGAGATTGGGCGAGAGCGGACAGGGCCGTGAATGCGATTGGTGGTGACCCCTTGGATGACGCAGGAGTTGGCGGCCGGATATGCGTGTAATATACAGCAATCTGCAGTATACCTGTTTATTTTCTTCACACGGGATCAATGCCAGCAATCACTGAGGATCGGGGGGCAATAATACTGCCCAAAGGATTCAGTCAACCAGGTGGCCTTATTAGAAGACTGGGATGATGTCAGTTGGATAAATCACAGCTAACCGCAGCTAATAAGTGGCTTCGGGTAACTTGCTGGGGTCCGGCAGAATTACCAGGCAGCTACACACCGCCTTCCCCTCCCGGCATCTGCTTCACATGTACCGAGTACTAGCTCTTCCCTTACACGCTACAGCTCACCACAGCAACTCCACCCCTGCAACCAGCAGATTTGTGTCGCGGAGAGATTGGGCGAGCTGCAGCCAAGTAGGACAGCGCAGTGAGGCGAGAAAAAAAAAAGTGACTGCTGCAAGCAAATCACCAAACAAACCCGAGCTCAAATCAAATTGCAGACAACGCATCGGAAGGGGAGGAAAAGAGGATCGTCTCCTTTTCGGGCCGCATCTTTTCTTCTTCTTTGTCTTCTCTGTTTCCTTTGTCTTCTGCTATCTACTTATCATGAACCTCTTTCCAGCACTGGCAGAGCCCCTCCACCACTAGATGACCGCGCACCAGTGAAGCCGTCAGCAATGGCAAAGGACAATATCCATCCAGATGTGCTGCGCAGCGCCGAGGCCACGCCCATCGCAAAGCTCAGCCCTGCCATCGCCGACGCAGCTGCGCTCGTTGTCGAAGGCGTCGTCACCGTGACCTGGCCCTACAGCATCGTGAACAAGTCCATCGCCTTCATCCTCGCCGAGCGCGACCCCCTGCACCGACGCGACAAGGGCCAGCTGCGAGTCGAGTTCCATGGAGTTGCGGGCAAGGCGCTTGCGGCGTCGAGCCTGGCAGGCGGCGACGAGGTGCGCCTGAGTCTGCACGGCGTTGCGTGGGAGGAAAACCAGGCGTGGGCGAAACACCCGGGTATTCTGGAGTGGCAGCTGAAGTTTTCCAAACGCTTGCTGCTGAAGATCCGGAGGGCAGATACGCAGGCGGTGGACACCATTGATGTTGATGCCGCGGATGAAGAGGAAGAGAAGGAATCGCTGCCGCAGCCTCGGGAGCCGAGCCCGACCTCGTCGATTGACATCGAGCACACTCAGTTTTCGAAACCGTTGCCGCGAACGCCACTCTCTACGATACCCTCTAAACGATATGCGTACGAGTCACTTGGGCCCGGCGAGTATACCTCTCCGGCATTTATCAAGCGTGCAAGGGTCTCATATGGCTCGCTCTTTGAAGGCGGCTTTGACATATTTAATGAAGAGGAGCCTGTCAAATCTGTCAAGAAGAAGAAAAGGAGGTCTCGGTTCAGTATGAACCCGACATCTTGGCGATACGCCAGTCAATCACCTTCACCCGAGGTGGAACAAGAGCAACCGGCCGAAGAAGAAGAGGAAGCCGAACCCAAGCTTGATGATGTCGAGGAGCCTGCGGCGGAAGAACGAATAATTACACCACCTCCCCAATCGCAGCCCGTAATGGTTGATCAGGGATGCCAGACTAGAGAGATGAGCTCCAGCCCAACCAATGGTGTTCAAGTCATTGCCGAATCTAAATCGACTGGAATTCTACTGCAACCCACGCCAACTCATCCCTGGAAGCATGTGGGAGTCGACCATGTGCTCCAAGAACCATCGCCCCTCTCATTCGACTACGCAGCGACCCAAGATGTACCGCCCTCAATACACGAGTCGGAGCCTTTCAGCCAGCCTGAAATGCATATGCCTCACGCTGGCTTTGATATGTCCATGGACATAGACCCGAGTCTTCAACCGCATCAAGCAGATACTCATAATCACGATCCTCACCCCGCATACATTACAACGGCGACTGAAGTACAGCCGCCTCGCTCACAAGAACATGGGCTTCACGATGCCCATCTGCACGATTTAGCTTGGGTTGCCGAGACGTTGGCGCCAGCTTATCCTACGGTGCCAGCACACAACGCACACGATTTCCCACAAGGAAGTTTTGATCGATCATCTTTTACCCTGAGAGCCAGCCCTTCCGATGAGACGCACACACTCGTGTCTGCCGGGCATCACGTTACGGAAATGCATAGCTACGTTCAAATCGATGAAGCACGGATGGTGTCATCTTCATCTTACCCACAACAGGATGGAGTGAAGCCTAGCAACAGTTATCCTGAGCGTTACGAAGAAGATACCGAGACTGCCACGGTAACCGCTACCCTAGGCAGAGAAGGTAGATCGAGCCCTCCCCAAGAGGAATATAGTACAGATGAATCCGAAGAAGAAGAGGAAGAGCAAGAGAGCAGATCACATCGCTACTATGACTGGAACACTGGTCGGTTCCGAGAGGGATATCCTGAAGAAGACGAACCTGATACCCAATATGCCGATTACGAAAACGATGAAGAAGAAGAAGAGGAGGAGGGAGAAGAAGAGGAGGAAGAAGAAGAAGACGACGGGGAGGAAGGTGACGAAGAAGTCGAGGATGACGCGATCGAATCTGAAGCCGAGTCAGAGTCTGAAGAAGAATCAGAGTCTGAAGCAGAATCCCGAGTCTATAATCATTTTACGCAGCCCGCGCCACCGGTTCCGAGACCATTCATGCCAATCCCAAAACCAGCCCCAGCCGCTCCAAAAGAGCCCATTTTTATCAGTCTTTTGTCAGACTCGGAAGACGATGGCGACAATGCACCTGCCACTACACAAGCTAAAAAGGAACCGAGCGAGGAGCCTCCACTTCACCAGCAAGATGAAGTTCAGGAGCCACCAAATGAACAGGAGGACGACATTGTTGATGAACTCGTGGATGAGGATGTCGATGAATCTATGGACGAGCACTTGGACGAAGCCGAAGATAAATCTGATGTCGAAGAAGCAACTGAGATCAGAACCGTAGCAAGCCGATCATCTCGCAGATCCAGCCGAATAAGCCAATTAGATGGCTGTGATGAAGACGATCTGCACCAAAATGAGGAGTCTGGCAGAGATATCAGCCACGTCGAAATGGACCACCCGAATCTAATTATCTCTCCAAAAACCCCCATACGACAGCAACATGTTAATATAGCCGAGTCTTTGGCTCAGGTCCAGGATGAGTCACCAGTGGTCAGCTCTCCGCTCCAGCGCAGGGGCTCAGAGCAACATGAACTCGCCGCCGTCGACGCGGCTGATGATGAAGAGATCCCTACCGTGGAGATGCGCGGTGTCTCTGAATCACCAGCGCCGGAGCCTAATAATGTCGAGGCACCAGCCGTTTTGGAACAGAATGAGGAGAAACTGGAGGCTAAGCAACATCAAGTGCATGCACAAGATGAAGTACAAACACCAGCACAAGAGCCGGAGCCAGCACAAGAGCCGGAGCCAGCACAAGAGTCAGCGCCAGCACAAGATCCAACGCATCATACCGAGTCTCCTGCTGTTAAATCTACGGATCAAGTCACTGAGCCCTCTTTACACAAACCAGAAGAGGAGACTGAAATGACGGATATAGTAGAGGCTCCAACACAACAGCCCGCTGCCAACGACGATTTGCTTATGGAGGATCTGCAGTCCACAGCTCTAGAGACCCAACCATCCAACGCGGAGGCAGTGGCAGAAGTCAATATCATGGAGCAAGACGTTGAGATGCAAGATGAGGTGCTAATTCAACCAAGAGAAGAGACTGAGGTTGTTGCGAACGAGGACAACAACCAAGTCGACCACGCCACCACAGACACCGTCTCGAAAGCTACTGGAGAGCTCGAAGTGGCTGCACCATCGTCACCTCCGGCTACTCAGACAGAGCCACCTCATCTGGTGTCTATGGCTGTTCAAATCCTAGAAGAGCCAGAAATCACAGAAAAGCAGCTGCCAACTCCACTGGAGACCCAACAAGACGACTACGAGAACAACGTTGACGCGGCTGATGTGGCTCCTGTTGAGACCCCGCCTAGTGAGGAGGTGATCGCTGAAGATGTCAAGGAACATGCTGAGGAAGATGTCGAAGATGAATTCAAAGATGCAGATGAAGACATGGACGAAGAATATGAGGATGCAAAGGAGGAGAGGGGCGATAATGACGACGATTTTGCAATTGAGCAGCAACTTATGTCTGAAATCCAGCATTACTCCAGCCCCCTAAAAGCGCACGACGCAGATGGAGTTGTGCAAACTTTCTCGCAGCCCCCTGACACGATTGAGGAAATTGAGGAGGAAATCGAGGAGGACCAACATACCCAACAAACCCAACAACACAGCCAGCAGAGCCAACATGGCCATCACGGGGAACACTGCGATCACGGCCATCATGATCACCATCACGCCCACCACGCCCACCATGGTGTCCACGACCGAAACTCTCGCCGAGCAGAACCAGAGATGTCGATAGGGTTGCAATCTCTTCGGAGCCACTGTCGTGCTAAGAGACTGTCAAGTGATAGCGCCGATAGTTTATTGACTGATCCCAGCGTCTTGCTCGCCAGGGGGTCTCCCACCATGGCGCATCGTCAATGCCTGCTTAGCGAGAGCGACTACCTCCCCCAGCGATCACCACGCTCGCCTCGGAACAAGGCCGAGCATTCGGACCATAGTATTGCGCTCGCCAAGTCATCGCCGCGTGAGTCTGTATCGCCGAAGAATGTATCGCCGAAGAATGTATCGCCAAAGAGTGTTGGGGCATCGTCCCCGTTGCGCGCAAGACGTGGCGTCAAGGGGTCGATTGATGCCAGCATACTCCTAGCACAATCCTTTTCGCCTACGTCGGAACGCAGTCCAGCTAGTCCAACGGCATCGTTTCGTGCTGGTCGGCGAAAATCTGATAAGTCGGATCTGAGTGTGCAATTAGCGACAACCAGCTTCAAGGGCTCTCAACAACAACAGGTGACGGAAGAGGGGAAACAAGAGATCGCCCTGGATGCAGCTCAGGACGCGTCAGCAAATCCTCAACGTGAAAGTACACCCGAGCAGCCCACGGTGACAGGCCACAACCTGAGGTCACCCCGGAAACCCACGGCTGTATCCTCTATCAGGGCGCCCTCCATCGCCAGCTCCTTTGCTGAAGACGGGAACATGGCGTCCCTGAAGACACAATTGTTGAGAAACCTAAGAACATCACTACTGGAGTGTCTGCCACTCAAATCCCTGCGCTTCTCGTTGAACAAAATGACCGACATTTTAGCCGTGGCTACCCTCACTCCGCGCCAGCCACACCGACCGAAACACGGCCCCCGGGGCTACATGCTGGAGCTGTGTCTGACCGACCCCTCAGTGGCGCCCACGGGCGTCAACATCGCGCACATCTTCCGGCCCCATCAAGCCTCCCTCCCTACGGTCCAGGCCGGCGACGTTGTGCTCCTGCGTCGCGTCCAGGTGGTGTCGGTCCAGGGCAGGGGATTCGGCATCCGCGCCGGAGATGCCTCGGCATGGGCAGTCTTTGAAAAGGACGACGACGAGATGCTGCCGCAGATTAAAGGTCCCCCGGTAGAGGTCGCGGATGAAGAGGTTGCCTACGTGCAGGGCCTTAAGAGGTGGTGGGGTCTTCAAGATGACAAGGCATTGGCTAAGATCGATAAGGCGAATCAGAAGATGTCACAGGCCGTCAAGGATGATTCTAAGTGAATGGGCGAGCGGACCTCGGGATATGGGGATTTCGCGGGAACGGTGATGGCAACACTTTTTTTCTTTTTTAGCGTGGCCAAGATGATGGCTAAGACATTGGTCGAGCGAGCTTAATGATTTGATGAACTACCTATACATAACTTGTAAGACTAATAGGACGGGGGGTTGGTTAATACCTGGTCGTTAGGATATGGGGGGAAACCGGAGGAATAGCTACAGCACAGGATTTAGAGCTCTACTGGTATCAAACCAAACCATCATTTTTCTTTTCTCTTACACTTTCTGCTTTCTAAGATTCGTCACATTCTCCGTGCTCGGACTACCAAGAGCGAAATCGCAGCTCATGTGAAGATCAATTACATATTAGAGGAAGATAAGGACGGTGTCATTGATTTGCAATACCAATGACTCCATAAACGAGCTTGTCACAAGCAAAATGTCATCGAGGCACAAGAGCTGTCCCAGCAAGGAATAGGCCTAGCACATCAGGCCATCTGAGCTCGGCCGATGTGAACCGTTTTGACAATCTCCAGGTCTCAGACATGTGGGTAGCCAGATCTAGAGATTCGGACAGCATGTGGTTGCGGGGTCCCTGGAGCTCGAGGGGGATCTAGAGACCAAGCTTCCCGGGCCGGGGGAAGCCAGATCCTAAAACTCTTGCCGAGCCGAAAATGGCACGAGGAGTAGCGTGGCAGCGTCGGTCAATGCCTTGTGATTTTGAGGGGAAGGCTGTTTTCCCGCACCTCCCAGATCAACGGTATGACATGACAGGAACAGCCTGGACCGATACCGGCATGGCTTGGAGCCATTGATGACCAAAGTCGAATGCGGACGGGTTGAATTGAATGTGGAGTAGCGACAATGGCTTGCTGCAGTCTGTAAGACAAGATGGGAGCTGGCTTGTTAGTTTGTTGGTCCTCAGCACTATTGTTAGTAGATTGTGGGGGACGTATTCGTAGCCAAGCCGAAGTCTCCCGGTAGGGTTTGCTTAGTTGAAGCTAATTGTGCATGAAGGTGTTAGCCATGGACCATGCTTTGACGGTGCATGTTTGTCTGCCGCAATTCGGGACTGAATTCGTAGAATACGAGTAAGAGGAGCTCAATTGAGTCATCGAGCAAGCATGTGCATGCCTGTGAGATGCATTGGTTTATTGGCGGGATGTGATGAGCGTAACATGGTGAATGCAGCCGAGAGACGATCCCACCAGCCCCCGTCTTGTCCATTATAGCCTATCCGCTTACATTCACATTGGCGCCGATGCCCACGAGTGTGGATGTATAGGTACATGGAGATAATTTGCACTCCTACACATACCGCAATGGGGATGATGTCAAATTTGCGAGGAGGAGCAAGAAAAAGAAACGGAAAAGATGGCGGGGCCTCTCGAGCTAGGGAGGCACGCGAGGAAGTCAGAGAGTAGAAGCAAAGCTTGAAGAAGTTTGAATCCATGCAGAACACTCGTACTCCTCCTTATGGAGTATACAGCGGTGTTGTTGGTTTGCAATTACCTAAGAAAGAGAGTGGTTGCTCCATATGCGGCGCCAGTTTTCATATCGGCGGCCCCGTCCCACAGGGCAAGAACCACAGCAGGTGGAAAGGCTGGAGAATTTGTGATGGTATCACAAGTGCTCATATATCGATGAGTCCTGTGCTGCAGATACATGTGAGAATACAACGTATCTGTAAGAAGGGCTTTTGCTTCTGACTGATCTTCATTCCTCGAGCGCCGGTCTAGGATGTCCGAGTACGAGTACATTCAATCAATAGCCCGTCGTCTTTGAGACATGGCGCGCTAAGAGTGCCGCGAAATTGAATGCGAATAATCGATGGGGCACCGGCTCCGATTGCAGGGCCCATCGTGGCTCCGGCAAGGCCCACATGGCATGCAGGGACCCCTGACATCAAAGACGGAGGATTTCGGAAGAGGTCGGAGGTGCAAGTGCGCGTGCTGCAAAGGTGATGCTTCAAGTGTGTCAACTGCAACAAGTCAGGAGTATCAGCTGAAGCAGCAGAAATCTGATACAGGACAGCCAAGGTATGGGTACCATATGCAGGTTAGCAGTCAAAACAAGTTGTTTTAGCGCGCGTGCTGCAGCATCCTAGAAGCTCACCTCACCTCGGAAGCGCAACTGAGCGTCGTGGGTGAACGTGCCCATCTGGACGCACTGACACATACAGGAACAGAGCGAGGCTGCAATATTATCGTACTTTACTTGACAGGTGTCCAACAGACCGCACGCGACAAAGGGTTTGTAAGCACAGGGCGCTCATGATGGCCTCAGCAGGCCTCATTTCTCGCTCTTTTCAAGTGACCGGCCCGGGTCCGGATGCTGTCCGGGTCACGCCCTAGATTCCCGAGACCCGAGACCCAGAACCAGAACCAGGATTAGGCAGACGCAGAAAGAGGCAATGCAGAGCGCAAAGTGGACAGCGACGGGACTCAGAAAGGAGCCGCCGCGGTCGCTTTTTCGCCGCCCCCTGTTGAGCCTTTGTGTTGCTTGCATTTGCGTGCTGACCAGTTCGTCGAGAGGTGGAGATGAAGAAAATAGAAGCAAAAGAATGTTGAGAGAAGAGGATGGGTGGAGCCTCCGTGCGGCAGCGCAGCTGATTGGCCAGCCCTGGCCTAGCCTGTCAAGCCTGTCTAGTGTGTGGAAGGTGCCGCCACGGCGCAAAGTCGTCTTGCAGGAAGGAACAAGTGCCGTGACTTGCACGTTCTCGTTCTTGCCCATTTCCTGTTCTCGTCGTCGTTGTTTTTTTCTTATCTTTGTTATCAGTCTCGTAATCTCTCCAAGCTCATGCACAATTACAACATCTCGTCTGATTTCAAATCCATCATCTTCTCAGCCTCAACATCAGTCCATTATCCCCTATTCCCAGCGCAAAGCACCTGAGCAAACCGCCAGACAACAGCACAAAAAAAGGCGTCGTGTCTCTCCACCCCCCTGCGGATCCCGGAGGCCTGGCGCCGGCTAATGCAGCTTGGGGAAAAGAAACTACTGCTGCTACCTCTAGTTGGCGCGTCCCCTGTGCCACACCCTTGCCCGACCGGAGGGACACGGAGCAAGACAAACGTCCAAAAGGTTGGATGCATTCAATGATGAGCGCCCGACTGCGCAAGTCCATCCGCCGAGTGGGCTGGCTAGGGCAGATGGCATCTTATTTGGCCCTCAATGCAAAGTGACAAAAGTACTCGTACAACGCAGACAATCCTCTGAATTAGTATGACATGCCGACCCGGCTAGAGACCGGCATCTCCTCAATATGGCCCAACGACAACGCCATCCAACTGGTGTCGTTTGGACGATATAATACGCGGCCAAGATCCTCTTGATTCCGCACGTTTGATCGATCAACCTCTTCATCCATCCATCTTCTTCTTCTCCCATACACCCTACTGGGTATCAAATCCTTTCATCTCCCTTCGTCAGCTCCGCATCGACCTTCTACCACACCCCGACACACTCCGTCCGTGTACGACTGCTTGCGGACGACTAGCCCGAGACACCGTCAATTAGTTTCCCCAGCGGACAAGCCTTCCGGTAAGTACGGAGTGCGCTCGCTCGCCACCTTTTTTTTTTATCTAATATTTTTGCTTTTGTTGCTTTCGCTTTGGCTTTCCTGTCGGTGCTTTTACCCAATTTTTTTTTTTGGTTGAGCATTTGTCTGTGCCCGGCCCGCCCTGCGCAAGGTACCTGTACATCTCCAAATCCTTTCTTACCAGGTATTACTGCACCATCGTCCAGACGTTTCACTTTTTCTTGAGTCTACCAATCTTTGGCCCTCTTCTTTTTTCATCTTTTCTTTTTTTCCCCGATTGCAACCCCTTCCCCTTTTTCTTGCTTCACACTTGCCCCCCCTCAAGGTCGTTTTGTCGTCTCGTGATGCCTGTGGAATATTAGTCTCCGCTGTCTTCTGAAACGTACCCGAATCTGTCTAGACCCCGAGTCCTTCAGCTTCACATCCCCCTTCACCCCCCTAGCTCCACGTTGTCTTGTCATGAGCCGCCAGTCGTTGGTTCTAGCTTCTCGTCTTGAGAGCGGATCGCGTGGAAGGCTGGGGTTGTTAATGAAATCCCCCAGTCCCATGTTCCGCAGGGGCCTGTCTTCCATAGCTGCTGCTGTTACTATTAAACCATTGCCATCTTCGCCTGCATCTGTCTCTGCTTCTTCTTTGAAACCAGATTCAACTTTTTCTTCTCATGTTCCAACGCTAAGCGGCGACTCGGGCAGCCATCTTACACATTCTCATCCATCTCTCTTCTCAGCATCTTCGCTGAACAAAATCCCAGCTCTACGCCCCCCACCAATGGCGTCGAGTGCCCGCAGTGCCGACAGTTCTGACGTCTTCACTCCTCGGTCAACTTCACCTTCACCGTCCGTAGCTTCGGGCCGTTCCTCTCACCGTTCCTCTCGCACTTCAGTGTCTAATAAACGCGTCTCCATTTCTAGTCGCAGACTGACCGATTTTAACCCAATGTCTTCAGTCGACGTTTTGGCCATTGAGGAGGCCATGAAGTTGGCGTCCCTGGACCAGCACCGGGGCTACGCCCAAGATCACTATACCGAGGTTAAGCAGGACCACGACACCGAGTACCTCAAGGAGTCCGAGGCTTCCGCCTATCAGGTCCTTCGTGAGCCATTGTGGAACAAAGGTAGGTTGATGCGAATTGAAGTTTATATTTGCTGGTTTTCTTGTTCATTTTCTCTTTTACAATCTACACCTACCTGTAGCTTACCTTGCAATTTCTGCTCTGGTTACTTATTCATTTACATTTACGTCCACTTTTATTTTTACACCCGTTGCTAACTTACCGTTTTCACCATGACAGGCCTTTCATTTACTCCCGAACAACGTGTTGCCAAGAATCTCACTGGCCTCCTACCCCACGCCATGGAGAGCCTCGAGACCCAGTGCGCCAGGGCCATGAAGATGATCCATAGCCGCCAGACCGGCATTGACAAGTACCTCTACCTGTCCAGTGTCAAGGCACAAAATGTCGATCTCTTCTACCGCCTGCTCATGGACAACATTCGCGACTTGATGCCCCTCGTCTATACCCCCACCATTGGCGACGTCTGCCTGCAATACTCTACCCTATACACCCGACCCGAAGCATTGTACATTTCGATCAAGCAGCGAAAGTCTATTCGGACCATGCTTCGCAACTGGCCTTGCCCTAATCCCGAGATTTGCGTCGTCACTGACGGCTCTCGAATTCTGGGTCTCGGCGATCTTGGTATTAATGGTGTTGGTATTTCGGTAAGTCGCAATCAGACAAACTGCACCTCGGTCTGTGTAACCCATTCGCTGACTCTGACTCTTGTAGATCGGTAAGCTCGCTTTGTATACTGCGGCCGCCGGTATTCACCCCGCCAAGACCCTGCCCATCGTCTTGGATACCGGAACCAACAACGAGACCAATCTCAAGGACCCTTTCTACTTGGGCTTGCGCCAAAAGAGAGTTTCCTATGCGGAACAGCAGGCATTCATGGATGAGTTCATGGAGGCCGTGAAGGAGGTGTATCCCAACATGGTCATCCAGTTCGAGGATTTTGACAGCGAAAAGGCCTTCAACTATCTGGACCGATATAGGAATAACTATAGGGCCTTCAACGATGATGTCCAGGGCACTGGTGCTGTTGTTCTTGCCGGGTGAGTAGTTCTGATCTCGTGCGATGCATCGTTATCGGTATCGGTTCGCTAATGCTCAACAGATATATCAACGCCGTCAATCTGTCAAGCGTTCCGCTGGAGGAGCAGCGTCTCGTCTTCATGGGTGCTGGTTCGGCCGGTGTAGGTGTTGCAAAGCAACTCGTTGAGTATTACACTCGAAGAGGCTTGACAGAGGCTGAAGCTCGTGACAAATTCTTCCTGGTCGATACCAAGGGTCTGGTTACCATGGATCGCGGCGACAAGCTCGCCGAGCACAAGAAGTACTTTGCTCGTGTCGACAACGCCGGCCATCAATTCCGTACCCTGGAAGAGGTCATTGAGTATGTCAAGCCCAGCGCGCTCGTTGGTCTTGCCGCCACCTTTGGTATCTTCACTGAGTCCGTTGTCCGAGCCCTCAAGGCTTCCGTAGATGCTGGTGGCCTCGGCCGCCGGCCCATTCTCTTCCCGCTCAGCAACCCTCTGACCAAGGCCGAGTGTACTTTTGAGCAAGCTGTGCAGTGGACCGACGGTTCTGTCGTCTTCGCTTCCGGTTCTCCTTTCAATTCCTTCACCCTCAAGGTAGGCGGCGATGCGGGCGACATCACCTACCACCCCAACCAAGGAAACAACGTATACGTCTTCCCTGGTCTGGGTCTTGGTGCCATCCTGTCCAAGGCAACTCGTGTCACAGACGAGATGGTGTATACATCTGCTGCGGCGCTTGCTGGATCTCTCAACGCTGAGGAAGTCCACCAGGGTCTGATCTACCCCAAGATCGACCGAGTCCGTGATGCCAGCATCATCGTCGCCCGTGAGGTCATGAAGGCGGCTCGTCGCGATGGTGTGTCTGAGCTCCCAGAATCACTCTGGATTGAGTGGGAAGAATGGGGTGATGTCGCTCTGACAAACTACATCAAGCAGCGTGTATACAATCCCACTTCCTTTTCAGAAGCCAAGGGGCGATTGTAATTGCACTCGCAATGACGGAGCTGGACGACGGGATGGAAGAAGCGTGTTGACAATAACGACGGGGGAGATAATACCATGGAGAGATTTGACGTTTGCCATGACTTAACTCAAGAAAGATGCGTATGCAGAGAGGCGTTTAGGGTAAAAATTTCCTGGGTTGGATCGTCTGTTTGGATTTCGACCATTTCTTCTTTAATAGATGTTTCAATATCATTTCTTCCTTCAATATTGTGTATTCCAGAGTGATTGTGCCGCTTCGAACAAGGCCGTAACCAGGGTTGTTGAAAGATTTGGGTTCATCATCCAAGTGTGTCAACATCACGCTGCATGTAGCAGCGAATTTGGCTCGTACCCGGTATGCCGTACCGAAATGCCGTACCGAAACAGATCGCGGTAGATTGATTGATGGTGCATGAGAAGACATGAGATCTTACCTCCCTGTCAGAACTTGAGACTTGCTTTGCATCTTTGGTGTGGTCGATGGCCAAGAATCCACTAATAATTATTCCTTTGCTGTCATCTCAGCTCCCATTCAATCAGTCTCCCCCTCAATCGTCGGTTAATAGTGCCAGCGTGTTGAAAGAAGGTGAGAAGGGTACTTCGTAAACACGGGACGAAATAAGTTAACATTAAGTGATAGAATTGCGTTTCTGGAGCAAAGAGAGGGGATATGCACCCCAGTTTGCTTACATCTACATGCATAGTGAGCTCTACAAGTGAGCTTTTGAAGCTCGGAAAGCCGTTAACGCCACCGAGAAGCTCGGAAGGCCGAGCGCTGGTCGCGGCGACCGAACGGAGAACAGGCTCGGTGCAACTTCAGCCCTCTTCTTCACACAAGTGATGTGCACTGGAAATTCCATTTTCCGAACAGTAGGCCTAAGTTTGGTTCGTGTGTTGTACTGCCGTTGCCGGGCCCGAGGGTGCCGTGTTTACCTGCCGGGCACAGCGAGGCCACAAATTTTGTAAAGAGAGACAGAACGGATTCCACTCTACATGATTCAGTGCCATTCATTTATTCTATGCTCAAAATGCAGTATCGCAAGACTTTGTCGCTGGGTCAAAGAGCTAGCATCTCCCCCCGTTTCTCACGGAGAGGGCTTCGACCTGCGTCCTCGCAAAAGGTAGGAAAAGGCAATAATTGCGGACGGCCTCCCGAGGTAGCGGAGGGTCCACACTCCACGATTTCTCCCGTTCGGCCCACACATCCCCGATACGCTCCTAGACTCGAGTGACAAGGGATACACTTAGCGGCAGCCAAAGAACGGTCAGGAGGGCACGAAGAAATTAGGTCCAAGAAGCGATCGGTAAATTCCTTTTGCGTAATTTGTCTTGGAGTAGCCCAACGCTGAGATGGAATGGACCAGGGCTTGGGCAGCTTTTGGGCGTTTTCCACCAATTTCAGTGGCACTGCAGTCGTTTAACTTTATAGACGATGACGACAACAATCATAGAGCGGAATGTCCCGTCTGCCGGCAGTTCGCATGATGGGATCAACATCCTCAATCTCTCAGGGCGTCCAAGCGATGAAGAAATAATTGCCGACGGCGATGGACTTGGCGTAAACGTAATTGGCACCCTGTTTCCCTGTGGATATTGTTATTCCCGTTGTCCGTCCTATAATTAATATAGCTCGGGCAGGCGGGGCGCAACTTGTGTCGACAAACATGCACAAGACCCAGCTTTTTCACTCGACTAAGAGTCATGCCCATGTCTCTGGCGAATAATACTCGTTCTGCTTAGCGGTAAGAGCTGCGCCAGCACTCCGTATTTGCTGAAAGCTTCAAAGTGGACCGTGGCTCGCCTGTGGCATTACTGAAGAGAGGCTGGAACGAGAGTGGCTGCAGAGCACTAATCAACAGTCACGGAACAGCCACATGATGGAGACGAGCCCTGGATGACCAGAAGAGCCTCGAACTTGCCTGAAGTCTCGAATCCGCCCTCAATCCACAAGCAGCAGGCTCGAATCTGTTTTTGGCATAGAAACAGGAGACAGGAAACAAGCCAAGACATCGTAATAGTGTTTTCAAGTGGGCATCATGTCGGAGAGCAATTCCGACGTGTGCAGAAGATGCCAGGATAACGAGGCTAGCCATCGTCGATCCTAAGCCAGTGGTTCTAAGAGGCTGGTGTAGGGGTGAGAATTGACGGCTCCACATGATTCAAAGAGTGGTTTCGTTTTCCCTTGAACTTCGGACTGAATGCCGACCAGTTTTCCTCTTTTTCCCGCATATTGGGCAGAAATTGAGCGAGGGAATTGTAAAAAGTAAAATTTTCATCGCAAATCGAGATGATTCGCGAATGTTACCTAATAGAACTTAGCTAGGAAAGAGCAAGGGTGTTAGGCGCAATGGCAGTTGTTGGGTTGGTGGTTGAAGAACGACTAAAGTATGGAATACCGCAGAGCTACTGCTGTCTGTGCGGTAGTAGGAAAGTATCGCGGCAAACTGCAGGTACTATCAAGGTACTATTACAGCGTACTTTACACCCAAGCACCTTGAGGACCATACCTTCCTCTTTGCTTGGTAGCGGACAAGACTGAGCTCCATGGAAAGGCACGACTGGATGCAAAATTTTCAACCCCTTTTCTTCATCTTGTAAAGTCCAATGCCCAAATATTTACCGACATCTTATGCATCTCACGAACCGGCCACCGCTGGATTTCAACTCATCGTTTCACTATTATATTCTGCCTCTATAGCGCTCTATAGCGGCCATGCCGGAAACCTACTCCGGCGTCCCGGACTCCGTCCAAAACACACCGTATGAAGCCAGATTAGCATCGCCAATAACTTCATCTTCTGCTCCACTCCAACGGGTCTGGCTGTTGCTTGCGCCGTCGAAAACGCTCCAGTCAAGCTCGTTGAAAAGACACTTAGTCACTGAAACAGATCAAACAGGGTTTGTCCTCCGTTCTGGCATGAGCTTGACAGGGAAAAGCGCAGCCCAGCGCCGCGCCTAGCCCTGACAAGCGGGTGCCGTCTGGGGCAGACTGGTATCTGCTAGGTATCATCCGGTAAGACGGCCGCTTGGCCGGTACGAAAGAGCAACTTCGGCACTCCGATTCTACACCCAGCATAACATGGGACGCACACGAGCGCTGCAGCTGCAAGGCGTCATCGTTGATCGTAAAAGGCAGCCGGATCAATTTCGCTGCAATTCTTTTCCAAACTGGAAAAAATGCGCTTAGACCTGATGGCCGCTTGTAGTCTGCCATGGCTAGGGCTGGACCCAGGCTGGACCGAGCATCGACGATGGCCCTAGACCGGTGTCCATGGAGTCGAGTCACCTGGTACGTGCCGTGCCAGGAACATGCCGTGTAAGTGTGTTGAAATGCTTTCTAATCGAATTTTCTGGATAGAGCACTTCGTCACCATAGACGTCTTCGGAAGATTAAAAATGAAACATCGCCACCCGCGCACCAAGACCAACGTTATTTCGCATCAGCTGTCACATGAAGACGGAATATACGGTCCCATCTTGAATGGCGCGCTGGCTCAGAAACCCATCTATCCGGCGCACAGCCAACCACGAATCCTTTGTGCCAGCCAAGAATCCCAGCTCGTCAGCGCCCGGAGTCCCGTGGCGTCGCCCCGGCCTCGAAGTCCTCCACTTCGCTTTTTTTTCGCACCCGGTGCTCCACTACTGGCTTCGTGTCTAGAGTCTATCTTCTGGCCTTTGACGTCGTGGTATGGGCTTTATTCAGCATCTGCTGAGCGCTAAATGATGAAAGTATACTGCGTACCAGTCTACGTACCTGTCGCTGTCACGCACGCTGTGGCTGGATCAAGCCTGGTCTCTGATAGAATGTAAAATGGACTCAGCAGCCACTTCAACGTATCCGGACCCAGCGCGTGCACACACAAAGACAAGGGCAGGGCAAAAGAAGGACAAGTCCGGACCGTGAGAATCCACACGCCCCTCCTCGTTGTGCCCCGTTTCCGATAATCCACCCCCGGATTTTTCACAATTCGACTCATTCCTTTTCTTCTTTCTTTTCCATGAACCTCTCTTACCCCACGCTGTTGTCATCTGTGTCTGTGTGCGGCTCAAGAGCTCTACTTGTTCAATGATTGATTTCTCGTCACAATATCACCAAGACGACACCTCAGCCAGTATAGTCGTCCATTGTTTTGGGTTCATAGCCTCTCCTTGGCGATTCATACATGAGTAGCAGTAGCTGCGGCAGTGTGCGTTCAGCTTTCCCTTCGGCCTGCGCGCAACATCGCTGCTCTCAACACCTCATACGACCGCCTTCGCCACCACCTAAACCGGCACTTGGGATTCATGCTTGAATGAACTACCCATTTTTGAATACTAGCCATAATCTGCTCTTTTGAGACGATTGCACCTTGCCGTCCATCCTAACCGACTCTGAGCTTGCCCAAAACCTGTGAGGTCTGCAAAGGGGCTTTTTTTTTTCTCACGCGAGACTTCAAGTTCGCATCGACTTCACCTACCTATACGTCCGCTGAGTGTTTACTCGCGGATATCCCTGGCTTATATCTCTTCTACTTTTCTCGTCAACACTGCAGCCAGCCACAATGTCTCCAGAAGCTGCGCCAGAGCTTTCCTATGACGATTCCGCCGCAAATGCCGGCTCACCGTCAGATTCGGCGTCACCAGAACCAATCGACAATGCGTCCACTGCCGACGGACGATCCGACGACAAGTCCAAGAAGCGATCAGCTCCCAACGACGGCGCTGAGCAGCCACACAAGGTTACCAAGAGGCGTGCCGCTCGTGCCTGTGTCTCATGTCGCGCGCGCAAGGTTCGCTGCGATGTGGTTGAGGGAGCTCCATGCGGAAACTGTCGCTGGGACAATGTTGAGGTACGCAATGTGCAATACGGCAGCGACCTCTCACGAGCAAAGCTGGCCTGGCATTCACCTCAATTACCAAAACCCGTCTACAGTTTGGCTGACCTCACTCCTTTCCTCTAGTGCATTGTCCAGGAGAGCCGTCGGAGAAAGTGAGTAATCCCGTCTGCTCCGTTCCCCCATTCCCCTTGTGCATATTCAGTGCACGGCCGTTCCCAATCCCCCAGATTCGTTGGAAGCAGTGCTCCGCCGTCATGATATCGGAGCCCTAGCTTTTCGAGGCATCTCGGCACTGGCACCTCACACGTGAATACCCCAACAACCAATCTGGGGAGAGTCGACAAGGGGCTTAGCACTATCAAGGAGTTTACCCCGACGAGCCAATCCACTGACGCGCAATCCTTTCTAGAAAGAATCTTGTTACCGCCAGCATCGTGGGGCAAGGCCAATCAGCCGAGGCTCAGCTGCGCAAAGCACCGGCGAACCCCATTGCCATCAACAGCGCCGACCTGCGAAGAACCAGCGGGTCCTCTATGATTTCGCCCGCCAGCCTCGACCCTTCAAGCGGTCTGCTTCCCAACGCTGGCGTCGATGGCCATGTGCCTCACATGATCTGTAAGCAATGCTATTCGATGTTTCATTTTTGGAGTCCCACCAACTACGGATCGCTTTGGTTTTTTTTCTCCCTTCCCCGTTCTCGGGGAGAGTCTCTCCAACTTCTCCGCACGCATCACCCCTTCCCCCCTGACCCACCCGGTTGGGCTAGAGCCTCCGTCCCGTCCATTCAGCATCGTCACCAGACCCTAGAGGCTGCCGTCAAATTGATGACGGGGATCTTCTTTCACATGCAAAATCGAGTGATTTGACATGTGCAACAGAGCTAAACTGAACATCACTGTGCTTTCTGACCATAAGCGTGCTGACCACAAGACCACTCTGGTGTACTAGATCAACGCTCTGCATATCGCAATGAGCCCGTTTTACTCAGCAAGGCACAGCTGTCGGAGGCGAGTCGGTCTTCCTGGACGAGCACTGCCGGCTCCGTGGGCCATGGTTCGTCTCGCACCACGCAGATGATGGGCCTGCTCGATGATGCGGATTCAATTGTCCAGCTCCCTCCGTTCGTGCGCCCCTTGCCGAGTAAAATCCCAGCGGATGATATTCGCTATCTACACGCAAAGGGTGCGCTCAGCATCCCTTGCCTGTCGCTGCAGAATGCGCTTCTGCGTGCCTACATTGAATATGTCCACCCTTATATGCCGCTTATGGATCTGGTCCCTTTTCTCAGCGTCATCAACCGTTATGATGCTGCAGAGGGCCAGATTAGCCTGTTCTTATATCACGCCGTCATGTTTTCGGCAACTGCTTTTGTCGACATGAGACATCTGCGCGAAGCAGGCTACGCAACTCGCAAGGCTGCCAGAAAAGCTTTTTTCCTAAAGACGAGGGTAAGCCAATTATGCATTCGGGCTGCACGCCCCCCGTTCGTGCAGGAGATGAGATCCATATTCACATGTCAATAGCTACTTTACGATTTCGACTACGAATCAGACCGCTTGATACTCGTCCAGGGACTCTTGTTAATGACGTACTGGTACGAGACTCCCGATGATCAGAAAGATACTTGGCACTGGATGGGTGTGGCGATATCCTTGGCTCATACTATTGGGCTGCATCGCAACCCCGAGGTCACCAGCATGGCCGTGCCGACGCAGAAGCTCTGGAAGCGCATTTGGTGGTCTTGCTTTATGCGCGACCGTCTCATTGCTCTTGGCATGAGGCGCCCGACGAGAATCAAGGATGAGGATTTCGACGTGCCCATGCTGGTGGAGAGCGACTTTGAGCTGGGGGTGCTGCCAGACAAAGTCACTATTATCCCACCTGAATGCACGTTGATGCGCGATACAGAGATGCAGCGGGAGCTTGCCGTCATGTGCATCGCCAAGGCGAAGCTGTGCATTTGCATTAGCCACATGTTAAAGGCCCAGTACTCGGTTCTCATCCGAGACAACATGAAGCCCGAGAACACGACCAACAGCACCATGATGCTGTTCCCCAATAAGAAGCTGGATAATTTGGACAACATCAAGGTGGTCGACGCAGAGCTCCAGGAATGGGCGGCATCACTTCCTGCGTGTTGTCAGTACCGCATGTTGGTCCCTGCAGACACCAAGAACGGCAGGTCTACTATTGTCGTTCAGCGAATGCTTCTCCACATGGTGTACCATACGACTATCTCTGCTCTGCACCGTCCCCAGTTTCTACCGTCGTCTCCCATGCAAGCACCGACCGCCTCTCGCCAGGTGCAAGAGATGTCGCGCCATAAGGTGAAGGATGCGGCGACGCATATTACGGACATGGCTACCGAGCTGCACCACCTCCGCCTGGAGAGGTATTTGCCTACCACCGGTGTGACAGTGATCCTACCTGCCATGATCATCCACCTCTTGGAGATGAAAAACCCAATGCCAGATGCTCGGTCGCGCGCAACAAGAGGTTTCCGCCAGTGCATGCGAGTCATGGAGAAACTACGCGAGATATATGCTGCCGCCGACTATGCCACCGGGTTCCTGGATGCCGCTCTCAGGAAGGCGGCCATTGATATCAATGCTACCGTCGAACCGTCGACGTTGGCAATGATGAAGGAGGTTCCCCCTGAATTCGGCACGCACACGCCGCCACCTGAAAATGCTCCGTACATGACCGCTTCCGAGACACTCTTCAACCAGAAGCCCAAGGAGGTCCAGAAACCAATGGGCCCTCCGGGGGCAATCAATACCATCGCTCAAGGATCATCTGTGGTCAACTCTCCGCCGCAAACCGATTTTGATCCCTCGAATCTTACCCCGAGTGTGAGCGGCGGATCAGATGAGGTCCACATGGAAGTAGATAACATTATTGGTGTCGATTTCATGCAAGGCCATGACGAGTTTGACTGGAACGCGGTCGCTGGTACTGATTTTGATGTGGACCAGTGGTTGCAATTCCCTCCTGAAGGAGTTGCTGGCACCGACGAGACGTTGATGGCCAGTGCATTCACTGGCGCCCCTGGTGGTGAGGATAATACTTTTGGCTGGGTCTTCAACACGAGCGTTGATGGTACTATTCCGGCGCACCCCGAAACCTCTACTTGAGCTGAAACAAACAAATAAGAGAATTTGCTTGGAGGCATTCTCTCTTTCACCCTGCGGATAATGGGAAAATTTTTGGTTAAAAATATATAATAGATTAGGGAGAGGCGTCAATGGATGGCGTTTTGGATATGTTGTGGGATATTGCTGCTTAAAACAAAAAGGAGAAGTCTCGGTTATATTTGACGGGCACTTGCTGGCTGGTACATTGAGTGTCGTTTTCTTGCGCATTTCGTTTTCGTTTTCCTTCTCGGCCGCCCTCGTGGCCTGAAGATGGGCATGATTGATAATCTCTATCTGTTGTTGTCGTTTACGATGATGATAATGATAATGATGAAGGAGAGTGTTTCAAGAGTGTCAGATGGAACCCCAGCAGGCGGGTCATGCACGGTCGTTTGTTGTGATGGTTGCTACGCTGAGAGCCGAGGAGGCTTTGAAAAGGGATTTATGAATATATGTATGGATGGATGGATTATTTTTATACTGCGTAGATTTAGTAGCATCAATGATACTGATACTGATGCCTTTACGGTGCTTCCTGTGCTTGAATGAGTGACTACCTAACTTCGATGTATTACAATGATGTATCACAGTTGCGAATTGCCGCCTTGGCAGTTATGACGCGTTGGGTATATCAGGCGCAGCATCCCAGCACCTCTCCCTTGGCAGATTGGTAAGGCCTGACAGGCAAGATGCCCTCTCATGCAGTACCACCTGGGCATGCCTCGGCGCCTGCACAAGTATAATAGGTTCGGATGCATTCAATTTTGAGAATTGCGGGCTGGTCGCCGAGAAGGAACATCTTCGTCAGGGTAGGGCTGCGGTCATGGTGGACAGGCTGTCGTGCATGGCGTGGCGTGTCCATGCTCAGACCCAATCATCGATGCGTGACATTTTTTGTTAGCAAGTACCAATGGTTCCGGGACGGGACATGTGGCGTGGCGGGACATGTGTGTAGCAGTGGCGGGCGGGACATAGATTCAATCGTATCGTGGGCTTGCACGTGTGATTGACGTATCGCTTGCAGGTTGCTGGGTTTTTCAATCTGCTGAGCGCATGTTTTCTTTGCCATCCAACAGATAACTACGGTTTACATGAATGGGCGGCGGATGCCAGTAGTACCTGTACGAGTACGAGAATTACCTAAGGTAGCAGCATGAGTAATACTGCATAATGCACGGAGCAGGAGCAAATGGGCAAGGGAGAGAGACAAGAGGACGAGTCCTGGGCCCCATCTAGTATTTTCATCTCATCATGGCGACTCTTTCGGTGAGTTTTTCCTGCCTGCCCCCGGTAACGGAGAGGGTCGCTGAGGCCACGGGACCACGGAAGTGGAAGCGGAATCTGGCATGAGAGGACCCTTGCCTCGTCTTTCGTTTGTCTGTCTTATCGCAGCGTCATTTCTTGCGTCTGGGGACAGGGTGCAAGGCAAGGGAGACGCAGTGATTGAGTGCGTGTGAGCAACTCGTATGCGGGAATGACGAATTAGAAACCAAGAAATGAAAAACTTGATCTGAAAATGTGTCTCGGTTGGGCTGAGCTGGGACTTGGGAAGGGATAACCGGATGGGCGGGAGGTGTGGAGACGCGTCCGACATGAGTAAAGTGATTGAAGAGAGCTGGAGAGGGAGAGAGAATTACAGTATGTATGTACCTGTGCTGAGCTGCCCTTGGGATTGGAGGCGGGCTGAGGTGGATTTTGACTCGCCCTCCGTCTGTGCCGTCTTCTTCAGAGCCTTGCCTGTTTGAATCATGACATTGTGCCGCATTATATCACACACACACACTCACTTGTTTTTGACCACGGCGCCAAAGTAAATATTTACTTTCCTTTTCCTACTAGCAGCTCCACGAACGCGTGCAGACCGCGACTTGAAACCCGCAATACGAGTACGTACCGTCCAGGATCTGTATTTCCGTGATGGGTAATACGCACTGCTGGGTACCTGGCGCTAGCCTTTAGCTTGCCGTGAGAGTAAGATTGCCTTTTGTCAAAGGAGGAGCCTCGCACCAGGCGGCAAATGAGAGCTGCCATGGGACAGGGCGCTAAGACGTAGCGAGGGCCCGCCTTGCCATTGTACCTGGCACAAGCACCTACAGGCAGCATCCACAGCGCCCACAGAGCACTGACTAGGCCTGAGCAGCACCCAGCACAGCTCCCGGCACAGCACCCTTCAGATGGCGTCAAGGCGTCGCCCTGGGGATTTTGCTTGTACCTCCACTGTTGCTCATACGAGGCGAACAGAGGGCGAGTTTGATTGCCTAGAGAGTCCGTTGCTGGCTAATATCTTTGCTCGGGGTCCTGTTGGCGCCGTCGCGGGCGCGTTGTGTTGAAGCTCGGCGCCTCTGGTGCACGCTCGTTTCTCTCTCTTCTTTTTTCCTTGTGTCTTATGTTGTTTTCCCCTCTACCAACCACTACTAACTTTTGACTTGCAATACCGTCGCGATCTGTCTCCCCGTCGCTCGCTTTGTTTTGCTCCTGTTTTCGTTGTGATTTTGCCACTTATTGTCCCTAATTGCTGCGGACGAGGCCAGTCGTTCTTTTGAAAAAATCAGCCCCCTTGGCTCACAGTCCTTTCTGTCTCACGCTCACTCGTTCTTTTTTTTCGCGCGCGCGTTGACACCTAGTCCATCGCTCTCGCCCAATACCACCTTGCTGTTGTGCTTTTTTGCCTTCGCGACTGTCGCTATCGATCGCCACGTTTTCTTCATGTGGGAGTTAACACCACGTCTGTCTTGCATAATCGTCGATTGAAAGAGCCCCCAACAAACGACCCCCTACGGCGGATACCCAACGCGCGCCACATATTGCCTACATACAGCCAGCCTGGTTCGGATCCCACGCATAAACGCAAGACGCATTGCAGACTCCACGCTGTTCGCCAGCTGCTCTGCTTATTCGCTGCCCGCTTATCCGGAGGCCTTGCCAGCGCAGCAGCACTGAGGTGGCACCATCCAGCTTGTGCCCAACCGCCGAGCCGAAACACCTGCGACAGCGTCTATACCATTACAGTTAAACAGTCCTGCTCGGATTTTGCACCTCCTGCAGCTAGTTGGTGTGCGCTGGTCTCCTGTCTGACGCCCCGTCATTCCTTTTCCTTCTGCGACGCTCCGCGCCGAGCTACACCAGGGGAAGGGCGGAAGCGGCCATTGGATTGATTCCCCAGCGTGGATCTTTTTTGCAGTGCACCTTCAGCTTTACTTGAATCGGCCTCTTTTTATCCTTCTCCCTCTTTCTTTCATCGTCGCGCTTGACTTTGTATCTCTCTTTTTATTACAAAGTCGCAAGCAAAGACCCAGGCAAGTCAGAGAGGCCAACTGCCTCCGTGTGCTTGCCTGCAAAAAAATTATCGCTTTGACGGCTTATAGCTTTGGTCGCATGGCTGTCATTTCATAGCCGCAAACACAACATCCCATCACCGCCGTTCTCCGACTATGGGCATCACCAACGAAAATCGAATTATCGCTGTTCTAATCCCTCCCGGTCCATGACATATGTTCAACCTTGGAGACGGAAATCAAACAATCCTTTTTCACCAACAAAGGCAGATGATGCCTTGGTGGCATCACTGTTACAACTAGTTGCACGCGCTAACGACTACAACACAAACCGCGACGACCGCGAATAAGCAACAATGAACGAAACACCCGTTCTCGTCAAGCAGAAGCGGCTTTCGACGCCCACTCCGGGCCAGCTGCTGGCTGCTCGGCAGCGTTCTGCTGATGACTTTTTTGCTCACCTGGAGCCAGCGAAAGTTGTCCAAGCATTATCGCCGCCCGATGGCGTTCTCAGGGGTTGCCTCGCAGAGGCTTCTGCGCTCGAGCGCGACTTCGCAATGCGAACGGCCGTGGCATCCCACAAGATCTGGCACTGGCTCAGCGAGCTGAACCAGTGGAATTGGCCAAAACAAGCGGGGTCCGGGGGCTTCCTGGAGCCGAGCAATACGCAAAGGAAGCTTTTCGCTCAGGCCCCGACCCCTGAAGAGACTGGAAGGAAGCAGTACATGGGGAGCCTCCCCGCTGAAGAGGTGGAAAAATACGAAACAAGAATCAATCAAATCAACAGAGACATGGATGACCTCGATCTCGAGGAGATCAAAGGCCACGTCATGAACGACCACATCCTACCGCTGTCAAGGCCGGGTACTCCAATGAACATGGACCCCAGTCGATCTATGCTATCGGCCTTGTCGAGCTATCACAAAATGGAGGACATTTCCGTCCTCATCACCGCCATTGTCGTGCAGACCCTGCCCAACTTGGCAAAGTTATCTCGGTTGCTGCAGCTGTGGCATATGCGCATCATCGTCCTCCGGCACGTCAATCCCTTTCTGCAAGCCATCCAAGATGTGGAGGCGCTTCTTGGCGAGAATTGGGAGGCCATTTCCCAGTCTCACTGGGAGATGGAGCGCCCAAGCCGGAAAGCCATTGTCTTACCTGCTCGCACCCTGACGTCTAAAGACTTTGAAGCTAAAAGACAATCACTTGCGCTCAAGGTTGCAGAGCCCGGCCGGACCCTGGATTACATGCTAGATTGCTTGGAGGGCGCCCCGGACACCCTTCCGGACGAGTGGCTCACTCGTATGGAAGACGTGGAGCAGGGTTACGGAGAATGGGTTTCCGCTTGCGAGCGAAAGATGGCCGAAGCCAAGCTGGCAAAGTTAAAGCCTAAGCCCACCCCTCTCAAGAAGACCTCTTCTCTCTCGCCATCTCCGACAAGGGCTCATCAATCCGCCAACAACAGAGATGTGAGCCCGGCAAACAGTGGCAACAAGCTCTCACCGCCATTGTTACTGGTGCCCGGCACTGGCGAATCAGATCATGGATCGTATCTAGACCCCATTGCAGAGGATGAATTGTCCTCACCGGAGGACCATTTGGATGGTTCCTCTCCTGAGGATCTTGCCATGATGGAGGACCACATGTCAGCCATCAGCGAAGAGGACGAGTTGCCGTCGAGCGAGTTTATTGAAGTGTCTGGATCCCCCACTATCCCCAAGAGCAGACTTCGCGAGGCGTTTTATCCGGAAGATGACAGCCCACCAAGCTCTCCTCCAGAATTGAACCGCCGCCTCCTCGATAGCCCCATGGTTATAGAAACGCCCGAAGACGATGAGTCATTCTTACAATCGACATTCGAGGATTCCTTCTTAGACGACTTTGAGGATTCGTACACTCCCGATTTGCCTCACCCGCCTACCCGTCGGGAAAGCGCCGGCGAGCAGCAGCTCCGACTGCAAATTAGCCAGATTATTGAAAACATACCAGCCAAGATCAAGCTCACGAATGGAACATCAGGCATCAACTTAAACCCACCAGACCTTCAACTCCCTCGCCTGAGGAAGAAGCCGTCTAAGGAGCCGGTTAAACGGAGCACGTCTGGCATGTCCACCCGAACTGCCACGCCTTCTTTTACTCTATCTCCAGTCAAACAGAGGACGCGTCCCAAGGGCCACTATCCGATTAGAGTCTATCATCTCTCTAGATCAGATAACGAGGCCCCCATCAAGCTGTTCATACGCTGTGTAGGAGAGCAAGGAGAACGAGTAATGGTTCGCGTTGGTGGCGGGTGGGCTGACTTGTCCGAGTACCTGAAGGAATACGCCAGCCATCATGGCCGCCGTTCTAACGGCAAAGAATCGGTCAAGGTGGAGGTTCGCGACATTCCTCGTGCCTCAAATGGACCTTCCAAGGCCAGCCCTCCAAGCCGGCCACCTACTGCTACTGGTGATCGCTCTTCTGTGAGTCCCCTAGCAGCAGCACGCAAGCCACGGAGGAGCAGTATCAACAACAACCTGCGTCCGAAGACCCCAGTGACGCCAGGTCAACCGGCGGAAGGTACACCACCATCTGAGGGCTCGGCCATTTCGAGGCCTAGCTCCCGGCTAAGCTGGGCAGAGGATGAGAGTTCTTTCTTGGGTCTAGCAGGGCCAAAAGCCAAGAAGATAGAGATGAGTGAAGAGAGCAAGGCTTGGGTTGAAAGCATCAAAGAGAAGGTACTCATGGCTAGTGGCCCGGATAGAAAGCCAAATGAGAAGAAGTTTGGCGAGATTGGAAAGGCTGGTGGCACGAAGCGCGTGTTCAGGAGAGGCTGAGCGCTTCCCCTTTTCCTTTTTCCTTTTTTTCCTTTTTTTCCTTTTCCCATCGGGGATATGACGGACGCGCCATACATGGAAAGGCGAGGAAACAATTTCCTAAACAGGAGTGGGAGTCAATTTACGGGGATGAGGAAACTGGTCATTTTTTTTATTTGCATGTTTAGAGAATCATGCATGGAGTTTTGTTTGGGCGGGCATTGGCGGGCATAGCATGTCATAGTGTTACAGAAACGTCTGCATGAGGTGTCATTGCTGGAGCGAGTTATAAGCATTGTCGGAGGATACCCATATATACCTAGCGGATTTACCATATTGTGGAATTCAAATCATATATATACCCCCTTTAACTATTTGGCTCATAAATTTTGATGCGTTGACATGATATCTGCTGAAGCTGTAGTCAATGCTGAGCAGCGTGTCTTAGAGGTTTTCGTACTGTATCATGTCACCCAAGATCCACAGTATACGACCCGCATTGTAGTTGCATTGTAGATAATGATTATCAATTAAATAATGAATCCATTTTGCATTTTCGGATATAATACACTGCCGCTCAACTTAAATCTGCATGCATAGCCATATCAGTTTGAATGAGAAAATCGACCGTCGCTCATTTTTAGGCTCTAAATTCAGGTACAGTGTTTATTACATCATCTAGCTCCCCGGCGCTATTTCCCACTACCACTAGCGGTGGCTTATCGATAATCGGCCGAAAAAAAAAGTCGCCAGAGAGTGAAGGGCCTCGAAAAAAATCGAGACTGTCCCGCGCCTGCATCCAAACCAACACCCACCCATTGAGATCGAAAAGACATTTTCAAAACAGCAATTTTCGGTCGCAATCATGGGTCAAGGACGTCGCATGAAGAGAAAGCAGGGCATGCCCGAAGCCCTGTCCGAGGAACACTTTGCCAACCTCAAGAGAAAAGCAGGCCTGCCCGTCGAGCCGCCGGTCGAGAAGGCATCGTTGAGCAACAAGAAGCGCAAGACCACCAAGGGCGCTGCCGCGGCGAAGAAGCCGGAGCCTGCGCCTAAGAAGGCGAGCGCGAAGAGCAATGGAAAAAAGGCAAAGAAGCTGCCGGAGCCCGAAGAGGATTCCGACGAAGAGATGGATGACGAGTTCGACCTAGATCAGCTTGAGGGCGATGCGTCGTCAGATGAAGAGGCTTCTTCGGGAGAAAAGAAGAAGAACATCTGGTCTGATGATGAAGATGAGGATGATGAAGCAGAAGAGGACGACTCGGTTTTCGACTCTGATGATCAGGAGGATGGCGGAAAGAAGGGCAAATTCGTCTTCTCCGATGACGAGGACGAGTCTGACGCCGAGGAGAAACTCACTGCGGCCAACATCGTGGGTCTGTCACGAAAACTAGACGAGAAACTTGCAAAGGACAAGGCCATCACCGAGACGGAACTGCAAGAGTCTGCTATGCAAACAAACATTGATGGTCCTAAAATCTTTGGTGAAGGCTATGAGGATGACGACGAGGAGGATGACTTGGCGAAGAAGAGCCAGTCTTTGTTGGCGCCAGACCTGCAACTCCTGAGACAGAGAATAACGGACACGATACGTGTGTTGGATGATTTTGCCAATCTGGCTGAGGAGGGAAGATCTAGAGCAGAGTATACCGCTCAGCTGCTCAAGGATATCTGCGGTGTAAGTCCTATTTTTTGACGTTCTGCCCTTGTCTGAATTGGCGTTCTAATGTGGTGTGGTGATTTTAGTATTACGGCTACAGCCCTTACCTCGCCGAGAAGCTCTTCAACCTCTTCACCCCTCGAGAGGCCTTTGCCTTCTTCGAAGCCAACGAGATGGCCCGTCCCGTCGTTATCCGAACAAATACCCTCCGAACACACCGAAGAGATCTCGCCCAGGCGCTCATCAACCGCGGCGTTACTCTCGAGCCTGTCGGCAAGTGGAGCAAGGTCGGTCTGCAGATTTTCGAGGCGAATGTGCCTCTGGGTGCTACGCCCGAGTATCTCGCTGGTCACTATATTATCCAGGCAGCTGCCTCTTTCTTGCCCGTCATGGCACTTTCACCGCAGCCGTAAGTTTTGATTATGTCTCGAGTTATAACCATTGTTGTATAGAGGCTAACATTTTATGCGTAAACAGAAATGAGCGAGTTCTCGATATGGCCTCTGCCCCCGGTGGAAAGACAACTTACTGCTCAGCCATGATGAACGTAAGATTCGACTTTAACATACTCAGCCTACATAGGCTTTTTGTAAAGATTCGCTGTTAACATCACCATAGAACACCGGTATTGTCTTTGCCAACGATCCCAATAAGGAGCGTGCCAAGGGTTTGATTGGTAACGTTGCCCGTCTGGGTGTTCGTAACGTCATCGTCTGCAGCTACGACGGTCGCGAGTTCCCCAGAGTCATGGGAGGCTTCGACAGGTGAGCAGTCTTCATATCCTTAAACAGCAAAATAAGAGGCTAACTAGTGTAACAGAGTGCTTCTTGATGCCCCTTGCTCTGGAACTGGCGTTATCTCCAAGGATCCCAGCGTCAAGACCAACAAGGATGAGAAGGATTTCATCTCACTGCCGCACATGCAGAAGCAGCTGTTGCTGTCAGCTATTGATTCAGTCAACCATGCTAGTGAGACAGGTGGCTTCCTTGTCTACTCAACATGCAGTGTCACTGTCGAGGAAAAGTAAGCTTAGCTCCTCTCTTCTCCCCTTTCTCTTTCGTTACAAGCAAAACAGGAGTTTCTAACAGATATTTCATCAATTTAGCGAGAGTGTCGTCGCCTATGCTCTGTCTCGCCGTCCCAACGTGAAGCTCGTCGACGCCGGCATCCCCTTTGGCAAGGAGGGCTTCACCAGCTACATGGGCAAGAAGTTCCACCCCAGCCTCAAGCTCACCCGCCGCTTCTACCCGCACGCCCACAACATTGACGGCTTCTACGTCGCAAAGTTCCAGAAGATTGGTCCCACGCCGCCTAACGCCATCGGTGGTGCCGGCAAGAAGATCAACACTGCTACTGATGCCGATGAGGAGGTTGTTGATAGGACGCCCATTACGACCGATGATGACACCGAGGTCGAGGAGAAGAAGGCTGGTAAGAAGGCCAAGGCGCCCAAAGAGACTGGAAAGGGCGACTTTAGCGCCTTTGATGACGATGAGGATGTCAAGTATATGGAGAAGGCGAAGAAGAACGCCATGAGGAGGAGAGGTTTGGATCCCAAGTCTTTGAACAAGCCTAAGAATCAGGAGAAGAAGCCCAAGGCTCAGGAGAAGAAGTGAAGAGCATAAAAAAAGAGGACTTGAAAGAGCGAAATACATACTGTTAATAGCATGGTAAAGAAGAGGCTTTTGGGACTGGTAGAAGAAGAAGGGGAGAATCTGTTGGGACGTTTTTTCTTGTTTCTTTTTTTTTCCCCTTTATTTAAACTGTTTCTTATGGGATGAGCAATTGTGGATATTTTGGTCACATTTGTGGGTTTACATAAAAAATTCGAAATCATATTCATTCCATCTCCCGTCCGCATTCAATGATATTCCATGCATGTAGTGCCAAATCTCCGACACAAAAGGGTCATAATAGAGTCTTTTACCAGTTCCATTCGCATCTTTAAAATCCCAAAGAAAAAACAGTAAGAGTTATCTAGTCATCAGCAAAGTTTGGTGCTCCCCTCCTTGCCTTCCTGCCCATGCCATTAGGCGCGCCCTTCTTGAAATGCTTCTTCCCAGACCCAAGCTGCACATCCTTGGGGTCCACGCCGGTCTCCAGGGCAATCGCCGCCCGAGCCTTGCGTCCGCTAAGCATCTTGGTGCCACCGGCTGTGCTGCCGGACGCGCTGCCTTGTTCTGTGTACTTGTAGTTAAAAGGCTGGCTGACATGTCCGCGGATGTTCTTTGGCGTGAAGAAGCTCTTGTCGAGCCTCTTGGACTTGGGACCCTGGGGGAGGCCGACAAACTCGGAGGCCATGCTCTCGTCATCGAGGTGGAGGGCCTCTGTGGCGGCGATGAAGCCGGCACGGCGGCGCTCAGGCAGATGCGCTTCGTCGTACAGCTCGGCGTTGAACTCCTTCTCATCCTCAATACCTGGGGGAGGGTGGACGAAGAGAAGCTTTCCGTTGACGTAGTCTTTCAGGATATATCTGGATGCTCGCGCCTCGTCTGGCTGACCAAGACCTTGGGTCTGGAAGCCTCGAGCAGTGGCGTAAGCACGCAGCAGCTCCTCAGCAGTCGGAACACCAGTGCCTCCTTCTTCGACAGGTCTAGTCAAGATCTTGATGCCGTAAATGGCTTCCAGGAATGGCTGAGGAATTCTCTGAGCGACCAAGCCTACGGGTCCAGAGTGCTCGCGCATCTGGTCAATGGGCAGCACGCCTTGAGTGACGAGATCGGCCTTTGTGGTGGCGAAGTTGGGGAACACGAGACCAGGGCAATCGCACAGGATGACCCGCTCACTGAGGTGAATGGTCTGGAAGTGCTTGGTCTTTCCTGGCGTTGAGGAGACGGAGACCTTTTTGGCTCCAATGAGGGCGTTGATGGTTGATGATTTACCAACGTTAGGGTAGCCGACTAATCCGACTTGGAGTTTGTGATCTGCCTCTGTCCAGGGAGTTAGAACTGCAACATAATGTTTCGAATTGCCAAAAACTTACCTCTATCGGTTGGAGCATATTTTAGGAAAATCTCTTCCAACTCCTCGACTGTGAGAATCTGAGTATCTTCATCCTCTGGCGCTTTGCTTCCCGAGCCCTCAGCAGCCTCCGCCTCGTCGTCTTCGCTCTCCTCATCCTTCTCAACCTGCTGTGATGAAGAAGATGGCTCCTCATCATCCGATTCGTAGTCTGAGTCCTCTCTTGCCTCAATCAATTCCTTTGCAAGCTGTGCAGAAAAGAATTTGTATGCAATTCCTGCTTCTCTCAGGTGCTTGCCCCATGCCTTGCGCTGCTTGACAGTCATCATGTCGGCCTTGTTGATCAGAAGCAAGTTTTCCTTCTTGGGATCAACAGCCTTGACATATGATTCTAAATCCTCGGACCGGAAAAGCAGAGGGTTTCTCGCATCCACAATCTGCACAATGAGATCTGATCTCTCAATGACTCTCCACAGCTGTCTCCAAACCTCAATATTTCGCTCAAACGGCGTCATGAGCAGATCGTTGTTCTCTTGCAGCTCAGCCAAGCCTCTTCGCCATGAGACAAGAGCCTCTCGCTCACGTAGGTCGAGCTCCTCCCGGGTGGTCGAGGCATCCCAGTGAGGTCTTCGCGGGACCGTCAACCGGTTTCTGTGCTGTCGATGCTTGCCAAGGATGGCTCTCTCTTCGGTGGCAGATAGCAGATAGGGATTCTTCTGGTCAGTGTGGATGATCTTGACATTATTCATCTTCTCGGCCGTAAAGTCGGTGCCGGCCAGCTCGGCAGTGGCCAGGAACTCATCCAGCGCGCCTTGCTCCGTAACGGAGCGCATCTTGACCCAAGCGGCATCTTTCTTGTCGTTTACGAGATATTGTTCGCCGGTCGTATGGTTCGTTCGCATAGTAGCAGACGTCTTCCTGTGGTCGGTGCCTTTGCCCTTTCCGAAGCGATCGTTCATCAGGGTATTGCCCAGCCCCTCATTCTTTTTCGACTTTGCCAACACCATCTTTGCGGCTGTCCTCGTTCGCCGAGGATATCAAATGCGATTCAAACGGTCTCAGACTTTATGCCTGGTTAATGCGAATATCCTCGGATCGCAGGGGAGGACGAGGATAAATATTTTGTTGTGGAAGGTCGCATGCCCAGGTTTTGCGGGCTGAATAATACATCATAATGGAGGGGCAAATTTTTTGGATAGTCACATGAAAAAGATCTTCGCACTGTATTTTGAAGGCCTTGCCCACAAATGCATACAGTACTATCAACAACCGAACTGTACTGGCGCTACCAAAAATTTCTTTGAATGCAGGCAGTAGGTTAACAAGCCCACTTCTGTCCATGCTCATTTGATTCAACGCAATCGCAACACCGCCAAAATGCCCAAGGGAAAGTGGATGTAAGTTGATTATGTTGCTGTGTGTGCTTATGTCTGTTTGGACATTACTGATGCCTCGTATTTAGTAATAAGAAGACGGCGCAGCACTTCACGCTCGTCCACCGTCCACAGAATGATCCGCTCATCCACGACGAGAATGCGCCATCCATGGTGCTGAACCCCGTTCAGACAAAATCTGGAACAAAAGTAAAGCACCTGGATGATCTGGCTTCCGAATTCGGATCTGATGCAGGCGAAATCCGCGCCAACGAAGGTGAAGCCGCAAACTATGGCGTCTACTTCGACGATACCGAGTACGACTACATGCAACATTTGAGAGACCTCAACTCGGGTGGCGGAAACGTTGTCTTTGTTGAATCAAGCTCGACTCAGAACAAGGGCAAGGGCAAACAGAAGCAGTCATTGGAAGATGCCCTGCAGAAGATGGATCTTGAGCAAAAGTCGGGCGATCTTTTGGACAAGGATATCCTACCATCCAAGAATCTCACCAGACTGACCTACCAGGCCCAGCAGGATGTACCAGATGTTATCGCTGGATTCAATCCTGATATGGATCCTCGGTTGCGTGAGGTCTTGGAAGCTTTGGAAGATGACGCCTACGTCGACGATGACGAAGATATCTTCAAGCAGCTGTCAAAAGACGGAGAGGAGCTTGACGACTACGATTTTGAAAATATGGGTTTCGATGACGGAGATGATGATGGGTGGGAATCGGATGCCACGGCAAAGCCTACCAAAGAATACAAAGAGCAAGTACCAGAACTTGTAAAGGTCCAACCAGAGCAGTCAGAACAACCAGAACATGGGCCATCAGAGGATTGGATGGAAGACTTTAAGAAGTTCAAGAAAGATCAGAAAGGCCCGCGTGGGCCAACGGCTCCATCCCGATCTGGAATTGAGTCTATGTGGACAACAACCACAAACGGAGGCCGGACTAAGAAGCGGAAGGGCGCCCTGACGAACGCCTCTGCCTACTCTATGACGTCCTCATCACTCGTGCGAACAGAGCAGCTCTCACTGCTGGATGAGAGGTTTGAAAAGTTGGAGGCTCGTTACAACGAAGACTTTGATGACATGGGATCCGTATCAGAGGTCTCAACGACCTCTAGCGTCACAGGACCTATGCGTGGAGATTTCGATAATATTCTGGATGACTTCCTTGGATCTTACACAAGACCCGGAAAGCGAACGTCCAAGAAATCAAAAGCACAAACAGGACTGGAGCAGCTTGATGAGATTCGGCGAGAACTGGGACCTCCCCGTATTCGAGGCCGGGTTAAGTCATGATATGGGAATAGGAGGACTGGGCGTCGTAATGAAACGGAAAAAGTTCAAGAGCTAGCGAATTATATATATGTTTTTTTTTTCTTATAAGAACAAAGTAAAATGATTTTGAAAAGACAGTTAGAAAAGTACAACACTTGTGACACTATCTGAAGTACGAGAGAAAGGGTCAAGTCGTCGGTATTATGTAGATTGGAGGCGTCACGTGATGGCCAGCCTCCTACCGCGAAGCTCAATCAAAGGTCCGGCTAGCTTTGGCATCGCGCATCAGCCAATATCCTGCGACACGGCCTTTTCCAACAACCTCCGAAAAGTCACGCCTAACACTCCTCCTCCATGCGCAAATCATCACATAGATGAATGCGACGTCCGTTGCATCATCGGGCCAAATGTTTTCCCCATTCAGCCAGAAGACGCAGGGCTCGTCGCAGGCTTTCAATCCTTTCGCTCCTCGGCCGACCGGTGAAGGAGCATCATTTGGCAGTGATGGTGCAGGGGGATCCAACTCACTCAACAAGAGTAAGCGGAAGAATGGATTCGGAGGAGACAGCGATGCGGAGAAGAAGCTCAACGTCAACAATCCGTTCAAGGGCAAGGATGGGAGCCTGAGCGACAGCGGGAGGCAATGGAAGAAGCGAGGTGGAGATGGAGAGAAGAAGCCAGCAGAAAACAAGAAGAATTCCAAAAAGGCACGCGGTGGTACAAAAGGGCTGCAGCAGAATACCGATGGCCGCAGCAACGGTGTGCAGGCTGCCACAAGCGCCGAGGACGACAACACATCACGCCCTAGTTCGTCTTCGAGTGCGAGCTCCATCGACGAAACGCTGGACAATGCAGCTATGCGCGCTACCGACCCGTACTCGAAGAAGGTATACGACCGGCTGCGGAAGGATGGCATCAGTCCTCCATCTTGGCCGTCTCAGCCTGGAAATCCAAACAGCAAGACCGAGATGGCCAAGTTTAGAGAAAAATACGAAGAGTATCGACAGAAAGTGCGCGCGTCTCTCACCAAAGCCTCTCTTATCGACGACCCGGACAAACGAAAGACTCTGGAAAACGCCATCACCTTCCGAGGTATTTGCGAGGATATGTGCTCCGAGTACGAGAAGATTACGCGAATCACCGAATTGGATGTTCCCCAACCCGAAAAAGATGCACGAACAGGCTATGCCAAGACGAGTAAAATGGTCAAGAAGCTGGCGCGTTCAGCCGCCGGACAGGAAGCTCCTCTCCCGATGGATGTCCGCTCTACGGCTGCCCTACGACGTACTCTGGATTATCTACTTGACGACCTACTTCGCGACGACGAAAACTTGCCTGGTTTACACGGATTTCTATGGGATCGAACGCGAGCTATCCGTCGAGATTTTACCTTTTTCTCCTCTCCTACGGCCGACGATTTGAAGACACAAGCATATGTACTGGAAAATATTGCGAGGTTTCATGTCACGGCACTGCATCTTCTGTCACAGCCAGGAAAGGCTGGCGAAGACTTTGTCGAACAACAGGAACTCGAGCAACTTGGCAAAGCTCTGCTTTCTCTCCGAGATTTGTACGATGATTGTAATGCTCAGGGTATTACGTGTGAAAATGAAGCCGAATTCCGCGCATACTATCTGCTCTTCCATGCCCATGATTCAAATACGGTTGAGATGCTGCAGCGGCAATGGAAACCACACTTCTGGAGGGATTCAGACGATATAAGGACCGCAGTATCACTCGTTGAAGCATTGCAAAACACCGCCGATTTTCATGGCCCATTAAAGGCAGCCCCCTTTTTAGCGGCGTCGAATGCTTTCCACTCATTCTTTCGAATTGTCGAGGACCCTAGTGTCTCATATACCATGGCTTGTTTTGCGGAGTGTCACTTTCCCCAGCTTCGCCGGTCAATTCTGCGGGCTGTGAAGCGAGCATTAGCCCGGCCCAAAGATACGGCAAACGACTTGACGGCTGCCGCTTTGAACAAGTTTCTTCGATTCGATACAGTTCAAGAAGCCATCGACTTTGCGAAACTTCATGGCATCGAATTCGTCCCAGATAAGCAGGCACCTATGGACCCTGACCGACAATGCTTGATTTTGAATAACAAAGAGCCGCTTCGACACCCCCGTCTTCACCATCAATTTTCACAGACTCTCGTAGAAAAGAAGCGGCAAAATCGGCCTTTGCCAGATGTTATCCACAAAACGATCTACGAGGACTCAACCGCATCTTTTCAATCAGGACCCGGCAGCTTCTCCACGCAAGAAGGATCTCTTTTTATGCCGGACACAGCACCAGTCACACCAGCCGATTCTCCGCCGATACAGCCACAGAATTCCACATCTCTTCCTGCGTTCGGCCAACCCTTAAGCGGGTTTGGAAGCAACCTCCTCGGTACACAACAAGGTAGAGATTTCTTCCCTCGCCAGATACTACAAGAACACCAGCAGTTCTCTTGCACATCATACTTGTTCATACCCGTTCACTAATACTGTTTTAGCTTCAGAGCAACCGGCTAGCATTTTCGGAGTGCCTGATGTACAAAAACCAACTCCATTTTCGAACCCCTTTGCTTCTGCTTCGACACCTTTTGGCAGCAAGCCGACTCTGGGTTCTACTGCGCCTGCTTCGCCTTCTAGCAATGCACCTACGACAGCCAACCCTTTCGCATCTGCTATCACGTCAAGCAACGCTTCTCAGAATCCACCCGCACTACCATCAATCTTGGGTGGAAGCACGGCTGTTAATCCTTTTGCACAAGCAGCGCCAACCCCTTCACCAGGTTTTTCGGGTTTCCAAAGCAAGCCACCATCTCAACCGCAAACTCAGCCATCTGCAAGTCAAGGCGGCTTTCCGTCATTTTCTTCGCCAACGGCTGTGAATGGAAGTGCCCCCCCACCAAAGATTTCCTTTGCCGGACTCGGAGAGCAAAAACCTGCCTCTGCCTTATCAGGGCCATTTGGTGGGAATAAAGCACCTATATTCCCCCCAGCTGCGGATACAGCCAAGGAAGAAGCAACCCAGTCTAAGCCTAGCTTTTTTCCTTCTCCATCACCAGCTTTTGCTTCGGCAAGCACGAGCAAACCGACGACCTCTGCAGGGGTGCCAGCAATTACGCCTTTCTCAAATTTGACGGGAACAACGAGTAACAGCATATTATCCTCTGATCTAGGCCCAAAACCGTTGTTACCCACGCAGAGCCAGTCTCCATTGAATGCGGACAATAAGCCATCACCATTCCCGCCAGCTGGTGACAGCCTTGACTTCTTGTTGTCAGGCACACTTGACAAAGAAGTGCCTAAGGGTGGAATATCTACCACACCGTTTTCTAACTCTCTGCTGGGAACAAAGCCTAAAACGGCCGAAGAACCAGCTCTTTTGCGCCCTGGCACTTTGCAGAGTTCTTCTTCCGGTTTTCCAGGACTTGGTTCTCCAACAACTAGCCGCAAATTTGATCCGGCTGCCAGTACCACCCCTACCTCCTCTCCTCCTCGGAGTGCTGTCTTTTCTACTACTCCACTCTCCCCCGCTCCCCCAAGACCAGTGACTTCACCGCGCGATCTGCTAGGCGACTTCACAAAGTGGTTTGTGAATGGAGATAATGGGCTGATGAAGGAATTTGAGATTTTCATGATAGAAAACATTGTACGAGAAACTTTTGACAAATTCCAAAAGGATGAGAAGGAGAGAATGGCTAGAGAGAAAGAGGAGCAAGACGAAGCGGAAGCTAAGAGATTCCGGATATATAACCTCTCTCTGAAATATTTTTACCGGTGGAAGAAAACTGCTCGGGAGAGGCGTCTAAGGCAGCTGCGTCAAAGTGGACGCGACCAATTCCGCGCGTTTCGCGAAGCTCAGAGAGCAGCACAGATCAAGGAAGAACAGGAGGCTACTCGACGAATTGCCAGCCAAAAGGCAGAACTGGCGACTCTCAATCGCCCTGATGAGCTAGCAACAATACTTAAGAAAAATCGACAAAGCAAGAGGAAAGCAGAAGAAGCACTGCTTGCGTCCGGGGTCTTGTCCGGCGTCTCAAACGAGAGGAGAGCTGTCTCAGCAATCTTCCGCAACGATTACCGACTATCACCTACCCCGTCGTCGATTAATGGGAGCCAGGGGATTCGATCTCGGTCTGGATCGATCGCAAGCACGGAGGGTGGTTCGAAAACCCGGGCTTTGCGCGAACGACTTTTAGGAGAAAAGCCTGGGCGATTTCAGCGTTCCCTGCCTTCTGTATCGGCAGGTAGCTCACCACCAGAGAAATCACGCGTAAGCAAAGTCTCCGAGCGATGGCGATTGAAGGCTATGGGCATTGTACAGATGCCCGACGGAACTGCGTTACCAGAATCCATGGTCGACGATATCAGACGCGGTCTCAAGAAGGATACAGGTTTTAGAGGAAGTGCGAGCCTCAGAGGAAGTACAAGCTTAAGGGGAAGTACGAGCCTTAGAGGAAGTGCAAGCCTTAGAGAGAGTACATTGATCCGAAGGGCGTCAATCACCAGCGCGGCATCAACAATAGCAGCAGCAGCAGTGCGGCCGCAAAGCCCTATGGCATTCACATCCTCTCGAGAAGACCCCTTTCTAGATAGCCCGTTGACCATCAACAACAAGAGAAAGCGATCCCCGGGGGATGCGGCGGAGACGGCCAAAGAGCAAGTCGAAGATACGGATTCACACAAACGCGTGATGAGCGACGCGGATATTTTAATACAAGAACTTAGGGCGATGCGTCAGGAGATGGAGGAGGGTACAACGTGGTTCAAATCACAAAATGGAAAGCTGCAAAGCGATATATTGAGCAGAGGGGGCACGCCTCTGGACGAAAGCATCATGTGAAAAAAACATTGGCGTTGGAAGGGAAGGGAATTGATATTTTTGGGGGATTGGTTGTCACAAATTCATCAGAACTTGAGGGACTCATTTATGGTAATAAAGGCCTTTTTTCTCTTCCTCTCCTCATCATTACTTTGTTTTTAAAAATCTTCATCCAACGTTTCTTGAGCTTTGCAAGCCGTCATTCTTGCTTGAGTTTCATTGGCTTTTGGCTTGTTTTGTTTCTGCGCGCACGAAAGGGAGACAGAGGAAACCGGCACGAATTCTCGGATCCCCACGAATTGGATTGTCGGATTGAGGACTGTCTCTTGTTGCTCTAGTCGAGTTCAAAAGAGATCACGGCATCGTCTTACACAAATTCGTGTCGTTTTTCTCTTTTCGTTCTCGCGTTTCATCCCCAGGTGATGTTTATACTTTGAGAAGCTTTATCTTCTCCATGTTTGTCATTTTCATATGCGTTTTTGTTCTTACGGCAAGGCGGTAGGGGCATCCGGCAAGCGTGTCTTATCCTGTTTTTTTGCTTTGTTTTGGTTATTGAGCCTGTATACAGCATTTATGGTAGGAAGGACAATGGTATGATATGGAACGATTTGTTGATAGAGTTGCAGTCCAGCGTTTGTATCTTGGAAGTTGAATACAAATGATGGTTTGGTTATTCATACCTAGTACTTTTGGTGTTTTGGTGATACTGCAGCAATGTACTGAATGATACATCTTCACACGCAATTTTAATGCCGAATACAAGCCACGAGGGATGTGTGTTAAGGTTCCAGTTGTTTGAGTTACTGTTGAGCGTATATTCTTCAAATCCTTCCACTTCTACCTACAGTTGTTTCATATAAACTTCTGGGGTGTGTTCCATACCTACTTAATCGAATTTTGACCTTACCGCATAGCCCTTATCGAACAATGTAGATCGTATTCACCTTAAAATCACCAGAAACTCCTATCTCTTCCTCGCCAGATCTTTGCGCCTGGCGGATTCTGGAGTAGAGACGCCATGGCTTGTTCGCTTCCTGCCAGGATCAACCAGATTTAGGATAAGATATGAGATCTAGGCTACTTATTTGTTACAGAGACTAAGTAAATCTTTGTAGTTTACCAAGCGTCTAACGAGTGCTGCCATTACCGCTACTCCTTACTCCGGTTACCCCCTTTTCCTGTACCCGACGCTATCGTGAAGTCCTGTGGGTGAACTGTGTATAATCTTCATCACAGAAAATACAATAATAGGAGCCTCCATAAAGATACAAAACAAAAAAAAATTTAATCATCACCCACTCCAAAACACCCAGCCCAAAAACACCAAAAACTCCCCCTTCCTCTCCCCCCAAGCCCCCCCTCCTTAACTTCACTACCACCGCACCCCTTGTGGCGAAGCAAGCATCTCATCCAACTTCGACAACGGTGTATACCCAACCACCTTGGGAAACTTTGGAATGTAATCCCTCCAGTCAAACTCACGCTTCTGGCCCTGTCGCTCCCTCCGACGCTGCTCCTTCGCAGCCCTGCGTTCTTCCTTGGCGGCTCGGCGCTCTTCCTTTGCTATTCTGCGTTCTTCCTTGCGTCTTCTTCTCTCTCTCTCCATAACTACCTCCCACCATTCGGGCTCGGCTGGAGTTCTCTCTAGGACAGAGTAGCCGCTACGCCAGCGCCATGTTTCGAGCTTGACTTCGAGTTTGGCGATGGGTTTCCAGAGCCCCATTTTCGCTTCGTTCGGTTCGTGATAGTAGTTTGGTGTCTGGCTGTTGTTATTTTTGTGCGAGTGTATTTTTTGTTAAATATGTTGGTAGATCGTAGGAGGATGATAGCGACGGTAAGATGTGGTGCCGGGTGATGGCTGAGGAAGAAAGAAGAGAATAAATAGCTCTGATCGAAGCATGTTGAAAGCAGCAGGATCTTATAGTTTGCTATCTACTTTGCTGAGGTACTCGTCTCCTTCCGCAGCGATTGGGGTAGCTGAACTTTAATACTGACGATGTAGACCGTTATTGGGTTTGAAATACTGCTCGATATGAGATCTAAGTTCTAGAATACAGAGGGAGGCGGATATTGAGTTTCATACGACACCTCGCTACCAGGTACTTGTAGTGGTGAAAGTAGCAGATAAAGTACCTGTCTAGAAATGATATCGATGCTATTAGATACAAGAACATCGTAGCTACAGTACTACACATGAAGAACCAGGTGGACAGTAGATTAAAGGCACTTCTACAGCGTCCCGTTACAACACACATGTTACTGGCCATATACTCTCGTAGTACTATATTTAACATCATCAGATCACAAAATAGAGAGGGGAATCAAGGCTATTTGCGGGGTGATTTAAGGTAAATAGCCTTGTTAATATGTGTACCTGGAGCATAGAGTTGACGCCAAGTGGCTTGATGTGGTCAATATTCATGGCATCTTCCATTAGAATTATCAAAATATCGCCAAGTGCACTTGTCGTAAATCGTTTCATTAGTTCAAGCATCAGTCCAGCTGTTCCGCTACATTCAAGCATTGTGTATCATATCGTACAAAATAGAAGAAATCTCAAGCTACTTCCAAACAAAATCGCTCCAGTACTTAAACCCATATCATAATTATTAACCACCCCCATTTCACCGCGTACTCGTAGGTGGCGGTGGAAAGGATGTTATAAGTATATCGCTCTGGACGGGACTTCCCATGCTTGTCTTGCTTCTCTTCCTGGTAATCAGCCCTAGAGCATTTGTCACTCCGGTTTCTTCCTCCCACCTTCTGTCGGGACGGTACGGTTTCGGGGTCGGTGACCAACTGGACTGACCCAAATGAGGAGAAGGCTTGAATCCAGAAGGTTGGTGGCTGAGAAGAGGGGCGTTGGAGCGGATCGATACAGCAGAAGCTGGGGTCGCGAAGTCGTCGGGAGATGAAGCCCGAGGGGACATGTATGCTTGAGTGGGTGGAGTCAAAGCAGTGATGATGCTTGGCCTCATTACTGCACTATCCTGTCGGCTGATGGTGACGTTTAGTGAGTTTTGGCTATTCCAAGGGTATTGATCAACAGGGTATGCATTTGCCCCAATGCCAGTGGTAACCTTAACGTGCGCCTTCTCCTGTCCATGGAAACTGTCGTCGGCATGGGCGTTCTCGGGAAACCTTGGTGTCACAGGGGTGACTCTGGTTTGGCAGCGGAAGGAGTAGCCAGAGGCGCGGTCTTCTTGTTTCGCACGATTCTTGCGCTTACGGATACACATGTAAGTGAACCCTGCGACCAACGCAAGTAGGACTGCTCCTCCAATTGCTATGCCCACAATTGTCGAACTGGAAAATTTGGGCTCTTCGTAGTTGGTAGAGGGTGTCTGGTCGACGACTTGGATGTTGTCACTACCAAAGATGGTATTGTTGAGAATTAAAATGGACCCTGGCGCTGGTTTTGTCTGGCATGCCCCTTGTAGAGTCAGGAGAACTACAAGACATGGAAATTAGTAAAAGCGAGGATGGTGGAAAGGACAAGCGTATAAAACATACAATTGGATAGATAGTTGTGCTGCCCATCTGCCTTGACACACTCCAGACACCCCTCGACATTGTTGCTTGTGATGACGCCTCCGCTCACATCGCAATAGTCGTAAGTGGTCGAGTTGGTTGGATTCTTGATGTCAAGCTCGAGGGCAGAAGCGAGGATTCCGCATCCTACAGTTGTCGTGCAAGGGCCGGTCTCAATGCCGGTGTTGTTGGGATAGCCAAACATGCAATAGCTGGATGAATACCGCAGGTTGTCTTTGCAATGTGTAAGCTGACGGCTACTAGAAGGGATTATCACCACGAGGACTTACACAGGAACCAATCCTGGTCATTCTCACTGCCATGGGTGTAATTGCTGTTCTGCAAGCACGTGAAGCAGCTCTTCAGCTGTTTCCCCTCCGGCTTGCTGTCAAAGTCGTCGTCACTGCAGACAATGTCTTTCCACTGGTCGTCGAAGAACTTTGGATCCGATTGCGACACGTCGGAGGTAGTGCAAGCACTTGTGCATGGTGAGTTTGGTGAAACTCTCAGAGCATGCACCAATGAAAAAGCCGTGAGAAATAGGGAGAAGATCCAACGAGCCATTGACATGTAAGCCATCTTCTTTTTTCTTTTTTTTTTCCAAGAGTGGGCGATCCTGGTAAACTGAAGCGAACGAGAGAAGATGACAGGTTCTGGATTATAAACGAAGGTACCCACACAGCTGGTGTGTGATGCGAAAGAGCGAACGTCGTTTAAAGGAGTGATAGTCGAGGAAGCAAATGCTGTAAAAAAAGGTCGGTGCACGTTATTCAAGAGCGGTATATTAAAGTCTCAACCGTGGTTCCAAAGGTAAGACAGTCCACCCCTATCAGATGCAGCAGTATCCAGACTGCAGCAAGACCGTAACACCAACCGTAAAGGGAAAATATACAAGACAAGAGAAATGCAAGCAAGAAAATTGCGGGTAGAGCAAGAAACGAGAGCAACGACCGAAATGCCAAAGGAATTCGACACGAGGCTGCGAGGGGCGGACACGGACGGCTTATAATAATATCCTGGCCGCCCAGCATCGTGCGTGATCTGTGGCGGCTTAAGCTTGTTGATCCCAAGGCGCCGGTGACGAGATTATCGTGACGGCGGCAACATGATCGCTTCGCCTGTCTGCTTGCCGCCCGTCTCGACCCCCCTCGCTAACGGACTCAGCTCCCCATCACACACCCATGAGCCCGTCCGTTTGTCGCTCTGCCGTCAGGCGCTTGTGCTGTGCCGGACTCGTTATGTGATGTGCCGCTTGCTCTTCTTCTTCTCCCTTGACTCCCAGCCGGCATTTGGTCGTCACACCGTTTCTCGGTCCCCCTTGCATCCCTACCCATCGCATCACCGGCCATCTCATCGGGCACCTCCACGTGAAAGTGAAGGCCATCAATCACCGAATCAATCCATCTCACATCACAAAACAGGCTCAGGCACACGATGCGGGAGCTAAGAAGGAACCCAGCAAACAGACCCTTGTCCGCAAAAGCCGTTCATCTCATCACTCCGGTCCAATGAGAAGCGCCATCTCGCAAACTAGTGCTTTCCCTAGCGAGCGAGCGCCTAGCGAATCGAAAGAAGCAGAATGCTAGTGAGAGAGGAAAAAAAAAGGCGAGAGATGCAAAAAGATGCAGCGTCTCATTGTGTGATGACGGACCCAGAAAGTGTCGGCGCTTAACTGCAAGCTCCACGTGAGTTCGCGCCCAATGCCGCCTTCTAATTCAGGTACCAAGACATTTGGGAATGCGCAACTGGATTCGATTGGACAGAACTTGCAGGTTAGTAATTAAATAGTTTCTGTATGAGGGTGGGAGTATGATATCATTCATTTCTGGGTGAGAAACGATTACTGTACTGTAGATACGATATCATCCCATAGACTATACTGGACCCCAGGCCCAATCACACACGCCCATACAGTATTGACATCCTTGCACACATCATAGTAGTAATAAACATGTATATGAATTGATACCTAATAACGCCAATTGCCCAAGAGCCACATGTGGGTAACTAGAAAAGAGAAAGGTACAAGACGACCATTTCCATATCGACAAAAGACTCCCACGCCAGGATACTTTACACTTAAAAAGAATCCTCAGTCTTGATTCCACACATTCTTTTCTTCCTCTTTTAATCGCTGTCCTCGTCGTCTCCCTTGCCTCCCTTCTTTGCTGCCTTGGCAGCCTTCTTCTCTGCCTTCCGTCGTTTCCGCTCTGCCTTTTCCTCAGCAGTTTCTCCCTCGTGCTTCTTTCGCTTCTTCTTGTCCTCCTCAGCGGGAGCCTCTGCATCGTCCATCTTGCTATCAGCCTGCTCGCTCTTGGAAGGCAGGACAGGGATCGATGTGGTGGCGGGAGCAGCCGCGGCAGCAGCGGCAGAGGTGTCGGACACGCTGAAATCCTTGTACTCAGAGGTCCACTTGGAAGGGGTGGCATCGTTGGGTCGGCCAAACTTGTCGAGCTTGCCGTCCGCCTTGAGCTTCTTCTTCTCCTGAGCGACAGGTCCGAGACCCCATCTTCGGGGGTAAAGGTCACGCTCCATGATGCAGCGCTTGACCTTGGCCACAACTCCGTGGTCGCATGTAGACATTTCGACCGTAGACATCTGAGCGATACCAATGGCAATAGCCTCACCCTTGGTGGTCATCAGGACAACCTCTTCGTGGTGCTCAATGCCAGACTCTGTGAGAGAAAATTTCAGTCAGCGACACGTTCCATCACATATTATAAAGCATTTAAAGCTTTCTCAATCATGTACATACCATAACGCAGGAGACCAGGAAGCATAAGCTTGGCACCGTAGCACACGGCGTTGACGGCGCTATCCTTGACAACAAGACGCTTGTAGCCTGTGAGGAGGGTCTCGAGGGGCGCAATCACTCTGCGCAGGTAGGACTCATCCCGGGTGTTGTCCATGGTCCACTGCGCATCCAGCACATCGTGCAGGGTGACGAGGTGCTTGGTCTCGTCCATAGCACCGGATCGCACACGACGAAGCTCCTGCATGTGGGCACCAACACCCAGCAGAAGACCCAAGTGCACACACAGAGTTCGAATGTAGGTACCAGCCTCGCAGCTCACCCAGAAGACACCCAAGTGGCGGTCATTGTCAAACTCAATCAGCTTGCTCTCGTGGATGGTTCGGATACGGAGCTGACGCTTGACGGCAGAAATCAGAGGAGGGCGCTGGAACAGGGCGCCAGTAAGGGTCTCGAGGGCACGAGCGAATTGAGCCTCGCCACCAGGCAGCTTGTCGTGAAGGCGGATGATGGCAACATACTCCTTTCCGGCTCCTTGTTGGGACTTGACCAGTCGAGTCGCTCGGTCGATACAGACGATCAGGCAGCCCGTGACCTTGGGATCGAGGGTACCACTGTGACCAGTCTTCTCAACTCTGCACCGATTTCATTGTTAGCTCTACGATACAGCGTGAGGAGAACGATTGGAATCCCAATCGACGAAGAAACTGCAAGTCGCCACGAACCGAAGAATTCGCTTAACCCAGGACACAACCTCGTGACTAGAAGGGTTCGAAGGCTTGTCCAGGTTGATGACACCAGAGCTGATGTAGGATTTGAGATCACGCTTCAGGGGCGCAGATCCATTGGGAATCGGGGTGAAGTGGCCAGTTCGCACAAGGACTAGAAAGAAGAACAAAGGTCAACAGAAAGGCTCTTCTTGGTGCTTGTGTCGTTTTTCCATCTTGCGCTCCAACTTTGCTTGGACTGCATCGCCACGCCCAATTGAGCGCCGAAATTCGTCCTACAAGTGTAAAAAGACCACCAGGATAGATTCTTCACTCACGCTTGTCATAGTTCTTGAGAAGCAGCGGCCACTGGCTGGTGTCGACGGCGGGAGTCACCGCTTGAGGCTTGATGGTGTATTCCACCTCCTCCTCCTGCTTCTTCTTGTTCACGACTTCCGTAACCATCTTGGGCAGTTGCTTTCCAAATTAAGCAGCTGAATATCCAGGATTCTGAAACAAACGGAAAGTGCAGCGTCTAGCGATCTCAATTACGGAAGACGAGGCTGGCGCGCTTGCAGTCGTGATGGTTTTTTTTCTAGTTCTGCGAACTTTGGAGCTTCCAGTTTTTTTTTTTTTTCCTTCGCTCTGTGGGGCAGAAACTTTTCGTCCCCAAAAATGTGGCGCCAATTGGCCACTAAACCTAATACGGCTTATCGTGGCCATGCAAGCCACATCATTTTTTGTGGTCAAGTTCTACAGGGAATCTACTGGTACAGTACCAAGCGGATGACAGAAAAATCGAGGTCGAGAAGAATTCGAACACCCACTACCTAGCTCAATCATACGTCCACAAGGGAAGTAGCTGCTATATCTATATTTCCCTAGTAACTACTACTATATCTACATTTCTTTAATAACTATTATTATATTTATATTTCTTTAGCAACTGCTGCTATGTTTACATAATAAAATTCGTATGCTAGTTGAATACTAGAAGGCGTTCATGAACAAAAGCACAGGTACTTAATGAGGTTAATAAAGTGCTTATATTACTAAATGTATGTACTTATTTACTTTGCGGTCTTGCTTTTTCTAACCTCTGCTTGAGTACCTATCCGTAGACAAATCCGCTTACACACCCTTGATGTTGCATGCAGATGACCTGCTTCCCTTTCTTTTCCAACAAAAGTACAGGATGCGGATGTGGATGCGGATGCCGACATGAAATGGCAAACTACGAGAGAACTCACAAAGTCTGATGCGTGGCTGTATCTAATCTTATTTCATTTTAACTTTCTTTTTCTCGCTTCCACCAGGGATTTAATATATAAAGAGCCACCGCCTCCTTCTCCTCTCTCAGCATTGGTCCCCCGTTCCTTCTTTTCATCTCCTTCCCTCGTACTTCACCCACGTGTGACGGGAAGTTTTGTTCACAGGGAATGTTTTGAAGGGATCGTGACCGATTGCACTCGAGCTTCAAAGATGGGTTGCAGTTGGCGACAGGCTCTATGGATGGGGGTAGAGCGACATGACAAACAATTGAGACCAGGGGGACACGCGCAATGATGATTCACCTCTGAGCACAACGAAGCGACACATAATGGGACACTGGGGAACATCATATGGGGAAGATTCCAAAAATGTATGGCCAGGGGCTGTGATGTTCGGCACAACTTTTATGGCAGATAAAAGGCATGGTTTCATTTGACGATGAAAGCTAGTATCAAGCCATCCCAACCATTGGATGTCATCTAGCCCAAGCTGGGTAGCAGTACAAGCACTGATCAGCTTGACTTCATTTTCTTGGGCTGACCTGGAGACAATGATGACCATCAAGTTGTCGGGAGGTGTCGCCTCCCGAGGGACCACAAGGGTGTCCCATTGAATTGACTGCTGAGTCTCCAGGAAATGGCATCCCCCTGAGCGAACCAGGATTCCTGAGAATGGGTTGGGTGGCTAGTAGCCAAAGAAGGATAAGATGACTGCCATCGGTGTGGCCGATCTGTTGTGGCCGATTTGTTGTGGGAATGGAAGAAAGTAACAGAGAGAGAGGCGATGTGGGCAATGTTCACCATAAATACCAGAGACAGAGGCGCTGCTTCTATTTCTTTGACTTGCTTCGGTTGCTGCACGTTCCTTCTAATTCTACAGGTTCCTTCTATCTCCGTAGGCTACTTGCAAGGCACTTGTAAGAATAGAAAGTGCCGGACTACTGGGGGTCTCGCCAGACTGAGTAAAAACTTCAGGAAAGAAAAGCTACGCCCATAGGCACTTCAATAAAGAGACCAGAAATGCGGCAGTTGGAGAATTGACCAAGATACAACACGATTCACAAATCTTCTTCAACAGCAGCAAGGGCAGCTACTCATATGCCAAAGCTTGAAACATTGCAAATATGGAATGGACGAAAGAAGTTTGCTGCACTCTTCAAGTATGAGCCCGCCAAAGAACCAGGTCAGACTTCTACCATTACATGAAGGGGTACCTGGGAGTTTCCTTTACATGCTTCCGTCATCCAAGCTTGGCAATCTCGAGCGTCTGATGCCTCACAACATGGAATGAGAGTGATTTGCGAAAGTATTGACGGCGATGAGGTACAATGTCACGGCGACGCGATGCTCCTTCTAGAGCCTCCAGAGGTGGTCATCCTGCATGTTTCGCTGCGACAGATTCAAAATGGACAAGCGTATATTTCACTGAAGGTTAGTTAAAGGTCCATTGATTTCAAACTCGAGAGTTCCGAGAAAGGGAGCTTCGATAGACTGTAGCCATCGAAGATTCAGACTGCAATTCCTTTCGACAACATCTGCCACCCTGGGCACGGGTGTACAGTCAACAAAGCATAGATCAGGCAATCAATTATAGGAGCTCGGGAATTTTTACATCAAACATTCTGTCTCTACCATCTCGGCTTATGTGAAGAAGAAATCTGATTGGGTGCAAAAGTAGCATGCATCAGCAACGCTATGGTCAACGGAAGGGAACAAAACTCACTGTTTAGTTCATATATGTAATTATTTGCAAAAATGCAAACGTATCGCGGAGTTATTGAAATCATGTTTATACTCAGACTTTTAACACCTTACTGAAAAATACTACAAGTATCGCACAGATTAGCTCCGGCGATCAATTTACGGGGAAGCCTTTTGTTAGTCGGTGCCCCCGTTCACGGTTGACGCTGCGGGGATGCACGCGATGGCGTTCAGTGGCTCACCCTGTAGACAACGGCTTCTCAAATCTGCGGAGAAAGATGTAACACCAGATTACTGGTATAAGAGATTGCGATGATCCGTTTTCGTGGTGGTAGATAATCAGTCGCTCTCCTTGCACGATAACAGCTTGTCCTCACTACCAGTGAACAATCCCTCACAACTTCTCTCAACACCAGCCAACAATCCCTCGCCACGCAAGATGAGCGACTCGACACCAGCACGCCGCCCCTTCCACGGCTCATGCCACTGCGGCTCCGTCAAGTACATCGTCTTCCTCACACTCCCTCACAAACCGCCCTCAGCCGACACGCCCCCTCCCGCCGACCCGTCCCGCTCCCACCAGGAGTTCTATCGCTGCAACTGCACGGCCTGCCACAAGGCTGGCCACTTCCACATGCGTCTGACCTGGGCGCCTGAGGACTTCATGCTGCTCACTCCGCTGGATCCCATGGCCGAGCTTGCAGACTATAGGTGCAACTCCGGGGGCTTTCACTGGCCCTTCTGCAAGACGTGCGGCGGAAAGTGCTTTATTTTCCAGGGCAAGGGGGAGACGGCCGAGGTAGACCTGGACGAGATGGGCGTCAAGGACAAGGACGGGGGCAAGATGGGCAAGAGAACCATCTGGCGGCCCAAGGCTGAGGGCTGGAACGAGGAGAGCGGATCCGGATGCTATCTCAGTGTGAATGGGTATACCGTCGATGTGGCGCAGGATGGGTTTGAGTTGGGTGACTTCACGACCAAAGGATGGGTCGCGTATATTGACTGCCTTGAGCTCAATGGTCCGGAGCGGGAGCCACGGTATGATAAGCCTTATGAAGGCGGCGCCTTCTGAAGCAAAATGCCTTCAACTTGAAGTGAGGGCTGGTGATTTTCTCTGTATTGTCTAATCCAATCAAGCTATTTGTCTTTTGTCTAAGTACAAGAGCTTATACAGATTCTCTGTTCAAGTTACGCCCAAACTGCACGAAGCTTGGCTTCTTCCATGGCCTTGTGAACTTTCAATGCGTCGTCAAGGGTGGCGTATCCATCCTCTTCGCCCGTGGCAAATGCCTCATATAGCCTCGCTACATTTTGTCCCATATAAGACACCTGACTCAAATGTTCCGGTTCGCTTGGGTTGAAGTCAATCTCCTTTGCTTCTCCCCCAAATTCTCTCAGCTTCAGTTTCAGGCCTGGAGGTCCCCAGTGGAAGATGCCAGGATCGCTAGTCAACTCAAGCTCGCCCTTCGTCCCGCTAATGACCCATCGGAAGCCGGTGTTGTCGACTGGTTCTTTGGACGTACGCATTGTCATTGACGCTACAGCACCAGTCTCCAAGACTCCCTGAAGAAGAATGGTGTCTGGAGCCGTGATACCAAAATCTTCCTGGATGGTTTTGCCTTCATGATCCACAAGTTTGGTCTTTTTGTTTTGGATCTTGAAGGTCGATTGGATATCCTTGAAGTCCCCGAGGATACTCAAATGAGTGTCCAAGACTAGGTCTTATTAGCAATCGGTTCTTTTTTACTTGCCATTCATGTACAATGATAGGATAAAACTCACTGTGACCGACAACTAGATGCAAGCGGCTGATGCCAGAGTCGATATTCAGAAGGATTGACTGCGACTCTGGCCACATGGGCGCAGCTATAAGGGAGTTATGGCCGTTGAGTGTAGAGAACACTACGTCGCCAATGGCACCAGACTTGATCAAATCCTTCATTTGTCGGAATACAGGATGAGCACGGCCCTGTGAGCCACTGATAGTCTTGACTCCAGCATTCTTGGCTAGAGTAGTCAACTCCTCAACCTCTGCAAGTGTCGGCGCAATGGGGAACTCCACTAGAACGTTCTTCTTCTTCTGGAGCACAGGCTTTAACAATTCGTAATGCTTGCCAATGGCGACAACGATGGATACCATGTCAACACCAGGATCACTAACAACCTCATCGAGAGAGCCGTAGGCCTTGACATTGGGCCCAAGTTTGTGTGACTCGATGGACTTTTGGGAGGAGGCGAGTGAGGAATTGCAAATACCGACAACTTGATAGTGAGGAGAGAGTTTAAGAGAGTTTAAATGCTGAATGCCCCATTCGCCTGTCTTATAACCAGCGCTGGAGGTGGCAGCGAGCCCGATGATACAGATGCGGATAGGCGCCATTGCGAGTTCGATATGCGTGCGAATTTATATGAAGCTGCGAGTTGTACTATGAATTGTGGCCTTTATTACTTGATTTAAAGCTTTCTCGAGTGATCCTCGAGTTTAAATACATATCTATATATATACATGGAAACTATATCTTTACATGGATACTACTGTTCTTCAGAGGCCTATTAACACTGCATACAGCACGGGGGTTGCAATAGATCCACAAAGTCCGCGGCTAGTCTCCACTTGAACTCCGAGGAACTCGGACTCTGTTCTCCGCCAGCATCTTGGATGCCGAGTTCACGGACCAGCTATCCCATTAGGAATGCAAGTTCATTACTAATCCATCCGTTGCCATAAACTGAAACCGAAACTTCAAGCTCAACAACTTCAAACCCCGAGGACTTTCTTTAGTTGCATCTTGGGTCGATCCAGCTTGTGTTTATTGTGCCTTATTGTACACATATCCGCGGACAATTAGACATGCCGTTCCCTCGCCAAAAATCTTGCACTCACTGCAGGCAGTCGAAATTACGATGCAACCGGGCAGCTCCGACATGTTCACGCTGTGCTGAGCGCAACCTGGCATGTGATATTCGAAATATTCACGTACCACCGTATTCGGACTCGCGCCATTCCAAAGTCCCTGGACTGGAAGTTGTGGACTTTGAAGCTCTCGAACATCAGCACAGGAGTCTTGCAATCCCATCGGCTATTTTCGATGGAGTCTTACCTGATGCAGCTATAGGTCTCAGTGATGAGAATGTAAGCTCCAACTGGATGGTCACCGACAGTTTTGAACCCGGTCATTTAGACCCGAAAAATCTCGAATCTGGGATTGGCGATTTTGGTCTCGACACTCTTGGGGACGAGTTAAGTCTGCAAATGATGCCTGAGTCCAATTGCTCGGAGCAAAATGACGTCGAGACGTGGACATCTTCCTGTGTGGTTCCCCCTGATAATTCCGCTCCAATCTCATGCTGGAACCCTTCGCCTCTCTTAGGTGAATCTGGTTCGGAGAGCAACATCACCTCGTGCGATCACACGGCGTCCACCCTAGCTGTACGGACTCCCTCCAACCAAGGGTCCCTGCGAAGCCGCCCAATCCTAAAAGGCTGCATGTTGACCAATATGGTCCTGGGACAAATCACCGGCTATCCAAAGATGCTCGTCCTAGGAGACCGCCTCCCTCCGTTTATCCATGCGCCTTGCTACATGGATGAGAGGCTTGCTCCAGAATGTGGCGAGATGGGGAAACACCAATGCCTCCCCAAGAGGCTTGCCATTTGCGCCAGCCTGGTGGATATGTTTTATTCGCGGACAGATGCCAATGCGGATTTCGTCTGGCAGACGATATCTTCAGAGGGACAGAGATTGCATGAAGAGGTATCATTCTCTTGCTCCACGCTTACTGACACTAATTTTGCTTTTTAACTTACAAAACTGATCTTTCTCTAGTATAAAAGCTTGGACTCATACGGCCAACTTGCTGCCCTACAGGCGGTCATCATATATATCCTCCTACAAGCTCAGGATCCCGAAACAGCGGAACGAAATGGCGCCAATGCTCTGCTCTTGATCATGATAGTATGTTGACTCCATCTGGTCTCTTTTTAGACAATCAATCTGCTGTCCACTCATATTGACGGGCTGCATTGGCATAAATTAGGAACTTTTCACTTGCCTCACTGAGAGCATTGACTGGGATACATGTGACTCTATGGAAACATCAGACAGACAACATTGGGTATTAAGGGAATCTTTGAGACGGTAATCACACATACGCCCCCGTCCCAAGCTAAAAACAAATTCCAAGTCCTAACAAGATATTCAGGATAGTCGCCTTGCTCGGCCTTGTCGAGCTACTATTTGAAGGCCTAATCCCCCCTCACGCAGCTCAAGTCAACCCACCATACAAAAACTTCCGGGCTACTCCTCTACCAAGTCAGCGCGACTTGTGGGAAGCCCGCACCAACAGATCCTGGAGGCGAGAGCTGAAGCTGTACCTCTCAGGCCGGACGTCGCGCGAAGTGCTCACAGTCGGAGACCTGCTTGAGCTGGATAATGCGGGTTGTTTCAAGAATACTTGGAACAATGAGCATGCGTACAGCAAGTTGCCGGATGCGGTCAGTTGGTGCGGAAACTCTGATTCGTTGGGGATGTTGATCTGGATGGTGCTTCCGTTTCAAAAATGGAGAAAGAGGGATGCACTCTGATGATGTTGATTCGAGGACAATCTAGACTAATGGAGAAGCAATTGATATAAGGGCGTGCTATAAAAGAGATAAAACGCCGACTTATATACCACATTAATAGCTCTAATTAACTGTAATACTAAAGTGTCATTGAAAATATCATCAAATGGCGGGGCCGGACTCGCGGGATCGGAGGCGATCATTCAAGTTTATTGGCGGGGCTTTGCAGCCACGGCGGTGCGATAAGATAAGGCGCCACTAAAAAGAAAGCTGCAGTGACTCAAATGGCCGCTTCAGCAACTGCGTCAATTGAAATCTCGAATCTTTCAAACCAGCGAAATCTGCACACAGAATCCGAACCAGCCATGGCTACGATCATTGTAAGCTGCTGAAACCCGGTACACTATGCGAAATACGAGCTGACATCAACTTCTCCAAAGCTGGGCGCCCAATGGGGTTCGTTACCTCTTTTTTTTCTGTGTCTCCATGCGACTGCCATTGGTTGTAACTGTGCTAACATGATTGCGACTCTGTAGGCGACGAAGGCGTACGACCATTTCCAAATTCCTACTCTTCCTATGCGATTGCGACTAACAATGGCGACTCGACAGAAAGGAAAATTGACCGACATCCTTGCCCCTGAGGCGCAACTTTGCGCGCGAGCTGCGGTGAGCCTTTTCTCTCGACCGACCTATATAAGACGTCTGAAACAAGAATACATGCTGAGACGAGATCTAGGGCGGTCATAATGCTGGCCGTGAGTTTACCTTTACAAGGTTAAATATTATAACTAATCATGAATAATATTCAAAAAGACTCCATTGTGTAAGACGAAAATATTCTTATTATTATATTTGATCTGGGTTGCTGACCACAGTTTCAATAGTGCCAATGGCGTGTCGTACAGGTATGCGCAACCGACAAACATTTCGTTACGGCGCAAATACTCATTATAGGTTCTAGCTTCCACCTGCTGCCTTCCGGCCTTGTCAACCCCAACTGGTATGCATTCATGATTTGGCAATTCGCGGCGGACATATTACTAATTATGCTTCTTAAAGTCGAAACCTTATTGGTTCTGCCGTGGTGGCTCACATTGTTCATACCCCCCAACATTACTCCATGCACAGTCGAGGACTTGGCTAATACGTCGAATAGCCTTCGTTCTTCAAGGAACTAGAAGAGCTCGAGAAAAAGGGACTTTCAAAGTATTATATGCCTAGTCATTCTCTCAATTGCCAACAAGCATGCTAACCATATACTAGCGTCCACGATCGAATCTTCATCAGCGATAGAGTTCACATTGATCTGGACCTCCACGTTGCCGTTGACGGCTTGGAAGAAATCGAACTTGGAGGTAATTAGCTATATCATGAGTACGGGTCAATTATATATGCTGACTCCTACCCCTCAGACCGCAAGGTTGGAACGACAGGCCGCGGAATTGGCCCTGCTTACAGCACGAAAGCGGCGGTAAGGATCTAGTCCGAACGATACGATTGAGTGGGCAGCTTTACTGAACCAGAAGTAGCGAAGCGGTATCAGACTCGCAGAGGTCTTCAACGAGGAGCTTTTTGAGTCGAAGCTCCGAAGACTTGCATCGGGCTACCAGAAGCGATATGGCGATCTGCTCAAGTACGATGTTGAGGAAGAAATCAACCGATTCAAGACATATCGGCCCAAGCTTCGCAAATACACCGTTGACGCCATTGCTTTCATGAAGGAGGCACAAGAGAAGAACACCAAGATCCTTTGCGAGGGAGCAAATGGTAGGCCAGAAACCCTTCATACCATTACTCTTATACAGATGTACTGACCTTGTTAGCTCTTATGCTGGATCTTGATTGGGGATCTGTAAGTCAAGTTCATTGGAGCGGCCCAACTCCTGCCGCTCTTTATGAGAAGGCATGCGACTCTGGGCGGGTATTTGTTGACTTTGTCTAGTACCCATATGTGACCAGCAGTTCTACCGGGTTCGTACCATTCAAGAGGCGGCAGATGTCCCTCATCCACTCTGACAGTTAATGGATTTGTACTTACTTGGAATAGCATCGGTGGCATGGTAACTGGACTTGCTCTTGATATCAGGAAGATTGGTGAGGTCATTGGTGTGGTCAAGGCCTACACCACTCGTGTCGGCTCTGGCGCGTTCAAGACCGAGGATCTCGGAGAGTACGGTATTTCTCATTCTTAGCATGTGAAGAGAGCTAACCGTTACGACAGGATCGGTGAAAAATTCCAGGAACGAGGCCGAGAATGGGTGAGCCTCAACGTCTTCCCTCTAGTTGACATGAACGCTGCTGACAGGTCTTAGGGTACTTCAACTGGCCGAAGACGTCGCTGTGGCTGGTAAGCATTTACCTGTCTTAAGAACTTGTGATGGATAGTTTTGACTAATTGAAACAGGCTTGGTATGTGCTCTGTCTATCTTCATATCATGATACCTAGATCAAATTATTAACCGGAGTCTTGTAGATCTCGTCGTCGTGAAATACACCACGGTATATATCGTCCATTCACCTTGTGAGAAACCTATTGCGGGTATCTAACGTACACTAGGACGTCAACCACTACACGGCGCTGAACCTCACCAAGGTAAAATACTGCTTTTCTTAATCCTAATTAGAAGAGCATATACTAACTCAATTATCAGCTTGATGTCTTGGACACCTTCCCGACAATCAAGATCGCCATTGCGTACGAGGACCCGGAGACCGGCGAGGTAAGATTCTGAACTCCATTTTAGGCATGGAAATGACACGTGCTAATCCTTTGCAGAAACTCGATTCGTATCCCGCATCATTGGACGTTCTCGACCGTGCCAAGGTTATCTACCACGAGATGCCTGGCTGGAACCAGTCGACTACCAACGTGAAGACCTTCGAGGAGCTTCCCAAGGAGGCCCAAGACTACATCCTGGTTAGTAATGGCATATTCACCTGGAAACCTTAATCTCACTAACACGTTTGACTAGTACATTGAGAAATTCGTTGGTGTCAAGGTCTGTATTTTCTTTCCCTTCAAGACGACTTATCCCATAAAGATGTACACTGACAATGCGTAGATCAAGTGGGTTGGTACCGGACCGGACCGCGAGGCTATGATCACCCGATTTTAAAAAGGCTGCCCACAACAGCACATATTTCGTAAGTGTAAAAAGCAGGAGTGTAGAAAACATAATATATGCAAAGCTAGAAGAGCATTCTAGAAGTCTCGAATCAGATATGCTAGGTTCGCAAGAAGTATTAAATAAAATGGTTCGCAATTAGACCTATACGGCTTAATTTTTCCTTCCTTGGTAGAGATGCAATTAAAATAAATCCCCCATCTCCGCCTTCCAAAGGCCGCCTCTAATGCCAATGAAGCTGCCGATAAAGCCAAAGGAACAGACACCCAAACAATTCGTCGCCAGCGATTACATATAAGCGACTTCGTGACCCTTCTCAAGCATATACAATCTTTGGTAGTGGAAACTTTGGGGTCTCGTCTGCTCCCCGATAGACAAGCTAGTGTATGAATTATTCCGCCATAAACGTGTAAAAGAGAGCCAGCAACAATCTTGCACGAGATATACAATATTGACTGATGCCCCTCCTCCTATCATGAATACTCTCAAAGTATGTCGTCGTTGCCGGATTTAATGAGGTATATTGTGTAAATATACATTGTCATCTTGCAATTAAACGAGACAGTCTCGCTCGGTGTAGTGAGATACAGTCACTACCCATTTCATCTCAGTTTTTTCTGCGCGACTCCTGAGTAGAGCCCTGCGTAGCACAGTTGCTAGATGTGTCTCCTTCATTGCCCTTGACTCTGCTAGTCTTAGAGTCCACGCTTTCACCTAAACCTATAATGCATTCCATTGGTACCCATGGATCTTCATTATTTGGCTGTGATAGCCATCTCTGAAGCTGGAAGTCATTTGAGACTTGGGTAAATTGTTGCTGCGAAGCTGCAATGTATATAAGCCTAGAGAACGATGAGATAAGCACACAGTTAGACATACCAATCTTCTCAGTGCCTAAGTTTTGAGTCATCTTCAAAGATTGTGAGTTAAATTTGTTTGGGAAGATGAAAAGACAAGTTGTAAAGAATGGGTTTTTGCAAGGACTTATGCGTCTAGATATATGAAGGAGTGTTGAAGGATTTCTGTATATCAATGATTCTACACAAAAGACATCATGCCCATTAGATCTATGCCAACACCAGCTTCATATAACTGCTCTTAGTTCTTTAGTAACACGTTAGAACTTGAACTTTATGGCAAGAATTTAGGCGCCATATCATTTTTTCGTATTGACATCAAACGAGGGCCATTTTTCTGACTGGCAAGGCGGAGGAACTATTAGATTACCTAGAGCGAATGCATGCAGGTACAATATTCTGCAATTGGAAGTGCCAACTCTTGCCCGCCAGTCACAAAATTGGCCCTTAGATATAATGCTCAGGAAATTCCTTTATATTATATTTCTCTCATCCCTAATTGGCCTGAAGTGCCAAGAGGGTGAGTGCATATATGAGAGATCACCACTTATTCTGCTCGTTGACTAACCACTCAGGTTAACGGCCCTCATCCAAGCAGCAAACTTATGATGCAACCAGCGCACAAAGTTGAGTAACTAATCTGGGTCACCAGGCATTACACATGTAACCTCTTAATATAGAACTATCGCTGCCTAATTCAGCCTGACAAGCGGCATATTAAAAGCATGAGGATCAATACATAGAAACGGGCATGTAGAGATCGACCAATCAGATAAAAGGCCCTCATCCCTATGCCAAGCTGCAAGGTAGCGAATCAGAAAAAAGGCCCCTCTTCAGGCGCCTCAGCTAATGAGACGCAACTGATATATACTGAGTAGCTACCGTTTAACTTTCAACTTTTGTTTCTCTTTTCTTCCCATTACTGGCCTGCTGGGCTTGGGGCTCCCATCGCGGGAGCTACATTAGTGAGTCCGCATCTAACGCTCCCCAACTTACCGGTTGTACTTTTTACTATGGACGTTTAGTTTGACTGATCTCGAGCCCTGCTAGGTTCGCTCACATTTATCAATCGCTGCCCGCGATGCATGGAAATTCTTACTATCATCCTAACGACATTTTCTTCCTGCTTGTTCTTGCGCCGGACTTCCCGGCGCGCCGAACATTCAGGGGCACCATGACGATCACCACCTAGAGCGTGTAGACGCCGATGAACACAATCTTATATGGTACCTTGACTTAATAGACACAACCGGATCTAACAAGCATTTCGGGGCCCCAGATCTGCGGAATAGCTTATGCGAACAATTACCCACTGCCGCCGATCGCGATAATACCCCTGCTTTTAGTGATGGTGACTTACTCTCAGAGCCATCGATTCCTACTAGCTATTCATTCAATTTCACAAACAGAACTACATCTTCGTCTAAAACAGATACATCAACAGCCTCTGAAGGCCCAAGCCCAGGTCCACGAATCGCAGAAAGTCCGAGTTCGGCATCGTCCGCAACCTCAACTCATACGTCGCGAACCGACTTACCCTTGTTCTACACCTGCGACTTCTGTCACGATACTTTTTTTAACTTGGGCCAACTTGTTGATCATATTGAGCTGAAACACCGACGAGGAAGACGGTTCTACTGCAGGACTTGTAATGTTGATTTTGGACTGAAGAAAGACTTTCGCCGGCATCTTGAAAGCGCGAAGCCTCATCAGTTATCGACTATTCGATGTCGCTGCAAGAAACTACTCCGTAAGGATAAGTTTCGTAATCATCTTCAACGCAAGAAGCCCTGCGACAATATTGTACATTTTCTCTGCTATTGCGGGCATAGCGTTGACAGCGACATGCTAGATGCAGTCTCAAGGATGTTACAACATATCGGCGACTGTGGACGGGGTCGGCCAGGTCGACCAAAGAAATGAATGACTTCTATGTGAGAATGGATGGTTAAGGAGAGGAATTGCGCAAGACAGATGACATTTCTTTGAGGGGTTTTACTGTCTGTGTTGAAACAGCAGTGATTTCCTCTTTTTTCCTTTGTTCCTTTTACTTTTTGGTTTGCATCTTGTTATATCTAGATGGATTCACTATGCGTACGGTCATCTGGAGCGCGAGAAGTCTGTGTCTATGCTTTCGGTTATTATTTGATGGTTCTTCGGACGATACAACCCAGTTGTTGGATGATCTCTTTAGGTACTAGGTAGTTGGTCAGTCCGTGTCTTGATTACCCGCCTGAGAACAGCGCCTTTGAGGTCCGGGTAAAGCCTCGCCGACTATCAACGTACCAGTATATATATTCAAAAAATTACAAAGACTCCCCCCAACTTATTAAAGGTCCTCTGCTTCCGATTTTCTTTTTGTGATACACTTATCAACCCAAATTAAACCGTCCAATTTCTGTTTCAAAGTTACAGCTTCTTTCACCTCATACTAGAATCCGCTGGGGAATTATTTCATACTTGAAGTGGAGCTATTTCAAGGCCTTGGTACCTTCTTGTCCTCAACGAGGCCAAAGCCTAGGCAGTTTAGAGTTATAGCAGCCAGCACAGAAACACAATAAACGAATAACAGACGAGGGCGATGGAAGCTCTCACCAAGCGACAAATGCCTTTAACTTGGCAAGATCGAGCCAAAAACATACGGGGTATTTCTTTGTCACACATCAATTGCTCTCTTCGCAATGTCTAGATAGAGCATATACTATCACATACCACCATAGGTAGGGGAGAATTCGGGGTCCCGTCAAGTTCTACAACGCAGTTCAAAGTCTTTTATATCCGGCGCCTTGGGCTTCTAAAATTACTAAAATTAAAAATACACGACAATTAAATGTATACAGCGTTGAAATCAAACTACCTATTATATGTAGAAAATTTTCAAGGTTAGATCTATTAGACAAAGCCTGTATCTTATGGCAATTCAAGTACCTTTGAAGCTCTACCCCCCCTTACAGGCAGTTTTATTATCAATAACCCAATAACCCCTGTCATCACACGTTTCGTACTCATATGGCGCATAATACAAACGTCTTGCCCGCCCGCGCATTAACCTTCTTAAACCCGCAAGTCTGGCCGGTACAGGGTCTCCAGGCTTTATCTGAACAGAGTTATAGTGTTGATATGGCTGCCCAGCGTATATGGCATCCTGCTCTATAGAGTCCCTTCTTTGATTTTGGTAGAATAGGTGTGGAATCTTGGTAAAAGCGTTGTCAACTGCATTAACAAACTCCCAAGCGCGAATACTAAAGACAATAATATATAAGTAATCCATGTTTTAAAATAATACAGTATATAAGGCATTAGCTTTAGTTACTTACCCAGTCACACTGTCATCAGAGACTAAGTCCAAAATGTCAGTCCTTTTCATCCAGGTTTTATTAGTAGCCCAAATATAGACTATAACACGCCAGTCTCCAATTAAGCAATTATAATCCTGGCTATATTGGGAGAAAACTGCTCGTCTCCCGCATGTAATCTCAGGAGGTGCATTATCAAGCCTTGTACGGTTATGCAGTTGGCCTAGATGTCTTGGAAAATTCTTCCATAAAAATACAGACTTTCGACTGATCTTTTCTTGAATGAATTGAGAGGGGAGGTCTGTAAGATAGGACCGTATCAGCATACGCCATGGCGCTTGCCCATCTTTATATCCCCGGGGAATAATGTCAGCTGATATCAGCCATCGAAATGATTGTACTTTAGGTGGTGTTAGCGGACGAAGCGGACGACTAATCTTCATGTTGATAGCCAACCACGCATCATGCCAGGCGGCCGCTATCCGCCGATAACCCGAGCTTTGCGTATGCTGAATTATGGTCTTATTGTAGTCTTCGTCTTGATGAGGTCTTTACAGCCATAATGGAGACGATTCATCTCCCAGCGGCGGAGAAGCATATTCGGGAAGCGAGGGACAATGGCAGGGGATATAGTGCGTGCAGCGAGGTTTGTCTACAGGCGTAGATGTAGCTGATGATTCTGCAGTCAAAAGTGACGATGTTGCAGTCATGGTCGATGGTAATACAGTCATGGTTGATGATTGTGCAAATGTCTTGTCCATTAAATAGCAGGCTTTCGCGAATTAAGGCTTTGCTACATGTGGTTATACGTCTGGTTTATATATCCAGAGAAATCGGCCCGACGCAAAAGTAGATCTCCTCTTGTGGGAATGGCTGGCTTGATACTTTTGGCGTTTCTCTCATTGCCTATGACGATGTATCAAGGGGGTCAAAGAAGGCTGCGACGTCGCCAAAATTCACCATATACAGGATAGTGTTTACGTACCTTTGGGCAGGAGCCACGTTGGGATTGTCTATATCCTGCCTTCTGGAATTGGCAAGTACTACTGGCATAAACCTTGGCTGACCTGCCTTATCTTCTGTGACTGTGACCGCGACTGCCTACTAAGCGGAGGACAGAAAAACCGAGACTGAGAAGATTACGAACACACGTGCCTTAAATAACACACCTATAAATCTTAACTCTTCGGGTATCTCCTGCTATATCTATATTTTTCTAGTATCTGCTGCTATATCTATATCTTTCTAGCAACTGCTACTATATCTATATTTCTCTAGTATCTGCTACTATATTTATATTTCTCTAGTAGCTATTATTATATTTATATTTATTTCTTACTTAGTATTATCTCTATACTGCGCCTGTTTTATAAAGTAATTAGGTGCTTATATTGCGAATTATATACATTTATTTATTTTACGGTCTCTCTTTTTCTGACCTCTGTTTGCTACCTAGTAGATATAGACGGAAAGTGACAATAGGATAATAATGGAAAGCCATGATAATAGAAAGCCATACCTAGCCTTGGAATTATTTAGAATCCATCATCACGATCCATATTTCTCGTTATTGAATTTTTTTGGCAGCTCTTTCAGCCCGGATCTGTTCAATTATTTCAGGGCCCCAAGATTTCGACTGATACTTCCGCGTATTCTTAATTCGCTTGATTCTTTTCTTTTCTCTTTTTCTAGCAGCAGTCAATTGTTCTTGAACTATTATTTCAGCTTCACCAGGCGAGATGTGAGGCATCGGTAATCTTGCAGCTGCTACTGCGCGGCTCAAGTTGTTGTTTATCCCAACATGGCCAGGGCAACTGCGCTCAGCTAGTAAGAGCAAGGCCCGTAAAGTGAAATGTGCGTCATTACCGCCATTATGCAGCCAATTATGCGGACATTGAAGTTCAGTGAGAAGCTCCCCAAGGGAAAGAGAAAAGTAGGGAAGAACTTGCTGGGCTATTTTGAATGTGTCGAGGGAGCCAGTGATATCAAAGTGTGAAAAATCAAACTTCAACTGCCTCAAGATTCGTATCTCATGTCGAATATCGTGGCCTACGAGAAGAATTTTACGACCCAGTGGAATGCATTGCATTATACTGGTTAGCATGTGACAATGATCGATGACCACGGGCTTTCCGAATAAGAACTTCAATTCAGCTTTTCGGCGGTATTCTGCTGACCCAGAAACAAAGTTATAGGTCGATATTAGATGTTCCGAGGAAGTTGAAGAACTTAGATGTGTAGGATCTAGAATGGCTAGTCCAACTTGGACATCATTTATAGGAAGATTTGTCGACTTGTCAAAGTTGGCCGTATTCTCAAAGTCTATGGCGACAAGAACAGAATCTCTATATTCAGATTCCATCTCAGATGTCCCGATGACATCGAGAACAGCTTGTAGTCCGTCTTTTATCATTGTTGGTCCGGGTTGATAGATCGGAACCTCGCGTATCTGCGTCTCCGAGTCGAAAGATGACATCGTTGGTATTCTTTGGTGAGAGTAGTGTGAGACTTCGCACGTCCTCTTAGAGTGATGGCGCCCGTGGATGCCCAATCACACTGGAAGAAGGGACAAAATTCTCTGGGCTGAGCAAAGTGGATGGAGCGCACAAGCTCAAGCGACAAGTGAGGAAAACGATGGAATCCAGTACTTTGAAAGCTTGGGATACAGGCGTTGCTATCGTGTATAGATAGCCAAACCGGTATGTAATAGATTACATGTAGTCAAGCCAAGCTGCGAAGCAGTTCTTGCGAGAAGGCTCAACCGGAGTGAAGAGCTGCTTCTAGCTCTGTTTTTATACATAATTTAATAACTCTCCAAGCACTAGGAAAGTTAAAATATATTTAGGTTTACAATTAGCCTTTGGTTACTGTTTGTAGGTACTAAAGCCTCTCAGTTATTGTGTTTTTCTAGGGTCAAAGTTGGTATAGCGATATTGCTTTTGTAGCGTTTGTGAGTTTTGGAAAAGCTATGTATTTATTTTAGGTACTTACAATAATCGCAGGCTATTATATAATACTTTGCCCGAATTGTATGCAACTTGCAGAAAGGAAAATAGCGCTTCTCGTGCTTTAAAATAATATAAGTTTTACTATATAAGAAAGCCTGGTTCCGCAAGAATAAAGCGCTGTATACAAGCCTCCAGTAGCCAGAAGGCAACATTTCTAGAACTAAAATCCAGCGATCCAGTTCAGTTACCTAAGGCAATAACAATCGGAAGATCTTGATCGAACGGGAAGACCTTGGTTGAACTAGCTGACCTTGATTGATGCAGCAGCTTTGCTTGCCCCTATGAATGCCTTAGCAGGCATCAGATTGATAGCTGAGTTAGTAGGTGACCATCAGTGAACACCAGCTTATAATTCGATTCAGCTTCATATTCTATCACATACGACCATAGGTAGAGGAGAATTCGGGGTCCCGTCTGCTCCCCCATAGACAAGCCTCTAACCGGCAGATTAGTAGTTGAGTGGGTGACCATCAGCGAACACCGGCTGTTGTATGTTTTGCTTTTTTGCAAATTTTTCGAAGCTTGTGTTGTTATTGCGAGCAGGCATTTGAGGCCGAGTTGGCCAGGGTCTGGTACATACGACCACATCCATTAGAAAATACGGGATCCCGTCCGCTCTCCCAGAGTCAAGCTAATGAGAGACAGATTAGTAGTTGAGTGGGTGACCATCAGCGAACACCGGTTGTTGTATGTTTTTTTTTTGTCTTCTTTTTATATCCTTCGTTGATTCGACTAGTGATGCGGGAATGGTGTTGATATAAGTTGGTGGTGGTGGTGGTGCCGTAAGCATGCATGGATGGATGTAACCCTCCAAGCCAATGGGCTTTGATTCTCGGGCATCAAGCGCTCATTGGTTAAAAATGGGATGCCTAACAACTCAGATACTTGAAACGGACATTGAATCTCTTTTTCTTCTTTTCGAGTTCAACCCCGTTCTCCCTACACCATGCTTACCATTCATCCATGGCCTAGGGGTTGGCAACAAGCAGTGACTTGGAGAGATTCTGGCCGATTAGCCTCAAAATACAAAGATGGGCTACAGTTGGCGATACGTTGGTTCGCAGGGACGAGAATAACGCATGGACCGTCGTTGCAACCATAGCTCGGAATTCGAGTGGCTTCTGCCTCGAGTACTGGGGATCTTTTATTGGCTAGATTAATTATCAGAGCTTCAACCTGAACGGATATCGCAAAGTGAAAGAAACACGACGTGATTGCCAGGGAACAAGACGACAAAGATCCAGAACCGACATCTCTGCTCGATTACTTCCAGCATGCCGCGACCGATGCAGGACGGTTTAGGGTGGCAGCAAACAACGTTCTATTTGATGCCAGTATGGACACGGGAACCTTCAATCGGCGCGATTGAGAGCGTATGCCGCCAACAGCTCAAGACGCCCTCCGAAGATATTTGCACCGTCACCTTCCACGCAGCAGGTCTCTTCAATAAGGTCTACCTGATTCACACAGCCGGGCGCTCTTTCATCATGCGCGTCACCTTGCCCGTCTACCCTCGTCACAAAACACGCGCCGAGGTTGTTACCTTGAGGTGGGTGCACGAGAACACCAGCATCCCAGTTCCCGAGGTCTTCGATTTTGACGACAGTAATGACAATGAGATTGGCTTCGAATGGATCTTGATGGAGTACATGCAGGGCACATCGGCACGAAAGCGATGGCGCACCATGTCGATGGAGCAGAAGATCGCTCTCACGGAGCGATTTGCAGCATTCCAGTTCGAGTTATCAGGTCTCGAGAAGCAAGAATCCGCATTCAAAGGAATAGGGACATTAGATTCACTCGACTCCAATGTGCCACAAATCGCGACCGCGCCCGGGCGCCTCGTGTCCCATGAGTTCTTCATGGGCGATCATCTTGCATACGACATTCCAAGGGGACCATTTCACTCGAGCTATGACTGGCTAAACACCATATTGGCCATCATCATACGGCATCAGAATTTGGTTCTAGAGAAGTCTGAGGATGAAGACGACATCGAAGATGCCGAGGACATCCTGCCCGCAGCACAAACCCTCCTAGCTCTCCTTCCCAAGGTTTTCTCCCCAGACTTGACCAGATCAGAGTCGTCAGCTCTCCAACACCATGATCTCAATCTCAACAACATTCTAGTCAACGAACAAGGCGAAGTCACCGCTGTGCTCGACTGGGAATGCGTTTCGGCACTACCACTCTGGATGCTAACTCAAATGCCCAAGTTTCTTGACGGTGAACCTCGAGAAGATGAGCCACAGCGGGATATATATGCGGACGAGACACCGGAGGAGGCCGCACCAGAAGCGGATAAGCGCAACGACCCAGACTACCTGGACAACGAGGGCAAAAACGAACTGTATTGGATTCACAAGATGGAGTACGAGCAGACACAGCTACGGAGGGTGTACAAAGCCAGAATAAAGGAATTGTGTCCGGAATGGGTCGAGGAAAGCCCGTTGCAGAACGACTTTTACGAAGCAGTCTCGCAATGCGATGGGATATGGAAGACAAAGGCGGGCAGATGGGCCGAGCGTGTGGAGAAGGGCGAGGCTGTACGGTTCAAAGACGTCTAGGCGAGGGCCGGCCCCGAGACCGCCTTGTGTCAACCAACATGCATAACTCCCGAGCCAATGAGCCTTGTTTCTCGGGTATCAGGCCTTTTGCTTCGTCGCATTCGGCGGCAAATTAGGCGGCAAAGCACATAAGATCCGCCATTTCCTGCATTTTAAAAAGGTGGAATTTACTTTTCAAAGATCTCTATACATTAGAATATATGATCGACCTTCTACGCATGCTTCAAGAGAGTAAAGATGTGGATAACAACTAACTATGATGACGAAGCGCGCTGGCACCAAGATCGGTGTGGTGCCAATTTGCCCGGACAGCTCCCTCCACCGGAACACACACAGCTCAGAGTCGTCTCAGATAATACCGATAACAAATACTGTAATAATTGTCAATACGTCGGCAATTTCATTCTAACTCAACCCCTGATCAACCGGATTCCGGATGGCTACGCATCTTCCCGTATTGATGCGATTGCGAGTGGAAAGCCGTGTTACGAAAAGAAACATGACACCATTAGATTAGGGAATCTCGCGGATCTTCGGGCCAATCAAGGCTGCGTATGCTGTCAGTCTATTATTTCTGCCCTAGAAAATCGTATGGTTACACATAGTCTAGAGCGTGTGGCTATCGGGGCACGACTGCATGACTGGGAAGCAGAGTTATGCTGGAATGGTTACATGTTCTCCTGCATCCTTCACTGTCGTGAAGATAATAAAGCTGAGGCTTTCAAACTTCGCCTATCAAGATTACCATGCGAACCAGAAATCTTGGGCCCTGGTTCATTTCCCTACGATAAATACAGGAGATTGATGGATGCCTACAAAATAGATACCACAATCATTCAAGAATGGATCGAAACGTGCGACCGCCTTCATGGGCCTGAATCGCAGAAAATTGCCCCTTTCTTATCTACGAGTAAGCTCGAGTGGCTATACCTCATTGATTTGGAAAATCAATGCCTAGTCAAGGTTGATACTGCCCAAAATCCCCAATATATCGCTTTAAGTTATGTATGGGGTGGAATGGAAATGTTGAAAACGACATCCGAGAATCTGGAGAAAATGCTACAACCGGGAGCATTAATCGATGGTCAGGGAACAAAGGGGCCAAAGCTCGCACAAACCATCGTGGATGCTATGGACTTGGCACGAAAACTCGGGTGCCCTTTTTTCTGGACAGACTGCATATGCATTGTCCAAGACGATGAGGAAGAGCGGACCATGTTTTTGAACGCAATGGCTTCCGTCTATGCCAACGCATACCTTACAATTGTAGCTGCAGAGGGAGCGGATGGTAATTACGGCATTCCAGGAATTGGTCGCTGCTCAGAGCCGCGGGATACACTCTGGAGCGAAATGCATTTCCCTGGTCATACTCTATTACTTGGACGTGATTGTGACGCTACGCCTACCGTATATGGCAAAGACAAGCCATGGTCGACTCGCGGATGGACATTACAGGAGTCCTACCTATCACGACGAGTTCTTGTTTTCACGTCAATCGTGAGCTTCCACTGTCAAAAACACACAAGCTGTGAATGGGACTTGGCACCCCACGGTATGAGGAGAGGCTTCATTGACCGAATATCTTTCGTTTGCAATGTTCCAAACTGGCCTTACATTGGCCACTACCTGGATGTGGTCAGAGATTATAGTCGGAAGAATCTGTCATTTGACGATGACACACTCCACGCTTTTGCTGGCGTGACGACAGTTTTAAAGCAGTCCTTTCATTCGGGATTTCACTACGGTCTGCCAGAGGTGTTTTTTGATGCTTCTCTGCTATGGGAACCGGACTGGTTAAATCCAACTCCTCTTCAGCTCCGAAAGACAGAGAAATTATTACTTCCGAGCTGGTCATGGGTACGCACGAGGGGTCCAATCAAGACACGCATATGGAGGTATTTTGCAGAAGACTTTTACAAAGATACGTCGTTCAGGAACATTTATGAGCTCAAACCTCTAGTTCAATGGTGGAAAACCAGGCCCCAGGGAGAGGCACCAAAGCTGATTACGTATCAACACTTCAGCAACCATGCCTCGATGCCTCCAGGCTGGACTTTTCGGGGCGCTGGGCGCAGATCTGATGCCAAGTATTCACACTCTTCGTCTCCAGACACAAAATACCCGCACCCTTTCCCATTTCCCGAGAGTGCCGAAGCACCTCTTCCGGATGTTGAGTATGGCCCATTACTGAGATGTGTCGCACACCGAGGATGGCTGGTCAAATCAGACAAGTTCGAAAAGTTTGATACCGTCACAATGCATGGCACATTCAACCTTTGTCTCAGCGACGGAACCTGGGCTGGGATATTGTTTGACGATCGACTGGACCAAGGTTTCCCCCAAAAGTCTAGCGAGAAATGCGAAGTAATTGCCATTGCTGAGGGGCGGGTTCCTGGTATGGATGATGACTATTCCTTACCCGAGTACCGGGTGATTCAGCGAGCAATCTTTCCAGGGGAAGAGGTGTCGGGTCGCAGAGCCTTTTGTTATGAGTTCTATTTTATCCTTTGGATCGGCTGGGTTGATGGCATTGCATACCGGAGGGGCATTGGAAGAGTTCTCAAGGGTGTATGGGAGAACATGGAGCTTGAGGAGATTGGAGTAACACTCGGTTAGATACCCATGAGAGCAACAAATTCGGCACTTTTGCGTGTGGCGTGTTATTCAGTCTCTGTGACGGCCTGCCGCCAGTACTAAATATTTCACATCAATAACAACTTTCTTGATTAAAGCGAATGACTTTACTGAAATGAAAGCACGCACCAACACTGCTACGAACGCAAAAAGCTTGATCATAGATCAACACAATCACTAACTAAAAAAGTCGACGATATTGAGAAGGTGAACTCTCTGTTATGTGTGTGATCAGAAAGAGTGGAAAGATAGGTGCAAATAAGAGCAAGCAGAGAAGAGAGCTTAACCAAAGATTGATCACATAGATTTACGTGACGACTCAACACTGTAAGCCAATGGCTTTTGTTTCTCGAATATCAGGCAATTGACGGGCTCATTAGACAGGACCGGATACCGATTTCAGATGAGATGTCAACTACTCAATCATTGTACTCATTACGCATTTCGTTCAAAATCGAGATTGTAACAAATTTATTCTGAAAAACTTGCACCATCAAGGTGTGTTCGGGTATCCCCAGCATCCAGGCCTCCAAATCCCCTTCCATGCCCCCAACCCCAATCCCAATAAACTGCGCTCCTTCGCTACAGCATCAACAAAAGAGGTATATATATGTATAAAGCACACCAAAACACCATACAGAAACAAAAAGAGGGAGAACCCTGCATCAGACCCAGCAGCACATGGCATACTTCATAATTCGTGAACATTAGTTTGCATACATGTCCCTTTATACCGCATTCCCATTCACGTCGTACTGTCTTGGCGGGCTATCAGAGTTTCTCCCATAGCCGGGATGGGCCAGGATCGGAGCCTCAACGTGAATCGGCTGTTTGTTTGCGATGATTCCGCTTCCAGCACTGTCAACATATTGCATTTCGTATGCCTCTTCCTTCATCTTGCCCTTGTCGTCCGGCGAAGAGACCCATCGCTCATGGCTTGCATTGTTAATGTCAATGGCCGAGCCAAGTGCGAGTCCAATCTCTCGAGGGGATTGAGGAGATCCATGAGCAGGTTCTGGCCACGGCATATGGTTGACGTCATTCGCACTAATAGGACTGTTGAATTGGGAGGAATAAGGCGAGAAGTATCGAGGGAAAGTCTTCTCTGTATTGCCAGTCATGGGAGAGTCATCCCAGTTCCGCAGAGGTCGCTGGCTGATGGGAGTTTCGTTCGAATCGTGCGAGTTTGTAGACATAGATGGCCATCCTCCTGGATTAGATTTCATCGGTGGCATATTAGTCTGCAATTTCCTGAGGAAGGCCTTTCTCCGTCTTCTGCCTCTGCAGACAATGAATACACCGGCGAGGGTCAATAGCAGAATAAATCCCGCCACGGCGACGCCAACTTTTCCACCCAAACCCAGCGGGCCATGGTCGAACCAGGCGGGGTCTACCTTGGCCGTTGGTGTAGGCTCAGTGATGTTGACAACGTCACTTGAGAAGATGTTGCCCTGAAGTCCCAGGGTGAGACCATCCATCGGCTTTTGTTCACATCCAGCTTGAAGAACAGTAACAACTACACACCACGTTAGCAAACGCCACGGCCTTCATTAAGTTGGGGCATGAGAGGACATCATACAGTTTGCCAGATAGTTGTTGGAAACCTGAAGACACTCTATACATCCGTGAAAGTCGACAGAGTCGCCGGTAGGCCATGTATCGCAGTATCCATAGTCGTCATACGTGACTGACAAGTTCTGATACGCAATAGCGTTGGCAAAGACACCACAAGCTTTGCTAAAGCCAACGTGTTAGTCATGAGACACAAGGCCAAGGACGGTGTGGTGTGGCATTTACCTCGTAACACATGGGTTGTTCACAAAGTCATAATGCGAAGGCTCGTTGAAGACGCAGTATGATACGGCATACCGGAGGTTATCTAGGGTCGAACGGTTAGAGCTCTCATCACAATAACATACAGAGCTTAGATGAGATGAAACACATACACAAGGCCGCCTCATTGTCGGAATAGTTGTTCTTTGTTACATAACCGCTATTTAGCTCGCACTGGACACAGCCTTGAAACACGGTACCAGCATTGTTGTTGTAGCCGCCGGTGTACTGGCCCGGCGTGCACACCAGGTCATCGGGCGCCGTCGAATCCAGAACATTGCCGCAGTTGGTCGAACACGGCGAGTCTGGCGCAACCAGAATGGCCTCGGCCGCGGGCAGCACCACGCCGGCGGCTGCGAAGCTCGTTAGGAAGCGTAACATGGCTTTTTTGGCGAAAGCCTCGCTTGACCGTCTTTGCTTCTGTGTGGGAGGGTGGCCTTTTGTCTCTTTTTTTGGGTGTCTGTGATAGCGAATGTAGGGAGGGATTGGATTGGGGCGAAGGAAGCTTCGGGAGAAACACACAGGACCGGCCTGTGCTACATGCCACGCCTAGAGGACGGCAATGCTGAGATTGAAGCTGTTCACGAAAACGAGAGACGGTCCTTGGCTCGGGGCGGGAGAATCGCGGAGAGGGCCAGTCGAGGTTGTTATAATGGCCGTGCTGTAGCGTGCTGTACGAGTAGGAAGCGCGCTCGCTCGCTGGTGAAGCCAAGAACAAAACAAGGGGGGCCTAGCTGTAGCTGGAAGCTGTTGGTTGCGAGATGTGATGAAGATGCAGAGTCGCATCGCAGGTCCTTTGCCATCCCCAAAGAGAGAGCTTTCACATTCTCCACCCAGAGTGGATGGACGTCCGGTTCGCCCGCCCATGTTCGCCGCCGCTCATCTCCTCCTCCATCCCGTCCTGTCCTATCCTGTCTTGTCCCGTTCTGTTCACGGTCATGGTGAGAGCCGGCAGGGCTATCCAACTAGCCTCAGTTTGGGGGCCTTGCACCATCCATAACCAGCAAATCTCGAGTCACCTCACACCGGCTGGATGCTAAAGCCGTGCCAGACAAGGGCTCATCTAGCCACTAAAAGGCGGGAGACGACCCGCGATCCCCTGCGTGGCGTCAAGCCTCTGCAGGGATCCCTGCTCACATTCACATCGCCATCGCCAGCCACTGGCTGTCGCCGGCCTCCGATTGGCGGCGTGCTGCGTCCTGGGCGCTTAATTCGACTCTGTGGATGGTTGCTGACAGGCCTGGTGTCGAAATTGTCAATTTGGAGGCGGTTGAACAAAGAAAATTGTCTCTCTTTTTCCCCGCTGCGAGGCAATAATCAACTAGCCCATTATCCAATCCTGCCGTGTCTGCGTACCGTATTCCGTACGAGTGCTCCGTAATCCGTCTTGTCAATGGCACGATAACGATGAATTAGGCGGCGTCCTCACGTCATCCCAGGCCGTATACGTTCATGTCAGGCACTTTCTGGGCCATGCTGCAGGAGGAAAGCCTCACTGCTACCCTGCCTAGAGAGATCATGGATACATGTACCCAGCCTACCGAACGCAGTAGACATATCAGACATGGAGGTATTCTCTACGCTGGTAGAAGAAGAGAATAATCGATGAGGTATGTCAAGTTACTCGGCACTATACAGACAGACCCGCTTGCCCTCTGTCTGCATCTCTATCTTCATCCTCCATCATCCTGCACTCCCATCTGCGGGGGCCAAGCTCCGCCTATCCGCATCACATCAACCTCGAACCAACACGCATTCAAACGCAAAAGTCCTCGTCCCAAAGTCCAACGTTACTCCAGCATCAAAAACCGGCGCTTCTCGGCATCACCACCTCATGGGATCACGCCTCTCGTACAACCAACTGCCGGCACGGGACACGGCTTGGAAGTGTGCAAGTGCAGCTTTGCCCGTGTGGAGGTTGGGTAATGCAAATATCCCTGTGCTCTGTGATGCTCGTACATCCCCTCGCGCTTCACAAACGGATGAGTACTCGTGCTCGTACGAGAGACTACTTTTTACCCGCCCCCAAGCGCCGTTCACATCCGCAGCCATCACACTTGATCACGCTTTATTGATGTTGGGTGAAAGCTTTCAAGGGGAATTATTGAAAAAATTGTATCCTCTTGTCAGAATTCCGCTAGACGCGCCATTAAATCTCGCATGAGAGCGCCAACTGTGAATATGCGAACATCATCACTCGACGATGCAGAAGTCTATGACTGCACCTGTTGCATCACATCCATTGTACATACATGTCAACCTGGAACCTCGGCAGCCAAGGTACATGCACCAACCTCAGTGGCTGCGGTATACATGAGAACCCCTCCCTTTCGCTTATGCACGTCTAAACTGCAAGGGACGGGCGTTTATGTACGAGTAATATTCGTGAGGTCCTGCATACCGTATGTGACAGCATCAGATGTGCCACGCTTGACGCCATTCACTTGGTATTGCCAGCATGCAACTTAAAGTCATTCTCGAGAGTAGCTTGACTACCTCCTAAGGTAGTTCCATACTTGAATTCACATAGCTACCTATACACTTCGTGTTCGATACCTCACGTAGCATTGCGAAAAAGCGTCGTCTATAGTGCAAATTCTCGCTAAATCAATCAAGCAAATCAAAGCCAAAATGACACCGGTCGCCCAAACCAAGCAAAAAGGCCCTACCAGACTGAGCTCACACGTCGCCTCACAATATGCGCCGGAGCCTTTTCCACGCACTTCAGCAAAGAGAATGTTTTCTCAAGGCCATCAAGTAACTCCAGATCCGGAATCAATTGCATGGCAGTCGGCGTCTTGGGGCCAGAACTCGTCTTTGCAGTAGATTCCTTGGACCTCTCCTTCTCACCCTGTCTCGTCTCATTGCTGGACCGGACTTGTTCAGGCTGTGACGAGTGCGTACGTCGGTGTGATAGACTGTGCCCATCCCTCTGGCTTTCATTCTGCGACGTACCGCGCCTGGTGGATTGTCTCCTAGCTGTTTCCGCCTCCAGCAAAGGTTGCGAACGATTCCCTGATCGACCTCTGGCCCTCGAATTGTTCTGACGCCTGGTCCCAGATGGAGGGCGACTTCCGTGCACCGGACAACTAGCAGAAGGATATTCTTCGATGAGGGCAAACTGTGAAAGATCAATTGGCTCTCTTTGGGACATTTGCGTGCCTCGAGACTCGCGCCGTCCCTCTTTTAGTTGTTTGTGCGAAGATCGCCGCCTACCTCTCCCAGTCTCCTCTGCAGCTACTTGCGAAGTTGTGTGAGATTGCAAAAGGTGGTTTGGTAGAACAGCACTGCTGGAATAACTCCTCGCCATTTCATCGATTTGACTATAGCTGTACTTGCTTCGGAGTTGATTCTGAGACGACTGTCGCGACAACGGCATCCCATAGTCACTACCACGCCGACTATTCCAATCAGAGGATTGCCGTTGGCTATGTGCCCTATGTCTTTGTCGGTTTCTCTCTTGAAATCTGGCGCTATTTCCCGCTTCAACAGTCCTGGGCCGTTCTAGGGTTGATAGATGCGATGATTCGGGGGCATCAATCATTGAGACAGATATTTGGCGAACTCGACCAGGTTCGTTGTTCCAGACAGACACGTCAGATCGCAGACTAAACCGCTTCTCATCTTCCATCATGTCAGGGTAGAAAGCCACGTAGTCATCTCGATCTTTTCGCGAGCCGCGGAGTTCCTCTGGAGGTGCTGTTGTAGACTGATTCGGGGACTTGAATGAGTCCAGATGGGATATCGGAGACTCAGCCTCGAGGTATCGTCTGAGCATGTATTGATCAGGCGGAATATCGATCTGTAGAGCATTGATATTCAATTTTGGGCTCGATGATCTCTGTGTATTCTCAACCTGGGGCTTGTTTGGCGTGTGGCTGACATATTCCTTGTTGTACTCCGAAGATTGGTGGTTGTGTCGCACATCCGGATTAATTGAGTTTTCCATAAGCCACATATGCAAATCATCTTCTTGTTGGTCCGTTGAAGAGTCAATGGGTGCCTTGGATGATTTCTCATAGTCTTCGCGAGACTGACCCTGAGGATCATTGTGTTTATAAGGGCTATTGCCAGAGTTTTTCTCCAGGTCTGGTGAGGCATCGTCTTCGGATCGAATATTGGGCTGAAGCGGCTGGTAAGACAGTCTAGCATACGGCTCGGACTCGGTATCAACGACAAGCAGGCCCGTTTCACCGCGGCCCATTATACCGTGAACCCAAATTTCGCCAGACTGTATGCCAACAACGGCACTGGTACCGGCATAAGTTGCTTCGCTCTCGGTGCCACAGCGGTTCGCAAAGACGACAATAACTTCTTGATTCGATTCTGCCCGAATCAGTGGCTCAAGACGAGACACCCAGTACAATAAAGTCATGCTATCGGGCTCCATGGGAGTGCTGGTAAATTCTCGAGGATCCTCATTGGTAAGCCAAGCCATAGAAACTATGACAAGCCGAGCACCGCTGTCCAACACATGTTGTCCAAATTCGAACTTGTTCCAAGGAGCTTCAAATTTGTAAGGACTCAACGTACGGGTTGTTGTGTTAGCTTTGGTGGTTTGGGGAGATGGAGAGTAACCGCCCTTCCATTACTCACTTTAGGTCCATGCATATCCCCATGGCGGCTTGACCTAAGCCGGGAAGCCGTCCTTTAAAGAAGCCATGGGAGCCCTCCAAAGCCCAAGTCTCGTCGGTGTAATACAGATGGGATTTGCGGTAGTTGGCCACTGTTTCACCATCGCCGTTGACAGCGATTGCCGAGTTGTAATACTGGGGGTCCGTAGGCCAGTTCAGCATCGGATCTACCTTTTCGGGGTATCCCACGACGACGGTGCAGTCATGCTTGAGGGCTGTATTCCGAGCCCAGAGCGAGCTGATACCCGTGCTGGATTCTTCAAGATGGGGCGATATGTGGGTTAATGACTTGAAGTTGTAGCCTGATCCAAGCACGTAGCAAGTTAGAAAGGAAGCCGTGGGGCAAATGCCAAATAGGATATGCAGCCTCACCGGTGAAGGCCAGTTCTGGAAGGACCAAGAGATCCAGGTCCAGATCGTCGGAATCCGCCTGGTGGAGGACCTCGTCCGCCTTGTTGAGGTTGTTTTCCACATCTGCAACCTGCGGCGCGAACTGAAGGCACGCGATCCGCATCTTTTTTTCTCTTTCCACAGACAACCTCTCTCTGTCTGTCTCTCTCTCTCTCTCAGCTCGTCGTCCCCCCTCAGCGACTAACTGCACAGTCCAGAGCTCGGCGTCGCGGGCAGAGCCCGGCTTTCCGCGTCGCTTCGGGTGTTATAAGTCTCGGGCTCGCGACGACAAAGGAGATGATGGTAGTATTAATGCCGTGCCGTCATGCAAAAAGATGCTGGACCCAACAGCAAACCGACTGTTTTGGGCGTAGGACAAGAACTCCTCCACGCCTCTCTTTCTGAATGGGGTTTTCTGTACACTGTATGCGTTTGAGGGGGGAAGGGTGGGGTAGCTGGTACTCTCAGCACTACCGAAGAGTACCTCCTACTCCATACTATGACAAGGGGACTACCGCGCATAGTACCAAAGTTGAACTGCGCACTGCTGGAAGAAGAATCAGTTAATGCTGGGGAGAGGGGGGAATGGGCTGACTGCTCACAGCCACATGGTATCTTCAAATTAGCCTACAGTGTCTTCTGCAGTACTCCGCTACATGCGCGGTACCTACTTTCTTGGTACTATAAGGTAGTCCCTGGTTATGCCAGAACTGCTTCTGGTGTTGCTTTCAAGATAGGTACCTTGTCAAGTGCCAGCATGAATACAGCTCAACATTGGCTTCCAACAGAGTACAGTACTTCACATACAAGTATTAGCTGGCTCTTCTTTGTCTCACAGAGACAACCTGCTTGTCGTTGGGCTCCGTTTCAGGTACTGCAAGGGGTCTTCCTGCATCTCCAAGACAGATTTGATTGGCTGCAGTGTGATTCCAACGGCGCAGTCCACCAACGGCGTCGCTTGGTTTACCGCCTTCTGCTGCATGAGCAGGGGTTGTTGAATCTGGATGCTTCTTGCCCATGTATACTCGTACAATACTCTGCAATAAAAAGTTCGTCTTATACATTGCCTTTGTTGGCTGCCTACCTCGACTGTATAGGTTCCATAGTGTACTCGTATGTATTTGCAGTGCTTGTACGGCGTGTTCCCCCATCTATCCTTATTCCTCTTGTATCCATAGTCGACAGTTGCTGCAAAAAGTGGACTCTTACCCAAGGTAAAAAGGTAAGGTACGGGGTTTTCGGAGGAATCAATAGTGTGATGCAAAGCAGCGGAAGACTCCGCACGTGCTGCATCCCGGCAGACAGGTGCCTGTATTCTCCTAATGGCTTAGTACAGTCTCAATAAAATCCACAGATCATGACCACCCACACGCAGCATATGGCTGGATGGGCGACCAAGAGAACTCAATTAATTAGACGGCTACCTATAAATTAGAAACATAATACCGAGGCCATCAGTAATCATCCAGCCTGTTGGATCTGATTCCCCATACTTATCAACCTGTCAATCCATTTTAGGATAAGTTGATTTGCCTCTTCTATAAGAGAGACGCATATACTATTACCCTATAATCAGGTATTGATGACGGTTCACACTGCCGGATACCAGGTAAGCTATGTGGAATAGATATTCTTGGACTATGATTGACATTTTGTACTTGTACAAGATGCCATAGGACTCTTGGTAAACCTCAAGGGCGCATACTACCTTTATAGAAAGCCTGAATACCACTTACATGTGTTGCAGCTTTGGAGGCCGCCACCCCCAACGCCCGCAGGATTCTAGTCCAGGCCTGGAGATTAGTGCAGCCTTTGTATTACCACGATTGTATAGCACGAGCAAAAGCATGCAGTGTAGGTACATATGCACGACTTCGTTACCGAAATCCTGTCGTCGCCCCGTTTTACCACCGATTGCATCTTTGACAAGGTTGCGCAAACAAGATTGCGAGCTGGAGGATGCATGTGAGACGCGGGCTGGGCGAGATTGACGTCACTTTTAGGCAGGACGTCGAACTGCCGCTTTTTTTTTTTTGCATTTACGGGCATTTGAATTCCCCAAACCTTCTGCAGATTCCAAACGCTGGAGGATTTGTCAAGATTAAGCCTTCCTGTCTTGCTTGGAGTGTTGCTGGATCCAGCCAAGAACCGCAGTGCTAAAAACAGCCACAGGAGAAACAGCGACGCAGATTAGTAAAACGAAAAACAACTACAAAAAACAGCCTGTTCTAGCAGAGGCTAGCAGACTTGGAACAACTGACAAGTTCGGGTTTCGCTCGGATTAGCGTCTTAGTACCTGGAGGCACCTATTCTTAGTGGTGGAGGGTAAATCCCTCTTTTCGGCGTTACGTCTTTGCATTGAATACCCACATCACCTAAATAGTCATCTATCGCCATCATCCTCGCAACTCTTACACCAGATAGTCTGTATCCTCTTCCCTTCGCTACACACGCGACCACCGAAATTCGGCATCACCGCCATTCGAACTCGACTCGGGCTTCTCGTTTTCCCCTTCGCGACGTCCTTTGCCCCTCGTATCGCCGCCTATCGCATATCGCAAGATCCCCATATCATGGTGGCCTCGGCGTCGAGCTTCGGGACTCTCCCGCACCAAAACGGCACGCCGATGCCTGCCCCCCAGCCGATAGCATCGCCTCCCGGATATGCGTTTCCGTACCAGAACCTGAAGCGTCGCTTGACGCGGCCTGACAAGGTCCCTCTCGTTCTTGTTGCTTGCGGGAGCTTCTCCCCGGTAACGACGCTGCGTAAGTAGTTAAGGGCACGTGGATATCGCCAATGGCGCTCTAACGAGTCCATAGACTTGCAAATGTTTGAATTTGCGGAGAAATATGTAAAACAGAGCGATCCCGGCTTCGAAATCGTTGGCAACTACATGTCACCCTGCTCGGACGCATATCAAAAGTCATCATTAGCGCCGGCCCACCACCGGATACAAAGTAGGTTGAATGCGCTGAACTGGGAGATTGTTGTAACTCTCTACTGACTGCTTTCTATAGTGTGCAGCCTTGCTGTCGATACGGATACGAAGGTGACAATCACAATCGATCCTTGGGAGACGGTCCGCGTTGATGAATCCGGCAAGCCTCTGTACAGCCCGACGGTTGACGTGCTCCGGCATTTCGACCACGAGATAAACAACGTGCTCGGCGGCATTGAGACCCTGGACGGAACCTTCACGACGGCGCGCATTATGCTGCTCATTGGCGCCGACCTAGCTGCCACAATGGCAGATCCCAAGTTATGGGATCCCGCTGATATTGAGGTCTTGCTGGGCTATTATGGAGCTTTTGTCGTTGAAAGGTAGCGCTGCCTCACGCCCGCTGGTTATCCGAACAAAGCTAACCTATCATCATCTCAGGCCTGCTCAATGCAGAACCCAAGATGCCATAGAGCCTCTCGAGAAATACAACGCCAAGATCTGGGTCGTTCCGACAATTATCAACGAAGTCTCGGTAAGAAAACCTAGTGCCTTTCCGCTGGCCATTGATACTGACCAAGCGCATTAGTCAACTCGCGTCCGTGCTCAGATACAGAACGGAGAGAGGGTGGAAGACATTCCGGATTCCGTCTACAAATACATCAAATTGCATCACCTATACCAGAAAGAGCCCATGCCCAACGGCAGACACGCCGAAATCACCAATGGGAATTAATAAGCGAATCAAGACATAGACTGTTGCATTTACTTTTACAGCGTTGCATAATGGATACACCTGATAGCATTCCCCGCTATCAAACATGATACACGACAAGCGCAGCCGCCCAAGAGCTTACAGGGCTCGCCATGATTTAATAGAGTACGCTCGCCCCCATTTCTGTCGCTTTATGACTTTGACATAATACTCACTCTGGTATAGATAGGGGGAACGATTATAAAGCCAGTCTAGCGACTACTGTTCTTGAGTGCTGAATCTTGAGCTGGCTTGCTGCATGCTAGAATTATTTTTATTGGATACACTACAGAGGATATACGAGTAATGAAGCGTAGTATACTTAGAGATTACAGTCTTTGCGCCTGGCTAAGTTTCGCAAGGCCCTTGGCCAGCGAACAGTCAAAGGTTCAATTCTGTATGCCAATGATGAAATACGTCTAGCGATTATTCTAAGAGTGATGGGGGCTTTGACGACTTACGGCTCCAGACTCTGACTCAGTCTTGATATAGATAGCTGCTTGAATCATGAGCGATGTCTTTTATCTTCTGTTCCCGAGTGGTTAAGCAGGGTATGTCTAGAGATTATTAAACGGAATTTCGAGTCTCTCTTTACAGCCTAATGCCAAAGGAGTGGAATCAACAATATTGATGAACTACCACACCCTTGTCCCTCTCTACACGGACGTCGCGATCAGGTGGGCAAAAGGGAGAGATTGTCTCCGTGGCATCAATGCAAATCGATTGGCCATCCGATATTCACGCAAAACATCTCCCTCATCCACGTGCCCGCTCCATGTAGCCGTGATCACCGCAAAGTAGCATTCGTCGAGACATGCCTGCAATCTGGCCATTGCGACACTCTATCGACCGGAATCACAGAGTGGTTCATGCAAGAGTCCCCAAGGCCATCACACAGGCGCCGTCGCGGCTATCGGATGCTTCCTAGCGCGAGGGTGCACAAGCGACGAGAGAGCAAATGCATGTCAGAATAATCCCGGCCCAGGTCGGCTATTCAAGTAAAACCGCTCACTTTCTAGCCGACGAAGAAGAAGAAGCACCTAGGCATTTGTTTTTCTCGGAGGGAGCCAATAGCAAAGGCAAAGATTTAATTTGTATTACTCCTCTTGCCTCTTTCTCTCTCTTGTTTCCACCCTCCATCTTCTGCTAGCTTCTGTTCGTTTCAACCTCTCTCAGTTGATTCTACAGGGTTTCATTCGTCCCGCTATCGAGTGGAGGACGCGGAACGCAGGCTGTTGAACAAGGAGCCAATCACATGAGATTCCGCAGCTCGGACATCTGTTCGTCGAATATCCGCAGCTGTGCGCGTCTGTCACTGATCCTGGTCGAGCGTCAGTGGCGAATGGCATATCGACAGGGGACGAGAAGAGACAGAAAGGAAGGTGGACAGACGGGGCTTGCAATGAAGCAATATCAGAGATTTGAGTGAGTGAGTGATTGAGTGGGCTCATGTACATACAGGGGGATCTTCATACCAGTGCATACAATGGAGATACATACAAGGCACGATATTAACTGCTCATTGTCAATTTACACTTTACCCATCCTCGTACAGGTAGGGTTGCATCTTGCGCGGGTCGCCAGAGGGCGTCTGAATGGCCTCGTCTTCCGCCCGCCAATCCCGGCCCTCGTCAGTCGTTCCTCAACCCGGTCCAGACGGGCTCCTCCGCGGCACGGCCTTTGCGCTCTTGCGCCTCTTTGCCCGCGCGTCTATGCCGCTGCTGATTGGATCACCGTCTGTGGCGTCTGTTTTGTTGCATTGGTATCCGTCTCTCGGACAGACGCCGTGTTCCCGCTTGTTCTTTCTAAGAGAGCCTCATTCAGCCGACCTTTTTCTTCAATCAGACGCCCACGTACTTCTCTATTTTGACTATACGGGACAGGGTTTAGGGTCATCTCGTGCCGTCTCTCTCTCTTTGCGAGTTCCCACACGCACCAAAAAAGTCCTACCAAAAGCCCACGTCCTCTGTTTGGATGGAAAGCTTACTGGTAGTCGAAGGATCCAAAGTGTTGCCACAGGCTAAGATGCTCTTTCAGGTTGGATCGTCGACGAATAGCATCATCAGGATCACTAGATGAAGAAAGATACAGCCAGCCTTGATTTTCTCCTCCAGGCTTACAACCCCTCTTTCTGCTTGGCGAGGGACCAACATTAGGTTTCTTTGTAAAATGCGTTTTCTGCCTTTACGTGATTTTTGCCTCGGTGTTGAGGAAGCCTGATCGGATGGGGGCGTGTGTGTCTTGTCACCACCATCAGCGTTGCATCCTAGCAGGGGATCCATCGGGATATGCATGCAATCTGTATGCTAGAACCAACGCGCCGTTGACATGATGCCCTAATACGGATGCGGGCGAGATGTTGGCTTGTGTGTGTGTATGTCCGAGGATGCGTGCAAATCCAGGCTTCCATGGCCCGTATAACTATTGCCGGGCCTCCCCGTCGGCCGCATCTTGGACATGTGTTTCTTGCTAGCTGGTGCCTTTGCTCAGTCGCCTGTCTTGATAGGGTTGATCAGTTCAACGATATCAATCTTTCTGTTTGAATCATCATCTCGAAAGGGAATGAATGATACTTGCAGTGGGTTTGATTCAGCCCTTTTGTGAGCAGGCAGCCTCGGTGATAGAACACTGGTACATGTCATCTTGTTATACTTGGATTCTCCATACCCCAATCATATATAACAGAGCCCAACATGATTTCATCAATACATCTCCCCTTGGCAGTTCTTGTCATCTCCCAGGCTACATATGTCCAGGCTCTTGAAATCACCCCAAGAGACTCTTCGTCTCAAAGCCTCCCTCTATCCGCCACTATCGGCATCATCGTCGGCGTCATTTCCATCTTCGCCCTCGCCACTGTCCTCTTCATCATCTACTTTGCTCGCCAGAGACCTTCCCCATACATCGAGCAACGCTACTATTACAGGGAAGAGTATGTCTCTCCCAAAAACTTAGTTGAGCCTTGGGGCTACGTCGTCAACCAGCCTCATCATTGCACCGACTTCCAGGGCGCTGCAAACATGAATGATGGAGCCAGCGAGACCAACGCCCAATACTACAACCGCATGGAAGAGGCTGCTCGCTACGGCCACATTCAGCTCACACACGATCCAAGAGCTGTCATTCACGGCCCTGACAATGCCATGCCTGCTCATCATGCCTACGATCCCAACACCGTATCAAAGAAAGATAGCAGAGCCGGCTCTACACGATCCCTATCACCCCCTCGACCAACCCACAAACTCAGGCCAAGCACACCCGACTCATTCATCATCCAAGCCTACAAGTCAGTCGTGGAAGACGCCTCTAGACAATCCGCCCTGCAATCACCCCCTACTTCAGGACAGCCCGCGCTGCCATCCCCATCATCACAGGCAACTTCCTCGCCAAGTATGAGGTCTTCATCTCGCTGGAGCTCCAGACTCTCCTCCCTCTCCCTCCCCAAAATCCACATGCCCAAGCGAAACGCTCCTCCCAGCCTCGTCCTTCAGCCCATGGCAATGGCGAGAACCTCTGGGGACCGCCAGCTGCACATCACGCCTCCCCTCCTCAACGACCCGAGCTTCATCGACAGGCCGCTTGGTGCTGGCATCGTCGTCGTCGACCGGAATCGTCCACCGACTCCTAGATCCAGCGAAAAGTACGCTGCCTACACTGAAGTTCCTCTGGCTAGTGGGAAGAGCGTTCTTTACGGAATGTAAAGGGAAGACGACAGGAACACTCCCTGTTTTCTTTTGTTAACATACACACACTCGTTTACTCACTCTCCTTTCCTTTGTCTTTTATTGTATCGTGTATACGGGAGGCTAAGCGTTGTAAGACTCTTGAATGTTTGTTCAAGATGCTGTCAGGTTTGGGGAGGTGGCTTTGTCTATCAAACGGCGTTGGGTTTGCACGAGGTATTCAGCCATATGGAAATGGCCGTCGATCATTTATACCCTGGGAAGACTTATCAAGGCGTTCTGGTTGAAATTTACAAATTATTATATTCCAAAACCTGTATTCAATTATATATTCTTGGGCCGTTCTGGCCGTTGAGTCACAATGTTATATCCTTTGTAGCAGTGCATAGTGTAACAGTTTTGCATCATCATTATTTAGTAGTATTAATAGATAAAAAGGTGACGTGTCTTATTACTATATGGCTCAGCCTAGGCGGTGCCCAGGTCCTCTTGTCCGCCACGAGTCTGGCAGTGGTCCACGAGACGCACCACTGCTTCGACCGGATGCTGCATCAGGCACTCTGGCTCCAGCTACTGCTGGTCGTTGTGGTGCTGGTGCTACCCCATTCACCAACGAACTAATAAACGCAGGAGTCTGAATCCAGTTTCGACCACCTGCAACCTCGGGCCAGATCTTGCTGAGGAACAGATACAAGTGTGCCGCTGCAAGTCCATGAAGCTGCAGCAATACGATGCCGATACCACCGGGGAAGAAAAGGTTGATCGCCATCATGGCAAACGGCACAAGCTGGGACGGGATCTGAATGAACATGTAGTTCGTCTGCTGCCCTCGCTGCTCCTGGGTTACGGTGTAGGCCATGGCAAGGAGAAGTGCTTGCGTCAGTACTCCAAACCCGAAGCCCGTCAGGTGACTCAGTATCTGAAGCCGGGGTGTCAGCCTCAATCACGAGCCAGGAGGATACAAAATGAAGGTGATGGAGAAGGAACAGGCACAAGTGACATCAAGAGGGAAAGATGTAGGGAGCATATAAAAACCACTCGAGTGAATAGTGAACCACACGAGCCATCCATTACGACATCCCACCATGCCCACACCGCAAGCCGATCCTTATGCGAATGAGTGGACCGACTCGAAGTGCAGGGGTAATCTTCCTCAATTCCAGGAACCGTGATAGCAGTAGAGGCATCGCACTATCCGGGCAGATATTTTGAGGAGTTTTCATCAGGGTACATGGGGAAGCACATGAGATATTGAGCTAAAAAGACCTACCAGAATTGTTCCGCTAACGAAAGTCAAGTACCAGACGAAATCTTCTCGTCGAGACAATCGCGGATGACCTCTCTCCAGCTGACTCATGTACATGTACATGTGGAAAGTGTCAAACAGGATACCCAAGTTTGGGAAGGTAATCAAGAAGCATGTTACGATACGCCAAACTTGCGGAGGGATCCGCAGCAAGTAGCGAAAGTCATAGTAGAAGAGATCCCCGGCAAGGACTCCTGTGTGTACAGCGCAGGATAGACCAAAGGTAATGGTCGCAACAGTTCTATCGAAGCAAAGTCAGCACGGGTTTCTTGCGTATGCATGAGGCTGTATAGGAGAGTGTCCTTACCTAGCAATGGGCGGCGCTCGCCAGTATGCGTCCGTAGAAAGCTCTGCCATTGTGGGCAACTTTGCTCATCAAAAGGCGTAAAACCTCAAGTGCAGACGTGAAAAGAATGAAGACGCAAAACACCAGAGCGCTAGAGATGCTTATGAACAGCAAAGGACAGACTTGGCAGCACCAGGCAACAACGGGAGCGTAATCATTGCTGGGTTTGCTCGTGTCAAACTTTTTGTTGGCTGCTGTAGGACAAAAAGAAATTGTGTCCAAAAGATTCTTTGCTTCGGCTTTTGTCATCAGAGCTTTGACCTGAACGGCATAGATGCATATAATGCTTACTAGGTTGTGTACCTGCAGCTATGTACCCCACAGCTGCAAAAAATATGTGAAAAATCGAGGCGGTTCGTGGTGTGAAGTGGATGTGCTAGAAATTTCAATTGGTTGATACTTCACGTGAGCAGGAAGCAGCACGGCGTGTTGGAGAAATTTGATCTGCAGGCGCGTTTTCATTGTCTGGAGGTACTTTGTAGCAAGGCTGATATGTGAAGCCGGCCCTGCGGGTATATTCTGTCTTGAGCTTAAATAACAAGATCTATCTACGAATGTAGATCCAATTGCTCGATTACCACTAAAGGAAAACATATCCCGTGTAACGAATGTTGGGTGATTTATTAGCTTGTCTAACTAGACGTTATTCGACGTAGATTGCTGTGTCAGAACCTCAATACGCTTTCTAGGAGCGTGTAATAGCACGTTTTCACTTTGCGATTTAATACCACTCATACAAGACAAGAAGAAGTCTCGAAGCGCGCTGTATTTCCAAAACAGGTACGCAAGAGAGCACTACGTAAAAAAAGGCCCTGTTATCTGTCATATCCGGGGGAAAAAATTCTGATCATAATGCTCGTACGAGCAAAGATGGGATATGTGGGGAAGCTCACAAAACAGCTACCCTGAAGCTTTTTAATGACGTACAATATTTCTCGGACACTCGGCTTTGCTAGATCTCACGCAGCTATTTTCGATGTGAACTTGGCATCATTCCAAAGCGAATCTGCATCTCTGTTAGCCCCTGGAATATTAAAGATTGGCATCTTTAGGTATCCCTGCCCCTCCCTTTCATACACCCTCTCACCGGCTGCGGCCTTGAACGCTCAACGCATCATTCAATTGCCCCGTCTCATACTGCATTTCTCGCCTCAAAGATGGTCGTCGCTCCCCACGATCCGTTGAAGAGCGACGAGGCAAAGGACGCCGGGTGGGAGGCCGGCAAGGGAGGCCTTATCGGAGCAGCCAAATGGGGTGCTGGAGCGGCAATCCTGGGGAGCGCCGCCTTCTTCTGGTCTCCAGTCTACCGCAAAACCACCATCCAGTTCAAAGTGTAGGCATATCAAATCAGAAACCTGACTTATTAGGTAATGCATGAGCTCATACGCCAATAGTTATGTTCAAATGTCAGCCATGGTCCTCGGCGGCATGATCGAGGCAGATCAACGCCTGAGGCAGTATGAAGCTCAGGTGAGAGCTCAGAGAAGGTGGCTCAGAGAAAAGGCAAAGTGGGACAGATACGAGCAAGAAATTGCACAGAATAATGGTAAATAAAGATGGATGAACCCAGCATGTCGGATTTTCCAAAGATCAAAAGCTTGATCATGTATATAGCATCATATGATGATACCCCCAAGTACCTCACAATGTATAGTAGCATCTCCCCGATTCCAACGCCCAAGAAACCGAAATGAAAAGCAAAAAAGCACATTCGCTACCTGTATTCCGTCGGTCATGCTATTATCTTCTATCCTATTTTGACGATGTTTTAAACCTCTTGGGATCCATGTTGAGCTTGCACAGACGAGCGACACACCCAGACAGCTGGAGTAGCGTCTGAACACCTTCCAGAATCTTCATGTGTGTGAAGCCAATCTCCTTGATGAACTCTAGCTTTGAATGTTCGCTGAGCGTCGGCATTGTCTTTGTGACCTTGAACATGGTACTGATAATATCGTGGCTCGAGTATCCCAAATCCCACAGCTCCCGGAGGGTGTCCAGAGCTGAATCAACATTTCCCTCGTAGCAAGCTTTCAGCATGGCCTGCACTTTGATTGGGTGCGGTGAGTCGACCACCTTGAAGACATTGTCGCCAGAAACAAAACCGAAACCAGCCCATGTTGACTGCAAGTTGTTAATGGCTTGTCGCATATCTCCCTCTGCACTGAAAACCAAGGCGGCCAAGCCATCGTCGCTGTATTCGACCTTTTCCGCCTCGATGATTTGCAGCAACCGCTTCACGACTTGTTCATCCGTCAATTTGGCATACCGAAGGATTGCGCATCGTGATTGGAGTGGCTCGATGATTTTGTTGGACTGGTTGCAGGCGAATGCAAATCTAGTGGTATTGGAGTAAATCTCCATTGTTCTACGGAGAGCTTGCTGGGCACCGGATGTCATGCTGTCAGCTTCGTCGAGGATAACTAGCTTGTGTCTGCCAGCGGGCAAGGTAACTTTCTTCTGCGCAAAGCCCTTGATTCGGTTACGAACGACATCAATACCTACGCACACACGTTAGCAGAGGTCAATTGCACGGCAGCGCACACGCAAGTATCATAATACCTCGTTCATCACTGGCATTGAGTTCCAGGACAGCCTCCTTGTATGATTCTCCCAGCAACTGACGGGCTAGGCAGAGAACACTCGTTGTCTTTCCAATACCGGGCATACCCGATATAATGACATGGGGCATGTTTCCCTCCTTGGCTATAATCTTCAAACGCTCAATAGTCTCTGTGTTGCCGACAACGTCGTCCAGGAACACCGGGCGATACTTTTCCACCCTTCAAACGATGCCGTTAATAACTTCAAAGCGGAAGACACAGCTGCCTGCCTGGAGGGGCTGGATTTTCGACATACCATGGTAACTCATAGTTAGGTGATCCATTGGACGAAGCTGCAAGAACTGCCTTTAACGTGGCATTCGAGGACTCGCCCTTTTCTTCTGGCTTTGCGGCGGGCATTTTTGCTTGAGGATTTTGGGATGGTGAACTAAAGCACTTTACGCGATCCAGCGGACGCGTCGAGATCGCTAAGTTAGCAGCTCTGGCACTGCCTTAGTGGGCACCAAACTGCCTACAGCGGTACAAAGGTACATTGGAAACTAAAAGTGGCTCGTGCGCACCGCCGCCACCACTGTGCAGCAGCAATCGCAATCTTATCTATCCAACTTTTTTTTTTAGACTCTGATCGTCATATCGTCTCAAGACAGCATTTACAGAGGGTCAAACCGTTCACAACCAAGCTCTCTTTTGCCCATAATATCACGCCTGTCACATAATCAGGGCCGAGCTATACATATGTTTCCAAAGAATTGAGAATCAAAGAGGCCATTCATCATCGATAGTCGGACGACCGCAACAACGCAGCCATGGGTGTCGCGAAGAAGACGAGAAAGTTTGGACAGGTTTGTCCTCTTTGGCCGGCAACATTCATCGAATTTCTGGGAAATACTGACCATTGAATCTAGGTCAAACGAGTCATCGGCCTGAAGGATGTCCGACTCAAGGAAAACCGATTGAAAGAAGAACTCAAGCAGAAGGAGAAGGAGGCTAGGAGGACAGTCGGAGGAGAAGTCGTCAAGGAAGTTGCCCAGATGCCGAGCGGCATGTATTTCGCCCACAACGACAACCTCAAGCCTCCGTATAGCGTCCTCGTCGATACAAATTTCCTAAGTCATACCGTTCAGAGGAAGCTGTCGCTGCTGGAATCCATGATGGACTGCCTCTACGCAAAGTGCAACCCCATCATCACATCATGCGTCATGGCCGAACTTGAAAAACTCGGCACAAAATACAGATTGGCGTTGAAAATTGCCAGAGACGAGAGGTGGCAGAGGATACAGTGCGATCACAAGGGCACATATGCAGATGACTGCATCGTGGACCGGGTGACGAAGGATCGGATATACATCGTGGGGACCAACGATAAGGCCCTGAAGCAGAGGCTGCGAAAAATTCCTGGTGTTCCGATCATGAGTGTCGCGAGAGGCAAATATGTAATAGAGAGGCTTCCGGGAGCGCTGCCGAAATGATAACGGGGTTATGGGTTAAAGCCTTGATTTATTTTCTTTTTTCTTTTTAACAATCTTCGTTCTCGGTTTTTACGCTTTACGGTTTTGCGCAACTCGCGACTGGAGTTTAGCGCAAATCCGAACCATTTCCGCTTAGGTAATACCACAGAAACATCAGCCTTGCTGTCACCAGTCCGTAGTTGAACAATCTAGACTCCAAAGCGACTACGACGCTGTAAATAAACTTCATAACGGTCAGCCATTGCGACTCTAGTGTGTTACTAGTTGTGTTAAGCATATATAGGCAGTTGGTGTGGCACGCGGAATTTCCAGACGAGAACTTTTCGGGTTTCGGCTTGTGAGCGCGGATAGCAAGCATCGCCACCCCTTTGTATTACAAAAGGCTTACAAAAGGCCGACGACAAGGCTGAGAACCAGCGCACTGGGCAAAACACCATCAAGCGTTGATAACGAAATGGATTTGGGGATGAACTCGGGGAGCTCAGCATCCCTTGTAAAGAAGCGCACGCGGATTCTCCTCTCGTGCGCGCCATGCCGGAACTCGAAGCTCAAGTGTGACCGTGAGCAGCCATGCGGGCAGTGTGCCAAGAAGGGCCGCCTGGACTTGTGCGTCTATGCGCCAAAGCCGGAGAAGAAGAGGCCGGCGGCCAAGGGCATGGCGGCGCGGCTCAAGAGGCTCGAGGGGATGGTGCGAGGCATGATGGACGACGAGGGGAATCTCAGATCGGGGCCTCAGGCGGCGGAGGGCGTTGCGCCGCAGCTCAAGGGAAAAGTCGTTCACGGAGATAATGCGACGACGTATGTGGGCGCTACTCACTGTCTGGCGATGCTTGAAGATGTGAGTGATGAAAACAGCGATGATGACGATGAGTTTTGGGATACGCGGAAATTCCGAAGGCTAACGGTGGCATCAGATTGAGGATATCAAAGCCTACTTTGACGATCCTGGGGACTCAGACGACGACTTGCTGCCAGGCGAAGAGCTGGAGGGACCGGAGATGCTTCTTTACTCTCGAGGGGCGCCAACTAGTCGCGAAGAACTTCTTGCTCAGCTACCCGAGAGGCATGTAGCGGACAGACTAGTTACGCGGTATTTTTCATCTAAAAGCCCGTCTCAACGTGAGTATCATTCCTTCAGGTTCCTCTTGAGTTGTCAAAGTTTATGAGAGTTTCTGTGGTAGAAAGGAGGGAGGAGGGCTGACCTCATGAGATATAGACGTTGTTCACCGTCCGACATTCACAAGAGCGGTAAGTTTGATGGAGAAACCCTCCGCCCAACTTGTCATAAACTCTCCCGTAACTAACAAAAGATGTCATCAAGTATGTGAAATTCTGGCAAAACCCTGGTGAAGCCTCACTTCATTGGGTGGCCCTACTCTTCATGGTCCTCGCCCTGGGCGTGTTTTTCAATAACTTTTCTGCCCCCGACGAGGTTGAGAGTGATTCGCCGATATCAGTCAAGGACAGAATCAAGCAGTACCGCTCATGTGCGGGATGGGCGCTGATATGGGGCAAATACTCTCAGCCGACGTCTGTAACGGTGCCGGCGTTTATTCTTTATGTGGAAGCCGACTTCATTCTCAACCGAGCTGCGCAGATGAACTGCTACATCCTGTCGGGCGTCTGCGTGCGGTTGATGCTTAAGATGGGATTCCATCGAGATCCTTCTCACCTGGCCAACATTTCCCCCTTTGAAGGCGAGATGAGGCGCAGACAGTGGAACATGGCTGCCCAGATCGACCTCCTCGTCTCCTTTCACATGGGTCTGCCGAGCATGCTCGCTGGGATTGAGACAGATACAGAGCTGCCGCGTAACCTGGAAGATGACGACTTTGACGAAAAGTGCAAGGAGTTGCCGCAGCCACGCCCGGAGAACGTTTACACATTTATGACTTACGCTATCCACAAATCCAGGCTACTTCGTGTATTCAGCAAAGTCGCCCAGCAGGCTCACTCGCTAACGCCGCCGAGCTACAGCGATGTGCTGAAGCTGGATAACTTGTTGACCGAGACTTGGAGCAGCATCCCATCATTCATGTATGTGAAGCCGTTGGAAGAGTGCGTCGGCGAGGAACCCCACCAGATCATTCAACGATACGGAATTGCGTCTCTATATCACAAGAGCCGCTGCGTTCTCCATCGACGCTACCTGGCAGAGGCAGACCCAAAGCCCGAGCGCGACTACTCACGAAACCAGTGCCTAGATGCCGCTACGACGCTGCTGGACTTTCAATATGCTTCTTGGTTGGGCTGTCAGCCCGGCAATGTCCTCGGCCGCTCGGGTTGGTTCATGAGCTCGCTCGCCGTGCACGACTTTATGCTCGCCGCCATGATTCTATATCTCATCATCCAGAACGACAACTATTCCGAAGATGGCTCTGGCTTCGGCACGGCGGGAAGGCAAAGGGAGGCGCCGACCAAGGAGCAACTGATTGCCATGATTCGGCGATCACATGATATCAGCTGTCAAGTATTCAACAAGTTGACGGATCTAAGAAAGACGGCAGATACGCTGGCTGTGATGCTGGCCAAGCTCGGACGGCCAGTTGAGCGAAGCTCGCCTGCTTCCTCTAGCACGCAATACCCACAGTCCGGTAGGGACTCGAGTCGATCAGTATCTAGCCATGTAGTATCTCTCGATGCTGTTGGATACGCCTCTGACTATCCCAACAGCGGACTCGAAGGTTAGTCTTCATTCCAGTAGTGTCCAACCCCCCAGATGATATGCTTGGGTTACTAAGAAACTGCAGATTCAGGCTCTAGCTCCGGCCCAACACCATTCTCCCAGGGTCAGCCAGCCAGCACTGCAGCTAATGCGGGAGCTATACCCAGCCGCAGCAACGCCGGTGCGCCAATAGCAAACAACATGAACCAGTTCGACATGTCTTGGATGTTATCTGTGGATAACGTAGACTGGGTAAGTAAGCCCTGTTTTCCCTCTGGAGCAATTCTCGCTTTTTGCCGTGGCAGCACATTGTGTAGTTCCAATAAAAAAAAACTAACTATTATTGAAAAAACCACAGAGACATCTAGATGCTTCCCTCGGCCAGAATGTAACGGATGGGTCGGGTTCCAGCACGGCTCAGTCGTGGATGGAGAGAATGCCGCTGGACGATGTGGATATGTTGAATGCCGATCTTTGGAATATGGCCCCTGGAACTGATGGCCAATGAGTTTGAGCACTTTGCAGAGAGATAAGAGAAATACGAGTAATGATACAATAAACCACTATGATCAGCCAACGCGCCTGCTTGTTACGTTTCTGTTCCCAACAGGGGTGCTTGTGTTGATTGCAAAGAGTCATAATACAGTGACAATTAACTTGACGCCCTCTCCACGCCAAGTCCAACCAGGGTCACATGTTGCATTATAATGAACCAGTACAACACTCGTCGTAACATGTCTCATCGAGGCGAACTTAATTTCTCGCAACTACGTCTCAATATAGATTGTAGTTTGACTAACAGGGACCTTGGAGGAAGAAATGAAATTACAACTCATGCGGCCAAATATGCAGATGAATGTGCCGATTTCCCCACAGGTTGGCCATCCATTATGATGGTACAAACCGGGAAATGCCACTTGGGATGCTACGCCAATAAGAGTTGGAGGGCTTTTTTCAAATAACCGTTGATAGCACCGTGCCATTGGACCAAGAAGGGAAAGCCGGATGAGAGTGGCTTGGGATGAGCCAGTTTGAGGTTTTTTTTAAAGAAAGAATTGGCTTCAAAAGCCGCTCAACTTTGATAAGGAACGAGAGAATGACGCAGCGAACAACAGGAAAAAAGCACTGATCATTCCAAAAGCCCTTCGGTATTCGGCTCGTCGCAGGGGTTCCCCCGTGCCATGTTGGGCTCTTCCGGGATCAAAAAGAGTCGACAAAGTGCGCGCGGGGTGACGGACGGCAGTCCATCTCGCACGGAGTATTGCTACTTTACTATACAGGCAATAATTTCACCGCGATAGGGACCGAAATGCAATAAGAAATTTGGAAGAGGGCACGCGAGCTAATGCATGATATAGGCCGAGTTTGCGGCAACACACCCCTCGTTTTCACTCGTCGTGTAAGCACAAGTACTGCGTACAAAGTGCCCTCCTCCGCGTTTTGAGACGCTCGCTTGAGCTTGATGGATCGGGCGAGGTTGTGCGCCTTTGTCGCATTCCGTGAGTTTTGCGGAGGAGCTGAGAAGCTTACCGTGTCCTGTACCCCCTAGAAAGTGTTTGCTGTCTCTGCGCGATCCGGCGCCAACGAAGCTCACGAGGACAAGGAAAATGAGCTAGCCAATAAATGGGGGCAATGCTATTCATAATGGCCTGCATGAGCGGGGGGTTGAGACGAGGAAATAGTATCACGTAGGAGGTTGACCGTCGGCTAGATGAGCGGTTCTTTGGGGTTTACGGGCATTGTCTGCAGCCGGTGAAGTCACAACCCTGTCACCAGCGTTTCTCACCCGCTCGTAGGGCGCAATCACAGGGGGCGCTAAAATGGAAAAAGAAAAAAAAGAAAGAAAAAAAAGGCAAAGTCGCGATAGTGGCGGGAAGCCGGTTGGTGTAATAGCATGGGGAAGCCGCATCAACGGCGTCGTGCGGCGCGGCGTGTCGGAACGCAGCATCTCTCAACGAGCTACACTACAGGCCACAGCGAGTGACGAATGAGAAGGCAAGGAGTGAATGCAGAGGGAAAGCTATCGCAGGGGATTGGCTGCATAAACCGTTACACCCAGAACTGCTAGTACGGATCCAGGTATACATCGACAAGCTCAAGCCATTGATGGAACCATCGCATTACGGAGCTGTAGCACCTTGAGGGTTCAGAGAGATTACTCGTAGTTAGTAGAAGGGAGTGAGTGGGAGGCAAGGCAAGGAGAACGTGGCCCTGTAGACAGAGAATTGAAAAAAATTACTAAGAAAAAAGGGAACAAGAGAAGAAAAATCATCACAGGTCTGGTGACTCGAGCTCTGGATCGATCGATGACGGTCCAGGCCGGCAGCAAGAGAAAAAATTTCGTGACATGGACCAACAATATCAAGGCGATCTTGAAGCAATTGAGGATATGAGCAATGGAATGAGGTTAACGAAATCATCTGACTGGAGAACCGGGGCAAAAATTTACCTAATCTCAACCTCTCCCTTTGCCGCTGCAGGGGCTCTGCCTCTCTGCGTGTATCCGCTCTTGGCCCTGGGGTTGAACCTCGTTGAACCTGGAGCGTGGAAACGTGGGAAGAATTAACGAGAGCTAATGCAAATAGGCCGAACGCCGGCAACGCGGGAGACTGTTACCTAGCGGTCGTATTTCTTAGTGAGGTTTTGTATGGGGAATACGAAGGGGAGTAGCACTGTGACCGCCGAGAAGAAATTTTTTCATCCTTCTCTTGCTCTTCTCTCATACTTCCAAAGGGTCTTTTTGCTCGTGGATCCTGCGGCATGAGTCGAGTCAAGTTGAAGATCCTACCCCATTCCTTCTTAGAGCCAATGGCCCGATAAGATACCTCAGATAGCCTTTGGTTATCTCGGAGCCGCAAATCCAGAATATTTTGTATTGGATACTTCAAAAGTACCTACACCGAACGGCACATGCCCTTCGACTTCTTGGGCGCGGTACTCATGCTCCGTACTTGGGGACAAACTTTTGGTCCGATGCCGCAATCCAACTCCAGTATTGTCTCAGCATTATCCGGCGTCGACAATGTATATCCTCGTACTGTAAGCTGCCGCAAATTAGGCAGCGTGCACCGTATTGCATCGAGAGCCGCTGCACGGAGTACCGAGCCCCATGTGCTACGGCTTTGGTCCGTAAGTGAGGAGCGCGTGACAGGACCCGGGTCAGCCATTCTGGGTAGCCCCGGCGCTGGAAACTGTGCTCCATAGCTTTAGCATTGCATGTAGGGACTTTGGACATGTCCATGACTGACACACGTTGCTCAGGACGGCAGTATCATTAGGCTGATGCGGCATGTCTGTATGGAGTCGTGGTGTTCGGTAAGGGCAGGTCATGCAACTTGTAATACATAATACTGGACCTCACCTGTTAGCCCCCAGGTAGAGCCCAAGTACTCGTACACATGCAGATGGAGTATGATGGCATTCGGAGAGACCGCTAGCCGTCCTGTGCCTTTGTCGACGTCGTCTGCTGACCTTGTGCGCCTTTCTTCCGATGCCACAGTGTACGATGATAGGCCCTGGCACTCCGTACAGTAGATGGTACCTGTGCTCCCTACACACGTTAGCTCTGATCTTGTGTAGCATTTGGTTGTGTTCCTCTTCTGTCTTTAGCGCTTGTGCATGCCATTGGTGGTACTGGCAGCACTATCTAATGGCATGTAGTAATACCAGATAAACGGCAATGTCCAGCAAGCCCTTGCGCCTCATCCGCGGAGTTGCATGGAGCCAAGGCGCAAAACAAGAAAATCCCAGAGGCGACTTCCTTTAGCGACGCCGCCCGATTGGCTGGCCCCAGACTATCTTCAAGTAAAGTGGTGAGGGAACACAGCGTCAATGGTTCAACGCACCTTTGGCCCGATTGGACACGCATCGTGCATGGGATGGGATTTCTCTGACCTGATGCGAACGGAAAGGCATCGACAACTCGAGCAGAAAACCGTTGCTAGCCTTGCCTTGTTCCGGTCAGGTCATCCGCACGTGAATGGATCGACTTTTGCTGGAAGATTTTGGAGCAAATCAGGCCAGTCGCGGGCCCTATCGGCGCGTCTGACTGGCCAAAAGTTTACACAGGCCTAGCACCCATACAGGTACCATGTTACGTAGCAGTTGTCTCGACTTGCACGAATCTAATCAGATGTTGCCCGTTTGTGCAAGGTACTCCATACAGGGATCCATGATGACGGAGATCGGGCTAGCCAACTCAAAAAAAGAGGTGGTGGTAGAGGTACCGGGTACCTAACAGTCTTACATGTTGCTCCGTTCCTGTCGATGATAGCGGCCGGGGGGCTCCGACTTTTTTTTTTTTTTTACTTTTTTCTTTTGCTTCTTCTTTTCTGTTTCTGCCGTCGTTAACCATCCATGGGGAGAATGTTATGCACTGAGATTAGGGCTCGCTCTTTCCCCCAAATTTTCACAGGTAGTACCTGGCGGCACCTTTCAGTTGCGTTGAACAGAATCCAGACCAAAGTACTACCAGGTACCCCTAACCCAAGCTTTTGCAGCACATGGCCGTATCGAGGACCTTGCAGGTGAGGCTTTGACACTTGCCTTTACACGGAGTCGGTACAAGTGCGCCGTGCAAAAGTTCTCGTACCTGGTACTACCGCTGCAAGTCTCTCATCTTGGGGTCCAAGCGGTACTTGCGCCTGTACCCTGTAGGTACAGTGCCCGTACCTGTACCTGTGCCTGTACCCGTCGCCTCCGACCTTCGCTCCTGCTGCTCTGGGCGAGGCAAGGGTGTGCCGTCATTCTGCATCGCCGTTGACTTCACTCGGGATTGTAGATGGTATCAGTGATATGTATTAGTATGAGTATTCGAGTAATAATTGCCATCTATCCGTGGAAATATATTTGTAGTATGACGCACACTTCTGCTTAGTAGATGCGGAATTCTATACCGAGAGTCGACTTGACTATTCGTTCGCCTCATTTGCCTGATTACAGACAGACTGCCTGACTGCAGTCAAGCAAGATTCATTCCCCCCCTCCATCTTGAATCTACTCGTACTAAGTTACCTATCCCAACACAACCACCCCCCTCCTCATCCCTTATCGCCCTGCACCCAGCAGCAGCCAGCCATCTGACTGGTTTCAGCGCGCGGCCGCCATTTAAGTAAGAAATTGCCAGTCCTCACACGCCAAGGCGTGGCGAGGCCACTCCAACTAACCCCAATCTTTCCGTCTCTTCGAAGCTAGTCTCCCAATTCGCGCGAGCTAAATCGACCACAGCCGTTGTTCTTATCGGGAAAAAAAAAGAGACTTGACCCCTCTACAGTACAGTATATCCAGTATATCCAGAGGGCGTATCCTGTTCGCCTCGCCTCGCTGTCTATAGTCTTTTACACGGCGAATGAATGCTCCTTGCGACAGCGTCTCGGCCCCCTTTTGTCTCGTCTCGTTATATCACAGGCAATCCCGGCTGCGGTCCCCTCGGCCCCTGGCGACCAATTGTATTCAACTCCATCCCATTTCCGCCTCTTCTGACTGATTCGCCCACCGCTCTCGAATATCCATCCGCTGCTTGTCCCCCGGGTCCTGTGTCGTGTTGTGTTGTGCCACCGGCCTAGACCAGACCCGACAAGTTCTGCACTGAGACTCGCCGAGCTGCCCTCGTGGGATCCTACATACATCATCACCACTTTTGCTGTGCGCCGCGTCCAGCCGCTGGCATTGGATCTTTCTAGTACAAGTAATACCGTGCTCGCTGCTTGTCCTCCCACGCTCGCCCGTTCAAACGGCCCACGGCCCACGACCCACGATCCACTGTCATACCTCGCTCTTACGTACTGACTACTCGTTTTCGATCCATGAGCTGAGAGACAAGCCCTACTGCTACCTCTTTTTTTCTTTTGATCCCCCACCATCAAATCCGCATCCCTAGGCCATCTGCGTTTTACAGGCGGGCTGGCACGTCCGGATAACGGTGGCCTTGCCTGTCGAATAAATACACAGCCTGCGTCGGAGCAAATCAACTTCCTGTCTCGGCGACCAATTCCATCCAGTCGGCTTCGGCCTCAGATCCCACCAACAACCCAAACGGAGCCATGCCGGCACAACTCAACGGGTCCGTTACGGGCGCCCTTCCCATCCATATCGCGACCGACCAGACAAACGGCTTCCACAAGCAACATAAGCATTCGCGATCCTCTTACTCGGAGTCTTCCCCTCTAGCCAACTCGAGGAATAATTCCTTGACCTTCCGCCCTACCAAGAGATTCATGTCGACGCCAAAGACCATTGCCGTTATAAACGCTAGCGGCCGCCAAGCTGCGTCGCTGATCCGCGTGGCTACGGCCGTTGGTTACCATGTTCGTGCACAGCTGCGGAATCTCGAAGGAGTTGTCGCTACCGAAGTGTCCACCAACCCCAACGTCACTATCATTGTTGGCGAGCTCTATACTAGACACCAGCCTACCAAGGAGAACAAGGATGTAACTCAGAACGGCCCCATGCCCGGCGTCGGCGTCAACCATGATTTGATCGATAATCTTTTCCGCGGCGCACAGCTCGCCTTCATCAACACCACCTTTTACGGAGATGAATTGCAGATCGGCAAGGCTCTGGCCGATGCGGCGAAAAAGGCAAACATCCAACACTACATCTACTCCTCCATGCCCGACCACGCAGTATACCACACCGGGTGGCCGTCGTTGCCTCTTTGGGCCGCTAAGCACAAGGTTGAAGAGTATGTGAGGGAGCTGGGTCTGCCTGCCACCTTTGTCTACACAGGCATCTACAATAACAATTTCACCTCGCTGCTTTACCCATTGTTCTGCATGGAGCTGCAGCCGGATGGCTCCTTCACATGGCAGGCTCCGTTCCACGAAGACGCCAAGCTCCCCTGGTTGGATGCTGAGCATGATGTTGGGCCTGCCATTATACAACTTTTCAAGGATGGCGTATCCAAGTGGCAAGGGGAGCGCATCGCCTTGGCGTACGAATACTTGACTCCGGTGGAAGCCTGCAAGCTCTTTGCCCGCGGAGTCGGCCGCCCTGTCCGCTATATAAGAGGACCTATCGATATTAAAGTTCGCATACCTACAGGATATCGACAACAGCTGGAGGCTCTGGAGAAGCTTTTTGATCCCAACGAGAAGGACCCCGCGAAGCAGCCCCCCTACTTTGGTGACCCAAAGCTGGAAGCCAGCTGCCCGCGGGAGGCGCTTGAGTTGTGGGAGGGCCCTCGAGGGCTGGAAGAGTACGCGAGAGAAATGTTCCCACTGGAAGAAGAAGCCAATGGCTTGACGTGGATGTTTGACGAGGAGGATGACGGCCATGAGGCCCGGATGCAGGCCACAACGACTTCCGTGGAAAACATGAGAATCCAGGATGATGTAGAGGACGAGTTGTCCGACGATGATGACGAAGACGGGCTTGTCATGCGTGGCCTGAAGCGAGCTGAAGAAAGCTGGCTTGCTTAGAGAAGCTGTTTCTTGTGCAGGTTGCGTCCGTCGTCATTGGATGGGCGATGATTGTATTTTGCAAGCCTTGGCGTTTACATCGACATGGAATTCGAGCCACAGCTTGAGTCGAATGGTGTATCTGGAGCACTGTTTCATTACTTCTCTCTTCTTCTTTTTTTATGGTTGCCATTTCCCCGGGTTTTCTTCATTTTCATTTTTTTTTTGCCCCCCAAAAAGGCGTAGGTCTCTCTCTACTGCTTGATAATGGGTAGCTTTTACGAACGACACCGATATTCTACAACACGACTCATAAGAGAAAAAAAGCGCTTGGACAATGGATGATGGGAGTTTCAACATGGGTGACTATTTTTCCTCCTCTTAGCACAACTGCACATTGGCGTGGCGTTGGTTGGCAGGGCGGAGAACCAAAAAATATAAAACAAATCTGACGAAGGCGCGCGGTCTTGGAACTTGGTGAATAAAGGGGGCTACTGTTGGGAGCGTACCATTTTTTCTCTCCTCTTCACAGCAGTACATAGTTTATACGAACTTGCTATATGCACTTTACACCCGCCATGCATCTCGTTTCACTAGAACGTGAATGGGTGCTACAGAGAATTCAAGTAACACAACTAAGGTAGACGAGACTTGTTGTCGGTCGTAATTTGCGGTTTGTATTCACCATGTATCTGTACATATATGTGCTTGGTAGTACTTTGTAATTACGAAGTATATGTCCTGAACCACTGTTTCCCGCTTTCTATAACATTCATATCCCATACATAATGTTTCCCATATAGTTTGCCTTGCTCCTTTTTGTTTTAAAGCCGAAGTTCTATCACAAAACCCCCATGTCACCCTCGCCTACACACACACACACACACAGCCAGCCTCACAGCTTCCCCTTGAGCAAGTTCCCAATCATCTGCTGGCCAGTAATGTACGTCGTCTTCCACAGCGTCGGGAAGTCGAGCGTGCTGCTCAGGCCATCTGCAAAGCCGAAGAACAGCATGGGCGGGATCCAGCCGCGGGCGTACTCGAGCGCGAAGCAGCCCTCGGGCATCTTGTACTGCTTGGCGTCGCCGCGGCGCAGGTGGTGCACGCTGCCGGCGGGATACACCTCGGGCTCGTACTCGCCGGGCACGTAGGCGACCTGCGTGCCGGACAGGATGTGGAAGTAGTCGTCGGCCGTGTGGCGGCCGGTGTGGCCCTCTGTGCCGATGGCCGTGCCTGGGATACCCTCTGTCAGCTGTCTTTTCCTTCTTTTGTTGTTTGTTTTTCTTACTCACCAAAGATGATGAGATACTCAGTCACGCTGGCGTGGATGATATACATGGCCCCCATGGCCCCGCCAGCATTGTTAAACACCCAGTCCTCCTCCAGGTTGACATATCCCGGCACTTTCTCGTTCAGCTCGTCCACGATGTACTTGACGATGCCCCGCGTGTTGTTGCCATGCTCGGCGACTCCCCGCTGCGCAAGATCGTGCAGGTGGTCCGTATCGAAGACGTAGAACCGCTCCAGGTCCTGGTCGAGCACGTACACCACGGATGCGAGCAGCGCCGTTAAAAGGCCCAGGATGGCCAGCAGGCGGCTGATGCCGGGCGGGGAGGGGTCGTTTTGAGGCATTGGCTTGCTTCTATAAGAAACCTGAAAACAAAAAGGGGAATTAATATTATTACACCGATGAATTCCAAAAAAGGGAAATAAAAGAAAAGAAAACAAAAGCTTTAGGGGAATTCGAAGGAACGGGCGAGTCTATCGGAAACGAACCACTTTGGGAATTGGGCCAAAATTTAGCCAAGTAAGCACAACACCCGGCAATAAACAACTTCAACAAAACGCCGATGAATCGCCCAATTTTCTTCCAAACTGCACAAAGATGTCACGGCAAGCAGCAAAATCCTCTGAAGCCAATTTGATCTGCCCTATTAATAAAGAAATCCAATTGCCTTACAACAGTTGGATTGTCATTCTCGGCACCCGAGGACTCGCGCGCTCGTTCTGCCGCACCTCACCGCTCGGCCGGATCACGGAGATCCGGATGAGGCCGTTCATTTTTTGGTGGAGAGGCTTCCCTCCGAATGCAGCCTCGTATTCGTACTCGTGCGTTATGCCAGATCGGCGCGTGTAATCCGACCATCAATGTCCGACATATTGCGGCCAAATCAACACCCAACCAACATACAGACGACCACTCTTTTGTCGTTCTTGTATCTTGATTATTTCACGATCAATGCTGAAGCAGCTTTTCAGGATTTGCAGTTAATTATAACAGTGTAGTCATTACGGAGCGCTGATGCGGGCTCTCAGTCAAACGCCTCGACGCCTCTGGAAAATCTAAACCTCTCCCAGCCGTATCCTTTGTGTACAAGTTTCCTCAGTGTGTAGCAAAATCAGTTCCGAATGTAGTTCCCTTTTGGTTTTCCTCCTCCCCTAGTGTGAATTGACAACCCAGCGCGAAACCCGCGCCCAACTACTCACCATCCGAGTCCACCATGGCCTCCTCTGTCTTATCCGCGTCATCACCGTCTTCATCCACAATTGCCGCGTTGTCGACATCTTCCATGTCTACGTCATCCAGCATGGCAGTGTCGCCATTTGCGTCCTTGTCATCGTCCCTGGACGCATTGCCGTTGACCTTAGCATCGGCATCTTCGGCGGCAAGGAGGTCTGACCCATCAATCAAATTCTCGCCGTTGCCATTCTCGTTGGCCGTGGCTGGCTTGGGCTTCTTGGTTGTGGGAATCACGCCAAGCTCGTCTTCGTGCCCTCGCCAACGAGCGAGACGGCGTGTTGATCGTCGAATGGAGGCGGCATACGAGCTCACCTCCTCGCCATAGTCATCCTTATCGGTAGCCAAGAGGCACAGCCCGCCTATGCCCCTTTCTCTAAAGGCATTGCTGCCTTTATCACCATTGACAGGCAAGTTGCGCGGAGTATGGCCCTCGCCATCGCTATCCTCGAAAGGATCAGCCTGGGCTTGCAAACGCCTGTATGTTCTCACAATGGCACCCTCTTGTCGCCGGACCTTTCTGCTTTTGTGATGGTGTTTTCGAAGGCCACGGTCAAGAATGTACTCTACTCTTTGGCTTCGGTTTCGCTCAACGGCAAGCTGATGTGCTGTCGGCGGACGAGGTTTTCTGGCGACAACGCCACTCTCGTTTCCGTGGCGAGCAGGCGAGGAACCTTCGAAAATTTGATACTTGAGAGGAGCCGTTCGACGTCCATTCATAACCGCAATCGTTCGGGCTAGTGCTCTCGGAGGAGGTGTCGATCGCGTACTCTCAATGTCAGATTCATGCTTGGAAGGTCTGATTCGGGGCAAAATTGCAGGGCCATCATCTGCCAGCGATGGTCGCGCTTTGCCACGCTTCTCTCGCTCTGTTAGGAATTGATGATCCATTTCCAAGATTGTGGCACGGATTTTCTGTTTCTCGTGACCAAACTCAATCTCGACAGCTGGGTCAACATTCTCTGCGGCTTCCTGCTCCTCGGTCATTTCTTCGAGCTTAGGGACTCCTTGGTTGGCAACATCGAGACCGTAGTCTACGCCAGGGCCGAAAGGATTCTCCTCACATCCCTCCTCCGTAAAATCAGATTCGAGGTAGAACCACATTAGCCACAGAAAGGCCTTTGCTCTCGACATGCTGGTGTATTGGGTTTTCATAATGACGTCGTGAAATTCGCGATGGAGCGGGAAATGCAATTCTGCGACTTTTTGCGCCGAGTTGCACATTACAAAGATGAGGTTGACGGGATTGGTGCGAGGAATCCCACGCTGCTTAATCTTGTCCAAAGAATTCGGTTCGTCGCGATCCTCCGCGCCGCCCTTCAGGATGGACTTTAGACGCGGGGCGTCTTGCAGCTGCTTGTAGGCGTGAGGATCTTGCTGCGCTTGGAGAGAAGGAATGGCGTGATATGTCCGCAGCTGCGCTCGCATTTCAGGAAAGACTGTGGATTCATGGGTTAGTTTGTTGGAGCGCTCAAGATATTTAATGCAACTGAATAGACGGATGCATAGGTGTATGGATGGAGTATGAGTAGATAATCTGTCGGGTAGGGGAGGTACTCACAGTTGAGAGTCGTGTTCATGCGGCCCATGTTGACCAGCAAACAGACCATTGCCATGCCCTTGGCAGCTTCTCGGTCATTCATCAACTTGTCCCTCAGCACTTTGCTTGTCTTGGAACTGCGCGCCATGGTGTCGATGTACAAGTCGGCAAAGCATTGCTTCTCTAGTTCAGTGTCGTACGAGTTGGTGAAGACCTTTTGTTCATTGTCGAAGACGGCTCTCAAGAAGTCGTACTGGATATCCTTGCGCCACAGAGGCTCTCCATCCTCCTTCTTCAAATGCCGGATTTTGCCAATCTGAGGCTGCGCGTCCTTGTCCTTGTCCTTGTCTTTTCCTTTACCCTTGCTCCTAGCGGGCTTCTCAGCGGCCTCGGAAGGGGTTGCGATGATGGTGTCTTCATCGTCGACTTCGGCGCGCGAGGCAAATGACTTGGTTTCTGGAGCAGGAGAGCTTCGGTGCTCTACATCTGACGCGGCGTCCGCTGAGCTGGGCGAGGCGGCCATGGCGCGAGCAGTTTGTGGTGATGACGTTGAAGTCGAGGTTTATTTTGAGGGAGGAACTAGAGTGCGTCGTTGTTCGTCTTGCGTTAAACAATGAAATTAACGGCGCATGATTTACGACTCTGGCGCCAGGGGAATTCGGACTTGCACCAAGCAGACAGACGCTGATGCCGATGGCGATCCGATGGCGATGGCGAGGGTCGTGGCCAAGCAGCTGATGGATAGGGATGATGATGATGCGAGGGTGATGGTGATGTGGGAAAAGAATTGATGACAACGGACGGGCTGGGAGTTTCCACAAGACCAGGGAAATGGGGACAAGCTACCGGTACATTTCTCACGGGCAAGAAAAGCTGAGGTCAAGCACGAGGCGCACGTACGCGCATTGCCAATAAGGCTAGCAGCAAAAAGCCAATTCGCCCTGCGATGACCTTGCCTCGCCCCAGCTGCGGGTTTTGAGCGACGACGGGTACTTGTCGCGGGCGTGCGCACAGGTACCGACGTGCCCGTAGTCAACCGGCGCAGTACCTTGCAGCCAGGTACCGGCCGTCCTCTCCGTCTGCCCATCGTCAAGTGCCCTCCAAGTTCGAGCTTTCAGTGAGAGGCGCGCTGGGCGATACCGCTATGGGAATTTCAATGGGCCTTGACTGCAGCCGGGCAGCCACTGAAGGGCCCTTGTAAATGTGCGGGCCCGCGCGCCTACAGTGCCGCTGCCGGCTCACCTCTCCAGTGCCTTTGCATCACCCCTGCACAGCCAATCTTCCCAGTTGCTCTCACGACGTTCAAGTTACTATGCAAACATAAACAACACCGAGCATCATAAGCTCGAGGCCGCCCTGGCCACTGTTCCCTCCCCTCCTCTGGCTGTACTAACGAATCTAGTGAATTTGCGCGAGGCTCAGCCTCTCTTCTTCAACCTGCGACGGTCTTTGTATGTCCAACACGTCCTCCAACTCTCGCTCTGATTTTTTTTTCCGCCCTTGTTTGCTTGCGCCTAGCCTCGTGAAGTTGGCCTAGCTTACCAACGCCCACATCAGGAAACCTGAATAGACACATCCATACTGTTTCACCGCCGACCGGTTACCGTTCAATCCCCCACAGATCGTTTCTCTGTGTCCTCTGGGCTCGCAATTCCTCACAATGTCGAGCTTGGCCAGGGCGACCACGCCCGTGAAGCAAGTTACGGCAGCCACAGCTACCGACAGCCCAGGCACGTGGAGGCACCCTCGACTTGACGAGATCACCAGACGTCGCGATGCTACCAACTTCTCCGAGAAGAACGTGCGACGGATTGCCTACAACATTGTCGCCTTGCTGGCTATGTGGTCTCTTCAGCTGCTAGCCAAGTTCAAGCTGGACGCGCAAATGTGAGAGAAACAAGAGAGAACGACGGCTGGGATTCCAGCATATGAAAGTGCATCTCTAACATTAAATCGACGATTTAGGTTGCCCAAGCCATTCCGATTATACCTCGGATGGGCATGGTTTCTCGCCCAGCTCCTCCCCTTCATCCAGATTGGCATGGCATGTCTGCCGCTCATTCGGCCGAAAGACGAGCTCTCCGATATCCCATTGACGGCTACCCAGCGAAAATTGCTGGGACTCGACCCGTCGGTGGTCGCACCTACGCCCGAGGCAAAGTTCAGCACACCTCCGCGCTATTCACGAACACCATCCATTGCGGGCTCGGTGGGAAGTAGAGCTAGCTATCCTGGCTCTCCTCTGGATGGACGAGGAGGCGACATCTCCAAACCTCTTCCCCCGAGCTTTGCTGGCGCACTCTCCCAATTCTCCCCCATTGGGAACCCTCTCCTCCAGAGCGTCAACGGCATGAACAATAGGCGGACATCCTTTGGATCGCCGGGCTCCTTTGGTGCGAGCACCTCGTCCAACATCTTCTCTGACCCTACCTCACCAAGCCCAGCGGGAGGCAAGAGGACGAGCATTGGGCTTAATAATAAATGGTTATACGAGAAGGGAAGAAGGCCATCGGGTAGCACTTGGGCTCACTGATACGTAAGGATTAAACACGTCAGGAGACTTTTTATAAAACTGGAAACTTTTGCAAGGGAAACATGGTATTTCGTAGCTCTCGAGGCTGGAGTATAAAACCAGAAGGCAAGTGCCGGGGGTTTTAACTCTGGGTTGGCACATCAAAGGGCAACAAGGTAATATAGAACGGCCGTCTTTATGATAAACGTACGTAGCAATATGCTAGTTAAGCAATGTCTTTTTGGGTACACGACCTTGTAGGCTGTCCTGTTAATTCCCGAAGCTGATTGATGTTGCTTGACTCAGTACCTGTTGGTAAAACTGAGAGCCGGTCCACTTAATGCTCCATTTCTTTCTAGAAGTGCAAAGACCACTCCCCCGCTACTAACTTGAGAAGCAGAAAAGAAGCTGAGTTGAGATATCTGCAACCAAAAAGAAAAAACAAGACGTGAAGCAGACTGCGTAAAGGCAAAAAGAGATGCGCGAACCGGGACTCGAACCCGGGTCGCATGCTTGGGAAGCATGCATGCTAACCGCTACACTATTCGCGCTGTGATGATGTAATAGGTTTGGAGTTCGATGCCATAGTTCAGGCTTATAGAGGAAAGAAACTGGAGCTACAGTAGGTTTGGTTGCAAATCCCACCTAAGCCTGCTGCTACCCCTCCATCCTCTCTATCCATCATAGCTCTTAGAACACGAACACTCTCCTTCTCCTAAACCACAACCCAAACCTTGGCCACACTTCACCTCGGCTTCTAGGAAAAGAAGGACTTTCTCTCTCTCTACAGCTGAGCTTTCGAGCACCGTCTCCGCCTCCCGCCATGGCCAGCAAAGTCGAACGCATCGTCGCCCGGCTGCAGGAAAAGATCGCCGAGGGCGACTTTTACGAAGCGCAGCAGCAGACGCGAGTCGCCGCCTCGCGCTACATCAAGACGCAGAACTGGCCCGCGGCAATCGACATCCTCTACAGCGTCGCGCAGTCGCTGCTCAAGGCGGCGCAGGGCGGCAGCGGCGGCGACCTGTGTGTCATGATGGTGGACGTGTATAAGCAGGCTGAGCTGAAGCCGGATGCGACGAGCAAGGGGAGACTGCTGACGTGTCTGCGGCTGTTTGATCCGGAGGAGCCCACAAGGAAGAAGTTTATTACTGAGAGCATGGGGTGAGTAAAAAAAAGTCTTTGGGGGAGGTTTGCCATATATGTCCGTGTGCTGGGATGGTGGTCTTATGTTACGTTATAAGATGGCTGACAGTTATGGCCTGGCATTAGATGGTCTTCCAAGTTTGGCGAGTACCCTGCGGGCGATCCAGAGCTGCATCATGTTGCTGGCTCACTATACGCTGAAGAGCACGAGACATACGAGGCCGAACGACACCTGATACTGGGAACCAAGGACTCGCCAGAAGTGCTCTTCAACATGGAGTATGCTTGGTACAGAGAAGGAGACGCTCACATGGCACCGCACTTTGCGGCGCGAGCTGTCCTCCCCTATCTCCTCGTCGGCAACGTCCGCGCCGCCACCACCAGCTATCGACTCTTCGCCAGCGCCCTCACAAACGACAACCCGACCCTCGGTGTCCAAGACGTTTCCAGCGCCACCTCCGACGTTCGCATCTTCCCTAGCCTCCCGCTGCTCAACTTCTTGGGCCTGCTGCTCCTGGCCATCCAGCGAGGGGCTCCCGAAGTCTACAAGGGTCTGGTGTCCAAGTATGCGACGCAGATAGACGAGGCTGAGGCGTGGGCGGAGCCTCTGGAGATGATTGGCGAGATGTACTTTGGCATACAGAAGCCGCGACAAAGCAACCCCCTGATGGACATGATGAGCGGACTGTTTGGCGGAGGTGGTGCCGCGCCGCCGCAACAGACACGGCGGCCGGGGCTGCGTGGAGCAGACGCTCCCGCTGCTGAAGGGCTAGACTAAGAAGCAATTTCTTCTTCTTAATCATCATCTTCTTCTCATATCTTGCTTGGATCGGCAGCGACGAAATAGAATCATTCATGTATCATAGTCATAACGGCGGGGTGGATTGAAAAGGAGCAAAATTTAACGCTGATCGTCTTCGTCGTTCATGATATGCGCGGCTGTTCTTCCGGCTCGAACATCCAGTTGTCTTCGGCCAATGCGCTGACCTTGCTCCTGTTGCTCTCGCGGACTGCCTCGAAAAGGGCTGAATTCGATCCCACAAAGTCAGCCAACAACGTTCATACCACCAGTGCGAATGCGATTCAACTCACCGTCTGGTTGATCGGCCATGGAGCTGTGGCTGATTTGGTAATGGCGAATGGCCTCTGCCAAGCGCTGCTTTTCTCCTAGACGAAACAACCAAAGTACCTAGTTAGCAAAAACCCCTACCGCATAGATAGATAGAAGAAAACTGTGCAATAACGTAGACAACAAAGCAAGCAATTGGGGCTTAAGGTGTTTCCTCACTCTCGTTCTCCTGCTGATACTCCAACGCCTGCAACTCCTCCTCGTCGTCCACCACCGGCGTGGGAGGGTTCCCAATCTCAACCTCGCCGTGCTGATCGCGCACCACCAGCTCCGCCGCTGCCTCGGACAGCTGCTGCTGCTGCTGCTGCTGCTGCTGCTGCTGCGTCTCGCCGTCCTGGCGCACGACGCCCTCGGGATCGGCCGACGCAGCGGTGTTGGGCCGCCTGATGAAGTGGCTCCGGAAGAGGCTCGTCTTGCTGCCGTTGGCACTGTTGCTGCTGCTCGCGGCGGCCAGGCCGGAACTTCTGGTCGTGCGCGAGGATCCGGCGCTGCGGGTTCGCTCGTTCATGGCCTTTTATATCTTGGAAAGCGGAAGTGGGAATTGGAATGAAGTGCGGTATCGATGATGGCGGTACGAATGATGTGCTATAGCGTCGATGAAATAAAATAAAAGGCGATGGTAACGGAATATGCGCCAATCTGTAGTATGCAGTGTCGAAGGAGAATGCAAGGGTATTTCTTTGTTTATGTTTGTTGTTTACTGAAGAGGATTGGATGGATGGCCATTGATGGACCAGAAAAAGTTATTGGTGGATAGCGCTAGCAGTGACAGCTCTCTGCGACTTGTACTCCATACTAAGTTGGCCCTGCTTTGATAGCCTCAACTGCAATGGCACCCCCCTGCAGTGCTTTTTGTGGGTTCATTTTCTAAAGATTCTGGAAATTGAGTGTTTATGAAAGGCTTGAATTTTGCTTGGTTTCTGAAGGGAGAGGAACCCTCAACATGCTCAGCTGCAAACACCAATACACTGCCAATCACTTGGCCGTACAATATGAAAAATGGCCCAAGTTCAAATTCATACAGCAAACTGATCGTTTCGATTCGTACAAGAAACAAAGGCTTAAATCATCACCAGCTGCGCCTTGTGAAAGTCTCTGCGTATGCGCGCGCGCGTGTGCCAAAAGGGAAATAAAAAACAAGAAATCCAGACCCTTCCCGAGAGCCCCAAGTTACGCCCGTGATCCAAAGACATTCGCCGACACTTGCTCCTCACTTGCTCCCCTCTTTTGCGCGCAGTACAAGGTCCAGTCAGTTAAAGCGAGAGGTTGTAGGTAAACTCGTCCTCCATGTTCTGGCTGATCCACAAGACGACAGAGCTAAAGGCGCATTACAAGGTTAGCTGATGCATCTCCATTTTGCGCTGGGTTGACAACCAGCCGCCGAATGGATTGTACATACCTGCAGCCCACGAGGGCGTTGCTGACAAGGTTCTCAATGCCCATGCTCAGGGCCGGCATGCCGACTCCAGGAACAACAAATTTGAGGACAAAGACGGTGACACCTCCGGCCATGCCGCCGGCGAGGGCCGCGAATCCCAGGAACAAGATCACACGCGCCTTCCATGCGACACCAGATCCACTATAGCTGAAAGAGTCGGCGCTGAGGCGTTGTTTTTCGACCGAGTTGATGATGAGCATGCCCAGGCTGGAGAAGATGAGCGGCAGCCAGTCGACGAATTTCACGTGGACATTGGAGCCGTTCTTGGCCGACTTGGACCAGACGGCGGAGTCGAGCATGACATAGAATGCGAGGGAGAACTGCGAATGCATACGTCAGCCAGCGCTTCTCGGGGAGTCGTGGGCATGTCGACGAAGGTCTGAAGAATGATCCTTCACGGAGCAGAAGATCCTAGGGAGCTGAGGCTCAACAGGATGGAAATAGACTCACCAAAGCTCCGGCACCGTAGACGCCAGCGTTCCGGGCCCAGATGCTGTTCAACCACTCGGGCTTCCTAAACTTCCAGAGGCGCTCTTCCTCCATGTTGTCGAAATCGAGGTTCGGAGAGTCGGGCGAAAAATACAGAAGAGAGAAGAGATTAAGCGGCGGAGATGGAAGGCGCTAAATGGAGAAAAGGCGGGCGATGAAGATGCGGCGTTCGACGAGAAGATGGATTGATTGTAGGTTGGAGAGGCTTTAGTCGGCTTGGTGATGACGCTCTGCTGAAAGGCTGGGATTTGGCGGTAGCGCCAGTCCAGCGGCTGAGCCAACGTCAGAGTCACGTGCACCGGGTCGCTGGGCGATGAAACATGTCTGCATTGTATCAAGGTACAAAGTACGCACTTGAAACGAGATGATGCATTAAATGATCTTTTATATAGAAGTAATATACTTTTCTTACCAATGCCACAGTAAAAAAATAATAATAATACTGCAACTGCTTATTCGATTGGACCCCCTCATGACGATGATTTCAGCATGCCTAGGTAGGTAGATTTTTACTGCCCGCTTGATGACTGCTGTCCACCTGCCCCTCTGGTCTATTAGCATCTTTGACTGACTGACACATTGGCAGAGTATTGCATACCGCCCCGTTGCTAGCAATACGAGGCGCTCCATCTGTATCGAGAACCTGCAAGGCACCCCAAATGCTAGTCTAAAAGAAGCATCTCATTGTGGAGATGGCTATACGGGATTCCGTGCAAGGACAAGCCATTTGTCGAGTGAGGTTTTGCGACGTTGAAATCCGCATTCAATGGACTACAGTACAGTACTACATAGTCTCTTTTTGTATGCACAACCCGCATCTCAATGTACTAATAATAGCCCTGTTGAGATGCCCCTTCAAATTGCTAAAGAGACTTCATCAACACCAAGGAATCCAATTTTTCATCTCTCTCTCTCTTTTTTGAGCAAATATTTGTTGTCAGATTCCAACTCGGAGAAATAAAAAGCTTCCATCCCGTCCAGATCCAGTCTCCTCCCAAACTGCGCACTGTAAGGCCACCTGCCATCACGCCGATACGAGCTTTTCTCCAGCGCGCAGAGGGGCCGCGCTCAGCCACTCCCGCCCTGTAACCTGCCGCCATTGGCGCTGCATTCCAGAGCCTGTACAGTGTGTCCAGGCCGCTGACGCCCGTAGCCCGCCACTAATTGCCGGCCTACAGTGAGCAGCTCAACGCCAGCTGTTGGTTGCCCTGGCTAAAAGGAGGTCAAGTGAAGCGCAAAACACGCGCAGCCTCTTTGGATTGGATTCGTGCCGTCTTTTCCCTCCCCATCACATCAACCCTCGTCAGCAAAACGCTTCGATCCGTCAACTCTGCCCGGGTTTGTTCGGCGTTGCGTCTCCGGTCGCTTCGAATCGCTTCACTTCGCATCGAATTGTGTTTTATCCCGCGACGTTCGTTACGGCCAACCCATTGCCGGTCTCGTTTCAGCCTCCATTCGCTGTTGCATGCATCCTGACGCTTTCGTCTTGTTTCCGTCAAAACGCCAAAAGCGACATACGAGCACGGCCTCCTCGCCAACGACCCGATTTTGTTTACCCTCGTTTTGACCGTGTTTCATAAAGAGCAGCGCTCAAACTCGACGGCTCGCATTGCGCCTTAATACACTTCGTTTGCCCTAGGATACAGCATCACGTCTCAGTAAACATGCGGGCCTCCAACTTCTTGTCGACTCTGGCTGTTGCCGTCCTGGCCTCTCCGGTCCTGGCCCAGAACAACAACAACAAGCAAAGTTCTTCCTCGTCCAGCGGCGGCGGTGATTCAGGCCCGACTGGCCTCCCGACGCTGACCAAACCCAATGGAAACGTCCCGACATATCCTCCCCCAACCGTGCCGCCGACCAAGAATGCGCCCTTCATGCAGCACTCGAGTGCGCCGGATGGAACCGTCTTCATCGCCGTTGGCGCCATCCTCGGCGCTTTCCTCATCGGTGTCTTGCTTTGGCGCATCATCGTCAGCTTCCTCCTGCACCGCTCTGTTCGCCGTGCCGCCTTGGCCCAGCATGAGGCCAACAATAAGACCGGCTTCCCGGCACCTCCCGCGCCTTTCTACAAGTATTCCGACCACGCCTCGCCTGCTCCTCCTCCCGCCGGCAGTGGCCGCGGCGTTCGTCGTACCAACCGAAACACCATGACGCCGTCTGCCGCCCCCAGCCAGTCCAACCTGTTCTTCTCGCCTACCGCTGCCGGATCCAATGTTCCGGGCGGTCGCGGCTCGACCTTTTTGCCTTCTGGGTTCTATGCTGCTGGAAACTCATCGCCTGGTGGACAGCAAGGTCCTTCCATCAGCTTGACAAATCTGCGACCCGACTCGATGAGCCACCCCAACGGCTCTAGGAACTCGCTCATGGGCCCGTCGCCCCCGGACTCTCCTCACTTCACGCCCCGAAGAGACATGAGCAGCAGCTCTGTGAACCTGAACACGCGCCAGCCGGGCCAGCGAGCCCCGAGTGCCTACCTCGAAGACTTGCTTGCCGATGAGCCTGGAAGCCTTCCTCCGCCACAGATGCCTCCCAACTCGGGCCCAAGAGGCAGCGGTAGTCCTCGACACCGATATTAATCGCCTTGTCTGGAGTTTCTAATTTTTCTTATTTCAGCGCATTTCTAACTAATACTTTTGCTACCAACAGTATACGCAAAGTGTTTGGGTCTTTGATATCAAGTATGAAAAAGACTGGGGATTCATGGCGTCAATGATGAACAAGTGTATGATGTTTTTATTTATTTATTTTATCTGACTTCTTATTCGGTTGGGCCTTTGGGGAAGAAGATTTGTGTAAAGCAGGCTGGGAGGGGGCTTGAATTTTTATTTTCTTCCGTCAACAGCTTAGATGGGAGGACTGTGCGGCTTTGTGAACAACTTTGTAGCATCGTTTTTTTTTTTTTTGGAGCGCCATCTTTTTATTCGAGTATATAGCTTGTTTTGGTCTTAACGTCAACTGCAATACTTTAATACATGCCGTAGTGGGCTGATGAATATGTTTATTCTGCATGAGTCTTATATTTGTCCCAGTGAAGTGATCTGTGTCTGTCTACGAGTTGAACACGGAGATGCTGTCGGAGATGCTCTTAATTCACAAGAGGAAGAGGATTGTGAGGTGTGTATGAATGGTTAATTTCTATTTTATGAGGTGTGCCTTTCACCATCCTCCCATCATCATGCATAGGTAGTACCGCCTTTATAACCTTTGCCTCCCCTTGTCTATTAAACATAAAGAAGCACACATTAAATTCATCAAAACATAAATTAACCATGACGTAGAACTTTTAGGATTGCTCTACATGAGCGCTCTGAATTTCATGAACCCCAGACGAAGAAGAAGAAAAAAACAGGTTCAGTGAAAATAAGGGGTTTTGTGTGGGGGGTATCATCATTTCTTTCATGAGCTGGTGGCAGCGGCAGCGGCGGTAGCAGCATCCAACTGATCCAGCTCCAGCTTGGCACTCTCAATGTCCTCGACGCGAATGCCGCTTCTGTCGCACATGCTCCTGAAGATGCCGCCCTCCATCTTCCACAGGTCTAGAGGAGAGGCCAGCTCGGCGATTTGACCGGCATCCATGACGCAGATGCGGTCGTAGCCGATGATGGTGCGCAGACGATGGGCGATGCAGAGGAGCGTCTTGCCCTTGAAACCGGTAGCCATGGTGCGTTGAATCTTGTCATCCGTCTCCATGTCGACGCTGGACGTAGCCTCATCGCAGACAATGATTTGGGAGCCACGGACGAGTGCTCGCGCAAGGGCCATGAGCTGGCGCTGGCCGAGGGAGAAGTTGAGACCGTCTTCCTCGACGACGCTGTCGAGATGAATGCGCGAGGGGTCAGTCTTGCGATCTTCCATGTTGGCGTCTGCGGGGACGAGATCAGCCTGGCGAAGAGCAGACCAGAGCTCCAAGTCGGTGTGCTCGTGGAAGGGGTCAAGGTTGCTGCGGACAGTGCCCTGGAAGAGCGTCGGGTCCTGAGGGATAATGGCAAGACGGGAACGCAGATCAAACAGGCCAATGGTGGCAATGTTAATACCGTCGATGGAGATGGAGCCCCCGGAGATTTCGACCAGACGGAACAGAGTGCTCATGATGGAACTCTTTCCGGCGCCGGTACGGCCGACGATACCAATGCGCTCTCCGCCCTTGATGTGGATGGACAAGCCCTTGAGCACAAGAGGCAGATTCTCTCGGTAACGCATCTCGACATTGTCAAAGACAATCTCTCCTTTTTCTGGCCAAGATTCACGAACATCGACGGTGTGGAGAGGAGCCTCCTCTTCAAGCTCGTTGCCATAGTAGCGGAGACGCTCGACCGCGTTCATACCATTCTCGACTTCAGCAAGCTGGCGGATGGAGAACTGCAGCATCTGAACAATAGACAGAATGTAACTGAGAACCAGACCACCAATGGAAGGGTTGACGCTAAATCGCGATGTGACGACAAGGATTCCGACGGTAAACACGAGCAGGTTACCAATCAGATCCAACCGGAGTGACAGCCACCGCTGATTAGAATAGGTCAGGAAGTAAGCGCCATTCATCTCGTCAATCGAGTCACGAAGATCCTTGATAAATCGGGACTTGAGCCCGTAAGCACGGATCGAAGCCACACCCGTAAGGCCCTCGCCAAACTTGGCAAAGACTGTCGATCGAAGGACCGATTCGAAACGCTTGACCTCTCGGGCCGACGCACGGTAGTACGACGCAGCTCCAATGAACAAGAAGTATAGGGGCACAAGGGCAATAGCAAAGTAGTGGAAATAGGCAATGATCAGGGCGAACACGGCAGTACACATGCAGAGCGTGAAGAAGTACATTCTGATGGCATCCGTCAAGTTGTTGTCCATGACATCGACATCACGGGAGAAACGGTTCGTGATGCGGCCCAGCGGCGTGGTGTCGAAGAAGGACATGGGAGCACGCAGGACTCGGAACATTGCCTCTCGGAGCATGACCTTACTGGAGTTGGTACCCAGGATGGACAGCATGACGGAGAAGAGGAACATGAGCATAGCCTGGAGGGCACCGAGAGCGGCGTAGATGCCGATATATTGACCCATTGACAGCCCAAACTTGTCCGAGGTCCAGTACGAGAGCCACAAGCTGGTCATGATGTTGGCACCTTGAGAGAGGATAAGGACAAAGATGACCAATGGAGCGTTGAACAGGGTACCGGAGGCGCGGACGTATGCGCCATACACGGACCAAGGCACACTGGCCTGAGCCTTTTCTTCCTGTTGCATGAGAGCCGCGCCTTTCTTGTTCTTCTTGTTCTTGCGAGCTTCGGCAGTCTCAGTCAGCGTGAGCTGCTTGAGCTTGTCTTCGTCATCTTCATCTTCGTCCTCCTCCTTCTTTTCAACAGCAGTCGTCTCCATCAGGTCTTGGAAACCCTTGTGATCCCGCATCAGATTCTCAAAAGTATCGACGGCCTGGATCTTACCGCCGTCCATCCAGACAATCCTATCACAGCGAGAAAGAACCCACAGTTGATGGGTGGCGAGGATACGGCACTTGTCCTTGAGGAGACCCAAGATGGCATTATCAAAGATGTGACGACCAACATGGGCATCAACTGCACTGAGGGGGTCATCCATGAGGACAATATCGGCGTCGAAATAGATGGCGCGAGCAATGTTAAGACGCTGCTTCTGGCCACCAGAGATTGTGATACCACGTTCACCAATTTCAGTCATATCGCCATTGGGAAGCATGTCGAGATCAGGTTGAAGAGCACATCTATGGAAAGAAACAAATTAGCCTTCTAGTTTAGCAGTAGTGGGATTCAAAGGGTAAAGTAAACTTACGCTCGAATAACCTCCTTATACCAGTCCTTATCCATGTCCTTACCAAAGATAATGTTGTTCTGCAATGAGGCGTTCTGAATCCAGGCATATTGAGGACAAAAGGCCCTGGATGCGCCGAAAACCACGTCACCATTTGTCTTGCGCATGTCACCAGCCAAGGCAGCGAGCAAAGAACTCTTGCCACTGCCGACAGTACCAATGACAGCAATCAGTTCGTTTCGGCCAGCCTGTAGATTTAGATCTTGCAACTTAAAGGGCTCGCGCTCTTCTACCAGCGTGCTGGAGTCATCGCCAGATGCAGCTTGGGCAGTCTCCTTGGGAACCTCTGGTTTCTTGGCGTGCTTCTTATCCTTACCGGCAGGACCCTTCTCGGCTTCCTTGGTTGGGGTTCTCTCCCAAGTAAAGGACGCGTCGATGAGTTCAATTGCATGCTCTCCCTCAGGCTTGAGGGTAACGTCCTCTTCCTGCTCTTCTTCGAGGAGGAATTGCTCAATTCGCTGAAGAGAGGACCAAGCATCAATCACTTGGCCAAGGACAAGAGGCAGCAAGTTGAGAGGGATACGAAGACCGTTGAACAAGGCCAGCGAAGAGAAAATTTCGGCTGGCGCCAAGCCGTGGTTGGTTAGGGAGTAGGTGATGAAGGACAGCATCGAGGCAAAGATGGGCATGGACATGCTGACAGCATTGATGGCATTGCGGATGGCGAGCAGGATCTGGATGGAGTAGATTTCTTTGGAGCGAATCTCGGCGAGGCGGTCGATAAAGGCCTTCTCCCAGCCAAAGTATTTGACAAATCGTACGGATTGCAGAATTTCCTGGGTAAGAGACACTCTCTGGTCGGTAATCTTGTTGATATCCTTTCGTCGACGAAAGAGGGATTGGATAGCCTTGGTGATGAGAGGAACACCAATGACGAGGAGCCCAAAACCGGCAAGGGCACTGTACGTCAGATTGACTAGCAGCAAAACGAGTGTGATGATGCAGGCGACAGGGGAAGTCCAGGTCATGTGCAAAAGGGCCGAAGCTTGATCAACACGATAGGTATCGACACTCATCAAGTTGGTGATGCGCCCATTGCCCCAGCCCAAACCATCTTGCATTGGAGCTCCCTTCTTTCCCTTCTTCTTTTTGCCATCATCCTTTTCCGTGTCCTTGCCCTTGTGCTTTTCGTCTTGCTCGGTCGTCTCTGGCATTATAGACTCCTTGACACCGCCAGCCCTAGCACGACCCGAGATGACCATAGATTTCTCGTAAATCATGCTAATCAGGACAGCACGGCTTTGGCCTCCCATCATCATGCCCCGGTAGATGAAGTGGCTGATACACACACTCTGGATTACCTGCATGACGGTAACGCCAATGGCCAAACCAAGACCGCGTCCGATATGAGGAGCAGGACCGTGGCTGACGTGAGCTATGTAGGCATCGGTTGCAAATTGGATCAAGTAGCGGAGGATAAACGGAGATAGGACCTGCATAATGGTTGCGATGAGCGAACAAAGACCGCCGAGCCAGAATTCAAATTTGAAGCTTTCGTGTAAAGCACCAAGCAAAGGTCGTTTTTGTCCATTTTGAATTCGTCTCTTGAAGGCCTCTTTCACTTTGAGCGTCATTGGCTCAGCTGCTCTGTCGGGATTGACGATCCAAATGTCTTGCTTATCCAGCTGGCGCTTATATCCTGTCTATGAGACATCAAGTTAGCTAACGCATGTCTCATCCGCCACGTTGGTAAGGATCCCGATTGGGTCAAAGACTCACTGTCATGAGAGGGTTCATCCAATAAAACGTAAGTCTGCTAAAGAAACCAGCCTGGTACTCTCGAGAGACTATCCGCTCCTTGGGAATCTCTGGTATACCGCCCCAGCGCATGGGGTTGAGCTTCTTGTACCAGGGCTTCGCCGCATATTCTGCAGCAGCATTCACGACTACACTGGCATCGGTAGCATGGCTCTTGGTGGTAGCGAGGGGCTCCTTGGGTGCATCATCTTCCTGGTCGGACCTGGACTCTACTCGTCCAATTTCATCGTCGTGCTTCTCGCTCACGTGGGCAGCTTTTTCACTATCGGAATCATTGCCACGGCTCTCCGACGCGGATTGAATGCTGATCGCGTGGCTCTCTGCGACAGCCTTGGGCGCCTGTATCTCTTTCTCTTCACCGGGGTCTGCCATCTCTATACAGACCTCGGCGTGGTGCCGCGGTCACTTAGACCAAGAGCAGCAGATGTCTTGCGCAGCAAAGCGGGTGGCGCAACGGGTATCTTCTAGTAGGCTGTGGAGTCTATCGTGGAGATTGTCTTGGCTTTGTGGTTCCGGATAAACGAGATTTAGTCTCGAACATGAACCCAGATCAGATGCTCTGCCTCAGAATGGTATTACTGCAGCTATAAGGAAGCAACAAAGAGCTACCCGGATCAGATACGGCACGACAGAGGCGACATGGCCAACAAGGACAACTTGAGATGAGTCGGCGCGCAAACAGCGAGCTCAACTGGGGCAGCAAACGCCTTATAAACGAGCGGAGCGACAGCCCGCCATCCATGCATGGCTAAAGTGGATATAGACAACCTGGTCCGGAGTAGTTCCCGTTTGTAAAACTTCAACAGACAGGGTTAAACAAAAGCATGGAAGCAAGCCCTTCTGGGTCCCCGATCCACATTAGATTGGTTGTCCATCCATCAGAAGGGCAGGGGGCGACACTCGCTGGGACTAGGCAGGCAGGTCGGCATCAACGAAACCCGATTGCGTTCGTACTCGTAGACCAGTTAACAATGCTTGCGTTGGTGGTGCGGTGGCGTCCAGACCTCCAAGTAGCGTAGAGCAAAAGCAGCAGAGCGAAGGAGCAGAGAGAGGCTCTAGCGGACTAATTGAATTGGAGCAGCTTGAGCAAGGCCCTCGAACGGAAGTTCTCCAATTGGCTGCTTCATAACGGCGAATGAATCATACAACGTCTTGTTGTGGAAAACTCATGGGCCAAGACGGGAGCACTCCACCATCAGCGGCGTGGTATGGAACCGAAAACAGTTTCGCTACCGGCAAGAATTCAGCAATACATAGGGGCTCGAGATCAATGATCCGCACATGCGCATACGCTTCACCGTCTAGCAAAGCCAGATGACACATGCCGAGATGGATAAGAATCTCTGCATTGACCCCGGGCAGCTGCCGGCGTCCCTTCTCCATTGCGATCGTTACAAAATCGTCAACGTCAGTGCGGCGCCGAAGCGGTGCCGCAGCCAAAGAGGCTGCCGGAGATAGCACTCGGAGGTCTTTTGTAAGTTCGCAGAACAACATGAAAGATATTGTTTCAACCAGTTAAAACAATGGCGGGTTTCGTGGCTGCTCGTATACCGGAGTCCGTACCCGCCCGCCTCTTGACTTAGCGCTCCTGAGCTCTCCGAAAGCGTCGATAGTTGGACGCCAGCTGGCATTGCGGTTTGTCAGCAGAAGATGAACCCACTTCATCGGCACGGAGTTCAAGAAGTCTGCCGATCTCCTGATGGTCCCTTTGTAGGCTGGACTAAGCAATTATCAACTGCTCGCCATTATTTCCCGGCTAAGTAGGTTTGACCTCTGCCCGACTAATCAAGGTTTGCCGCGCGCGGATTGGGTCAGCACTCAAGCGGGACGCAAAAAGGCGGGACTACGACAGAAATACCTTGTAGTTTCGTCCCGTGTAATTGTAATCAAACAGCTGAAGGACTAGGAGAAAGGTTATTATTGTATCAAGTAATACTTCGTACGGAGTAGATCTAGTAGCCATAGGGAGAGGGGGAGGCAAAGAATCATTGGCTTACCGGACACTTTGCAATCCCGCTGACATTGTCCAATCCACCTGGAATCCAAAGAAGAGCTGTAATGGTGGGTTCTCGCTGCAGGCTGACAGACGCTGGGAGTGTGAGTGAGCATCATGGGTTTCGCGATTCCCTGCCGTTGCCGAAGCTTCGTATAACTGCCAATGAAGAAGAATAGCAGATTGTTCACTTTGTTCCGGCATTGAGGAAAAGCTCGAATTCACTCCGTATGATATACTCGTACATGGTGAAAGTTGCAAGCCTGGAGTTTCGTGATATTTCGTGTTACCTGTAAGAAAAATATTTCGTGTTACCTGTAAGAAAAGGAACAGGGGCTCTATACCAAAAGGCACAATTCTTTCCGTTTGCCTGCCTCGCCATTTGTTGCTCCGCTTTCCCGCTGCCTTTGAGCCCACTCGGGTCCGAGTGCGGATGAAGAGGCGGAAGAATGTCACCGAGATGGAGCTAGCGGGTTGGCGGGCGATATCACAATGCACGTGACTCTTATCGCGATAAGACTTTTACCTGTAGTGAATGGTGATTTTTTGATAGAGCATCATCGCTGAGCTTCATAGAACGCCTGTTGAGCTTTCGATGGCCACCGACAGCATCCCTACTCTCGCCATACCAGGCACAATCCTGGGCCCAGCTAGCAAGTATGCTCCGGGCCCGGGCACGCATATTTACGAGGGCAGCATTGTTTCCTCGCTGCTGGGCAACGTTGCCGTCAGAGCACCGGCGAAGGCTCCGGGCCCGGCCAAGCGATTGAACAAGATTACGGCCCCTTCTGTGGAAGAACTAGCAACCATATCTGTTGTTAGGCGCGGCCGCAAGCGAGAGGTGCTACCAGATGTCGGCAACATTGTATTGGCGCGCGTGGTGCGTCTCATGCCTAAGCAGGCCATCGTAGTCATCCAACAAGTTGGCGAGACGGTTCTACAGACAGAGTGGCAGGGCGTGATACGGGTACAGGATGTGAGGGCGACAGAGCAAGACAAAGTCAAGATTCACGAGTCATTCAAGCCTGGCGACATTGTTCGGGCCCAAGTGGTAAGGCACTATACATTCGCAGAGTATTGATGTTGACAGAAGACTGACGCAACGAACCATCAGATTTCCTTGGGAGACCAGGCCAACTATTACCTTTCAACAGCCTCAAATGAACTTGGTGTCATTATGGCCACGAGTGATATTGGAAATGACATGGTTCCTATTAGCTGGAAGGAGTTCAAGGATCCCGAAACGGGGGTGAGCGAACCGCGAAAGGTGGCCAAGCCAAGCTGAAGAGGAGTTGAGGGAGAAGAAGGTTCCAGAGTCCATCTCCAACTAGAGGCTGCTGCGAGATGTTGAAACTCAATCGCCGCCCTTCTATCGAGAAAGACATCTTGGACTGCAAATAATATCAACAACACTAGGTCCGGTTACCTAGCTAGGCACTTGGGCTTTCCGCATTGACATGTATGCGCTCATGCATGCACATACTCGTGTAGGGTCGGGGCAAGGGTTCAGGTTGGGATACAGGACCACGGCGCAGAACAGCATCCAAGTACGCCAACGGGCCACTGCTTGAACTCCGGATGCCGAAATAGTATAGTGAACCCGGCTGCAGCCAAACGAGGCGATGAATGGCATGTGCTGCTATATAATGCACGGATATGTTGCAGCCGAAACTGGCTGATATCTAGAATGGGGGCGAATTCAGGTTCTGGTTAGCGCACTAATTGAAGCTCTATTTTGGGACAGCCCGCTATAATACCTAGGTACTGTAGAATGAAGGTCACTGTGCCTGACTAGAGACGGCCAGCTATGTATGCCCTGAATTGCCGAATATATCCGTCTTCAATTATTGACCCTCTGACATCAAATCCGCTGTGTCGTCTGCAGCTAATAATAGCATCAAAACCCCCCTTGGTGTCTTTCATGTAAGGTAGTAGTAGTATTAGACTCTTCCGGTAGTCACACAGACCAGCTCTCCATCAATTGATTGCAGCTGAGACGATATAAAGTGCCCTGAAGCAGCGGACCCAGCCGCTGTCAGTTCCCCCCAGCCCCCCCTGTTTGCAGGGCCTCCCTCCTCCCTTACGCCCCTGTCCGCAACTCCACCTACACGCGACATTCTTCAAGCCGCCCCGCCACTTTTTGGCTTCTTCAAACCTGTCTGCTTGGTGCTTGATGGGCATCAATCCCGCCCTTCATCGTGTATGTGCCCGGCCATAACTTGTAGCGGTGCCAGTACGTATATCGACAGGATTCTTGCAAAAGAGCGGTCTGTGAAAAAGAACAGCCTGACCTGACCCGACCCGAGGGAAAGCCTGAACCCTGCTAGACTGCACAAAAGATTACAAGCAACAGCAAAGCAAGCATGTCGTCCACCATGGTCTTCACGGCGTCGAAAACAACATCGCTCTTCGTTGATCCCAGCCCGTCGTGCTGCCCCAGCTGCGGCTTCGTGATCCCTCCGCAGCACGAAGAACCGCCGTCGACACAGCTGCTCGATGCCCAAGCCCGCATCGCCGAGCTCGAAACCCACGTCTTCCAGCTGAACCAAAAGGCCACCGCCGCCGTCGACCGCTGGGCCGAGTACGAGGCCGAGCTGTCCAAGCTGCGGGCCAGGCTCTCCTCGTCGCCCGAGCCCACGATGACCCAGAGCCCTACCCGCTCGTCCTTCTTCCAGGCCGGCGCCACGAGAATCTCCGCCCTCATGTACTCGCGCCGATCGCAGCCCGCCAGCCCTCCTGCGTCCAACAACAAGCCCTTGCCGCCTGTGACGCCGCCGCCTACCGACTCCAGCAGCCCGTCAAGGACCCCCGGCCGCAGGGAAGAAGATCTGCTCGAGGCCCTCAACAAGGAACAGATGCTGCGGAGGGCTGCGGAGGGCCGGCTCAACGCCACGAACAAGGAGGTGGAGGAGCTCAGCGTGACGCTCTTTGAGCAGGCGAACGAGATGGTGGCCACGGAGCGCCGCGCAAGGGCAGCTTTGGAGCAGCGGATATCCGAGCTGGAAAAGCGAGACGTGGAGAAGAAGCAGCGGCTGGACAAGCTGGAATTGGCCATGAACCGCATCGAAAAGGTCAAGACGCTGCTGCTGGAAGGCTATGACGCAGCGGCTTTGTCGCTTGCATCTGAAAAGATTGAATGAATGAAATGAAATGCGAGGAATAAAAGTAGTACTGGAACCAATTGGGTGGGTTAGGTCTCATGGGTTGGCAATGGGATATAAGATTATTGGGAACCGGCAGCGCAGGATATTTTTCTCTATTGGCTTTTTCATTTCTTTTGTTGGCGAACTGGCTCATGCACAGGAATAGGGATTTGTCCTGCTTTGAATCTTTTGGTTGTTTCGGCTCACACAGATTGTGATACTCGACCTGGGGAGTATTAAGAGTATATAATAAGATACTCTGTATAAAGTGTGCCTTCTGGCCACACTGGATAGAGCATTTCATGGATGGGAACATGAAGCGAATTGAAGAATTGTGTATATGCATTGTGCTATGGCGCAAGAGACTACCATCAGTCATAGTATCTGCTTCTATATAGACGCCTTCATGTCCCTAAGGACGTTGTTCGTTCACCGCAAACGCCTGTGTTCCTGTCCCCAACCCTCAACTGCCCTCTGAACTGATTGTTATCAGTCATGGTAATATCGCAACGCTGCCATTTGGTTCCCCATTTCCGTAAAGGATGTGTGGGTGTGAGAATCTGCCTAGATAGATTTTTGAGATATATGTTTTCTTCGGTTGCTTTAGTCGTCGAAGCCGTTCCAAGACTTTTCATCGTCCGACTTGCTGGGCACTTTGTTGCCATTTGTCTGCCGAGTTGGCTTCTCTCCGTCACCCTTTGCCTGGATTTTGCGGGCGGGTGATGCTGCACCATTGACAGATGGAGACCGTGATCGCTTCTCTGATCGAGCGGCATTAGTAGGCGATGCAACTGGGTTAGCGCTCCTCTTTTCCTGCTTCTTCTGCACCTCGACCTTCTCGGGAGATGGGCTCGTGGCCTTGGGAGCTGCCTTGGGGCCGGGCCAGTTTCCTTCGGGCTCGCCATTCCATCGCGCAAGCATATCAGCGACCTTGGGGCCCCAGACCTCCTCTCCTTTGGCCAAATCATCGTACTCAAGGCAGTTTGTGCCACCAATGGTGAAGTCGCTTTGGCGGACACGGGCAAGCTCCGCCATGAGACCCGCAGATCCCAGCTTGGTGCCGAGATCATGGCAGAAGCTTCGGACGTAGAAGCCAGACGTCACCTTTAGTCGGATCCTGGCGGCAGGGGGTCCCTCATCGCTCCATGGTGGAGGGGTGCTTTCGTCGGGCGACGGAGGGACGAGATTTTTGCCCTTGCTAGAGTAGACGGGCTGAGGTAGCTGACCGAGAGCACCAGACATCATGGCTGAGTGCCTTGCAGGTTTTTGCTTCTTGCGCGGCGCATCTCTAATAAGCTCGTCCTGTCGCTCCTCAAACTTGCGCTTGAAAGACTCGTGGGCCGCAACCGCCTGGTCATCTTGCTCCTTTTCCTCCGGCGTGAGCTTTCGCGCAGTCTCCTGCTGCTTCTTAACCCTCCAGACCTGCTCGGCAAGGTTGCGCTCAGACGCCTCGGCCTCCTCCGTTGGCCAGCGATGGTTGTGTGTCTTCGGCTCGTAGTAGTCCAAAAGCTCAACTTCCAACACCTCGACTTCCCTTCCCTCAATCTCCCTGGGTATAGGTCTTCCTTCGCGCGCATACTCGTAGAGCGGCTTGCCGTTCATCTTGAGCGCCGAGAACAAGGGCGGAATCTGAATCTGCTTTCCCTTGAAAGTTTCTAGCTCCTTCTCCACCATCTCCTTTGTAATGTGGTCGTATGGTCGCTTAGACAGAATACGGCCCACTCGATCATAGGAATCGGTGCTTGCGCCAAATAGAACAACGGTTTCGTAAGTCTTGGTGCAGTCGAGGAACTGGGGCAGTTGCTTCGTGGCTGAGCCGATGCCCAGGATCAGGACTCCGGTAGCCAAAGGGTCCAAGGTTCCTCCATGGCCAATCTTGACTTGTGACGCTTTCTTCTCGGCCTTTCGTCGATTGAATTGAGGGCCCGATTCCTTAAGTCGGCGCGCGATTTCTGCATCGATCATGGGCTTGAAGAAGGAAGAGGGGTTGAAGGCTTGCTGGCATTCTCGCACCACCTGGGCTGAGCTGAGGCCGCAAGGCTTGTTGATGGCTAAGACAGCGCGCATTATTGTATTAGCAAGATTCCATAGGCGCCAGATACGCTAGAAGAGATGCGACAGAGCTGGGAAGCAGGATGAGGATATGCCTACCGAAAACACCATCCCGGACGACGTCCGAAGCCATTGTCGATAACACTTTTCCAAGCCGTCGCATACGAGGCCTGAGATGGGCGAAGGAGGGAAAGACGAAGATGGTATGAAGAGGAGAAAAAGGAAAACGGAAGAAACGGAAGAGAAGATGGCGGGTATAAGAGGGGGAAGCTGCAAGTTGCGCAGTTCTCACCACGAACTCACTTTCACCTCCGGCCTTCAGTCCGCGACTCAGGCGACGGGTGGTTTTGGCTGGGAAAAAAAAACTTGTCCTAGCGCGCTGATAAGAGATTGCGAAAGGTGGGTGTACCTGTACCTGGGTCGTGCCGGGTTAGCGTCAATGTACACATGATGCCGCTAGTAGACCAGCACGGAGCATGTATATAAGCCCCTCCCGGGCGCATCAAGTGTACAGGATACAGCGACTTGCCGATACCAGGACGGGGAAAGGCTCCCCCGTTGAAGGCTGATGGTCCCTGTCACCATGAATTCAGATCCAATTGACAAATTCCATCATTGTTTGATGACTTTGAATTCAGTAAACTTTCACTTTAGAATGCATCATATACAGCTTGAGGCTTGGATTTGACAGGTTCTAACAAGGTAGCCAGCACCAAAGCAACTGCAAGCTACCTATGGGTCAAGTACCTCTACATTGACATTTGATGGAGTCTCCAAGCACGGGCTGCTATTATCGATACATTCCTCAAGTCTACTCCCATTGCTACCCATTTCCCATAGAATCTGTTATTTGCTATTCCTACTATCTTCTATTACTATGAAAGTTACAATTGACGGAATTTGTGACCTCAGATGCTGGATAGCAAATCCCCGTGTATATTTGCCTGATATGTCCAGAGTAATAGATGCTGTCAAACCACCAAGTAAGAGCCCGCGGGCGGTCAAATATTGATTGAATTGAAGTCTGGTTTCCCATTCTACAGCAGGGCGATAGTGGGGTCATGCAACGGCGCTGTGCTACAGTGATCCATCAAGGCTCTTACAAGGCTGGTCGGCGCATTCAAAGCCGCTGACCCCTCCGAGATTCTACTGGACCCAGCAATCGCGAACGCCTATGACGCCGTGCTAGCGCGCTCGTGTTCGCCCACTGCCGCTTCTCTGCCGCTTCTCAGCCTTTTCGACTTGCGCGCCTACGATTTGGACGTTGCATCTACAACTGCGCAAACGCTGCCGATATACCACTTGGGCTCGGTTATCTATATCTTGCATCTGGATCAAATCCAAGAGAATATCTCAGCTCTTCTACTCCCAAGATCATCCCGCTGGCCCTCTAGCAATTCCGCTATCCAACTTGCCGACTTCAAGTCTGCCTCTCGTACCGTCGCTACCACCAAAGCACCAAAGCTCTCAGCCTCCAGCTCTCCCTCGAATCCAAATCCGCGGTTGTTCCTTATCCCGCTTCGAAAATCATATCGTCCTATGGTCACCTACCACTTCTGCGATTCATAATGAGCGGACGCAGGCGAAGGGCGTCGACGTCGAGCGTCGAAACCATAGATGGAGACAAGATCCGCTGGTTGCAGGAGTCTTCCGTTGTCAGATCACAGCCCAAGGACGTCTCCAAGGATGACTATCCTTGCTTCGAGCTGCGCGATGCCACCGTCTACGATAGAAAGGGAGAGACTCTCGAGAACGCACTCAATGTCGTCGTGCGAGGCCCATATATCGTGCGAGGCCATCTCATCATAGATGATCCATCTCAAAAGACACACCGTGAGTTACTGCCACCCACACCCTCGCTTCCTCGCTCCTTGTCTCAGCAACGCTAACAATCGCAGTGATCATGAGGGTCAAGGCATCTACACCTATAGAAATCCGCCATTGTATCGCTTATTCGATCGGAGAAGACGATGGGCGCCCTGTCGTATGGGTTCTGGGTCGAGGCGGCTGGTACGAGATAAACCCTTCAGACGCATACCGACCGATATTCAACAAGATGTGCGAGGCCACGACCATGTATTACAGTTTGGTGGACATATACAGCTCTGGCAAATTTGGCAAGACACCCGCCGCACCGGCTGCCAACCTCCTAGAGGCTCTCCGCACTGATTTATTGCAGGTGGGTAAAGCCAATACACGCATGAACCACATTCTTCTCAACGACCAATACTAACGACGCTTCGCAGTATGCCATGAAAGTAGGTGATGGAGCAACGTTCAACGAGGTTATACAGCGGTGTGCTGAGCACGCCATCTTCTTCGTTTGCCAGTTTGGACAGGAGTCTCTCAGCCTTATAGACTGGAAGCAAACCCCATTCCATAAATGGTTCACGGTTGAGCACGCCGTAAGTTGACTGTTCCTGGTCCGCGAAAGTTTTGCGACTAACATACATACAGGACGTGGTGCATAAAACAGAGTTGGCGCTCAAAAACCCACGAAAACCAAGCAGTCCGGCGCGCGAGATAGTGAGTCCGGCACCGAGCAACAGGTCCTCAAACCGCATTACCAGGAGTCTAAGCACAGAGGCTGTTGATCCCGATCAAATTCAACTATCGAAACGGCCGAAACCAAGCCCTCTTGCAGATGTGGCCACCCCTAGTGCTGCTGCTCAGAGCCCAGCAATGCCTACGCAATCTGCTGACGGTGCAATGAGCACTGCGGCAGATGATGGCTCTCCGTTCTCCTCCGTCCTCGCTGCATTAGAAAAGTGTTATATCGAAAAGAGTGGTTCTAAAAAGGGTCTCACTGCAACGGCTACAGTCAATTTTATCTGGTTGAACTACAGAATCCCCAATTACAAAGACGGCACTAAAGGAGCCCATCGCATTCCCATTGAAGAGGTCTTGCATTATAATGCTGCCGCCTTATTGCAGGTACTTGACAAGGAGAGGTTCCAGAAGCACGAGCTCTGGTCTTTTCTCGAGGAGTTGTCAACAAAGCCATTTTCTACCCACGCCATAAAAGCATCAGAATTTCCTTTTCGAATGATACCCCGCAAAGCCATGCCGCGTGAATCCAAGAAGCTAGTGCCAGCTGCTATTGACCCAGAATCATCCTCACGTGAAGCTGGCGCAGCAAGTCCCAACGATCCTCCTCGTCATATCGGCAAATCACTGAAACGACCTGGCCGGAGACCGATTAAAACATCAAGCCTGCGAACAGCGACTGCCTCCAAGAAAAGAACCCACGCTGAGATTGGAGATGAGAGTGAGCCGGACTCCGAAGCCTCGGGCTTGAAACGGTCACACTTTTTCCCCGATAAGGACGAGGAGGAGGAGGAGGAGGAGGAGGGAGATACCTCTATGCAAGACTTGACCGAATTGACAACCCCTAGAAAAGCTGGTCCGTCTGTTCAGTCGCAATCAGACGACGTAGAGCCGATCCAGATTGTAATTCGCACAGAGAAGATACCTTCCACCGTCCCCAAAGGCCCCGATGATACTTGGACGTGCGAAGAAGATGGCTGCGCTTATGTTGTGCGAGGTGGTGACGCGCAAGGGTGCCAAACTCGGATTCAAAAGCACTTTGAAGAACACCAGGAGCAGAACAAAAGACTCAACCTCGCAGTTACAGAAAGCAGCCGTGGCCACATGCCGATTAAGTATGCCTATTTCCCCCCTTTCCTGATACTCGTTGAATTCCCTCCCACCACAAACACAACAACAAGAACCACACCCGCCGTCGACGCCCCTTTAAGCCCACCGCCGGAAGCCATACCAGATCTAAGTGGATCAGCAACAGAGACATTCCGTCAGCTTGTTGCTCAATTTCGCCGCCGTCCCCAGCCCGTTTCTGATAGAATACCGTCTCTAACGCTGTTACAGTCATCTACTCGAGAAGCTCAAGCGAATGGGCGAAAAAGCCCAGCCGGACCAATCGCCGGATGGAACACTTCCGCAGCCGATCAAGAGGAAACTGATAGTGTGACGCTGCAGCTCGAGGACGACGATTGATTTTTCTTGCTCGTCGACGGTAGAACCCCACATGAATGGCTGGCATTTGTCTTTTTGGCCCTTGCTATTCTTTTGCTCTTTGTTTTTATTTATTTGCATTTTTTAGATGTAATGGCAGGCTATCGGGATGGTGGTTTCGGGATAAAGGGATATCGGGATAGGGGCATTAACACAGCGGAGTTTACGGTTGAGAAATGAAACGACTTTTGCGATTTTTGTTTGATGAGTGCATGTATACCATGATGAGTTGCACGCCTGCTGTTTTATCTCTGGCAGATAGCTTTGGAAGGAACGGAAACATTTTGGAATAGAATAGCCGTCAGGCAGCCTGATAGGGAATGAATATTCGCATAAACATTCACATAACAGTTTTCCCCTTTTTGATTCAAGGAATATACAAATGCTCTTTATTGCATGACTAAAAGTTTCTGTGTTCTGATTTTTCTAAACCTTTGCGAACGTGTTAGCCCGCCCCTATAATCCTAACAATTAGAAGAGAGAAAAAAGAAAAGAGCAGAGCCCTCAAGCCTCCCCCTAGCAGCAATATACAGCCACCGAGGTTCTCTTTCTGCCCATGTTTCGTAGTGTCCGAGGCTTCTTCCCTGTTGTCCCCCATCACACTCTACAGTATATCGTCACAGTCTTCGACCCAAGCCTTCTAAACGGCATCGACTCCATTCGACGATTCCGGCTTTTCTTTCGAGGCCTCAATGACAAAGGCCTCTTCAATAGCTCCCAGCCGCTTAAACACCCTGAGCCAACGCTGACCCCATCTGCGGATCAAGGCCTCGGGCTCACTGGAGCCGTCACCCATCTCCATCAGTTCATCCTTGTTGCCACCAGCCCAACTAACCAACAAATCATTAAGAAGGCCGAAAAGGTCTTGCATGGCTTTGATCTCACTCTTGCGCCCTTCCTCGTCCGCGTCGGGAGAGGCGAGAAGTTGACGAACTCTAAAGCTAACCTTGGTCACCGTATTCAAGACGAGCTCGAAAATGTGAGGCTGCGCAAGAGCCTCGCCCGCATTCGCGCCATCGACGGGAGAACCATCCGTCAACGCCCAACGAACAACCGACGCAGGCGTCAGGATGGAGTAATTGAGCAGCTTCTCAACAATCGACAGTGCGATGCCGGGATGTGCGTGCCAGTAGGACATGACAGCTGCCAGTACCTGGTTTTGCGCCGCCGGAGACGAGTTGGCAGCGCTGAGAAGGCGCTCCTTGCTTCGGTCAATGCAAGCCAAGACGTGGCTTAGAGACTTGGATCCAACCCAGCAGATGGCCGTCATGAAAACGTCAGTGCTGGCAACGACCGGGTCAAGTGCTCTTTCACCGGCTTCAGCCTCAATCTTGTCGATGATGGGCTGGAATTCTTCATCAGGGGCTTTTCGTTTAAGCAGAGCGCCAATTTCTTGGCCTTCGCTTGAGAATGGCGTGTCTATACGAGGCAACACGGTGAGCAACTTGGATAGAACGTATGTTATAGATGGTAGTTACACTTACCGGCATTGTTGAACTTGAAATCAGGTACATCCTTTTCCTTCTCAGGGCCAATCAAAGGCTGGTACGGTTCAGGAAGAGTCTTTTGGATTCGCTGGGCGAAACTCAGTCGCACTTCTTTGTCCAGCGCGCCTCTCAGGAACCATTTTGCAGGATGAAGGTCAGAAAGGCCGCAGTCATCGCTCCACTCCGCCCACTTCCACGTGAAGCCAAAGTTGCTCAGGTGGTGAGAGAACCAGTCAAGGAATCTAAAGCTCAGCTGAAGATCCATCCGAGGCGAGTTATTGTAGAGGTAGCGAATTGCTCTTCCCAAACTAGGCGCAATGGCAGCAGGGGCGAGTTTGCAGGCTTCCGTCAAAACAGAGTGGTAATAAACCAATTTGTGCTCAGGCGCGGGTAACTGGAAGAGCTGTGCAAAGACAATGTCGACGGCGACATCTTCAGGCTTCCATGTAGACTTTCCAGGAGCCGCGTTGCGTAATTCATCGAATGGAGTAGCGCGCTTAACAAAGGTATCATCCGCAAAGTAGCAGTCCAGATCAATGAGATATCTCGCTGTGGCGTTTCTGTTGAAATGGAGGCCATTGATAGTATCAGTAAGGCCGTCCCTTATTAGAGAAGACGCCACGCTCTCCGTCGAGGGGACAGATTCGACTTCCTGGTCAGCATAAACGGAAAAGTAGACCTCGGGAAACAGCGGTCGAGGACCAGTAATGACAGTGGATGGTATGGAAATCGTGGGCAAAGCATGCTTTGGTGCATTGGCAAGCTTGTCCTGAGCCTCAATCTCCTCTAGAGGCATGTTCCAGGGCCTTGGAATGCAGGTCAGCTCCCAGTTTTTAGAGGCCTCGGCTTGCAATTGCTTTTGCAAAAGCATGCACAGGCTCAGGGACGCCGATGCGCTTTCGCTCGAGGGGTCAGGGTGGTAGGGGTCGACCAAAGCCTGGAGCGCGTGGGGTTCGGAAGCGATGATGTCGGTCTTGTCCATGAGATCCGCTGCCTTTTGCTGGAATTGGCCGGGGGCTGCAGCCATGATATAGGGGATCGTAAGAAGGATGATCTTGACAATTTCCGTGCCAATGGTCTAACACACGGTTGTCGTTAGTATGAAACCAGATGATAAAGAGACCTCGATCAAAAAAGAAACGTACATCCTCGGAGCTTGCCGTCTGCAAGTCGGCAGCACGGCTGAAGAGCTCTTCAAGCAGAGGAAAGACTCCGTCGCCCTCCAAACACGCTTGCAGGCACGCCAGAAACTTCAGGTACAGCTTCACGTCTCTCCACTCCCCCTTGGCGATCTTGCTCTGAGTTTCTTCAGCGACGGGGGTGAGGACGGCGTCCACAATCTCAGGCTTGATGGTGTTTGCCACGAGCACAACAGCCGCCACGAACGGCGTCTTCAAAGGCTGCTCGACAACCAGCTGCATGGCCAGGCTGACAAACGTGTTGCGTAGGTTCTCATCGTCATAGTTCTCGGCCACCATGCGAGCAATGGACTGCACTTCCTCGGACCATCGGCGCAAGGGGGAGTCGGCAAGGCTGAGGAGCTGTCGTCGAAGACGCACGGGCACGGGCACTGAATCTATTCGCCTCCGTTGCTGGCGGTGGTCGTAATGATCATCGTCATCTGCAGGTAGGGACGGTCGCATGAGCTTCTGCAGAGCGTGTAACGAAACAATGGGGGAGTTCCTGACGAAACATTGGGGGAATCCTTGAACGAACCTCTGTATCTCCTCTTGCGATTATGGCCGCCTTGCTGCCTTCGATCGTAGTCGGCCATGATTCGACTCTTGGCTGAAGCGAATAACAATTGTGAGGAAGGCAATTGATGATTGCAAACAATGTGAGCGCTGGGTTGGTGAGCTGCTGAAGTGCTTAAAGCTCGGGAAAAGCTGCTGCAGGCAACGCGCGCGACGGCCTTCAAACGCTGACCTAGCACAAGGTTAGTGGTTGATGGATTCCCTGCGCCTGAGTGGGCCCGCGACGTGCAGGCGGCCTAGTCTTCCCGTTGTTGCCTCAGGCTACAACTTTTTTTCCGTGTGAGAACCAACATCCAGTAGGTTCGTTCATTGGGCAACCCATTGGCGAACAGAATATTAGGGGAAGGAAAGGGTTATTGCTTTGATGAAATGAGTTCAGTATTCTATCATTAATCGTCCTACCTACTAGGTACTGCTACGTACAGTAGCCGTAATATATGTACTTTCTGCCACTATCGCATATTCTTCTAGTATCTGTTACTATAGCCATGTTCATCTAATACCTGGTATTATTCTCATCATGAATGCTATCTTTCTGCTACAGGTAGCACATGAATATTTTGCATGTGCCTCGAAGCGCTACAAGGGTGGAACCGGGAGCTTCAAGGTAACCTCAACATCAGAGAATCATGTCTTGTGCAATGGAGTACTCTTTGTTAGGCTAGCTGCAGGAGTTTGTCTGTTGATACCATCTCCATGCTCTGAAATGCCCAGTGGCCGAGTTACTCACAAAGTCAATGTAGCATCTTGCACAAATCTTTCTTCTTGGATTTAGATGCTTCATCGAGGTATGCATATCTGCTGGTTGAGCATCTACCTGGTTCTTCTAACCATTTGCCTGACTTCCGTGATACATTTTGCTCAGTTTTTTTTTTTGTTCCATCATTTTAACCACGCCCAAAAATTAGGACCAATGAGGGTTCTCCTTAAGCGCTCTCATGGTAGTAGTAAAAGTCCATCTCCCATTCCTTTTTTTCATCTGTTTAAACGATGCCTGTCCTAATGTCCCGCTAAAGCTCATTTTCCCCATCCATTGTCTTCGACATCCGGGCTTTGCTGCTGGGGCTCTATATCCCACGACCCAAGACGTTCATATCTTGTCCGTCCAGCAATTTCAACGTTTCCCCTGCCCCCCCATTTCCCTCTCCCGCTGTACGCCGATGCATAAGAGGCGACAAAGGAGACACTCATGTTAAGACACAAGGCCGACATCCGATACCATCGACCTGATAATCCCCTCCATTTCCATAAGCACGGAGCTTCATGACACGACAACAGGAAAAAAGAAAAACAAAAAAAGAAGCAACAGCCAGCTCCGTCATGCATCGAAACGTGGTCTAAAAAAGCGATCTCCTGCGATACGCATCAATGCAGCCTCCCTCGTGTTGGCGGGTGGCCCAGGTTCCCGCCCGGAAAACCAAGTTTTTTAGGGGATCAAAAAAACGCCTCCTTTCCTTTGCCAATTTTGAGACAATGTCCGAAGCTCTCCTCTCCACAACACACCACACAAACCCATCTCACCCCGTTCCCTAGTGTCGAGCATGCGGACTCCACACGGCAAGCTTTCGAGACTATGCCTCAATCGCCTCTCCCAATCACGGCCCAAGTTTAGTAGCGAGCCATTACCCTCGGCACCAACCCAAGCTCTACACGGGGGGAGAGAACAGGGTTGTTTTCCAGAGACACCAAGTGCTTCTAAGAGTGCAGCAGAAGCCTGCCAACTCTATTCAGTCACCGTGTGGCTCAGTCCAGTTTTGCCAGCATGTCCGCCTTCGCCATGGGCGTGAAGTTGTCAATGTCAAGTCCTCGGGCAGCCAGGATTGGCTTCATGTGCGGTGGTACAAGCTGTTGATTGAGCTGCGGAGCAATGGAGAGTTCTGAGATCAAGTTAGCCAAACGCCCCAAGGTAGTCACAGGTTGGCATCATGTAGTCTTACCATGATGGGTAAAGTCAAAGAGATCGGGCAAGTCTCGCAGCTGGCCAGTTCCATGTCGTGAATCAGGCAGCTTGGTGGCCGGGTCTCGGAGCTCGTCGAAGAAGGGGTGCACCATGGCGTCGACGGCAGCCTGACGCTCGGTTGGCGTATACTCGAGTAATCGGGAGATGAGATCGATCGCATTGGCATCAGCCTTCCGGAACACTTTGTTAAAGGGGTGAGGCTTGATCTGTGGGAACTTGTGCTCCATGTAATTAGGGTTCATGGTGCGGATCTGCTCTCTAGTCGGCGTGCCGAGAACCTTAATAATCTCGACCAGCTGGTCGATACCAGATTCACCGGGGAACAGAGGTTGGCCGAGCATCAGCTCAGCCATGACGCATCCCGTGGACCACACGTCTACAGTCAAGGTTAGCAAATGAATAAAACTCGACGGGATGAGGAGGCCGTACCAATTTTGGTGGTATAGTTGGTAGCACCAAAAATGAGCTCGGGGGCACGATAATATCGGGAGCAGATGTACGAAACATTAGGCTCGTTCTCGACCAGAATCTTGGCACTGCCAAAGTCGCACAGCTTGAGGATGCCGCTGTTGGGATCGAGCAAGAGGTTTTGAGGCTTAATGTCTCTGTGGCAGATGCCCTGAGAGTGAATGTATGCAAGGGCTCGGAAGAGTTGGTAGATGTACAGCTTGACTTCCAAGGTGGGCATGGTCGTCTTCATCTTGTTGAAAAAGCGAGAGGCCCGATAAACAGTTTCGGGAACAAACTCTTGAACGAGATTGAGATAAACTTCATCCTTCTAGAAGGATTGTTAGTCAAGGGGCACCCAAAAAGACGTTGAGTTATACGTACACGTTCGCCGTTCGAGTAGTAAAAAGCCTTGAGCTGAACGATGTTGGGATGTCGGACAATTCTCATGATTTGGAGCTCTCGATTCTACCACAACAAAATTAGTCGCTGGTGGCTATACCGGGAAATGGAGCTGGGGGTATAGTACCTTAAATCGCTTGTCTTGGAGAACTCGCTTGATGGCGGCATCTTCACCAGATGGTGAAAGCTTGGTTTGAAAAACAACACCGAACGAACCATTTCCAACGATCTTGCATTGAGTGTACTGCAGATCTCTGGTCTCGCCCGTGATACCATCTTGAACTTTCTCGCGGATCACCTCTGTAGACGGCAACGGCTCATTAGTCATAGGTACCAAAGTACACCGTACGGCACAATCAACTTACCTCCCATCCGCAAGCTGTTGAAAGCATTTGGCCGGTGGGCTGACATTTTGGGCCGAGTGTACTCAGACTAGGGCGCCAATGCTATCGGAGATCGAGTTTGAAACACCCAAGCGGTAGGCAGGTGAGGGGCAACAATGAACGAGCCTTGACGAGGGCCGTGGTGGGCAACGAGAATGAAGGAAATAGAAAAAGGTAATGCAATGCGACGTGTCGCAAGAGCTTCTGTCGCCGGTAGTGAGGTCGATGATCTTGTTCGACTTGGCAAGAACCTTTTTTTTTCTATGCTTTTTCCGTTGCGGCGATGACACGCGGCTGGTTGTTTTCCGTCAAATTGAAGCTGAGCAGGATTTGCAGAGGAGCCGCTAAACACACGTCGAGATTTAGCGAAAAGAGTTCTCGCCTTGGAAACAAATGGAATACGAATCAGGGATATCGACAGGATACGAATTGGAGAATGCAGCGGCAATTGAAACCGAGTGCAGGCAAGCAGGTAATGAATTGTGGTGACACGCTCGCTGCCAGGGCGAAATGGGAAGTGCGGGGAGGGAAAGGTGACTGGGGCTGAGAAGCAGGAGGGGGAAAGGCACCAACTAAGGCGGACGCGCTGGGCAAAAAAATGGTAGCTTTGCCAATGATGAAATGGTCAACTTGCGCGACGGCAGTGGCCTAGAAACTCAGGTACGAAAGTCCAGGGAGTGCTCGGTGCGATGGGGATTTCTCAGCTGCGCCAGGCAGTATGTCGGGGAAATAAATGGGTAGGAGAGTGAAGGGTGGGAGAGAAAAAAAAAAGAGAGGAAGAAAAGGGAAAAAGACGCCCCTCCAGGAAAGAAAGCAGCTGCTGAGGTGTAGGTACATGCAATCAGGAGGTGACAGGCGGCAGCGGGTGTAGAGAAAATTCCATAGGTCCAAATCGCTAGCTGGTGTAGTGGCACGAGAAAGCTGGGCAGAGAGAGGAAGAGGCGGGTCTTGGAGGGAGCAGGGCGGGGTGCTTAACGTGGTGGGCTCGTGACATACAACAGGCGACGAGCAGCAAGGCATGGGGACGACAAACAACGAGGACAAGGGGAAAGGGGCACCGGCAGAGGCGAGGGCGATGATGAGAGAAGGACGAGAGCCGAATTGCAGCCTTGTGACGCCAAGGTGAGGGCCAAGAGAGGAGAGGAAAAGGAAAGGAAAGGGCAGCGGGATGCGAGGCAGGCAGAGCTGGTGAGGGCTTTGGCCGGCGTGGTGAAGCAGAAGCAAGCAGCACGAACAAAGAAAAAAGAGGAGACTGGACCTACCGAATACAGAATGACAGCCGTGACGATCAATGCGAATTGAACGAGTCGTCGTGGCGCAAGAGAAACAAGATGTGTGATTTCTGTCGGCGTTGCGAAAAGGTGTCGGAGGTGGCTAAGGAGCAAGCACAAAGAAAACGGGAGGCTTTTTGGTGGATGATGTACGTCAGGACCGGCACGGAAGGCTGTGGAGCACGGCGCGACGCTGACGGCACGAGTCTGAGAGTCGTTGCAGTTGCACAGGCTCACGACCAGAATAAAAAGGCTATGCAGCGGCTCCCAAGGACAAGGAATAAAGAGTCGAGTGGTGTGTAAACCGACAGATTCAATCTCGTGATCCGAGGGTCGATTACGGGATGGACGCTGGGGAGATGCTATCGACGATTACTGGCTGTTCGTCGCGTTGCACTGCTGGCTATTACACTCTGAGGCGATGCGGGGCACCCTGCGTCTGCGTCTGCTGCTGCTTCTGGCTGCTTTCAGGGTCAGTTGCTGCACTCTTTCAAGTTCATTCTTCTCCAGCCATCATTCCGCCCCAATAGGCCTCTCGGTCAAAACATGCAGCGGGAGAGCCAAGCATTCCCTAGAGAAGAGAAGGTGCACGGATTGCACACGAGGGAAGAGGGGGAGACGGTGTGCCTAGCGGTGGTCAACGTACTCTTTGTGCCTCTTGGTCTGCTCGGTGAAAGAAGGGTTCAAGGTGAGGTGGAAAAAAGTCGAGGAGGGGAGGGCGAGGCGCGGTAATAAAAGTCTCCAGTGAGGGTGCAGGCTGGACTGGGGAGGCTACCTCGAGTAACCACCTGACCAACGCAACACGCACAAAAAAAGAGCTGGAGTCGATGCAAGCAAGACTGATGGGAGTGAGGGCCAACAACACGGCATATGCTTTCTCTCGATACAAGGCAGTGTGAGATGTCAGGACGCACGCAAGACAGAGGGCATTCACAGTTTTGTTTTTCTTCGTTCGTGGTCAATGGGTCGATGGCCCGGCAAACGATGGAAAGATGGTGCGAGCTTGCAGAGAGTGGCATGGCATGGCATTACAGCACAGGTGAGGTAATCTGCGAGCATGTACCGGTACCTGTCGAGTAGCTGTTGCGGGAGGGGAGCCTAAGCCCACTAGAGGCAGCGCAATGGCGGGTGACCTCGTACGGAGATACTGCACTCCATACAGAGAAATTTGATGGGATACAGGGCGGTAGGAGACGCGCTTATCGTGGAAGCAGTGACCAGGTACTGTTAAGGTACAGAGGTAAGAGGTACCTGCTGAGGATGATTCAATCAATTGATCCGTGAATCCAGCCACCAATGCCGGCAATCCTTGTCTCCATCTTATATAACTGCCTTCTTCTTGTATCTCTGCCTTTGTATCCCTGTGTTTTATGTTGTCTCTTCTTGCTATTCTACCACAATTCGATTACAGAAAAAGGAGAAGAAGGATTGAAGAGAAAAAAAACTCGCCGCTGCTCAGTAGTACCGTAAGTACTGTACCTACTACAACTTTAGTATTGGAGGTAGTGCTACGCAACTTGCTAGAGATCCAGCAGACCCGCAGTTGTTAGGCTCGAGGTGCTCATGTGCTCATTTTTGAGACGGGCACCTGGCGCTAAAACTCGGCAAGCGGAAGTCAAAGACTGGCCGTGCAGAGAACCATGCAAATCTGAGCTCTCCTAGTGGCCACTAGTATCTCGTCGAGGCATTTGTAAGTCGCCTGGGCCAGATCAGAGCCACAGCAATTTGGACGCCCTGGGACTAGATTTGGACAACGAGAGCCGAGCTGCTAAGCATAAGCCGCCCTGCCTGGCCATCTGAGCGTCAGTTTACACCAAACCACACCAAACCGCACTGACCTGACAGCAGGCAGCTCACGCGGCGATGCTCAGGCACCATGTACGTGGTATTAATAGATCAACGCTTCCATCCATTGGTCTCGATTCCCCCTTTTTTCTTCCTTCGAGGCCCTCTTACTCCCTGCTTGAGCTATACTGAACTCGTGCTTCGTCTGCTCATAGTCAGGTACCTACCAGGTAATACTCCGTACACCAGTCGTGCTTGTACGAATTGCAACGCCAAAGGCTATGGCCGTATGTGGCCAAATGCGGGTATGGCTCAAACGTCACGTTCTACCTAGCAAAAGGTGGCAACAAGCCTGTGGCCTGATGCCGGTAGCACCGTCACTCAATGCTGCTGAGCTACCGCAATTTTTTTTCTTTTTGCTTGGGCGTTGCAGGAAGGCTTCCCACAAATCGCTTACCCTCTTTGCCAGCAAGCAGAGGTCACTTGACAGTGAAAGAAATTGCATCCAATTTCCATTGGATTTTGATCTCTCCAGCTGCATCGCATCACTTCATCGTCTTGTCCCTGTGCGGGCCAAAACCAAAACTACTGACGAACAGCCCGGCGGGTTCTTACAGAGTCAATTGCTGTGAATGACGGAACGCACCCCTCACCACTTGACCTGCTGCTGCCGCCACCACACACCCCCCTTTTTCTCGCCTCGATTTTTATTGCTTGTCCTTGACAAATGGGCACAGCAAACGCCACGTCTGTCTGCCTCGTTTCCTCCAGCTGATGATGACCTGAGACGCGCTCGTCGACTCGACTCGACTCGACTCGACTCAGCATGACACCTAGACTTTGACTCGTAGGTGTGTTGTGTTCAAACCGGGAGAGCCCAAAACCTTGAGTGCCCTGCCTCCCGACTAGCTTCGGCCAGCGGCGAGATTTGCGCAGCCATGGGCCAGCTTGCCAGCATCTATCTCTGCGATCTGCGGCCGAATGCACGGGCAAAGAATTTGATATATATATTTCCCTCAAACCTGCATCCGGCTTGCATGTATAGTGCATGCGTCAGGATTCTCACAATACTTGTCTGCTCCAGGGTTGTATGATGCTTCCAATCATGTTGCTCGTGATATCATCCAGGTCACGCCAGATGTGGCAGTGTCTCTGAATCCCTCATCTACCGGTTAATATGTTGGCATACGGCTCAATTGCTCGTGGCCATTTCAAGTCTTTTTCTCCGGGCCTTTACCGCCTTGTCGTGCTTCTTCATCTCTCGAGCGTTGCCCCTGCGGGAATCGACGATTTAGTATCGTCCACCCAAAATAGGAACTGTGGACGATGACCTCACACGGCACGGAAAGCACCTTGAGACTGGTACAAAGTAAGCCGCAGGCACACCCTCCTTTTGTGCTGGAGCTTGCCACAGCCAAGCAAGGCCGCCCTTGGATCAGGTCCCTGAAACAAGACATGCCGTTCAATTCAGGATCCTACAGGCTCGTACTCGTACAAGTGCAAGGAAGGACTAGCCACCTAGGTGGTCAGCCCAGATATACAAGACAAGCAGCAGCCTTGCCTCCCTCCAGGCTTCTCGCAGGCAGAGATCCGGATGCTTGCAGGTACGCCGTTCTTGTACTCGTACAGTAGTCAAAGCAGATATGCTGTGGCAACACCAACATCTTACACGCTATTTCTAGGTGCATGCGCTACTGCTACCACATATAGAAATGTAGCATCGCGCACCAGGTGCCTGCACAAGCAAGGATGTGACTGGTCTTTTTTTCCCTCTCGTCTTTGCTTTTCTACCACGCCAATACCAAACGCAACGCCAAGTTTCAGCAAGGGGCCGAAAGGAACGCGCCGTGGCGGGATGCTGGGAAGTCAGTTTGGTTGTTATTTTTGCACGGTTGATGGCCGAATGACCCCCGGCCGAAGCTGGCAATGTCGCTGTGAGATACAGTTGAGCAAAAGGCTGGTGTCTGCATGGAACTTGCAATTACGAGTATACGCCAGACGCTGTTAACAATGGCCGACGTGCTGTTCGTGTTGTTCGGGTGGCAGCCGAGACGACGATATGTGCCCGCCGTCATATGTCTGTCACCATATCTAATGCAGGTTTCTGCCATTTCCAGAGCCTTGTTGGACGATGCTCGCGCTTTTTTTTAGCGGCAGCAGGGCGTCGTCATTCTTGGGATTATCCCGGCAACGAGCATCAGCATCCCGGCATTCAGCTTCCAAAAAAAAAAAAAAGGCGAGACAAGGCTCCCGGGCCTCTATACTCTATGTCCGAAAACACAGCACATACAAAGCAAGCAAAGCTGCACTTGATTCTTGGAAACCGGCCGCCACCCATTCGCCAGGCCTCGGCCGCGGTGGAGCAGCAAACAAGCTCGTCCGAATTGCCATGAGAGAAAAAGCATCTTTTCGGGTCTCCGGTCTTCTGGTCTCTGGCCACTGTGGAGGTTTTTTGTCTTTGAGTGCTTTGCTAGCCCAGCCTGCTTGCTAGCCATTCCCATTCCCCTCACCAGTTGCAGCATCCGGCCCCTCCTGGCCCCTCCCCCTTCCCAAGTCCTGCCATTTGGGAGGTCGATCCGTGATTTTTGTCTCCAACGGCTTGCTGCCGGCACCACTAGAGGACAATAACCAGATCCAACTATAGAGAGGCTTGGGATTCGCTATCCGGAAGCTCTTCTCCATCTTTTTTCTTTCGTCCAGTCTCAACTGTTTTGACGACGGGGCTTCTTCATTAGCTCCAGCCCTCTACGGGGGTTTTCTGTGGACTCGACCTTTTTTTTCTCAAGCTCGCCTCGTTCCATTTCTCGAAAGCAGCTGGAGTTTCACAGTGTGCGGTCGGAGATGCGAGCCCTGAGAGATTAAATGGCGCCTCCCGAGATCCCCCCTTGCGTACGTCGACGACCAATTGCCATGACAGGCCTGCGGAAAAGCGCAACAAGGTCGGCGTCGTCTCTCTGCATGTGCTGATGCGGCGAAAAAAGGGCCCACGTAGCATAGCGCGAACGCCAACTTGAGGCCCCCCCTGTTCCGTCTTAGGTCTCTTTCGTCCTGGTCACATTGGGGCTCAACGTCATGCTGGAAGTCATCTGGGCGAGAGACACGGCCGGCGAAAACTAAGCAGCGCTAGTCTGCCCATCTGGTGCGTCCGAGTGGACGAGTTAAACTCCGTTGAATGTCTCAAGGCCATCAAATTACTGGATTGGTTATCTCTCAGACTGGCGACAGCATCTTTTGTCAGCTCTCGGCGACAACACCTGCTGTGCTCCTGCTCTTGGGGTTTTCCAACGTTCAAAAGGCAGATGAAAATTGTCTGAGCCAAGGGCGGCTACATTGAGCTCTCTTGTTCCCTTTCATTCTTCTTTCGTCAAAAGGGTCTCATGACCGGAATCATGCAACGCTAGAGGTCCCTGACGATTTGCCTCTCCCATGGCCATGATATCCATCACCGCGCATGACGAGACAGGAGTACGAATGTATGTCTGTGGAGTCGCCCGGTATCTCTCCTCTGTAATGAGCTTTGTCATGAGCATGAGAGCATGACCCGGGGACATTTGCATGTTCTCAATCAGGCTACCCAATGGCTCTCCCCTAACAGGCTCAGCCAATGATCATTGTCAATTGGCTGAGCTGCAACGTGGCGCCCTGTCCTGTTCGCCCCAAGTTTGTAAAATGGGCTCGACGGATGTAGCACCGGCTGGGCCATGTCCGCATGTGCATGTGCTCTACCATTGAAAGCTTCCCGTCAGGTTTTCTCACATTGTTGCTGCTGCTGCCGCACACACTGCCAGACCTTGATACCTCGAACTCTGCGTTCATCTTTGTCTTGGATGAACTTCTGCCACTGGCATTGAGACTCTGAGCTAGTCAGGTCCTTTGTGCTTTGCTCTACAGCATCGGGCAGTCTATATAGAGTTAAATACTCAGCATATATCTCGTAGGGCTTCAACGGCTGCCCATAACTCTCCGTACGAGTACGCGTCTGGAAAGATTTCCTGAATAGGACACAGGTGGTACATAGACCCAGCCAGTGCATATCTTTTCAAAACACTGTGGACGCCATCCAATGCCTTTCGAAACCAATAACCAAGAATCAGGGCAACCTTATAGAGAGATCTCCTATGGTGTGGACATGTCTTACCGTTCCTCTTTGATGAAAGATATGTCCATAGTACATGGCCGTTACTCACCATAACTTTGACATATTTGCAACTGAATAGGAGGTAGTATTGGCTATCTATTTAGGGCACAAGAAACCATTATAGCTTGTGCATCTTTACTTTTCATCATTTGTTTAAAGATATTCGACCTTCCCAAGACCGTCTGGAATATACCACCGTTCGCTGATGCGTTGCGGCCGATGTTCCTCCCAATCAATAATAACGCCCAAAACTCCACTTCCTTTAACTCCCTCCTTCATAGAAGCAATAATTCATCAAGTCGTAGTCTCGATCCCAACGACTCAGCTATTGACTGCTCGGTCAACCAGTCTTTTATGGCATTCTATTGCGTCCGCGAATAATTTACGCGGCAACAAGACCAGAAATTTAATCATCCACCAGCTAAACACCAAACAATATAATGTCCAGAAAAGCTCTCGTGCAACATCAAAGCTCGGATCGTAAGGTCCGATTACAGCCCTCACATATAGAATGAGCTCTGAGTGGTGGTTCCTAATGTCGTCCAGGCTGTTAGCAGCCCATGTTCGCAGATCACGTGTGACCTCTGAGCGGTAGTTCCCAGAGTAGCCCGTCACGATGGCCGTCCTTGTTCGGAAGTTTCGAGCACATTGAGAGTAAGGCTCGAGTATGCAACTGGCGGCAAGGATCAAATAGTGAAAAGCGACTACACCAGGTATTGCAGCCCTAAGAAGTTGGGTGTGTTCAAAGTACAGTCGAACATCCGATACTTTCAGGAAGTATAACAATACCACAGCGGCAAGAAAACATAAGGAGATTGCATCATCGATGCGCTCGTAGAGCGGTCTGTTGACGGACGACATCCCGTTCCGGTGAATCCTTCGTAGCGACACTGACCTAGTAAGACGCCTAGGAAGGTAGTTTCTACTAAAATGTGGAAAGCTATCTTATTTAAAGGCTCGCTCCGATGAACTTATCAGTATCTATCTCGTGTAGATGAAACACGAAGTTGTCGATGATGTGCAGGGTATCTATTGTGCAAGCCGTCGCACGGGCTCTTTGATGCAAAGATGACGAAGGCTTTTCGATAGTTGACAAAGAATGGAAAGATTTCTTGACATGTTGCATACTAGGGATCTATTGCCGGCCTTTTATATATGATGTTTCAGCCAATAAATCTTATAACCAAGGCGGGAACTATAGTCAAGCCATGACTGAACATGCTCCGTAGCATCAGCCATTGAGTATTAAGTAAAACCTTATTGCTCATATATATATAACTCTATGAGTTATGAGTGAACTCTTTCATAATATGGTTGGCTTTTGATCACGCCCGTAATGGCGTTTCGTTTCATCGGGAACCCTATTAAAGTTGCACCATGAGTTCGAGGACCCTAACTTAGGAGACCAGATTACCTACCGCAGTGCTAGAAATAAAAACACTGCATCATCCTAACATCTCTAGCCATCTTTGCCAAAGCACGTGATAGAGTTGATGACAACAGCTTACCTACACATATTATTGTATACAATGCTGCTCATGAAATTGCAGAGGGAACAAGCAAAGAAAAGCGACGCACTGTCCGCATTCCCATAAATGCCCCGCTTGGGAGATATTTCGGCATATTTCGATAATACCCTGCAGATCAAACCTGGCGGACCCTGAATCTGAATCTCTCTTTATTGCACCATGGCAGCACCTAGCCGTACTAGGCAGTACCAACTACTACTCGTATATCATCGAATCCTCAATGTGAATTACCTTGATTCAATCTCGGCCACGCCTGATGGGTCTCGCTTTTCACTGCTCGATTCCAGAACACGATGGACTTTGTTCTTCATATTTGATGTCTTTCCAGCGGCCCCACACAGAGGCCACGAGACCATGAACAGGCCCCCTGTCGAGCGAATGCTCTCTAGGAGATGCACGTCCGGGACAGCGTCCCAATGTGGTGCAGCAGAGGTCTGCTTTTTGTTCCCCTTGTCTTTGCCAGTCAAGTGACTTGTTTGTTTTTTCTTTTGCTTTTTTTCTTTGGTACTGTACGAATTGAGTTTGTCGTCGTCATCACTTCTCTTGAGACGGGCAGATTCAATACTACACTCTATGGAGAACAAGCTGGATGTGCTGGTGTTATATCGTACCTTGCACTCGTATGCTACCACACACACTAGACTTGAGATGCTACTTGGTCAACGACTGCAAGATCCATATGGCTCTGTGCGTGTAGTCATACCTATTTGTACTACACCTCTGTATATAACACGCAGATAAGTTGCAAGAGAAACAAGTACAAAAAAGAAACCATCAAGTACTCGTACTCGTACGACCCAGCCGCGTCTACTCACAGACCCAGACTAAAGACGTACTGTACGGGACTCGAATCCGAATGGCCGCCTCGCTTGCCGGGCCGGGCCACACATGAAAAGGATGCAATAAAGTCCCCATAACAGACCCCCCAAAAAGCAAACAAAGATTGGACAAATCAAGGCAGAGCTGCAGTCCTCATTGGATGGATGGGGGTGATTTGATGCTCGTACTCACAAGACCAACCCCCAACCCTTACTTATTCCAGCCAGGTCAGACGGGCTTTTGCAGCTGCAGGGAGCGCGAGAGAGACACCACAGGTACAGCTAATTGATTGGTATTTGATGTAGTCAGCCGAGCATAGGCGTTTTCTCATGATTATTTGCCTGTATTGCTTAGCTGCAGGTCTTTGTCGCGGCTGTATGGGATTTTGACTCGTTTGCTTGCCTTGAGGAGACGGGTTACTACTGGTGGATTACCCTCTTTTCCTGCATAGAGAGAAGGCTGTCACTTATAATGCTGATAGACGAGTCAGTTATGGAAGAGGTTGGGAGGGGGTTATTCATGTACGTGTATTCCAGCTTTGTCAGCTACAAGTATTACAGAGTACCTAGGCATGTTCTTTGCAGATATATCACTTCAAAGTACGACACTGTAGATGGGATGTGTTGGGTTGGAGAGACTGTGCCTGACTAGGCAAGATGTTGGATTGGAAGTAGGCGTATTGCACAGCAGCTAATTTGTCTATATAGATTACTTTCACTCTGTAGGCATGGAATATCTGTTGGAGTAACACACTCTAGATATACATGTATTCTTTCCACTTACCCACGAAGCTACCTGGTAACTTATACAAACGTGTGATTTCAACCCTGATCTTAATCCCAAAGCTCTACCGAGCACATAGCATGGTAAAACACACGTTGTAATTGTCATTTGTAAACCATTCACATAATGCTCGAATAATAGAAATAACCGCCATTTAATCCAGATAGAGAGCTGCATGTCTCAGACATCACAGCACAGGCCTCAGATAAGGTCAACTCACTTGCTCACTTGAAGTACAGTATCAAGTACTCGTACGAGTATGTCTTCATCTTGCACACTCCAAATCTCGGATGTCGCATCCGTCTGTACACTCACCCATCTAGATTGCAAGCAGTTGCCACACCCGCAACAATAAGCTCATCTCCCCCCTTTTTCATGCTTCTCGATTCCAAATCCCCCAGAGCTACTGGATAGATAGTCTGGGAATTCAAGCCACCCGTCCACATCTAGTCCATCTGGTAATACAGGTGCAATCTCACCGGGGAGCCGGAAACAGAACCGTCTATTGGGACTTTGAAAGTCGTTTGATTATTATTGTTGGGATGTAGCAGCACCTCGTCAGCATACACATAAACTGCTCAAGACTATCTGACAGGGGTGGGAAGAGGGATATATCTTGTGCGTAACACACATCTTCGCAACCGCTAACCTATCTCCCGCTTGACAATCTTCCCACACTTCACATGCAACCCTTGAAAGCCTCAAGAGAACTCGCCCAAAGCTGAAACTCGCATATGCAGGGAGACATTAGACAGAAACAAAGCGAAACAAGAGCGCGCCCGGCCAGCAGCGTTGTCTGGCCCCCCAGTGAGCAGCCTGTGTCTTGGCGAAAGAAAAAAAAAACGCGGCAGCATTCAGCGAACGGGCTGAGAGGGTGTGCCGATTCAATACAAGCGCGCCTCCAAGTCATGCGGGAGCGTCAGCAATGTTCCCCTTTTCCGCATCATACTAGGCTCCTTGGCCCCCTTGAATGCGGCAAGCCGGGAAGTGTCACCCAGCAGAACCCAAATTACGTGCAGTTCGTCTATCCGAAGGAGCGGGAGCATCGGATGATATAGGATGCATCAAAGTCTTGGCCGCGCTCCTCTTCCATCATCGTACCTGAAGTGCGCTGCCAGATTGTCGCCAAAAGCGTTAATTTACCAAAGAACAGGACATGATGGATGATGCAGCATCCGCATACACTGTCGGTCTTCGTCACCATCTTCTTTTCCTTTGCCAAGCGGTTAAATTCTCAATGTAAGTTTTGGTGGCCACTACTTCGTACTTGTACTTAAATCTCATCGTGAATCTTGTCCGCCACCATGTCTTTCGCCGTATTGACCACCTTTTCCGTCGGCCTCTCTAGTGGCTCAGCTGGGCTGCCCAACCCGCCGGGAATTGGGCTCATCTGGCCGCTCTCTGGCCTGCTCAGGGGTCGGCTACCGGGTATCCTAATATCATCGGGGGAGCCTGGGAGCAGCTTAGGATCCAAACCAGGAATGTGAATACGCTTGGCTTCATTCTGATAGGCAGCAGGAATAATCTCAATAATCTCGTCGCGGGGAAACTTGAGATTAGGGATATCCATAGTAGAGCAGTGCATGAGATAGGCGAATAGCACGCGAAGAACAGACTCGTGTGCGATAATTAGCAAGTCACTCTGCTCTCGCTCCAGTTCCAAAATAATGGGCTCAAGTCGAACAGCAAGGTCATGGTAAGACTGCATAGGGGGAAATAAAGGGTTAGTATTCAACCTTCGCCACAAGGAGACCCAAAAAAAAAAAATATTTGAACTTGCCTCGGCACGGGGATATCGGTGATGATACGGGTCGAGCGCATGCTTTTCAACCTCTTCGGGGTATATCTGCCTAATCACGCGCTCTGACATCTTCTCACAGACGCCGGGGTTGATCTGGCTCATCTGGGAGCGTTGCCGAACCTTGTATCCCTTTTCTTTGAGGTAATCAGCGGTTTGAATAGTGCGAAGTCGAGTAGACGTCCAGATTGAAAGCGGTCGGAGGGGCGTCTCGGGCTTGCCCTTGGCGATTTGCTCCAGCCTTTCTTGTTCGCGATGTTTCATCAGCGTCTCGGACATCCGTTGAGCGTAAAACCTGCCCTGCTCTGAGAGGTCTGCGTCTGCCTTGTACGAGTCTTCCTCCGTTGTTGTGCCCGCACGGGCAAAGAAGGTGGTTCGTGATTTGATATGGAGGTTGGTCAGGTAGAAGACGATTCTGTGAGACAAGTAGTTGAAGCTAAGGTTGTTGTAGAAGAACTTTTCTCCAGCATTAATCATCTTGATATAGTTGAGCTCCGTCTCGTTCATGGTCTCGAATACTGGGATCCTCATCTCTATTCTTTTCAAGTACATTTTTGCTGCTTCCTCGGGATCCATTCCAGCAAACTATAGTCACGGTTAATGTTTGGAAAGGGAGAGATGCAACCATGATTCTGTGTGGTTTGAAAGGCTTACATCGGGCGAAGAAATCTTGACATTGATGGCGTTGTCATGCAAAATCTGGTCGTCATTCACAAATGATTCGATATATAGAGTCTATGTGAGAGTTGGTGTTAGTACGAAACTAAAGAGAGAGAAAAAGCAAACCTATTACGGCTTGTTAAATTCCTTACCTGGACGTCGTGCTTTGCAAACTCCTTGGCCAGAGAGCGTCTTCCACTCGCCGTTGGATTGACCGCGTCGTATATGGCAACCTGGCCGTTCTCATGATTCAACCAGGCATAAATATCCTCACGGCATTTCTTGAGAATCTTTTGGCGGAGTATGACGGATGAAGGGGAAGCATCAGGGAAGAAGTAATCATCGGGAAGCGAGCCATCGGGACCAATGGTCGCTCGGCGGTAGTCGCCCAAGTGGAAAATACGAGTCTTGACGCCAAGCCATTGAAGATAGCGTGCCATAGATACGCAAATGTGTCTACCATTTGTTAATCTTTGGCTTGGACCTCAGCAATCTTACTCTCGTTGACTTACGTCTTGCCTCGAGCAGGCGGCCCAACCATGACAATGGCAATACGACCAGAGTGAAACAGCCGCCCAGACATGGTACTGTAAAGCTGGGCCGGCGCCATATCAGTATCCTCCGACACATCGTGGATACTGTCGATAAAGGTTGAACTTCTCCGGCGGTACCGGGGAGCGTTTGCCGCAATCTCAGCGGTCCTGGAGTCCATTTCTGTCAGTCCCAATTCCATTCTTGTTCAATTCCCAAATTTTGCATGCAGATGTAAACAGATAGTGATGGAAAATCACCCAGTGCTCAAAGTCACATGTAGCGGATAAATATCATGTGGTCAGGGTTTGGTTGGATCAGGGGCAGGGGTTGAATAGGAGAAGCGGACGGGCCGTCAGTGTGACGCTTTGAACGGCATCACCACGATAGCTTCCATGCTCCGGTTTTTTCCCCATATGAGAAGCAGCGCACATGATTCACTTACAGCAAGGTATCCATTTTGCTGGTTCAAATCAACAAGCGGATAATTGAATGATCCCACAGAGACTTTGTTAGGTAGCTCGGAAGCTCGAATATCGATGCCTAATAAACAATGCAGATTGTTCTTCTGATAGCCGAGACTTATGGTACAATGAATTTCGCAAGAGGCCGAGTTCACTGAGAAGCGGCAATACAAGCAGCGCGTCTGTTGAAAATTGAGAGATCTCAGGCGACCTTTGATGCGGTGAGATATGCGAGATGAGATCCGACCTATCTCAGCCTCGCGCCCCGCTTTGCAGGAATGATGACACCACCGGGATTTCAGGCGAGAAGATGCCTGTAATTTCTAGAGAATCTCGGCTCCAGTGGAACAGATCCGGCTGGTGCAGGTCCAAGTAACGATGAAGCTTGTTGAAATCTGTGACAAGGGCAGCAGTCGCTTTTGATGCTTTCGGGAGCCGCACAGGCGGATATATTCGGTTCTAGGGTACTGTTTTGACGGATGCAAAATGAAGAGGCCGTTCATGCATGCAAGGGGGCGCTACGGGCACTTACGGGAGGTACAAGTTCGGAACAGCCCAGCCAGGTATCTCGGTACGTGACCCAGCCCAGGTACCTCGCGACACACAACCACATCAGGCTCTACGCTGAGGAGGGCACTTTAGCTAGTATTACCCCACCATCCCTCATTTCTACCTAGTAGCAATGCCAAGGCAGATGCTGCTTGTGAAAAAGAGTGGCCATTGGCGTGGCTCTGTGTGTATACATTTACTATTAGGTATATTTATTTTATCTTGATAAAAATTGATTGCGATGCTTATATATATATGAAGCTGTATAGGTGCCTTTATGTGTTAAAGTACATTCCAATGTCTACAAGCGACAAACACGGAAAGTACCTGCCAGACACCAATACCTGTACAAAGCCTCCAGCAGCCACGTGCCCACAGCCACCGGGGCCGGATTATCGCAGCGTCCGCCCACCAAAAAAGCGGCTGCAAAGGCAACTCGGCTGCGTCACAAAGTGGCTCGTGCAGCTCCCGCAGGCTACTGGACGTACTCGTGCTGGCAAACTGGGTCGATTGAAAATTATTCTCAACGACTCCATCCCATTATAGCCGCCTTCGGAGCTCGACCACTGCGGCAAAGCCAACATCCGCGACCGAGGCTTGCCTGAGGCTCTGGATTTCTTTTTATCCAGACATTCAGACTGAGATTCTTTGACCCTGACCAGCGAAGCGACCCGGTCTCTTCTGCTCCATTCTCCGGTCCCTCTTCTTTGTACCGTTTTTTCATCGGCTCGGCTCAAGAGCCGCCACAGATACCGGCATCATGGCCACTCCCGTCGACACATTGCGGTCCCTCATATTCTCCAACCCCGTCGCCGCCACAATAGGAGATGCCGTCAACTATTTTTCCGAGCGGAGGGCAAAGCTCGGCCTGTCCAATCCCGGCACAATAGAGTCCCTGTCCAAGGAAGTCCAGCGCGATGTCTTCCTCAACAACTACATGTTCACCGGCATCCGCGCCGACCTCACAAAGATCTTCAGCATGGCGCCGCTGTTCCAGGTCTCTCACCAGTTCGCAATGGGTGAGCGCATCAATCCGTACACTTTCGCCGCCATGTTCGGCACCGGCAAGGTAAGCAGCGTCGCATTTTGTGGCCCGAAGCCGCACCGCGGAACTAACTCGGAGCTCGATTAGATCTTCTGCCAAGGCAACGTGGACAACGAAGGCTCCCTCTCCGGCCGTTTCAACTACCGATGGACCGACAAGCTGGTTTCCAAATCTCAACTCTCCATCTCCCCTGGCGGCCAGGACATGGCCCAGTTCGAACACGAATACACCGGCGATGACTTCAGTGCCTCTCTCAAGATGCTCAACCCCTCTTTCCTCGAGGGTGGAGCGACTGGCATCTACATCGGAAGCTACCTGCAATCCATCACCCCTAAGCTCGCTCTCGGTCTGGAAACCCTCTGGCAACGCCCTGCTCTGACTCAAGGTCCCGAATGTGCCGTCTCTTACTGCGCCCGATACAAAACCCCCGACTGGGTCGCCACCGCTCAATTGCAGGCTGCTATGGGAACTCTCAACGCTTCGTACTGGCGCAAGCTGTCCGACAAGGTTCAAGCTGGTGTTGACCTGAGCCTCGGCCTTGTCCCCTCTCCCGGTGGTCTGATGGGCGGCGGCCTGCAGAAGGAGGGTGTCACTACCATTGGTGCCAAGTACGATTTCCGCATGTCCACTTTCCGAGCCCAGGTCGACTCCAAGGGCAAGCTGAGCTGCCTTCTGGAGAAGCGCGTCGCTCCTCCCGTCATGATGACCTTTGCTGCCGACATTGACCACTTTACGGTATGTGATTCCCAATCTCAAAGAGACAAAATTCTATTCCTTGACTAACTGTTTGAGTAGCAACAAGCCAAGCTCGGCCTCGGAGTCTCAATTGAGGCTGCCCCCGAAGAGCTCCAAGACCAACAGGAGGCCCTGGGCGCCCAGTCTCCCCCCAACATCCCGTTCTAAATGGCCACGACTGGACAATCCCAGCACAGCGCAGATTCCATGATCGGATCTTGGTTAATAGACAACTAATGTAGTAGGACTGCTGGCCAACCAAGGACAAGTGGGACGAGTAATTCAACTGTTTATGCCGCCTCACTCATAACTTGTCTGATTATTAAGGAGAAAAAGAAGAAACGAAAAAAAGAAAAAGAAAAGAAAAACTTCCACTGCTGTTGCTCGATGATCCTTTCAGGAGAAAGAATAGGAAAACAGCGGGGAAACCAAAAAAAGAAAAACTCCTCCCTTTTCGATAGACTCTATGAAGCCCTTTCTCATGGTAGGGTTAGGCCATGGCTTCCACAATGGGGGAGGAAAAGCACACGAAGAGAGGGAGCGAGGGAAGATAGGAGGAGGATGGAGGGAGGGTTAATGTGACTCATGACGGTGGCTCTCTCAAGTCTTTTTTGAGGGGGGCGCTATGCCTCAAAAATGCATCTATCTCAGCTTACATTGCATTTCTTTTGCATATTTGCCCCCCCGTGTATATTACAACTTTCTTCCAAAGGCCGGTGCATTCGTGTATTGGGCTCGGGCGAAAAATGGGCGGCATGTTAACGCATTTGGGATGTCGTCAATTTATGTATGGGATGGAATGGGCTACGTGTTGCAGGGAAACCAAAAAAACGGAGGGAGGGGGGAAGGGGAGGGCTGGAGTTAGTATGGCATATTTGGTCAAATGGCCCAGTTCTTCTTTTAAGTGCTTTGCTTTTCATGCTGAAATGTACAAGAGAGATAGAGGAAATGACGAGCTTGAATGTAATGCATTGACGAAGATACTGTGGAATGGGAGCTTAGAGAGCTCATACTGATGTAAAAGATTGAAGTCTGATTGTAACCAATTCTTTTGATTACTGTCTGTCTGCCAAACAACAAATTTCCCATCCATCAACGCCATGGTATCTCTGTATATAAAGTTGCCTTTTTTGGTTTTCTCTTTTTTTGTTTCCACCCCCCTTGAGGACTGTCAACCATACAAGTCCTCGTTACATGTATGCCAAAGTAACGTGAATGTCATGATTCTTTCACAGAAGCGCAATGTCCATGACGGCTTTTAAAAGAAAAGTAAAAAAGATGTATCCAAGTCAAAGAAAAGTGCACGTCGTCCTGCTAAATGCTCCAAACCTATAATGCTGCTGTTATGCCTCATTGTGAACAATAAATGCATCTAAACCCCGAGAGCGCATCACATCACTACGCACTCCCGCTCTGGTTGATCCCCTGTCTTCTGTTTCTCATTCTTTTCTTTGGATTTCTTTCTCTTGTGTTTTTGCTTCTCAGCCTTTTCTGTCTTTTCAGGCTTATCATTCTTCTCACTGCCGGCGGGGTGGTGCAGCTGCTTCTCGAATGATGTGGGCGACCCAGGCTGGGGACTGGGCTGTCCTGTTGAGTTTGCAGTCGAAATATTTAGCACTGGTGGTTCCGGCAGCGGCTCTTTGCTCGTCTTGATCAAGCCGCCAAAGCGACTCAGGTTGAGACTGATGCGGCCCTCGCCCGATTGACTGGCAGGGCGACTCTGTTTGCCCAAGTTGAAGCGCGAGGCGGCACGCGATAACCTTGAAGACGTTGGTTCGTCAACCGGTGCCATAGCAGGCGACCCAGCATCCGGAGTTATGGATGGTGTGTGAATAGCAGAATCGGTAAGGGCCACGCTCTGGCGACGCGAGATGACCGACTCTACGTATGAACCACCAAAGTTCATGCTAATGCCTTCCAGCCACTTGCGAGATGGGCGCTCAACTTCTGCGGATAACCTGATGCTCGGTGTTTTGCTTTGACCTAGACGACCAGTCGAAGCGGAAGCTTGATGTTCATGGTGAGTTGCCAATGCTTGAGTAGAAGCTGAGGCTTTATGCTCGTGGTGCGATACCAATGCTTGCGTGGAAGCTGAGGCTTGCTGCTCATGGGGTGGGTGCGCTACCAGGGCTTGTGTGGAGGCCGATGCTTGATGTTCGTGATGCGTTACCAGTCCGTGAGTCGAACTGGAGGGTGTTTCATCGCTAGTTGTGGAGCGCAGTATCTCGAGACTTTTCTTTGACTCGTCATAAGACGGCGGTCTGCCTTCTGTACTTTCTGTTGGACAAGGTGCGTCGACCATGGGTACAATCTGATAGAAAAGTAGATACGGCATCTCGACCTTTAGAGATTTTTTAATGTCATCGACAAAGGTGACTCGTCTGCCAATATCTAGGTCGTCAAATCTCACCCACTGCGCTTCTTCGTAGTCCGGAGGTGGATCGAAATCATGCCTCCTGTTGTCTGTTAGAAGCTTCGGGGCCACCCTGGCAAACGAAATGTAGTGACCGCTTTGTAAAGAATCGCCTCTGTGGCAGACAATGGATTGCAGGACAAGTTTGTACTCTGTCGCTAACCCATTAGTCTCCTCTTCTATGTGTGGGCCATCGGCGAGCATAAAGTGAGGAAGTCTCATGCTCTCGGGGATGTCGATGTAAGTATTATGGCGCTTGGGTAGGCCAGTCTCGGTCATGGCATATCGTTTCAAGCAAATGCCTACTACTGGGCGCTGATCAAGATTCATCGCTACTTCGACATTGTTCCGAGGCTCGGTGCTGTTGTTGACTGCGTGCCAGGCTGCGTAGGATGTTAGTAAAAGGGAAACTGACTACCAGAGATGTACATACGAATTAGGCGGAAGAATTGCCATGCAGGTATTGTGACCGCCTTGATGACGGTAGACCCTTTTAAACTCAGCCTCTTGCGTATGTTCTCAGAACTGGCTGGGCGGCCTCTGTCATCAAGCATGACTCGTTGAATGACGCTGGTTGACCTATGCCGAATCGTCATCCGAGAAGAAGATGCCCCTGATTGATCAGGCACAACAGTTGACTGTGATGTTTCGCCGAGAGTGCTATTCTGGCTCGTTCCATTGACCTGCTCCGATGAAGGAGCTTCCACTTCATCTTTTTTCTCTTCAACCTTGTCCTCTCCTTCTTCCTCGTCAACCTTCTTCTCTTCAGCTTTTTTCTCGTCAACCTTCTCATCGGCTGTCATCTCTTTATCCCCTTCTTCTGGAATTTCTTCTTTGGCCTTCTCCTCCTTGTTTGTTTCCAGAGGAACATCTGGCAGTGGCTTCGACGGCGACATCTCGACTGGGGATAATGTCATGGCTGCAGGTGCCGCAGTGCTTTCTCCATCCCTAATCAGCTGGATTTGGTTGGGAATTAATAGCTGAGAAGGCGAATTTAGAGTGCCGTCCTCCGCAATCGACAGCTTCTTTGCTTCCTCGCTGTCTCTGAGGACGTCGACTTGGGTGTTGAAATACTCTTCTAAGCAGTCTTCTAGCTTAATGCCGTTACCATCGGAATCTGATGGCACTGCCAAGTTCAATAATCTCTCATAAACGATCTTGTGGTCGTCCTTGTCGAATTTGCCTTGGTGAAATAAATCAACCTGTAGTGAAAGGAGTGGTAACTCTAGCTTTTCTGTAAAAAATGCAAATGCTTCGGAAGCGTCTTGCTGTTCTAAAAGGCGAGCTTCTGGCCAACCGCACTCAGCCATTGAATCTTGTATTAGTTTGGTCTAGACATGTTAGTAAACTGCGTACTCCTCAGATTGAAGTTTGTCGCTACTCACCAAGTCTGTACGAATCAGCTTGCCCGTCCGTAACATGTTGACCCATATGCGCAGAAGGATGACGAGTCTATGCCTAGGATCGTCCTCTGGGAAATCGGTTTTGAGCATGCACTCGAAGGCGTCCAACTTGGAGAACATGGCGAAGAGAAGGGAGTCTATATAACAGGTAACGGCACTGCGGTTCTCGGCACCAACCATCTGGACACTTGGGTCGTAGGGAATTATAATCCCAGAAGAAGACTTTTTCTCAATATCGATGAATTGGACAGCGCGTTCCAGGTCTCCACTGACGAATTTGGTCCCCAAGATGTCTCGGACATGCTCCTCGGTGATGTTCATAATGTGTAGTTGATCCAAACGGTGCAGGATATCCTCAATCTACCAAGTGTCAATGTTTGTTTGGATCGAGATCAAAACGGTCGCTCGTAGACATGGCAGAGAACACAGCGCAACACACCTTGGCGACCTCTCTCGCAGCGTCCACCTCATTTTGGTGGGTTTGTTTCGCATGGTCGGGCTTGAATATGGAGCGAAACGCTTCTGCAGAGAGGGGACGGGCCTGCCAGTGATGTTTAACATTGCCGAACCAAGAGCGACGTATGATGGATGATTCAAAATCTTCCGCCATGACATTGCCATGTTGAATGAGGAGTTTGACTGGTGACTAGTGGGAAGTGATTTACCTTATTTGCGGGAGGAGCTGACTTGCTACGATGGTGCTCGCCGCTCTTATCCCGCAGGCTGAGAAACTTCCTAGGGAATTCCTTCATCGTTCAAGGATGACGGCCAGAAGCCCGATGACGACTAAAAACGTAGAGCAGGTGGAAATCAAGCTCTCGCGACGACCAGCGAGAGATGAGGCGTTCGGTGCGCCCCCATTATAGGGCGAGACAAGTCTCGGCGAGGCGCTGGCGCTGGCGGGGGGCTGGACGTATTGCGACGATGGCTTCTTGTATATCGGAGTCTTTTTTTATTTCTTGTTTCAGCCTGACGGCCAGTCTTCTTCGTCGGCCGCTGTGCGAGGGATGGCTACCAGGGTTCGGCTTCGTGTCGGACAGGTCTAGCTCGAGGGGAAACGCTGCGCCACAGACGTGGATGAGGAGCAACAGCTGCAGTGTAAAGTTCAGAGGCTTGTCGAGAACAGAACTTTCCGGGGCAGTACAGCGCGGGTGAAGGAGGAGAGATGACGGCTGTTGAGTTGCGCAACAACTCCATCAAATGGACTCGAGTGGTTCCAGGCGCAGCTTCAAATAAGGTCCGGTCGGCAGCAAAGAGTGAGTGCTAAAGTTAGTGGTTCGTGTTGGCTGATGTTACAGTGGCGGGGGCGGGACACTGGGTGGACCCGGTCTTGCCAGGGGCTGATAGTGGGCTGTAGGGCCCTAAGGGACGCTATAGCGCGGCGCGATACTGCACTGAGGTGGCCCCCTGCGACAGCCCATCGAAGCCTCACGGTGGCATTGAGAGATTTATAGATCGCTGCCACCTGCAGACTCTGCTCATGCACCTCAGTCTAATTTGTCTGGTTGCTTCGTACATGCGCTGCACCCTTGGAAATTCCTTTTCGCGGGCTGCTGCAGCAGGATCCGCAATTGACCTCCAGCTTATCACGGCTGGGCGCCAATCATCTGCGCCTTGTGAATCAACATGCACAGCACAGGCAAAAGGCATCGGGATTTCGCTTCGCCTCAGAGCCGCCAGATCCGCAAATTCGGCTGCCTTGATCGACCTGAAGCTGAACGACGGAACATCTGCGCGGTGCTAAGGCGGCCCTTTGCCATCCTTGCGTTCTCGTGCCTCGCCAAACTGACTTATTCCAGCGGCCTCGTGGCCTGCGTACGAATGCCTACGTAATTCTACCAACCGCGCTCAAGGCAGACGATATTCGGCCGTCATGGAGTCTACGCACGTCTACGCACTTCTAAGCAGCTCGTTCATCTCCACATCACGGTCATGTTACCTGCCTGCCAAAGTATCGAGTCTTTTCTGAGTCGTGTGCGGAAGAGGCGGGACTAGAGATCATTGCGCGTGAGGGGGATCACAGGAGGGGTCTTTTACTAACAGCTAGGGCGATCTTTTGGAAGATTCGGTCAACTAACCTACATGTAAGCTTGTCAGGGTTCATGTGCTATATTTACTTCCGTCACGAGCCTATCCAGAAACCTTCCATCTACCCGTTGACATATGAGCATTGGGTGTAGGCTAGTAACATACGGGTACTAGCCATTCCAAGTTTTAGTACTGACCTCAGCTCTGAAGTGGCGGATGCTTCCTCTCAGCCATTTTATCTTTTCTTATGCCCGAGAAATGTTCGAAGACCCATGTCGTAACTAAGGTTAATTCGCCATTTGAAAGGAGAGAGCCTCATGTATACCTGGTACAAACTTAAACAGGTTATTTCGGCCTGGGTCAAGACTTGAAGTGAATACTCCCAACAGAAGTAAATAACGTCACCGCTGTTGATCTCTCTCCAGCCCTAATCATCCGGTATCGCCTTGCCCCCAAAGATCGTGCTTGACGAAGCAAGTATCTGCGCGAAAGCTGAGTGCCAAGGACTTGTATGAATCACCACCCTTTACCTGCTGGTGCTGAGCAGATACATGCTACAGGACGCTGAAATGTCAGCGGCTTTCAACCCTCATGGCGTGACTGAATGCATCGAATCAGCAGAATACAAGGAGCTCCTTAAGTCAGGCGGCTTAGTAGAGGCTAGTCTCAAGGAGCCGCCGAAGATGGGCGCACCAGAGTGCCAATAGCACGACAGGCGTGGTATTGTGTAACATTTTGTTGTGTAATCTTACCCACTATCTACGGCTAATATTGATTACGGTGTACTGATTCCATACTATGATACGAAATACCAAATTCGTAGAGTTGAGAGACTAACGGGGCACCTCTCTTGTGGTGACTTACACATGATGAATTACCAGGCGATTTAGGTGAGATGAGTATCGGTTCGATGCCTTGGATATAGAAGGAGATCACTTCATTATCCATCTGATCTGCTTGAATATTGAACGATAGCTTAATAATCATCTATATTGACTAGGTAGTTTCGACTGACTCCGACGAGATCTTACTCTATCGGCGCCGAGATCCTTGAGCTGGCGCTGTATTCATGCGTGCAAAACGTTGCAAGGGTCAGAGAGGGACGGTGCACGGCCACACTCCCGCCCGATGCGAACGGCCATGGTGTGGCGCAAACCCTGGCGGGACTAGCCTGTGGCTAGTGCCCCAGCAGCTAGCAATTGGAAAATTCCCAATTGTCTCGAGATCGTGGTGGGCTGTAGAGAAAGACACCTCGGACGAAGCATTGCGTCTTTTGCTCAGGCGACAATGTCGGTTTCTCGAGAGGGCGCTCGCCTGGCGAGAGCCTTGAGGCAAAAGCTGCCAACCAACCACTCTGTTCCGCTATGCGCCAGAGGATTTGCCTCTACGAGAGTGGCATACAATGCCAGTGTGAAAGCTGATGGCATCGCCGATATTGAATCGGCATCCTCGTTTTCGGCGCCGCAGCCAGACAAGGACACAATTAAAGCTTTTGAGGAATCACAAAGCCAAAGCCGAACGGGAAGACGGCTCCCTGGTAATCGGTATGTGCTGCCATCGCATGCTAATGTGGACGAAGCCATGCTAATACGAACATCAGATACCAGTACCATCCTCCCAAATATAATCGAGGTCCTCTGCACCCAGTCCAAGCGCCGCCTTCATCCGATCCCACGGCTCGCGATTTCGTTCCTGGGCCATTCAGCTTCCCTCGCTTGAAGCACACGTACGATAGCACCATTGCGCCAGACCTAATGACGCTCACATACAACCACACCCCACCTGGGACTACGCCAGTCGAATCGAAGAAGGGAGTGCTGCGCCAGTGGGACGGATCTTCACCATATCACAAGAACCGACCTAGCAGAGGGCCAAGAGGTGGAGGCTCATCGAGGCTTGGAATATTAGAGAGGGACGTCGCCTGGCACAACATTCCCGAGATCGAGGCCGTCACCATCAACTCATATGCTCCTCTGGCCGCCGACAACAAGGAGTACCTTCATGTGGCCCGCGCCGTGGTCCAAGCCATCAGCGGCCAGTTCCCCGAGGTGACGACTGTGAAGCACAATGTCATCCACTGGGGTGTCCGAAAGGGATCAAAGGCTGGTGCCAAGACCACCCTGCGCGGTGCTGCGGCCTACGACTTTGTCGACAAGCTTGTGACGCTGGTTTTGCCCAAGATCAAGGACTGGCCGGGCATCAAGGCCACCAGTGGTGACAGCGCAGGCAATATTGCATTTGGTATGAAGCCTGCCTGGATGGCTTATTTCCCAGAGATTGAGTTCAACTACGATGTGAGTATTGTCCTGACGAAACGGCCCGGTTGCGAACCCTGAATACTGACATTGGGCGATAGATGTATCCTCCTAAGCTGATGCCTGGTTGCCATATCTTTATTCACACCTCTGCGACCTCGGATAGACAGGGCAGACTGCTCATGGAAGCATTGGGATTCCCTTTCTATGGAAAGATTACACATTGATGAATATCACGTCGAAGACATCACTTGTTAAATATTAGAAAAATTGCGGGGGATATAAAAAAAATTGTACAACACATGTATCGTTAAATATATAACCGTTAAATACAATGTATGAATATTGTAGGATACCTCTACATGCAAGTCCCTATCGGCTGATTCATCCAAGACCTTTTAAAACGCCCCAACTCCGCCCAGTGTTCCTTTTTATTGAAGTTGCTTTGAAACGCCATACTTTATGCAGAAGCCGCAGCCTTGACCTTTTCCCTGAGACCGTGAATGACAACATCAACAGCATCCATATCCGCAGCGTCAGTCTTCGCCGCAGTAAATCCTCTCTTGTTGAGCTCGTCCGTGCAAAGATCCATCGAAGGCTGGTAATTTCTGACGGCAGAGCTCAGCGCATAGATTGCCTTGCGCCGAACATCCTCGGCCTCGTCCTCCTTCAGCGCCATCTCAACCAGAGGCGTCAGTCCACCCATAGCCAGCAGACGCTCCTGTGTGCGCTCGTTGTTCTGGACAGCCGTGCCGACGCACCACGCCGCCATCTTGCGCAGCTCGCGCTCCTCGTTGCGCAGGTGCTCGAGCAGTGGGGTCCACAGATCAAGGTTGGCGATGTTGTTGGCGTTGTCGAGGTTCTCAATGAGTTGCTCGAAGTTGTCAAAGGCGATGAGTTTGTTTTCCAGAGTAACCTCGGGATCGTTGATGAGCTCCATGGAGCCCTTCATCAGGTCGGCATCGGAGGGGCCGCCCATGAGAGCGGCCATCAGCTCCGGGGTGAGATTTGTCGGAGGTGGTGCTTGAGCTTCAGCTCCGGTGGAGGGGCCATCGCCCTCAGTGTTTTCGATGCTCCATCGCAGGAGGTCGTTGAGCCGCTTGTCACCCATGATAGCGTTGTTTGGCTTAGCGAGAGTACGTGTGGGTAATTGTGTAATGAAGAGGATAAAGAGTTATGGAGCGCTCTCTTGTGCTTTTGATTTTGACGCTGAAATTGTTCTCGAAGTTCCTCAGATTTTCGCTTGTGGTAATGCAGTTTCTGGAAACTTCAAGAATTCTCTAGGCCAGATATGGACTAGTGACACAGGATGCTGGTAAGGCTACTACTCCTTACAGTCCAGCCTTAGCCTTACCTGGAGTTCCATCCCGGCCAAACCGAGAACTTGATCATCAGCTTCACTTAGTAGGTAATTAAACTGGAGGTGAGCCAAATCTCCGAGGATTAATGACTGGAAATTGTATTCTCGGGCTCAGTTAATCACAGAATCGGCAGCCTTCTGTTTGAGTCGGAGAATTAACCGTAAAACAGCTAATCTCAAGAGGCTGATTGAACGAGACGTTACCCCACTTGTTCATCTCAGCCCAGATGGTGGCTTGTACGAGTATTCCGTACTCCGTACTGTCCACCACGCATGATCACACATGGCGATGCCTGACTCAGATGGAAGCTGATACTATCATTAGAACTGGATCAGCGTTGGATTCTATAACCGCAGCCTAGTACGAATAACGTCATGGGCTGCCTTCAACACTGAATCTCTCTAGGAGTACGAACGGAGTCGAAGGAGTGGTATCCAGCTTTCCTTTGACACTACTTGAGTGTAGAAAAAGAGATGCCTAGCTGGCCCCCGAGATGCCGAGATCTGACAGGTGACGTAGCAACAAGACCATCCTTCAGCTGATTTCAAAGGGAATAAGGAGTGGCATGGTGTACCCATGTATTCCGTTCTTTGTGAAACAATTGTAAGTATTGCTCCATACGCAGGATACTGGATCTAGTAGGTAGGCAGATGAATACAAATCAGTGCCTGTGAGATTTGGAAACATTCAACCTCAGAAAGGTAGAGGCTAAGCCCATATATCCATCTGCCTTCTTTGCCAAGTCCACGTATCAGCTGTAAATAGCAACCACGCGTTGCTGAGCTGAGACAGTCTTAAAGTTACCGCAGCCTTGCCTCGCCTATTTCCTGTCCCCTCTGGACCAGCACCAGCCCATCTGCAGCATTCCGCGCCATGCAGCTCTAGATCTCCCGAAAGATCTTGATCCAGTGCTCCAGCTAGGGAGCATTTGCATGCTCCATGAAGCTAACGGCCGTCGCTGTCTGATACCCTACACAGTCCAAATCCCACTCAAGATGACTTATCCACATGCCTCACGTGATGCGACGGAGTAGATACGAGCAGCTTGGTGAGCTTAAGGCGGCAAAGGCACTAGCCACATTGGGCCCGGCCTGAGGTTGTCGTGTCCCCCTCCTCCGCTTCCTGCACAGCGACGTGTTGGCGTGGCCAAATGAGCTTGGCTGGGGAAATTTGATAGCGAAAAGGGGGCTAAAAGCCGTCACCAGCTCTTTGGTGTGCTTCTGCTTACTGGCACCAAACTCGGCGTCTTCTGGATGCGAGGCCGGATTACGCACTCGATAGGCGGATAAATCTGGGGATTTGGAATGCAAGATGCCTAAAGCAAATGGAACGCTTGAAATGCTGCTGCCTCAACCCTCAAAGCCATGGACAAAGAGTGCAATAATCTCTCTGCCTAACGTGGAATGAATCGAGCTGATGTCTCATCTTGAGACCCTGCACAAAGGGCCAGAGCACGGGGTACACCAGTGATTGAAAGCCCCCGAAAGAGCATCAAAGGGCCCCCTTCGGCATGCTACCAACAAAGAGCTTTCATGATGTCAATCAGCAGCCAAAGTCCGGAGTACCTGGGAGAGAACCAGCCACACATAGGACCCCCTTATCGGCTGTCATCAACCACGGAAGGGGGGCCGTCACTTTGGGAGAGCCTCACAAAAGTGCCCCTCCCGGAGCATCAATCTCATCTCATTCCCGGTTTGTGTGTTCAAGTAGGTATGTATCTCGGAGCCTGGCGGCATGAAACAAGGCAAGGCGGCGAATGTTGCTTCTCGGATCCTCAGCCTTGGTGGATTGCGTACTGGGCCGCGTACATGCGTTTGCTTTGTGCTCAGCACTGTAGTTAACATCTTTGTTGCCTCGACTAGCTCGACCCGGCACCAATCCATCGCCCATCATGCCCGTGGCACAGCGTCAAACTGCTGGTGAGCGATCAGGCGGTCTTTATCCTCCAGCTAGCACCAAAAGCAATTGGCGGTGGATGTGCTTACAGGCAATGGAGCAAGTTGCAGCTCGACAGCAGCTGGGGGCAAAAGGTGACGATGGCGTTGATCTGGCGGTGCAAGCCCCTCCCCCTCCCCCTCCCCCTCCCCACTGGTAGATACCTTACTGTAGCGCCTAAGGGGACCTAAGGGGACCTAAAGGAGACCTAAAGGAGGTCGATGGAGAAGCGTGTTAGTGGCACCGGACGCTGATGCGTACTCGTCCTTTGTACGGTAGGGCCCCAGCCACAGCCACCGCCATGAGCCAATCGCTTAAAGCGGCAGGCAGCGCTGCCATCCCCCTGTTGGGCGGCCGCGTCGGTACTCCGTGGCCTGCGCAAGGTTCCTCGCACAGAGAACGAAGCGCCGTCGGTACCTAGACCCGGGCTTCCAGGTACTTTGAGCTAAGGCGGTCTCGCCCTGGTTCGCCGCCTCCCACACAAAGGCTGCTCCACCACGCAATTGTCCCGCCCACAACTCTGTGCCCATCGTGGTAGCGGAGATACTTACTTCCCTCCTTTCCTCCCCCTCCACTCTTTCTACTTCTTCAACAGCACCCACCCCCCAATCGCCAGCTTTCGACTGCGTGTCACCTTAATATTTCCTCACTTTCGACCTCTTTCTTCCCCCTTCAAGCTAACCCTCGAGATCCTGGGATCGCGCGAGCTTCTTCTTTTGTCTCTTACCACCTTTTCCATCAGCTTCATACATTAATCAGTCACAATGGAGGGTACGTGCACCTGCCACCAAGCATCGCGTCCGGCCACCTGGTGCCGAGGCCAATGGATGAAGCATCGCGAGGATGGATGCATTTGACGCTTGACACGACTTGGCTAACGTTTGCTTTTGCTGCTCTACAGAAGAAGTTGCTGCCCTCGTCATCGACAATGGGTAAGATCCCCTTCCCCCGCCATTGTCTCACCGACATCATAAACCTCCTGTCTGGCAATCTTGTCTGCGGACCATGAGGCATCGCTGGTGCCAGCCACGCCGCGCCGGGACAAGGACAAATTGCATCTCCAACTCCATCACACGGTCATCCTTTTGCCTTTCCTGAACCTCAATAGCTGACACCTCTGCAGTTCCGGTATGTGCAAGGCCGGTTTCGCCGGTGATGACGCTCCCCGAGCTGTTTTCCGTGAGTACCCCACTTCTGCTCCCCTTACCAACTGCCCACCATAGCTATACGCTTTGGGGTGATTGGGCGTGCGGGCGCGCCACCGCACGTTTTGCTTCACAATGACAGTTTTGCTAACAGCGCCAAACAGCCTCCATTGTCGGAAGACCCCGTCACCATGGGTAAGTTGTTTGAATCCAAGCTCGCGTGTGGACTGTTCCATTTTCGGTTCGTCATTTTTGAAAGGACATTGGATCTGACCGAATCTTGCTCAGTATCATGATCGGTATGGGTCAGAAGGACTCCTACGTCGGTGATGAGGCTCAGTCCAAGCGTGGTATCTTGACACTGAGATACCCCATCGAGCACGGTGTCGTCACCAACTGGGACGACATGGAGAAGATCTGGCACCACACCTTCTACAATGAGCTGCGTGTTGCCCCCGAGGAGCACCCCGTCCTGCTCACCGAGGCCCCCATCAACCCCAAGTCCAACCGTGAGAAGATGACCCAGATCGTCTTCGAGACCTTCAACGCCCCCGCCTTCTATGTCTCCATCCAGGCCGTTCTGTCCCTGTACGCTTCCGGTCGTACCACCGGTATCGTGCTCGACTCCGGTGACGGTGTTACCCACGTTGTCCCCATCTACGAGGGTTTCGCTCTTCCTCACGCCATTGCTCGTGTTGACATGGCTGGTCGTGATCTTACCGACTACCTGATGAAGATCCTTGCTGAGCGTGGTTACACCTTCTCCACCACCGCCGAGCGAGAAATCGTTCGTGACATCAAGGAGAAGCTCTGCTACGTCGCCCTCGACTTCGAGCAGGAGATCCAGACTGCTGCCCAGAGCTCCAGCTTGGAGAAGTCCTACGAGCTTCCCGACGGTCAGGTCATCACCATCGGCAACGAGCGATTCCGTGCTCCTGAGGCTCTGTTCCAGCCTTCTGTCCTTGGTCTTGAGAGCGGCGGTATCCACGTCACCACTTTCAACTCCATCATGAAGTGCGATGTCGACGTCCGAAAGGACCTCTACGGCAACATTGTCATGGTATGTTTTTTAATTGATTCGCACAGCTTTATGATTTATTATGGTGGCGCTAATTGCATTCTCTACTCTAGTCTGGTGGTACCACCATGTACCCCGGTCTCTCCGACCGTATGCAGAAGGAGATTACTGCTCTTGCTCCTTCTACCATGAAGGTCAAGATCATTGCCCCTCCCGAGCGAAAGTACTCTGTCTGGATCGGTGGTTCCATTCTGGCCTCCCTGTCCACCTTCCAGCAGATGTGGATCTCCAAGCAGGAGTACGACGAGAGCGGTCCCTCCATCGTCCACCGCAAGTGCTTCTAAGGTAAGCTTATTTTTAGAAAGGCGCAGATGGCAGCCGTCACATGATCTCGGAAGACAAAAAGCTAACAGCAACCCGTTTAGAAGCTACGCGAGGTCAAAGACAATACCTCACATCCTTCGCCAATCACTCGTGCCAAGCTCATGGAGGCGACGAATCATGCAGTGCTTCCATGGCTTCGCACGTATTGCGATCGAGTCTCATATTTACGAAAAGTTTTTGACAGGGTCAAGGGGGTGGGCGTTGGCTTTTCTCCGATGGGGATACAACGGCTCGTGTATGGCAGCTGGGCTGGATGCGCAACGCGAGTCTAGGGGCTAGAAGCTTAGGTTGATACAAATATTTATTCGCTTTCCGGTCTTAGACATGTTGAATGGAACATTGTGATAATGATTGCCTGGCGTCTCAACTTCACCTGTACTACAGCACATGGACCTCGTAATTATATTCGTGTCTTCATGTAGGCCATTATGTTTGTGCAATTGACTGTCATGACTTTCCACCTGGAGACTCGTGCCCAGATTGGGGGCTGCTACCAGTGGTCGGATTATCGTCACGACTGCTTGTATCTTGTGTTGTGTCGTTACTCAGCTCGGGATCTTCTATCGGATTGTTCTCAATGTTGGTGGCTTCTTCGCCATCTGCCTTTTCCTCGTCTAGCAGCCGGTACTTTCGTCGACTCTTTTTGGCCGCGCTGTCGGACTTCTTCTTCTTTATCGCCCCGACCACCGCTGAGCGGCTCTGGTCGCCATTGATGAACTCGTCAACCCGCTGCGCCAGAATTTCCCGGGCTAGCTTGCGGTTTTGGCTGCGGGATCTAGTGGCTTGGGATTTGACAACGATGCCGGTGGGGATGTGCTTTAGTTGGACGGCGGAATTCGTTTTGTTCTAGAGAAATAACCGTAACGATTTTCTTAGGCCCTGTTGCTTCCACAGACAATGGAGAGAAGAGGGGATTCCCTGTATGCTGAAGACAGGGTACGTACGATCTTTTGGCCGCCGGGGCCGCTGCCTTTGAGGTAGGACTCTTCGATTTCGGAGTCTGGTGGGGGTTTTGGACGGGGTGGGAGGCTTTTTGAGAGGGCGCCGAGGGTGCTGAAGAAGGGAGGCTTTGGTATGATTCTAGCTGTGAATGTAATTGGGTATATGAAGGCTGTGAGGAACGAAGATGTGAAGCGAAACATGGTTGAAGCAAGGGCGTGTTCCTTGTACGACGATTTGATGTTGCCCGCGATGATGCTCTAAAATGACTATAAAGTCAAAGATGGCCGGAGGTTGAGCCACTAAAATGAGCAACTAGCCTTGGCCGGGCGGGCTTAGGCGTGGCTTGTGGCGTGCACCCTGCTATAAATAGCGCTGGAAAGTTAGCACATGCAGCGACATCTAGCCGGGCCGGAACGTGTAATTTTGGACTTTCTTTTTTCCTTTCCTCCATCACCATTCCGACCCGAGACGAAACATTGGCCTGTCCACGAACAAACACCTCGAGATCCGAAAAGAACACCGTCAAGCGGCAAAAACTACGAAGCAGCTTGCGCATTGCGAGAAGATTAAGGCTCTCAGAGAAGAACACCGGACCGTCTGTTAGGTGGAAAGCATCTCGTCAATTCAATTCGACATGGCGTCACAAGGCATCAAGAGCATGATCCAGCGGAAGATGCTCCAGATCGATGTGACGTTTGGGACGTATCTGTTTTCGCCAGTGGAGAAGTTTGCTTATTGTATGTTCTCTTTTCCCCTTGCCCATTGCTGTCTCCCAATCTCTTCGTTTTTCTTTCGCCGGACGATTCGTTGTTCTCGTGACCCCCTTTTGGGATGGCATGATGATTGATTCCGGCAATCCCGCTCACGACACAGCACCCAGAATTATTAAAGAATTGCTGCTAACATGAACCTTTTTTTTACAATTGTCTAGATTCGATTGTGTTTTTGCTCTTCAGCCTGCTCTCCATCGCCGTCATCCTATACCTCCCGCATCACATTTCCATTCTGACCGGTCGCGCGTGGTACTACATCAACGGCGAGACTATTGACATTACGGCCTTCACGCGAGACGTCTTTAGCAGCGCGATGGGAACTGGTAAGGACGCTGCGGCGGTTGTCAGGGAGCTGTGAGGTGGAAACAATAAGGATCGATGGGATGGACCGAGCGAGGCTCTTATGAAGTTTATGGATACGAAAACTGGGACTGGGAAGAGTGAACTGATGAGCTGCTTCCTGGCGAATTGGGCTATTTCGACGTAATATGGAGAGCGAAGCGAGAGGCTCTGGTTGACGCAGTCTGTTTTGACTTGTCTTTATAAAATTTGGCGTTGGGCAGGTCGATTGATGAGGAAGCCTAATAGAATGGCCAGATGGTACATTAATAATAATATGCTCCTAGAAGTACTACGAATTAATTGAGAATAATACAAACCTTTTTACGGCAATGAGATGTCTGAGCTATTTGTGTTTGACCAAATTGTGAATGTACGGTATTCAATCCAAGTGTATTTTAGACGCCTATGACTGTTTCTGCTCCTTAAAGTATTCCTCTCCAAAGCCATACAGCCTCAATGAACTATCCTCTCCTGCAACAGCGAGTTCGTACTTGCTTTCTTTTTCGTCCTTGTTTACCGGCCGCCATGCCAGTTGAAGCACCGTCTTGGGAAGAATCAACCTATCCATGACTGTTAGTATAATACTAAGGGGAGAAGAGCAAAAATCTCGAGCGATTCAGCTTCAAAGAAGTGAAGCAGGAAACAAACTTACTCAGAAGATGTCGGCAACTCTGAGACAGATGAGCCATCTTGAGCTACCGTGCACAGACTAACCCGCCCGCTCTCGGTGCCGACTGCGAGGATGTATTTATCACCAACGGGCTGTGCCAGGAAGTCGACTGATGTGACTGGGCCGTCGGAAGCCAAAGCAGATACTTGGGTGAATTGGGCTTTGGTGCCCTCTGCATCTGGCTTTGACAGAGACCATACTCTAACTTGCTTGTCACGACCGGCCGTGGCGAATAGAGGCGCCGCAGAGGGAGCCCATGCGGCATCGAGGATCATTCTCGAGTGGCCCTTTGCATTAGCCTGCAGCAGCTGATACTGGACAGCGCCGTCTTCTCCGACGCCTCGCTCAAAGACAGCCCACTGGCGATCACGGCCGACACTCAGGAGGTACTTGTCGTCGGAGGAGAAGCGCAACCGAGTGGCCGTCAAGGAGTGGGCTGCCAGCGGGGGCCTGAGCTCGGTCCACTTGTCCGTCTCGAAGATGCGGATGACGGCGTGGTTGACGGAGCTGGCCTTGCAGGCGCTGGCGATGAGCTTGCCGTCGTGGCTCGCGGCAAGGCACGAGATTTCGTAGCCGTGGCCGTAGAGCTTCTCCGTTTCGGGCCAGAGGGTGTGTCGGGAGAGGGTTTCTTCAAAGGGCGGGTGATCAATGTCTAGATAGGACTTCTTGACGATGGAGGCCGGGTCGATGGCGTCTCGGTCGCGGTCGTCTATGGGTTGAATTTCTTGGTCATCGTCCAGGGCGTCGATGGCCTTGTTAGAGAGGCCTAGAACGGGCATGTTGGCAGCGTCGGGCATGTCTGCGATGTTTGTTCCTTCGATGCCCCCTAGACGACTGAGCATGGTGGCCACCGCCTTGGGTTCGCTGAAGACTCTCATGAGCTTCTCGTCGGCACCAGACACAAACTGGGAGGAGCCCAGCGAGTCGATGCAGTTGAGATCGTAGCCGTGAATCTGAGGACGTGACATTTCGTGCCAGGTACCAGAGCTCTTCCACTTCATGTGGAGGCGAGTCGTCTGATCTGAGCTTGTAGAGAGAAGGAAGCCGCCGTCTTTGGACCATGAGATGCCGGTGACGGCTTTTGTGTGGCCAGAGATGGCAACGCAAGGCCGCCACATATCTTCCGAGACGTCATACTCCCATCGTCTCCAACTGCCTGTTCTACCCAGGCAAGCCACTGACTTTCCATCAGGAGACCAGAGACCAGTCCAGAAACCACCAGTGCTGCCTGTTGCCGTTGTAGCGCCCTTTTCTCTGCTGATCTCTCCAAGTCTGACCATGCTGACCCAGATACCGGAGCTGGGGTCGGCCTCCCAGATAGCCAAGGAGTTATCCGCAGAAGCAGACAAGAGTTGCAGCTTGCCATCAGCCTGAGAATGCCACTTTGCACTGTAAATCCAGTCCTCGTGGCCCAGTAGCAAGGCCTCAAATGTCACGGAAAAGTCTTTGCCGGAAACCTTGAGCCAGTGTGCTTTGTTTGACGGGGATTTGCCTGGCATGAAGGCGCCGCTTGATGGGTCTGAGCCTTCGGCAGCCAGGGCGGGGAGTTCTTTGCCCTGGTGAACCCTCCAGATTCTGATGTACTTGTCCTGGCTGGCTGATGCAAGAAGCAAATCGCTGTCTGGGCTGCTGGTTTCTCTTGAAAAGCTTAGGGATCTCAACCAGCCCTCATGGCCGCTGAGTGTTGCCTGGAGTTGAAACTGAACGTTGTCTGCCTTTGTCTCGGCTGTGAGGATCTGGATGACATCTCTTGTGCCGGCTGAGGCGAGGATATAAGCCTCAGTATCGGCGCCAAGAGTGCTGAGTGAGAGTGATAGAGGGAAATATTTTGGCGCTGTGTTGATGGTCTGGATTAGTTGCAGTTGGTCATTTTCAAAACTCCATATTCTGATAGTCGCATCTGCTGCTCCTGTTGCGATAATCCATTTCGGCTGGTCAGCGGCAACTCGCAGGGCGGCCACGCAGTTTACAGGCCCGGTGTGTTCAGATGCCGTCTGAAGTAGTTTGAAGTCTTGTCTATCATCAGTAGACTTCCAGACAGCTATGGTCTTGTCATCTGAGCCACTGATGAAGTACGTTGAAGGGTCACTGTCCAGCTCTGGCAGAAACGATATAGCCTTGACAGTTTCCTTGTGGCCGTTTAAGAGTCTAAATACACCTCTAGGTGGGTTGGCCTAGAATAAGATAGTCTGAGTCAGAGATATCCCCTTAAAGAGAAGAAAGAAAACATGGATTGTATGTGAAAGCATGATATCATGATAGACTTGATAAAACTCACAGCTGGGCGCCATAGAGCGATATTGCAATCGGCTCCATAAGCCAGCAGCCCCGTCCGGCTCCAGTCTGCAACGGCAGTCTGTCTATTCGCACCGGCAGCGAGATGCTCTACCGTCAAGTCTTTTGAGCTCATATCACCAATATATTTCTGCCCGTTTATGGGTGGACTTGACTGAGACTCAGATTCTCGACGGAAGAGGGATCCACGTGACAAGCTTGTGACAAGAACTTTTTTTTCTTAGGCGGTTTTTGGCGCTTGCACGGTATGGGGCTACTAAGGCAAAGCAAAGGCTTTGTGGAATGTTACACAACTGGAATACTGCTATTCAGTAATTTTAAGTTTAGTGATGATCATCATATTTTACGTTAAGGCAGTTGAATCGCAATACATTGTGTAGACTGCATTATTCTAAGTAGATACTTCGTAGATTTAGGGCTCAGACATCCGGGGTCTTATGACATGAAACTTCTGGTTTGAGACCTGTACGGAGTACTAGAAGCATCAATCCTTCTAACAGCGCTTCGTACAGCGCTTATTAGTCGCTACAATTTAGGGCTGGTGTGCACGGGCTGGGCCGGAACAAGGGCTAATGATACGCCGCGCCTGTGTCAGTTCTGCCGCCGTCTATCAGATCCCGCCTGCCAGATGCAATCACATCCAACACTCGATCTCCGTGAACAGTCACAGCCCGCTGGATCGAGCCTCATCGCAATGGCTTCCACCCCCGACGATGCCACTGCGTATCTCTCCCTGGACGTGGAGTTTTCGTAAGCCTCCCCCTTCTCATGCGTCTAAAGCATTCTCGTCACATATCCTTTTCCCTCCCTACAGCCGGGCCATTGTCAAGACGCCATAATGGTGATACTGTGGCCAGCCTCGACGCATCTCCTCCTCCTTTCATTTCCTCATCTGGGTTTCCATCCGTGTCAAGGGTAGGCTAACTGTGCTCTACAGAGGAGGCCTTGAGATGCTCTTCTCGGACCAACGCCGCCACTCCCTCACTCTGCCTGCCAAGGACAAGGATGGCAACCCTTCCAACATTGCGTATTTGATACATCATCTTTGCGAGAATGTCATGAAGGACACTCGTAAGGAGCTTTTTGTCCTGCAGGAGCATCTGTATGTCTCATCACCCTCCCCCACGAGCTTCTGTGTTTGAATCCATAGACGGTCTTCCTTTGGAGCTCTACCTCCCCTGGTCCCCTTGCTCCTTCAGCTACACGACTCGCACAGTATCAAGACCATGGCTCGATAGTGTTTGTGATGAGTTGCCTCCTGTATCAACCCCAGCCTATCATAGAGCCCTCACAGCAAAGGACCAACAATAGCACTTCATTTTATTGCAACTAGTGGCAAACTGATGCTAATCTCAACAGACGACCAGGTATCCTGGTACTCATCAATGATGCGGACTGGGAGCTGGAGGGAGAAGAAGAATATGAGCTGAAGAGCGGCGACAATATCCTCTTTGTATCGACCCTGCATGGCGGCTAAAGCTTCAACATGGGCCTTGACTCGTTCGTGCTGGATGCGTGTGTCCATTTTCTATTGTTAGAGCATCGCCTCCATCGAAAGCAGCAGCGTACTGCTCCCTGCATGAAGGAAGTGTGCGGCGCCTGATAGTCGATTCCACGTTGTGACGATGCGTGGCTCAGCTGGGAAGGTTCAGCTCGCTATACACTGTACGGCCAACAAGCTGCCAAGATTCGCATGAATCTTTGTTGAGATCCGAAGCTTTCTGTTCTACTGCCCCAGCTTCGTCCGCCACCTCTACGAACGCGGGGGGGTGCAGATCAAGAAGACGTTCCATGGGAAGTTGAAAGAACCGGTCTTTCGGTTCAAAGACCCCCCTTGATACCCAATGCTACGTATTATACGGAGCACTCTATTCAAACCATGATACTAGCGTTGTTATCTCGTTGCGCTCTCGCGAAGCTGTCCAAATTCATAACCGAGCGCATGTTCTAGCTTCAGCAAATTCGTGTGCGCTCGTACGAGTATACACACCCGCCGTCTTACTTGCTTCGTTCTCTCTCCAATCACCGTGACCCAGTATTGAGTCCTAGGATCTCTCGTCTCTCATCTTGCAGCATGTGTTCTTGATATTGTCATGGCGGTGAGCCATGCAATGCATACCACCGTCATCGATAACTCCTTCGTGCTGATGCTTGACAATGCGAACAAATCACGGCTTTGACCACATCACACTCGATGCAGATGCAGCTCTACCAGGTTTAACAACTATTCAGCATTGAGCGGTGAAAATAAAGGGCGGGATGGCGTGAGCCAAAGAGCTCATGCATCAAGGCACTAGCTGATACTCGGCTGCAACGATGCCTGCACCGGGTTTTCGACGTGTAATATTCCTCATGGGCGTTCATCTTCGGCAATGCGTCGAATGTGTGCAGCAGAGCTGCATCTATGGACGCCACCTCCATTTCTCCGTATCATCTCTGGTATACGAGCCCATGGCTCTGAGAATCCACAAGGCCAACCCCACGCCCTTTACGCTTCTGGTTCCGTTTTGGTCTCGACGTTGTTGGACCGCTCAGCGTATTCACCCATAGAAGCTCACAGAGAGTTGGGGGCCGTAACTAGAAGTCGTCCATCCAGCAACCAGCATACACAACTTGGTGTGGTTCACTTTTACAGCCATGTTCCCTGTCCTTCCTCACACGTGCACACAAAAGGTATCCGTCAGTTGTTTTCACATTGGACCCTCGGCAGCGCTCTGGACCGGCCCCCCACCATTTTTTCCGCCTCACTTTTTTTTCGCTCTCTATTCATGCGGTATACCGAGCCTTACGAGGGTTTTTTTTTTTTTTGCTGGGTGTGACCATTTTCATGGGTTTGGTGACATTCATGATTCAGAACAATGAAGAATCTCCGATTTGTTGACCAATCCCCCTCATCTCTGCTCTTGCTCGTGTCACTTTTACACCCAAACTATCACATCCCAATACAACCCAACAGGTACTCCGTACATGCATCCGAATCCTTTCGTCCCAAGTTTCCAATCCCTACCCTCTCCCCCAGCCAGATGCAGCGAATGAGAGCACCATTAGGTGGTGTTTTCCATTTCTCAGGTTCAGCCGCTCGAGGGTGCCTCTTCAGCAGGAAAAATCCCCCGTGCGCCCGCAAGCAGCAGGGGTTTGCAGAGTGTGTATGTACTCGTACCATTTTCCACTTGGTGCGCAGCAGTTTTTAGCTGCGTTTTTTGTCATTTTTCTTCTTCTTTGCCCTCTCGCAATCTATTCCCCTTAGCCTCTGCGGCTGAGATGAGGGCCGCTTTTAAGAATCTGACTGGGGGGAGTTGGGATCCGGGTTGCTGGGACTCAGTGCGGGTTGTGTGCTCTGGATCAAACACGCGGGCACACTTCCTTGAACAACATTCCACATCACTTCGGCAATAGCAAGAAAACCACGCGGATTTGCAATCATCATGACGATTACGCCACGACCAAGCTTTTTTCCAAAGAGGTAGGTAACATGAGATAAAGACGCAAGGAAACCCAGGCTATTATGCCAGCGGACAAAGTTCCTCAAGTCGAGAGAACACTAAGCTCTCCCTTACATCAAGATCTACCCACCCAAAGCACACGTTGCTGCCCCCGTGTTCTACAGCTTTGTGCCTCGCAACACCCCAAATCGCTAATTCGAATGCAAGGGGGAGTAAGCCGGATTTTCTCCAGCAGTTCCCACGATTGTTACAGATCACTCTGCGTGGCTGAAAAAAAAAAGAAAGGTGATGTCCAGGTGCGTGGGTTCGTACCGATGTGATAATATTCCCTCTCCCCTCAACACGCCCCCCAGATTTTGTGTACTCCTACTGTACACGGGCGTGTCGTCTCATTGCGTCGATTGGAACTAGGAACGCCGGAATGAAACCCCGTGACATGCCACCCCCAGCCTGACGATGCAAGCGCGGCGACACTATTCGCTCGACGACATCATCCCTGTCGGTACTTTGTCACTTGCTTCCTTGTCGTAATCAAGCATAGGGAGCATCATACTCACGTTGAAGGGGTGCCAAAAGTGTGCAGAAAATGCCAAACTATGTTGTGATGTTTGAAGCTAAAGTGTTCCCAAGACAATTTTTATAAGAAAACAACAAATGAGCATAAAAATAGCAAAGAACAACCCGACCAAAACCCGGAATGCTGCCAAAAGTCCGCCGTCATCTCCTTCTATGATTGCCCTCTTCATGTGAAGAAGAAGCATATTACCCAATACCTGCCATATCATACCAAATCACACAGCCGCCCATGAAACATCCAATACCAATATCAAATCCAAGTACAAAAGTAAAGACAAACAAACCTCCGCACCAATAAGTCTCGTAGATGCCCACGAGGTCGATGTGTTGAAACGCAACATGCCATAACATCTCCTTGAAGCAGTACCAAAAACGCAGAAGTCCATCCCTCCAACAGTAGCAATGTACCATGATACATGCAAGGGTATCTGCGTAACCAAAATTCAAAATGCCTCTCCCAATCTCTTACAGGTAGGCCCGTCCGCCGGCCTAAAGTTCAATATAATCCAAATTCCAATAACTGGCTGTGTCGCGCAACATCCTAAATGCTCATGTTCTGTCGACAATCACCATGTCGATTTTTGTCGTCGCTCTATCCCACACAATATGCCCAATCCAAAGAAGTTTTCCTTCTTCTTTTCTTTTAACCTTTTTCTTTCTTTCCGGTCGAGGGTATTTAGCTTTAATCATGTTGCATTCTTGTTTGTACCGTGTGAGCACCGCTCATTGCAATCGTAACCTTGTCCTTAATAACAGCTGTATATCTTGGCTGTCTCGTATAATCATCAGAAGAAAACGGAATGCCACGTTTTTAATGATTCTTAGTATAGGCGTGTTGGGGTCCCCATTTGGAGAGAGCCATGTCATACATAACCGGAGGCGACGTTGGTCCATAGTGGCCAAAAGAAGGATTGGGGTTGCGCAGCACATTGCTCAAGCCATTGGCGGGCACCTGAGGTGTCGCGTATGGCGAAGGTCTACCTTGAGAGACTTCTTGGTTTTGGGCCGGCATAGCCATCTGAGGCAGCTGAGTGGTAGCAGGGGTCTTGAGTTGGGCAGCTACTGGAGACTTGGCATTTCGAGAGGCAGCAGCATCTTGAAGCCCACGAGCTGCCACAGCACGAGTCTTACCTCGGCCTTTGATCCCCTTGTTGCTGTTCTTGTAGTGTTTCTGAAAATATTCGAAAAGGTCGTGGTAGTTCTCAGGCACTTCGCCATGCTCAGAGAATTGCACAAACATCTGAGTGAGTTTTTGGAGCGTCGGCTTGTGAAAGTTGTTCTGGTGTGTCTGCAAATTCCGTATGTTAGAATGGCCTACTTGTTTATACTTATTTCTAGATTGCCCACCTTCATGTTTCCCAGTTGGGAAAATGACTTGTTGCAATCGTCAAGCCGGCAAATGAACGGCTTGAGACCTTTATGAGTCTCTTCGTGAGAGCGAAGATTTCCTCGTTGAGCAAAGGTTTTGCCGCATACACTGCAAGCGAATGGCTTTTCGCCCGTATGGCGACGGATATGAGTCTGTAAACAACCGAATGAGTTAGTATGAATACAACTGTGAAGAAAGTCGATAGGATTTACCTTGAGATTCCCGCGCTGCGAAAAAGTAAGGCCGCAGTTTTCCTTGTCACAGACCTATCTACCATTAGTGATATTGCAATGGAGAGGAGATTGGGCACATACGTATGGTCTTAGGCCTGTGTGAGTGCGTATATGAATATCCCGGTGGGTTTTCTGGACAAAGGATTTGCCACAGTTGGGGCCATCACACACCCACTGCTTTCTGGGCTTTCCACCTTGGGTACGAAGGACGGGCGCATCTGATACACAAGCTCTTGGTGTCTGCACAGGCGTAGGAGCTTGTTGCTGCTCTTCGGTCGTATGTGTCTTCTGAATAGCTTTCATGAGCTCGTCGACTTCAGTTTTGAAGTTGATTGCGTCGCTCGGATGAATTGTCTCATTATAAATAAGAGTCTTGGAGTTGATGACCTGACTCGCAACCAAGGGGGCTGGAGTAACGGGCCCTAGAGAGACGAGACTCGAAGCGACAGAGCTGGGAGTGCCAGGGCCAGCAGAAGATTTGGTAGCAACAGAAGAGATCGACCCCCTCCTCGAGATAGGAGAATAGGGTTGATAGCCTCTCATGGCCTGGGAATGGCGTCGATCGACCGTAGAGTTGGCCATACGCGCAAGAGTATGTTCGGCAAATTCAGTCTTGAATGGAGAGCCAAGCGGAGTTGATGGCGGCGGGCTCTGATATGCCATGTAGGAATATGTGCCCGGATGCTGGTACTGAGGAGACGAGACTGTTGACATGGGGGGCTGATTATAGTTGGAGTCCATCAGGTACTGGGTAGACATCTGACGTTGCATCTGGCTGCCAGCTTGGACTCTAGGGTCAAACGGCATGAATTCAGAAGAGTTCATCATGGGGAAGGTTTGAGGAATCTGCTGAGGCCAACGGGTCCAGTTGGCCTGAGTCTGCTGTTGAGGTTCGAGTGCCATGTTTGCTGGCCGGTATTCTGTTCTCGCGGCCACAAATCTGATCTGGTCTGATCAAATGAAGGAAGCTGAGCGTGACCAAAAATACAAGTGTCTAGGAAGGGGTAAAGTAGTTGGAGGGATGATGACGAATATGGACGAGAATCTGGTTTCCAAAGGTTTGTTGTAGCCAATTCATAGATCAAGATAAAGAATGAGGGTCTCTGTCAAACAGATAGGGGAAGAGGAAGGTCTTCTGGAAGGCGGTGGTGGAGAGGGTTATATACTGGGGACCTGGGCTGGGGAGATCTTGGGAGAGCGATATGATATATAGGTAATTGGCATGAGGAGCAATCTACCAGGTTTGTGGGTGACTGGGGTTTGTGTGGAAGCCCAATCGCCTGGTACTGTGAGCCGGAGATCTTGGGCTGCTGAGTAGGCCATATCCAAGATGTGACTGGGGTCCAGTGTCTGGGATGGGGCAAGACGCCAGGCACATAGCATGAGTAGTACTTGACTACAAGGGGGAGCGGAAAGAAAAGGCTAAGGCAAAGGCTGCAGAGGCGATTCAAGGACAATAATTGACAAGTGATGAACCTCAAGTACCGATAGAGCGCAGACATGAGGCCTTTGCTCCGGGAGGACGGAGGACGGGTAAGAGCAAGCCAAGTAGTTTAGTACTTAGGCTGGTAGAACTTGTTCACACGCCCCCTTCTAAAATAGAGGCTAAAACAGGATCCCCCAGTCTTAGCTGAGTGATGAGATGTGAAAGCTGGAGGAGAGAGGAGAGGGGGTGTGGCAAGGTGCGACAGGGTTGAGATGGGGGTCCAAGACCGAGCCTTTTGAGGGCTAGCTAAGGCAGGCCATGATGCTGCCAACTTGGAGTAAGTAACAGAGAACAGGAAGAGATGCCAGAGAGCAGCCGAACAAGGGGCCTCGTAAAGGGAAGAGAGAGTAAAGAGGCTATGTTTAAAACCAGGGTGTTGGTTCGTCCTTACAGGAGTCTTGCCTCCTTGCCAACCAGGATAATGGCATCGCCGGCGGGCTCCTCACATCGGACCAAAAACAGGTAGATGGACTTTTCCGCAGCAACGTGACCTGCGTACGAAGCGCTTCATATGAGCATATCCACAGTCGCTTAAGCTGCCTAGCAGTAAGGCTCGGGCCCTTGCCACGGTCCCTCAGTTGGTCCCGTATGAGTACTACGGCTCTCACACGCGCAGCAGTAGATTTTCGGCACGCATTAGGCCTCGGGTAAAGCGATAGTTGCATGTATGTCTGAAGAAGACGGCAGCTGCTCGGATGCAATAGTCTGTCGCTTCTGTGTGAGCTGAGACATGTCAAGCCGGCGAATTGGCCACTCGTAGTAGGTGATGAGTTGTGGACTGCAAGTGCAAACAGTCACTGGCCATCTGCCCATTGCCACCAGAAGAGGAGAGGGGAGATGGAGAGAAGAGCTGGGGAGTTTTCCCCAAAATGTGGGTGTGAATCCTTTGAGCCCCAGCCTGATGATGCCCGTGGATGCCGTGGGGGTTAGAGCAAGAAGCTCCAAGGCGAACAAAGGGACGATTGACTGTTGGATGCAGGCGTTGAAAGCATACCTGCTCTGACTTGAGGCATGGCTGCTGTGTTCTCTGGTTCATGATTGGCTTTTTTCGCAGATCACACTTGCTTTTTCCTTTCTTCCCTTTTCCTTTTTTTCTCCAGAAGATCGTTTCTGCGAACCGCGGGTTCTCCCAGAAAGAGGGCGAAGCTGCCCAGGTCGGCCAGCTTTGAAGTGGGATGAAGAGGAGAGTACTAGGGGGATTGCAAGGACTGGAAATGACCAGTGGGGAGAAGAAGCGGGAGGTGTGTGTAGAGTATGAGGGGGGTGGTCGGAGAGGTACAATATCTGATGGACGGTTTGTGTGTCCGCGGCAGGCGCACCGGGCGTTGGTGCAGCGCGGGTGGCAGGTGCGACTGGAGGCGGTGGGCTGGAGCTTGGAGCAACCGCGAGGGGTTATTTAGGTTACCATTTCGGGAAGCCAGGGGATCCCTGATATGCTGATGACCGCCTGTCTAGGGGCTAAAAACGACGAGGAAGAGCGACCGTTACAAACTGTGCATTGTACCTGAAGAAATCCTCAGGTCTATGGAGTACAGTACTTGGCAACATGTGAAAATTGCAACGGTGATGTATGTACTGTAGGTTAGTACCTCCTTTGGTACCTGCTAGGTATGATTGGGGCCCTATTAGGTGCCTGCCTATGGACAGAGGCATAGAGATGGATTGATAGTATAGAAGGTGGCATTGATGAGCACATCTGGGACTTAATTTGAGTACCTAAGGTATGTGCTGTAAGCTAGCTGGACAGACAAAGACCATGCAAATTTTTGCCGGTGTCTAGGTAGATACGAAGGAAAACAGATGCCAGCGCACGGCTGAAGATGATTCCTTGTTGTGGCTCCTCTCTGATCAGATAATAGTAGGTTAGTCCCAACGCATCCATGCCTTGGACTGATCAAAATTATCAAGGTACCTGTACGGAGTAATTAGATGTAAGAACGTCGCCAACGTCAATATCATTCTCGTCCTTGCCTAATGCTAGGCACGGATTAGTATTTTGCCTCCATACCATTGCCCTCAAGCTAGCTTACATATGCCCGCCCGCTTATAACCCAATACTGTTCAATATATGCAGCTTATGGGCATGTAATTAGAGCCTTCGGTCGCCATTAACGCTCCAAGCCGTCATTGCCAAGGCGATAAAGAAAGCCGCAATGGTCTATCGCAAGTCATACATACGGAGCGCAAGGCATGGAATGCGCCTTGCACGTATTACCGGCCCTAAAGGCGGAGCCGGCGATCGTCTGCTAGTGGCACGGCAAGCTCCCAGCTCGGCTGCCGTTCAGAACAAGCCGTGGGCGCATTTTGCACAGTCATTTCCAGGGGACAACGATGCAGCTACTGTACGAGTTACTATCGAGTAGTGAACCAACCAATAGATGCCATCAAAACTCTACTTGTACCCCCCGTTGCCGTGCTCGTGTCTGCTCCGTGTGTCACCTGGGTGGTCGGCCGCCCAGTCATCCCGCTCCGGGCGGTTCTAACCGGTGGACCCCCATTTCCCGGAGAGCTTCATCTCGCACACTTTTAGAGTGTACCGTATTGATGAGGAGGGGACAATATTGCATGTTGTATCGTATTGTCAATGTCATGGAAGGCCAACAGTCGCGCCTTGGCCTGGACAGAGAGGCTTGCCAAGTTCCCAGCACATGTGCGATGTGGTATTCGGTACCTGTCCGTACCATGCACGTGCAGCAAGGACAAGTCCAGCTGCTGGGATTGAAAACGAGGGAAGAGGTACCAAGCTGTCTCGAGGTCCGGATTGGGTAATATTTGGCAAATTCTCGCATTTGATTCGCCCACGGCCTCTTCGTGACCTTTTGGGCTAGGCTTCTTTTCTCGTTTTTGGTGTCCATTAGTTATTTCACACCCTTTCACCCTCCCACCCCTCACACAACTTCTAGCTCCAACATGCCAAAAAGCCGCGGAAGCTCAGTCGTCGCCATCAGCGTTTCGCTTCATGCATGTACGGGCAGCACTTCAGATTTATTGCAGACGCCACATCTTGTCCTTCGGGATAGGCGTACTTGCCAGCACGGGTGCCGGAAGGATGCCTTGAATGATGTATCTGGATGAGTGAGTATTGCCCACTACAAACTAGCACTGGACGGCAATAACCATGCGCGCAATGTTGGGTGCGAAGCATGTCCACCGTCATTTCGGGCTTTCAATGAAAAGCCTCGTCAATTTTTGTCATCGTCGGGCATACGAGTACAGTATGAGCCTGTATTCGCTGGACGTGCCCGAGCTGGTGGATGCCACTCTTACATTACTCCGTACACAATTTCGAATTTCCTCACACAGCGAAAAACTGTGCACCATACGTGTACTGACTATTAATAGAAATGCGTCGCCATAATTTCACATCGAGATTATCCCTTTTATTACGCACGCAGGGAGGGCTCAAACCGACACGCTGAGCTAGATATGCCTCCATGTACAGCTCACTCAAAGCGCCAAGTGCCGATGCACGCACACCAACGCGTTTGTTTTATGCGACTCGTACAAGCTCATGCAGATTGCACAAAATCGTGGTGACCAGCGAACAAGGGCACACCGCAGGAGTTCCGGTTTCTTGGGACTCGATCAATCTGTGAACATCACTCAACGCCAGGGGTCTGTGACAGGGATGCAGAGATCCTAGCCAGGGGATTGCACCCGGTTGGCCAGCCATGTCACGAGACGTCCCTCTTCAAACCGAGGGGGGGCGAGAGCCCGTACAAGTATGTCGTACTCCGTCCACACCGTGCGGTAGCAGTCGTCGTCTTGTCATTTCTGAGAAATGTGCTTCATCCACGTCCCGCAAAGGCGCTGCTGCAGTAGCTCAGTGACGGAGCGGCTTCGTGGTACCTCGAGCAGCATGACTGCATCTGCAAGGGCACATGCAAGGCCATCAAGGCTTCTTTTGCCCTCTGTCTTTTAGCCTGTCTGATCTTGGGAATTGGAGGGTGAAGCAGAGGATGGTGTTCTTTTTGCAGTCCTCTCTAACGGCTCGATTTTTTCCAGTCACGTTACAGGCACGCTGATTTATCCGTTGGGACAGTACAGACAGAGTACGGGGCCTGCTATTGCTGCGGTGGCGATGAGAAAAGGGGGGTGGAAGTCGTTCTTCGCCTTGTTGAGAGCGGCCAACTCGCAAGGTTGCCAAGTAATAATAGCGACATCAAAGTCTCCGGGATGCTCTCTCCACCGCACTCACCTGCTGTCACAGCGAACAGAGCCGGGGTTTTTTTTCTCTCACCTGCCTGAGGTGCCACCAAAATAAGCCGAACGTCGTCAAGCACGGTTCGCAAAGCGCCTTTGGCAGACTTTATTCCCTGAAAGCGGGCTTCCATCCGAGTTTTGTCAGTGCAGAGCATGCTCGGAGCTTATGCCCAAGCCAGTAAAAAAACAAGTCGATGGTGTGGCCTCCAAACGAAGAAATGAAGAGCTGCGGCCGAGGGACGAAGCAACAATCCGCTGCAACAGTCGCTCCTAGCAAGTACGGAAGACCAGGAACAGTACCTGGTCAGTGTACAGGCGAATGCAAAATTCTGACCTGTTACACTGCAGTCTGGTATTCTACGGCCCCTTTTCTATTTCCCCCTAAGGGGAAGCTTTTGATTGGATGCTGCGTCTCCTGCTTCCAGACGGATAGTGCGTGTTGTTATGTGGTGAACGGCGAATTATATCCGATACCAGCATTCCCAACGGAGATGAGGTTAGATCTTCGAATAATGGAAATGGCCCAATAGGAGCGGCGAAGCACGAAGTGGAAATTAAAAGAAAAGCTGCTCCAACATCAGAGGCAAGAGGTGATGGAAGCGTGAAGACAACTCCAAGCAGCCTCAATACATCTTTGCTGATGGATGAACAAACATCACTTTTATGGATCTGATACTGTTTTTACGGGCTGATCAGGATGTTCCAGAAGATATCTTCTGCCAATTGTACTACAGAACTCGTTACCTTGCATGTGTACGAGTACTCGTATATGCACCCCATACATGATGCATGTCCGTGCTTCCTCGATGACAGGGACATTGAATGGACGCATGCTGTACTACGCACGTGCTCACTCTCTACCTCAACCTCCCAACCTAGCATCAGCAGCGTTATCTTCTCTTCTCTCGCCGCAACTTCCAGCCAGATAAGATTATTCTGCCCAAGTCACCCCCTTCCTCATAACAGGACTCTGAGCATCCAGGCTTCAGCTTCAGCCGCTCCCATAGTAGCAACATATATGGATGCGGTGTACAGTATTGTATTGAGGTTACATACTGAAGAAAATGTGGCATGCCAACCGGGTAGCAGCGGCCAAGGCTCGGGCTCGATCCAACAGGATTTTCAAGGCTGCATATGCACATCTACGTTGTGTTACGAAAGGTTACAACGCCGAGTCTACAGGATGAGCAGCCCCGTCTCCCGAGTTCCGAATACTACTGGATCCCGCTTTGTTGTTTCTGAACCGGTTTCATGACATCTGTCCATCTCACAATATACTTCTGTTTGAAGCAACGGGACGTTCTCCCTTTTTGATGCCCTGCAAGGTACTTTGTATACTTGGTGCCAACGAAGAATGGCAGCGGCGAGAAGCACTCTGGTGGGTTGCATACGTCAGTACAGATCATCTACGTTATGTATCGAGATTTTATCACCGTTTCCTTGGTAACAAGTCAGAGCAATGTTTGATGGTTGACGAGTGGTGCTCGCATATGCAACAAGGAGCAGTAGCAACATCCCCTTTCCCGTGTGCTAGCAAATCTGACGTATCACCTACAGCTGAACCACATAAATCGGCTACAACGACGGAGTACTCTTTTCATAATCTGTCTGTTTCAAGCCGTCTATTGGGCTGCTCTTGTTTTCCTTGCTCTAGCTGCGTCAACCTATGGAGATGTGTCAGTCTCACGTCCACGCCCCCGCTCGGCCGCACTGACGGGATGATTGACTGATCTACCCGCTGAGCACGAAACCATTCATGGGTAGGCCGCACATCCCGCGCAGGTGAGGCTGTCTCGCTTGGTTGGAGGGTAGTATACACTGCCTTCTCTACATCAATCTTGCCTTGAAATGCGTCAGACACGGCAGGGCGGACACATACATCATCGTCATCGTCGCCTACTTGGAGCCGCCTATTTGTCTACATGTAAAACAGTAGTCGGTACAAGTCTCATTGTTTGGTCACCCGCCCGACTGGGATATATGGGACACAATAGACTCCCATTAATCTCTTTTCGCTTCTGTTTTCAAGCTCATTGTGGCTCTCGTGGTGCGCCTCATTTCGAAGTACGCATGACACAGGCCACAAGGTGACTTGACAGGTGCTGGCGACTAACATCGAGCCGTATCTTCGGGTCAATGGCTACCGAGCTAACAGCTTGATGGCGCGGGTGTTGCTGGATCCGAGAATCCATCACAAAGAAGCCATGTTGAGTTAGATGAGAGAAAACAGTGCTTTACCAAGGGTGGTTTAGAGCAAGAGCATCACCACCGGGGAGATGAGGATCTCTATCCGGGCACCACTAGCAGTAACCGGTTCTTTGGTTCAGGAAGCTAGACCAACTCCCTTAGTCGTAGGATTTTCTGCTTTGTGATTTGAGATGGCAGGCACAGCATGGGTGCATGACGCCAGCCCAAGCTGATGCGGCTGTGAGGATTCGAGCAAGAGGGGGGGTTCAGTAGGGGTCTACATTGGCTCTGTATACGAGTTGGCTGGAAGCTTAAGGTAGCATTTTAATCTATCTGAGATGTCATGGAGCAGGCATGATGGCATCAATCTGGGGGCCGCTTCTCAGCCGGACCTAGCGAAGCTTCGTTGGTTGGTTCACACATGCATCTGACGCGCTTTGCATGGGTCCATGTGCGTGTAAGATTTGGAGCAATGAGAGAGAACATTGAGTGCATTTAATTTATCAACCCGAGTCACGGCTAGAATCACATAGCTGAAAGCTACCTAGCTAAGCCAATAGCAGTAGCTGATTGTGTTGGGTGGTGATACTTCCATGGGTGTAGAGCTCAACCGGACAAGACAAGGCCATGCTCGTAGAGAGAGGGAGACGGAAGAGCATGAGTCAGGGAAGAGCGCTATAATATTGCAGTTGAGATATGACGAGAGCCGCAATTGGCTTTGTGATTTAGTTAGCACTAGTCCAACCACGACTGCAATGTCAGGGCGTCAATAGGCAAAGAACGGGAGCATCAAACCAAGTCCAACTTTAGAGGCTTGAAGGATTGAAGACGGCGCATTGAATCTATCAGCCCGCTGAATCCATGGATCGCTGCCGTAATTTGTGCCGGCTCTCGCTAGGCCGCTAAGGATGAACGATGCGGGGGGTCACGTTCAGCTGCATAGAAGGGGTCGGTGCCTGTGAGACGCCTGTGGTCTGCGGTCCGTAGCGCTCCCGTCCCTGCTGAAATCTCATCACCGGTGGCTTACAGTATTGATGCGACTTATTGCCTATGTGCTCCAGCTTTGATGCATCGTACACACCCCCAATCACATGCCGGCTGCAAATCTTCCTCTACAGTGACGTTTCAATGCTCCAGTTGATCAAGAGCAGGCGGGACAGCCTCAAGTGAGTGGCTGGTTGTCCCCATGTATTTCCTAGCCAGGGTGGGCCAAGTCTTCGGGGACCACGGGACAGACTTGGTTAAAGAGCCCGAAAAAGATGATATGCGATAGAAGTGCTTTAGTAGAGGCCGGGACACGGTTTGAGGGTTTTGGAGAGCGAAAAGAGAAGAGACGCTCCCAGGACGAGAGATTTCTTTCCACATAGAGATAATGACCAGGCCTATTATTCAGGAGTAGTTGGTATTCCAGGATGCTCGGTGCCAGGTACGGATACAGATCACATCTGGACGGCTCTGGTTTTGAAAACAGGTTAAAATCCCAGAGGCTATCCCAGCAAATCAGTCGGTCCCAGGACTTTGGGTAGGGTAGCTGGCTAAGAAGGCCGGAGATAAACCACCATGCTAGTGTAAGAGACGACGCTTCTTGAGGAAGGCCGCGATTTACCGACCACATACAAGGAACTTTGATGAGCAGCGAAACTCTTGGAAGAAGGAGGCCCGGGTACCTGGTCCCAAGGCCCCCATAGTTTGCACATCATCTAGAGATTTACGTTCTTGAAACTCGGTTATGACTGCTTGGGGCTTTGATTGCAAGGAGGAGTATATGCAGCTTCAACTGCATTTGGAACCTTCTGGCAGGCGCCACAGTAACATAAACCGGCAAGATGTGTTACCGTCTTATATGAGAATCAGTTTTGGCTGGCACCATCATTTTTCCTAGTAATTCCTGTCCTCTCGCACATGTACTGGCATGCAGAGTATTACATGATACAAAAAAAAAAAAAAAAAAAAAAAAGCAATATAATAGCCCTTATTACTCCATTGATATGATGTGTCGATATCAGCTTCAGGTTTAGGTTAGGCATCCACCACAAGCTTCCAAAGGAGCTATCATCCTGTATTCATCAAACAACTAGATACCATTTTGTTTTCTCGAGCGAAAAGAGACAACAAAGAAACGGAAGAGGGGCGTGTGGGCAGGAAAATTCCCTATTGAGGGCGTGAAAGACACATTCACATGAATCATCCATGCCTAATGCTACTGTTACCGTTACAGGGTATTACCTGCGCTTGTAGATAGAAGAGCAAGTATTAGTAGACCTGTCATTTCCCGGATGCTCGCCTACCAGATGACCTGAACGCCCTGCCGGCGAGGGATCAAAATCTGTTGCTAAATCTGTTGCGCTCGTATTATATTCTACATGCGCAGGTACACGGCCAGAGTTGGCAGACATGGGTTCGTTCACCCCCCCGGCAGCTACGGGGGTTTAATTGTTACGCATGAACTGAAGTCACTTGAACAGGCAGCGTGCCCTGGATTTTCCATCACCTATTCGCTTCCATTTTGAGAGACGGCACAGGGTATAGAGTAGCAGTCGGGCAGCGATGCTAACGGCCGTAAATTGCAACAGCACAGTTGCGGCTGTCGGCTCCATGGATGCTCACCAAAGATTGATGCAGGGGCCGCTGATCCTGGGCACACTCAGCGCATAGTCAATCTATTCGGCAGGGCTCCGTATCAAACATGGTCGAGGACCGCGCAGATTTGATCCTGCTGGGAGATCGTGGGAAACAGACGTGTCATGTTGCCTCAGCTGTGCGACCCTGACGAGACAACTCCTTCGTGCTGTTTGAGGTCGTGCTCGGATACTCCGTATGCAGCATAGAGTATTAGTGCCTGTTTGGAGCATCTCGGAGCTGAAAATTACACTTAGGAGGTAGTATTGATTGACATCCATGGATGAAATCCTGCTCCCTGGAGACTGGTAGCTACCAATTACAGATCGGATTGCGAGCAAGCTTCACGGCCCAGACAGGAGAAAAGTTATACATCATATTGTTGACTTCTTGCCTCACCTGGCACCTGAATGGCGCTGTCATTGGCACATCAAGGCAGTGCACGGCTTTCCCGGTGTCCTTGAAGTTTATGATTTGAAATTTGATGCTGAAGATGAGCTGTTACACGGAGGTACATGTACTTTGATACAAAGCGTGCTGTATTTAGTCGCTTGACGTCGGGACCGGCTTATCTTTGGTCCTCCAGCCAACCTACCTCGACAAGCTCGAGTCAGAAACAACATCATCTAGCTTCATCAGATACTCATGCGCACATACTCAAACACCAGCGTCAAATCACAGAGGCCGCCCAACCTTTGTGTCAACATACCAAGGCGCCTAACCTTAAGATTCAAGCTCTGCGCTTGGCTCTTCGTCCCGCCCATCTCCCCGCCCCGAAATGGAACTACCGCCCGCCATTGACGCTCTAGTGCCCTTCGTCCTGCCCTGGTCCCTGATCGTTGCCTCCAACACGAAAAGGACTAATTAGCTGCCAGTTTTGCTTCAAGAGGTTCATCGCCCTCAGACGCTGGCCACTCACACGGCCCTGCATAGCGACTGCTCACTTTCATGTCTAGTGCTAGCCCGTCTACGGAGCTGTAAGAGACGAGCGTCTCTGATTTGCTGCCTCTTCTCATTTGTCTTTCACACCTACATGGCCCCCTCTTTTGCCGAATGACCCTGGCCTTTTGTTACATGTTACAAGCGGCTGCAGCGAAAGATCTCCCTGAGGGTGTGGAGCAGCCGTAGTCTCAGATCGTGGTGAACAGCATGGAAAATGGCGATCGGGGTTTTCGCCCACATCTGCCTTTACCATCATCGCAGAGATTGTGTCCCGATCGCTAGCGAGTGCAAGTGTCAGAGGCGTTGTGTGAAAGTCCAGGAGTGGGAGGGGCAAATGAAATGAGAGAAGATGAGAAAACATTACGCCCCAAGACCACAACAACCATACGAGACGGTCTGGATGCTCCTGGTTCTCTCCCACTGGAACTTCTGCCATCTGAGGGCTGGAAACATCCACACGCCCCCATCAAGCGGGCATTCCGGCGGAGGGATGGCCACGAAGCGGCCAGTCATCCATGGACAGTACCGAGCAGAAGACGCTCTGATCTTCTCGCCTCTCACATTTGGCGCCACGTCCGAGCGAACTGCATGTCTAGTGCGGCGAGACAGAACGGATCGATGAAGCAACGCACGTCTCCATTTTACTGGATCAGGGGCCGTTCTTTGGTCCCAGCTTTCGCTATTGTTGTATTCAGAGATGCAGGAACGCGAGCTGTAGATGGCTCTTGCGCCCTATCGTCGGCGGGCTCGAATTGTTTCTGATATCTCCCAGTATCCATTGTCATAGACATCATGACTTTTATGATGTACCCTGGAGAAACGGGTGCGATTTTTTTTCTTTCAGTGTTGTTGGCAAAAGACATTGCATGAGACTGTCATCGCGGGTACGAATCATTTTTCGACACACGCTGAATACGTCTTCACCGGTCATAACGAATATGCTTGTCTAACATCACTTGGTACGTATCTTTCAAATTTGTGACATCCCTCAATGAGTATACTAACCATAGTCATCCATAGTGCTAATTTCAAGTGCGGGCCAACTTGACGTATAGGTTTGAGGGGCCTATATGCCAGGGGTAAGGCCGAATTGTCCTCTCCTCTCAGACTTATCTCATTATTGTTTAGCAGGCGTGGGTATGTACAAGTAAGTATTTCATACTATTTCCGTTTGTTACGTTGGCAGATCTTTCCTCCTTGTTTCTGAGGCTTGCTTGCTACTTCTCGTCTCATCCTAGTAGAGTCTACCTGATACTGTTGAGCACGTCATTCGTTCGTAGAGTTACACGTACTATGATACCTTGGATGGTATCCTGGAAAAGCGTTATCATGGTATCAGGCAGTGTCCGTGAAGGCAATATTGCGGTGTGATTGCCGTACACTCGCATACGAACTATCGAGCGGTCATCACAATCCTGCAGGAGAAACATACCGCCACTCCGTCATGCTGGCGGGTGCTTCAGCCAGGGTGATAATATCGAAGAAGCTCCGGTCATGTCTCAAGGAGCTATTCCTACGAGGAATTCTAGGCCGTGGTTTGACCATATGCGGAAGAGAAGAACGTCTCAAGGAGACACCATTCAGCTACCACTACAATATCACAACTGGACCTCCTTGTTTGACTTGTGTCATGCGGGAAGCAGTCGGAGAAATAGTCCGGTCTCGGCGCTGCACGAGTTCCATCGTGTTAATACGAGTAGTCATTCATGCTACATGCCGCCCAACAGGGTGTATGATCATCTTCGTGGACATACGACTATGAGACGCTCAGCTGCGATGCCCCGTGTGAGTTGTGATATACATACTACACTCCCCTATTTCATCTTCCATCCGCTTCATCTGTGTGTATGTGACGGTGGCTTCAACAACCCAAGAGTTCTGTCACTTATGTGTCGTATGCTCCCTCCAATACATCTACACCCCCGTCAAAAGACGACATATCTCTCTTCTTAGAGGCCAGACGGGTTCTGGCTGCTCTTTAGACATCGCTGCCCTGTCCCTGTCATTGCACCACAACTTCACTTCCGTCTCTGTTTCTCTCTCCTACTCTACTCTCTCCATGCCAGAACTCCCGCATCTTGTATGCCCGTGCTACATGCGGCTACCTGTTCACACGCGGACTTGAAGTAGCGGGGGCGACTAGCGGCTCATCTTGTGATAGGACAGGGCAACGCAGAATGATGTTATCCCGCCTAACAGAAGGGATGCGCATTAGGGGATCTAAGAAGCCCCACGAATAACAGTCGAGAATCGTGCTCATCAAACCTCCCATTACGGCTTCCACTGCGGCTGATAGGTTTGCGATGCCTCGAGAAGGTGGTCTACCCTTGTCTCTTGCTCTCGGCTCTTAGACAAGCGGCCGTCAAGCTCCGTATCACTTAGTTTCCGTTCAATGACGGTGCATAAGGCTCCGCCAAGTGCCGCTGAAGCTCTGCCTGCCATATTACAGAAGCCTCCGAAACAGCTGTGGCAACTACGCTAACACTGGGGGATGTGCTGATTCGCTCCCTCTCTCTTTATCATTCACTTTCTTCCTTCGGCAGTCCTGTTCGAGGCAAGGAGTATTAGTATACAGCTGTTCCAAGTGACTGTAATGAGGATAACAGCTACAACTCTGCAAAGCATGCCTCATGGGGATAATGCAGCTATGGAGCAAGTTGACTGAAGCAGTTGCTATATATGACACTGCCTCAGATCTGGATGATGACCAACACAGGCAACATGGGAATCGGCGTCTCGAAAGCCACGGTCCCTCCTCCGCGTCCGCTTCGGGATTCCCTTGCATTACTTTAGTAGCCAATCTGCGTCTAAGCGGTGCATCTCCAAGCCTCTCTCGGTAGCGACGGCGCCTGAGAAGGCTTCAACTTGGCAGCCAGGCTGTATCAGGAGACCCTGCCTCGCTGGGCTTTTAGCATCGAGATGGGGAATCTCTGCGGGACTAGCTTCGCAGAGGCTGAAGCCGATGACCCTTTTGGCAGTCTGCAGGTAGGCAGAGCGGCACATTTTGCTTGACTTTCGTTTCTCTCTTTCATTTCTGATTTTTGTCCTTGTCCTTCTTCCGCTCCATCGCCGTCCCCTCTCCCCTCCGTCCACGTCCCCACGTTCTCGCCACTTTCTCATACTCGTACGCGCGCTTCATGTAGCTTCTTTCATGTTCCTAGTCTATCTCAGCCCCAAGACCCCTGTCTGGTGCAAAGGCCGGATCTCAGGCACGGTGCTTCCACCGCTTTGCTCCATTTCCAACCTGTGGGCTCTGGCATTAATATTCATATATGCTCATACGCCCGCCTGTGCGTGGCCAACCGGATAGTGCTGGCTCCACGCCTCTATCATATCTCATCTTTTGCTTCCAAAACACCCTCTTGACACTAGTCTAAGATGATCACCATCAAATGAGCAATCCAAAGCGAGCCCACTTCATTACATTTGGCGGGCCTCCCGCTGACTGCTCCTCCGCCCTCTAGCATGGAGCTACATCGCCTTTAATTGCGGGACGATGGTGGTTACTGTTGTTGTCTCGAGCGGCTGATGGGTTTTGTTGAGGCCAGCCAGCCTACATGTTAGTTGCTGCGTCACTAGTCGAGCTACGAAACACGAGGGATCATGCTGGATCAAATCCGGCCATACAACGAGCTAGTCAGTACGTTGCCAGCGCACGTACATGATGGGCTACGACATGTTGCATATGCATCATACTGATCATACATGCAGAGTAATCCGTGGCCGTGCATGTACATACGCCCATGTAGGGTGTACTTTGCTTTGGCTGCATCTACCAGATCGCTGGGCCTGCACATCGATCTAAAATGGTATGCTTTGAAAACCTCAAGTACTCCTTGGTATACTGAACACAGCCCACATCCCGAGCAATGATGGCGTGGATGCCAACAGCTCAATCAGAACAAGAGATACGTTGATGAGGCGTTGTGTTTGTTTCATCGTATCGATCCGCTCTGATGGCGTTGGCATGTCATTTCACTCACAATATTGATTGTCTTTGCCACCATGCATTGGATCAATAGGGTTGGGGCCGTAAATAATTTGCTTTCCGTGTTGCCTCTCCCCCCTGGCATTGCCACTCGGGATTTGTGTAAGAATGGAGCAAGTGTGCCGTCGAGAGTGTTCAGCTTGACATGGAACTTGGGAATAGTACGTGGTGGGCACGATGGATTGTCCGATGTAACTGTGACATTCGTTGATGCTGGACTGAGCTGGGAAAAGGAGGAATGATCTGCAGTTTGAAACATGACTGTGATTGTCTCCTGGTAGATTCGTCTACAATTTTTGCTGTTTGTAGGAAACTGTTTGCGTTTGGAAGCCATGTTTTCCTGGCGAGCTCTGGTTACAGAACTGGTAAGAGAGAGGGAAAGGGGCTTTAGAGAGAGGGAAAGGGGCTTTACATCCTTTGTCGTAGAGATTGCTCATTTCGAAGAGCATCCATATAGTTCTTGCTACAGGACATATCGTCAATATACACTCGTGTGTAGAATCCAGCTCCCCTCTAATGGAACATAGTGTACTGTAAGAAGGTTGAACAAGAAGTACATTGTCTATTTCACGATTAACAGCTATTTTAGTGACTACATCTATCTTTCCAACCTGTCCGCTCTATATGCGATTGCCCCCTTTTCTGAAAACGCCGAATTATGCTCTTCATATAGACAAACGCTGATTTACCAGAAACAGCCGGCCGCCGACAAATCAAGCTCGAAATGAAGCAAACATTAAGAAATACAAAATGACACCCCCCGAACCTCATTTCCGTCGAATCGGCAATGATTTACGACATCCAACGAGGCAGATAGTAGCGGACGTTCTCGTAGACCAGGAACGTGACCCAAGTCGAGGGCATGACCCGGACGACTCCCGGTATCAAGCCGCGGTAGAAGCCCCGAATGCCCTCCTCCCTCCACGTCATCCTCACGACGCCCCTGAAGCCCTTGCCAAACTTCTCGTCGGCGTGGAAGACCTGCAGGCGGCTCCGGAGCACCTGGTACGGATACGTGACGGCGCCGGCGATGAGCTTCGCGGCGGAGGAGATGACGACGGTGGCCTCGGTGGTCATGCGGGCGCTGTCGAACCCTTGGCTCTGGCGGCGCGCAAAGTAGAAGCGCTTGGCGGGCTCGTAGACGGCGAACTGGACGGCGCCATGGGAGACGCCGATCATGGAGACGCCGAGGCCGCGGTAGAGGCCGCGGAACCCTTCGGTGGCGTATATTGTGCGGAAGCCGGACCACATGGACGGGTAGGCGCCCTTTGCGCCCTTGTCGGAGGCGAGCATGCGCGTCTTGACGACCCAGATGGGGTTGGAGAGGAAGCTGGTGGCGGCGCCGCCGAGGGCGCTGGCGATAAAGTAGTCGGAGGGGGTTGGGCGGTCGGAGCCGCGGGCGAAGGTGAGGAGGTCTTCGAAGCGGGTCTTGAAGAAGAAGAAGGAGGCCCAGCTGAGGGCGTTGCCGGTGAGGTTCGGGGTGAGGCCGCGGTAGAGGGAGGAGAAGGGGCGAGGGTTGCTGGAGAGGGATCGGAGCATGGCGAGCATGGAGGGGTTGTGCTCGGCGGCGGAGGCGGCGCTTGTGCTGACTGTGAAGATGGTATTGTTAGTATCGTGAGTATTCGTGGAGTTGAAGGATTGTTCTGCTATAGTTCTTCTTTCTCCTTGTCTCTCTCTCTTTCTCTGCTTCTTCCATCTCTTGTTTTGTCGTTCTCTTGCCACAACTCCCCCCTCATCCCCCTCCATAACATGACAAGATCAAACCCTCCCAAGAGAAACCCAAGACAGAAACAAGAACAGGAACAGGAACAAGCAACTCACTCTGCATGCGCGTCTTGACAATATCCAGCGGATGCACAACTAACGTCGCAATCGAGCCCGCGCTGAGCCCAGCAATCGACTCGACCAGAGCCGGAGACAGCCGGCCGGCATCATGGCTTCCGGGCATGGAGCTGTTCGGATCGGAGCTGCGTCCGGTCACATTGTCGGGCTGCGCAAAGTTGACGGGCGAGTGCTCGTTCATGTGGAACAGCTTTTTCGCTTTGTCAAACTGTGTGGCGTATTGGCATATAGATTGGTGTCCGTTTTTTTTTTCTTTGTCAGTCCAGTTAAACCGGTCACTGGCGGGTAGCGGCGGGCGGGTTTTTTGTTTGCAAGTTCGGGCGCTGTCGGAGGCTAGGATTCGGGCTATTCGATCTTTCTGAAATTGTAAGCTGTTTTGCTCTGTCTTGTCTTGCTGTGCTGGGGGTTGTTGGGATTCAGAGAAGAGGTGGTGCGTTTCAATTGACTGAGAACTCACTGGTTGAGGGCTTGTTTCTGGTGTTTTCCAACTTGGCTGACGGTAAAGATAAAGGGTTACATTGTTCCAATTGAATAAAAAGCGGTAGATAAAGCGCTATCGGCGCATGGATACCCTGTGCTTACTTGCACGGCAGAATTAGTTCAGGTTAGATATGTAGCGATAGCGGCATTGGAGAAGAAGACTGATGATGGTTGCTAATACTTGAAGAACCAGTAGATAAAAGGCACTTCCTCTGTATATCATTGCAATACTCAACTCCCCCGTAATCCCTGAGGAGTTGGATAACCGAGCTGAGGCGATCGATAGTCACTCCAGTTTAGGTAGCAGTATCAAGTATGCAACATGGATAGGCGGCAGAACTGAACGAAGAATTCGCAGAGTGGTTACTTGGTCCAATTACAGTACGGAGCAGTAGATAATACATTCTTATTGGTACATGGCAGCATTTGGTGTCCTCCTTTGCGTCCTCTCGGCGACGTTGTCGTCATATTGTATCACCAGTCCCCGTGCCCTGCCCTGCCTTCTTCCAAGACATGTGCATATTACCCAAACGCCATGATGAATGCTGGACATTGAGCTTCTCTCTGGCTATTCGCCTCTTCTTGTTGCATGCCTTTTCCCGTGCCCTTGAGCCGTATTATAATCGTATATCGTACAACATCGCATGCCCGTCTGATTTTGCGTTTAGGAAAGAGGAGAGAGAAGGCTGTTTGTTTCTGTTAGCCAACTTCGTACATGTATCTTGATTTGGGAGGAACGGCGTACCGGATGACTGAAGGTCGGGGGTCGCTGCGGGTGTAGCCTAAATCCAGACGAGAGAGAATCAGTTTCCGGCGTCAGCCGAACATGCGCTTCAAGATCGCATACCGAGGTAGAGAATCAGAGGAAGGTAGCCACTAGATTGCAACGGTTAGCTCCCATATAGCACAGGGAAGAAGATATATTAGGGAATTCCATACTAGTGAATGGCGACTCGAGAAACGTCAATGAGCTTGGCAATGCGCTCCTGTGGTAGACAGAGTCAGTCTTGTTGTTTCTTTACCATCATCACATCATCATCATCATTCTCTTGCTCCTCCCGCTGTCTCTCCCGCTTTTCTCCTCCTCCTCAAAGCGCCTCGTATATTCGTACCTTGGACTCTTCTGAAAGGGCAAACATCTTGAATCTGGAGGTCGTCGGGCGACAAGTTCGAACAGCAGAAAATGTTGTCGTTGGGAGATGCGAGTGCGCAAATTGATGCTTCCAAGCTCTTCGTCCAAGTGTCCCGCCTACTAAGAAATTTCGAGGCTTGCATGTACGTACCGGGCCTAGCACCAATAATGCGGTCATTACTGCCGCCCGCCAATCAACGCCGGCTCAACTCTGGCTAATTTGATAAACCCATCTGACAAGGAATACATGGGTACATTGTATCGGTGCTGCGAAACATTTCTGTGGTTGAGATTTCCGAGCTTCATCCTAAGCTGCATCACACGCGACGACGATATTGAAGCTGTTTCTTTTCTTCTTGCTCACTATTCATTGATAGCAACGCCATTCAGAGAGCCAATTCCTGCATCCAGCATCAAACTTCCATCTCTCGTGTCGTTCTCGTAAGGCTCCGGCCTGCAAACCGTCAAAATGGCAGTCAACAGGCATTGGTAGGTTTCTCTTTCCAGCTTCCCCCAAACCTCAGCCGCGTATGGATGCCGTTTGCCGCGAACCAAACTGACCAGAAATATAGGGAGCAAGACAAGGAGGCCACGGTCTACATTGGCAACATCGACGAGCGCGCGACCTCGGCCATGGTCTACGAAATCATGCTCCAGATGGGCCCCATCCACAACATCCACATGCCTCGAGATCGCGTCACCCAAACCCATCAGGGCTTCGGCTTCGTCGAGTTTCGCACCCCTGCCGACGCCGAGTACGCAGCAAACGTCATGAACGGCATCAAGCTCTACGGGAAGTCGCTTCGCGTCAACAAGGCCAGCGCCGATAAGCAAAAGGCTGCCGAGGTGGGCGCTGAGCTGTTCATCGGAAATCTCGACCCCATGGTCGACGAGAAGATCCTCTACGACACCTTTAGTCGGTTTGGCCCGCTGCTGAGCATTCCCAAGGTTGCTAGGGAAGATAGCGGCGCGAGCAAGGGCTTTGGCTTCGTCAGCTACGGTGACTTCGAGAGCAGTGATGCTGCCATTTCCAACCTCCATGGGCAGTACATCCTCAGCAAGGAGGTGTCCGTGCAATACGCCTTCAAGAAGGACGGCAAGGGAGAGAGACACGGTGATCAGGCTGAGCGAGCCCTGGCCGCGCAGGCCAAGTCAAGAAATATCCTTCCCGAGGCCCAGCCTCTTCCTCAAGCTTTCCTCATGAACTCCGCGCCCGCTGCTCCTGCTCCCGCCAACGCAGCACCTCCATCCGCGCCCGCTGGCTTCGATTCTGGTGCAATGGGCGGCATGCCCGCTGGAGTACCGCCGCCGATGATGGGAACGCCCACACATGCGAATATCCCAAGTGGTTTTGCCCCTCCTCCACGCGGACCGTCCCCTTATGGCGCCGGCCCTGGTCACGCTCCAAATGGCTTCCCTGGCGCCGGACGAGGCTCAGCTCCTCTCCCACCGGCACCGTCAGGTCTGCCTGCGCGGCCTCCTCAGATCCAGGGCGGATACACGAACCCTGCAGACTTCCATCCGTCCCACTTCCGCCCTCCCTCAGGAGGCCCTCCTGGCGGTGCTCCTCCGCCGCAAGGCTTCCCGGCAGTGCCGCCTCCTGGATTCCCCGTGCCTCCTCCAGGAGCTTCAGGGACGCCGCCAGTGCCTCCTGGATTCATGCCACCTCCTGGATTCCAGCCTCCGCCAGGCTTTGGCCGCCGATGAGACAGGCCAACTATCCGTTCCTAATACATCATTTTAATAAATAATACCTGGTTCAAGTAGCAAAGGACAGTGACTTTAATCAGGTAAGAGGAGGGCCAAAAGAATGCCATGAAAACACACAATTACTACAGACTTCTAATTTTCTGGGGATTTTTAAAGGAGGAAACCCTATCAAAAAACGGCGCCCTCGAGGACTCTTCCTCATCTAGCCGTGTCCCGCGACCCCTTTTCCTCCCAGGTATAATAATGGCCATGATCTGTCTGGTCAGGTATCGTACAATTTTTTTTTAATCTTTCATATATACCAGGATCCCTGCTGTATAAAAAGCCATCCAAATTTCCCTTCTGGGCCAGAAAAGTCATGTTCTAGTGAAACAATGGGAGGAAACCCACAGAAAGAATAAAAACACCAGTCAAAACCCTTATAACTCCTCCCCCCTGTACAAGAACGATTCCTTCTGATCATGAATCGCAAAACAATTATATCTTTTCTTGGTCCTTTTTACACGGAAAACACTTCTCACAAGCTGCGGGAAAACGCGTCTCTGGCTTCCTCGGTTGCCTTGTCCCACTCTTGTTTGGCTTCTTCTCTCTGTCCCTGCACCTCATACGACTGCGCCAGCATGCCGTCTGCCACGCTCTGCCACAGCACGTTGCCGCTCCTTTCCGCTTGCTTGGCTGCCGCTCGAGCGCTCTTGAGTGCCTGCTCGCCAATGACGTTTTCGAAGAAGCGGCTGCGCATGATGCAGAGCGTGACGGCGGCTCCGAGCACGTTACTAGTGACCTTGGAGCCAGCCATGGCGGCGTGGATGTGCTGCTTTTGCTGGTTGAGCTGCTGAGGGGGATCCGTCACCAAGGCCGCCATGACGTTGTGCCAGGCAGTCCGGAGATCGATGTTGTTGTGGTTGGCACAGTGAGGCTGAAGCTGCTCGATGAGATCCAAGGTTTCCTGGTCGTTTCGACAAGACGGGTGCTGCATGATCCAAAGCCTGTTCAAGCCCGCAAGCAGCGCAATCTCCTGCTGCCCGGCCTTGATCCCGGTGCTTCCTTGCTGGTGGACCTTGAAGCGGTCGTCCAGGAAGATGTCGACGGCGGCTTGGAGGCTGCCGATGCCCTGGTGATATATGCCCTTTAGATAGGTCGAGAGCAATCTCACAGTAGGCTGCGTTGAGGGAGAAACAAAAGACTCAAGATTCTGAACCATTTGCTTGACCGTTGCCCATTGACAGTGACTTGCCGCTACCAATCCCAGGAGAACAGTCAGGTAAGCCTGAGCTTCTATCCGCCAGGCCCGCTGCTTAATCGCCACATTCAAGGGGATGGGGGCGCCGTAGGGTATACCAGCTGTCGAAGCGTCCCCTAACAAGTGTCAGCAAAATGCATTGCAAGTAATAGCGTATGCGCGGTAGACTTACATGTCTCGAGTATCTTGAGGCCTTCCTTCCAAAACTCCGTTGATCTGCGACCTTGTGAAGAAGGCTTGTGAAAATTGGCCAGGCCGCTAATAGTAAATCTACACCGAGTTGTTAGCTTTCCGTCGATGATTATGCGGCCACAGACGGGGTAGAATAGTAAATATCCTATAATAAGCACGTACACGAGTGATCTCAGCTCCATCTTTGTCATAAACGTCATGACCAGATAATCCATCTCGCCCTCACCCTCGCCCAGCCGCAGAATAGCCTGAGTATCATCGCTCACAGTCCTGGCCGCAGAAGACTCCTTCTTGATAGGCACGAGAAAGTCGGACTTGACATTATGCCATTCTTCGCAGTCATCCAGGCACACCTGCAGCTGCCGTAGCTTCTGGGCCGTATGGTCTGGGTTCTGGTGGTGTAGACTTGCGGCAACCTCAAGCAGCAAGGTCAGCATGGTGAGCTGTGTGATCTGTACCGATGGGTCGAACTGGTATTTGGCCACTTGTGCGATACAGGCCTGGATCTTTTCCATGTTGCCATCCTTGGTCGTCTTGAGGAGGGTGAAGCCTTCTATTAGCGAGGCGAGGACAGAGAGCGCCGTGTCACCTCTGGTGTTGGCGACATTTTGGATGGCTCGTATGTTGTCGAGGGCGCCCGTGTCTGATACACTTCCAATATCAAGATAAAAAGAAGCTTTTAATAGGCGGAACGCATAGTACCATTGCACATGCTTGAATCTGGATATGCTTGTCAGCTTTGACCCGTATTCAGGGGAAGGGAATATGGCTTACACTTCGCAGTTAGATATGTGACCGTCTACCGCTTTTAACGCCGCTTTGTGATTTCTCTGGAATAGGACCTTGAGCATGAGATACTGCATGCAATATTTAAGATCAAACAGGCGGTGCTATTTGTTTCTTTTATGTCAGCTGGCTGTCCTCTAAGAGGAACCAAATCGAGATCTCACGACTCACCTTGTCGCAAAGCGGAATGCCCTTTGCCAGAGCCGTCTCCGCTTCCATTAAATTCTCCGTCTCTTCTTGCAAAAGGGCAGCGTATCTTAACCGTACGCGCGCCTCTTCCCGCGGCGCAAGCTGGGTATTACTCTGCAACGCAGCCTCTAGACATGATAATGACGTCGCTATTAGCTCCTGGTATTCGTCGACTTGGTTCGGACATAGAGTCATGGCCACGTCGTGAGAGGCGTTGCGCGCCTTCTCAAGACATTCTTCCGCAACGGCAATCATTAAAGGCGCCGTGTTAACGGGCCGAGGTTTAGGTGTCACTGCGGGCGACTTTTTGGTGATACTGGGGGATCTCATAGATAGTGAAGGTGAATTGGTGACTGAGGAATGCGGGCTGCGTTTGATGCGAGCGTCAGGAACTTGCTGAAACACTCGGGTCGCAATAGAATCATCTTCTTGCTTTTCCTGCTTGATCGCTGCACTGGGATACAGAGGTTTGACAATGACAGTCTCCTGCGGTTTGACAATAACAGTCTCCTGCGGTTTTTCTTGGCTGGTGACGGGGACAATCGGTGAGCTCGTCGTCATTGATATAGGCAGAGAAGTAATCGAGGGCTGCTTCTGGATATCTTGAAGATTGACATAATGCATCGGCTCTTGCTGGAAGAGCTCTGAAGGAGACACATATTGCGGAGGCTGCGGTGGCTCGGGGAGCGAAGCCTGCTGGGGCTGCTCAGCGATCTGGCTCGGTTGAGATATGGGAGGCTGCTCAGCGATGTGGCTTGGTTGAGGTATGGGAGGCGGCGGTTGCGGTTGTGGTTGCGACGGTGGTTGCGACGACACCGGTGGTGGTAGGGGTGGCTGCTGTTGTTGCTGCTGCTGAGGCTGCTGCTGAGGCTGTTGAGGCTGCGAATAGTGTTGATGTTGCTGCTCTGCCTGCTGCTGTCGCTGTTGTTGTTGATGCTGCTGCTGCTGCTGCTGCTGAACTTGCGGCGCCAGTTGAGGTGCCGGTTGAAGCACAGGCGACTGATATTGTATCGGCTGCGGATTCGACGGCGGTCGATTCGGCGGCAGCGCGTGGCTTCTTACGGGCGACGGCTGTGGAGGAAGGGAGGGCGCAGGCGAGGGTGTATGATTATGATATATCGGAGGCGGTTGATGACGCTGTTGCTGGCGCTGGACCTGGTGAACTTGTTGGAGATTCTGCTGTTGGTGCGGCGGTAACTGCTGGTGAGGAAGAGCCTGGTGCTGCATCGGCTGCTGCGTCATGGCCTGCTGCTGCTGGTGATGCTGTTGCTGCTGTTGCTGCTGCCAGACGTTGTTCGGCGGCAGATATTGGCCCGCCTGCGGAAGGTGATGGCCGCCGCCCTCGTAGTTTGCGAAGCCGTTGAAGTTGACGCCGTACGGCGACGGCTGATGGAACTGCTGCGGCTGCATGTACATGCCGTGCTGAGGTTGTTGCTGAGGCTGGTAGAATTGCTGCTGCTGCTCGTGGCCCATGGCGCCGGGATACATGGACTGCTGGCCATGGTGAAGCTGCTGCTGCTGGTTATGTTGCTGCTGTTGCATCTGCTGCTGCTGCTGCTGGAAGTGATAGCCCGCAGCCGGGTGTGCGTACATCTGCTGGTGATGGTGGTTGTGGTGATGCTGCTGCTGCTGGTCTCCCTGGCCAGGAAAGGCCTGTCCCGAAGGCAGCGTCCCCCGGAACGACATCGCTCCGTCAGCATCTGCCGCTCGTCTTGCTGGTGGGAGAATGAAGCCCTGCGCAGCCAAGTCTCATGTCATGCTGCTTTCCGCCTCGTCGTCGACTTCATTGGCTATTCTCTCTCTCTTTCGTTGTCGTCGCTCGATTCAGCGCGCTGCCATTCGGAGAGCGAGCGCGCGTGTGCTTTTTTGTCTCTCGTCGAGGCCGAACCCGCTGTGGACAGGGCTTTTTCTAGTTTCGTCTTCTTCAATCGTCGTGATCGCGCGTCGCGGAGGCAAAGAAAAAGTGTAAAAGAAATGGGAATGTAAAAGGCAAAAATCTGGGATTCTTTTCCCCCCTTCTGGCTCCCTCCGGCTCGCAAAGGCTCGACGTTGGCAAAGAAAGTTTCGCGGCTTCAGTGGTTGAACAGAATGCGGGATCACTGTGCGAATCAACGCGCGCGCCAGAAGGCCGTTCTATCACATGGTTGGCTCAGCTCGATTCAGCGGGTCGTCTGTCCCGGTACCAAGTACACGTACTGCGCAGATCCGGAAGTGCTTTGACGGCACCCGGATGCGACTCTAAGTGTTGCCATAGGTTTTAGTGCTATTTGAACTGAGAGAGAAAATACATTAGTCGGAAAATATTGGTAGAATAAATGGATAGTTCTAGTTTGATGACGATCATAATACAAATACGTACTGTGTTGAATGGTATTGCCCTTTAAAGAGGTACCTGACATCGTAAGTACCTGTACGAAGCATTGCAAGGCTATCAAGTTGGAGGGAGTGCCAGTTTAGAGCAACAACTACAGAATACTGGATGAATATGAGGAGTTGGTGGAGAGGCCTGGATCTTTCGCTTGGAGAAAGGAAGCAAAAACTGAGGCCAGAGATGGCGACGCTGGATCTGGGGATCATGATGCTGGACCTCGAGATTATGATAGGTACGGAGGATAAAGATGTTATACCTGCAAGCCAAGGTCAGAAAAAGCGAGACCGCAAGATGAATAAGTGCATACATTCAACAATATAAGCACCTAGTTAGTTTATTGAACCACCGCAGTATAAAAATATTACTAAGTAGTAGATAAATATAAATATACTAGCGGTTACTAAAAGATATAAATATAGTAGCAATTACTAGAGAAATATAACTATAGCAGCAGTTACTAAAGAAGTATAGATATAATAGCATTTACTAGAGAAATATAAATATAGTACTCCGTAGCAGATGCTTAAAGTTAGGATTTGTAGGCGTAATATTTGAGGTACGTGTGTTCGTAATCTTTTCAGTCTTGGTTATTCTGTCACCCACTTGACCTGGTAGGTTACTTGTTATGTTTTCACACCCACGAGTTCTACATACTAATGGACATTTCTAGTCAAGCCTGGACGCAAGCGACCCGCCTTTGGTAGAAAACCCGCCCTTGGTAGAAAGCGAGCGCGAAAAACCGTGAGTACAGAGATGCGACTTCCGCTCGATGAGGATGAACTGGCCGTGTACGACGAGACGCCATCCGTCAATTATGGAACCCATACCGAGCGAGCTCGGCTCGAAGCACAGGCACAATCTCTCCAGACGCCACTCAGCCAACATGGCGACAGCGACATACCAGCAATGCCAGCAACTGCGCCTCTTGGGATTAGTTACGACTTCCATACTTCAACTGCGAGTGAGAACCAGGATACTCACCAGCCTACTGACGAGGAAACACGGGTGAATAAACTCCATAGAGATATGAAGGAGCTTATGAGTCGGATGATTGCTGAGGATGGAGAGAATAATTCCGAGTGAGCGTAATAGGAAAGTCAGAAGGAAAGATTACATGGGTGATCTATCTGACTCTATACGCAGGTGATTGGCAATCGGACATGGGAACTGCGTTAAGGTCTACGGCGTGAAAATGGGAATTAACTTTGCTTTATTTATGGGATTGCGTTTGGGAATAGTTATATGGAAATGGAGCAGAGTTACATTTGAAAATGGGGTTTGGGATCTTTGCTGCTTATACTCTAGGAGTTCACATCAGGACGGGGGACAGGTTTCTATAGGTAGTTTATGGGATGGCATTCTACTGCCTCAGATACTCCCAGCGCTTTTCGCATCTTCACTTTGCTAATTAAAACTGGCTTTATTTCTTTATTAATTTGTATGACAGGAATGAGCTCCTTTACTAATAGCGCTCTAATAATCCACAGTGACATAAGGCAGTCTTGCGGTTTAGATGCGGCTTGCTGCCCGCCTATGACTCTGGTCAGGCTCCTGGTGTTTACATTCCGTAGCGACGAGGTTAAAGCTTATATATAAAACAACATAACCATATAGTAAGCCTAGTTTTAATTTCGCCATTTGTATATTTATCCCCATACAGAATGGCATAACCCTTTTCACATCCGGAGCAAAAGCGTGCAGTATGGATGTCTACGAACATGGCTATGGCCGAGTACCGGAGTCAAACTTCAGCCAGCATCTATACCGACGACTGTCGTCCTCCTCCGTGTAGCCAGCTATCCACCTTGCTGGTAAATTGCCACGGACCCACAAAGCCCTACTGTATTCATAGCATAATGGCGATATTTGCCCTGTCTAGACTAGTTGCGAGGTGCATATAGGCAACAGTATGAGGCCATCTCTGAAGAGTTGGAAAAGGATAATCAGTATTTGACAACGATTTTCTTTACGAGTAATGAAGATGTAGGCATCATGGGAGGCGAGATTGCGGCATCATTTGGCTTATGGCATGGTCCGTGGAAGATTTTGGACTAGTTGTCGGTTTTGTTGGATGAAATTGTGGTATGAGATTTTGATACCTGATGATGCAATAAATAGCCCAGCGGGTCCTTACAGAGTTAACCACTGTAAATAATAAAACATACCCCTTATGGGCTTGAACATTCACTCCTGGGGCATTATCGTGATGCTCATGGAACACTCATAGGCGTATTTGCGTGCATGTATTAAAACAGGATTTAAAACACAGAGTATAACTAGGTAGTTAGGTAGTGTGGTCTGATGGACGGCTTCTGCTTGCCGTGAGCTTCATTGGTAAGTTACATGACATACATTGCAGCGTAACAACATGATTCTTCAAACGCGTAACAATGGACCCCGTTCTGGCGGTCTTTACACAAAATCAAGAAGAAGAAAAGAAAAAGTAAAAGAAAAAAAGAAAAAACAAATCGTAGCTAAACGCCGTGACATGCATATGCACCATATACCGCCCAAAATCACCACACTTTTTGTTGCGTAAGGAAAAATGTGGAGGCCCCAAAGGGGACCGAGAATATCAACATTACACACATGTCCACTCAGCAAACACGCACCATCGAGCAGTGCGGTCTGCCAGCACCAGGCCTCGCCAAACACCCCTCTCAGAGCACTTGATGATCGTCTCCCAGGTGCCGCCGTCACTGACCTCTTCGTCTGGGGTCCGCGATCCAACGCTGATCCCCTTGCGCTCTTCCTTTCTCATAAGACGAAGAATCTTGCCTCCCGGTGTCTGGATTGCCAGCTTGGCAGGCTTCTTTCCCGCAACGGTCCCGCTGGCTGAGCTGGGGTTCGACCCGCTCGCGCTGGAAGCGTTGATACTCATCGCTGAAGACGGCCGAATGAAGGGAATTGGGCTGGCCGACCCGGGATTCGACGACGGTGTGAGAGGCCCGTCTGAAATGGAGCTGGGGTGCTGTCTGATAGCAAATACAAAGGTATTGTTCAGAGCCAGTTGCTGACACTGAGGTTGGACAACATAAATATCATGCCTCTGTGCGTGAGGCGTCGGATGTCGCGTAACAAATTCATAGGGCGGATTTTCGCCCGCGTGGATGATGGGTAGAGTAAAGGCCAAGGGATGGGGAATATCCTTGATACTTTGCATCAAGCCCCTTTTCCCGGCATAGACTTTCAGCATGCCCTGGCCTTCGTCACCAGGGAGTAGCGCCTTGACTGTGTAGCGCTTCACACCATTGAACCACTCAGCCTGAGCCAGCGCCTTCTTCTTGACGATATCACCATTCTCAAATAGGTCGCCATCATGATCCTTTGATAATGCTCGTGCTTCAACTTCGGCTGCAATCTCAACGTCGGCCGGTACGTTAAAGTTGATGTGGACCATCTCAAGATCTTCTATCCTGGTCAGACTAGTGTTAAAGTCAACCAGCTCGATGCCGTTCTTGAAATATGCCGGGCATGTGCATGGCAGGTTGAGCAGCGTGTCGTAGGCCACTGGGGGCACGATATGCTGCTGGTCGTGATGCTCCGGCACGTGCGTCCAGCACAGCTCAGTAGGCCGTGTGAGGAACCACCAAGTGTCTGCAGAGGATCCGGAGACGCTGGAGTAGAGAGCACGTTTGGGGTTCGAGGGACTTGCTAGACAGGTGTCAATCATGCGCCATTCATCGTCGACAATAACTGCGTTCCACCAGTGGTTGGATCTGGGCATCACATTGAGGTCTGGAATATCGCCCGGGGCTTTCAAGTAACCCCTGACAACCTCGCAGTGCAGCCCAATGGCAGAGCACATTTCCATCACAAGGCAAGCGTATTCTTCTGCGCAGCCCCTCTTTGCATGGATGGTTCGCTCGGTGTCGGCGTCGCCCTCGAAATCTTCTTCCCAGGTGATCTTCTCTGCCACCCAAGTAAATATCGCACGAAGCCGTTGTAGATCGCTCCTGTAGGGCCTGCAGATGTAAGTCTGTGCGAGCGTCGCCACCGTCGTCCCCTGAGGCGGCTCCTTTATGAAGCGGGAGTTCTTGTCCACCTGGGCGAGATTGATCATGTGGTAATTCTCTGGTTTATGAACAGGCATGCCGTCCGCCCCCTCGTCACCTTCGATGCCCTCATAGAGCTCATCGACAGGATTGAGTGTGGGGTGGTCTTGCATCTGGCAGCGCTCCCTGCGCTCGGTCCGCTCGATCTTGCTGACGGAATTGGAGCGGTTCACATCTCGGCGGACTTGGACCCAGTCGATGGCAGCGCCGAGGCCCATCTCCCTGGCGGCATCGCGTCTGGAACGAGCGCCGCTCAGCGAAAGCATGCTGGCTCCGGGTGCCACACTATGTGGCTGCTGCAGGCGAGCAAAGGGCGAGGATCTCACGGTGGGCACATGGCCAGCGGCGATGCTACCCCGATTGCTGGCGACGCCCGTCTTGGCTGAGTCGAGGATCTTCTTGAAGATGTTTCGTTTCGGTGATTTGGGCGCGACAAGTCCACCCAATCCAGGGGTACCATCTTCGTGAATGCCAACCTGAGATATCGGCCGAGAAAACCCACTTCCGCTACCACCTCCGGCATAGTTGCTAGCATGACTGCTGTGGTAAGTCACGCCGGTAAACGGCGAGTCAGGACGGTCCCCTTCATCATTGCGCATGCTAAACGAACTCTGAGCACGGTGGGCGGTCCGAGCCAAGCTTCCGGCGCTTGTCGCACTAAAACCACCGGCAGAGACGCCACTCCAAACGGTCCTGTTTGTACTCTGGGTCGAAGAGCTACTGTTGCTCTGATTACCGGTTGACGCATTTGTTTGAGTCGTTTTTGTCGTATTGGTGCGCTCGATACTACCCACCGCTCTATCATATGGAAATTTTCGTCCCCGTGTCCTTTTATCCATGGTAACCAACTCTCCTACAGTTGATCCGGTGGACGACTTTGGGCGTGAATAAGGATGTCCCTTTGGCGGTGGGGGTGGGGGTTTATCGTCATCGTCATCGTCGTCATCTTCATGGTTTACCACGGCTGGCATACTCGAGCTGTGTTGGTGCATTCTTTGGATCTGCTTCTCCATCCTCTCCACGTAATTGCTCAGATGGGGGTCGTAGGGCTTTTCGCGATGTCCATCTTGTTGTGATGCATTGTGTGAAGAATTTCCACTCCAAGTCTCGTAACCTTCGTCAAACGCTATTCCTATCGACGTCAGCGGCCTAATGCGCCCTCGTTCCCCTCGTTCCTTTTGTCTTTGTTGCGGCGCTACCAGGTCGAAAGAATCGGGGGACCAGGGATCAAACGTCCGCTCCAACGCCCTCTCTGGCGACTCCGCCTCGCGACCTCCAATGCCTTCCAAGCGATCTAGCTGCTGCATCACATCATCCATTGCTTCGCGTAATGGTGACGGCGTCATGTGGCTTCCCTCCATAGATGGTCGATGGGAACCTCCACCCCTAGGTGTGTGGTAGCCGTTACGCTGGGTCCCATAGCTGGTATCGTTGTAGGAATCGTATGAGGCCTGTCTTGTTAGATCTTGAAGATCTGTGTAAGAGCCGTTGGAATGACGAGATGGACTGTATGGCTCATACGACATGGCCGAGCCGTGCCTTGGGATTTCTGGTCCATTATATGACACGGTAGAACGCATAACATCCATAGGGTTGTACGAAACGGTAGAGCCTGTTCTTGTTATATCTGCCGGGTTGTATGAAACGGTAGACCCCGTTCGCGTAATATCCGCTGGATTGTATGAAACGGTAGACCCCGTTCGTGTTATCTCTGCGGGGTTGTATGAAACGGTAGAGCCCTGCCGTGATAGGTTGGATGGATTGTATGACACTGAGGAGCCGTGCCTCGATAATGACTGATAGCCCTGTGTCCCCTCATCGGGATCTGCCCGCCCAACATGTCTGTGAGGTGGTGGTGCAGGAGGCGGTGGAGAATCGCTCCTCGTCATATTTTCCAACCGGCTCGGTGGACGGGTCGGTGAGTGACCCATGGAAGGAGCCGGTGAAGGAGCTCTGGATCCATATCCATTTGCTGGTGAGAGAGAGGGGGTGGGAGCGCGAGCGATATCCTCATGAGCACTCCTTGCAAGGACAAGAGCAGTACTTGAGGCTGCGGCCGAATTTCCCCTTGATCGCGATGACGTGGTTGACACCCTAGACGGCTTTTCCTTGAGACGCGACGTCGGTGTTTCTCGAAATGTTTCTGGTTGTTTTGCTGTGGTATAATGTGGCGCTTTGGCATATGCCTCGAAGGGTTTCCGAAATGTTCGTGATTTCTGCGGCACCGCCTTGGGCCCTGACGCTATATTCGGCGGTATAGGACTCGGTGTTTTTGTTGGCCGAAAGTCTTCTGGTAGCACCTCGACGAAATTGGACGGGAAAGACCCGACAGTCCTCCGATCTCGAAATAGCCTGCCCACCCACCACGAACCGTCTCCCGCATTCAGACATTCGATCAAGTCGCCCTCGATAAATCCCAGGTCGCGTTTAGACTGCAGAAATGTTAGCAATTGAGAGCAAGGGTACACGCGACGTCATATCACAAACCTCGCCTCCCCAAGAATAGATGGCCCGGCACCAGCACGGAAATCGTGAGGGCAATGGCGGCGGTGATAGCGCCATAATGTTGACAGTTGCGCCACGCTTCAGTCGCCGAATTGACCAGCTCTGACGTTGTGGGAGAGCAAATGGTCGAAGGAAGAAGGAGAAGGGGGATGAAGAGAGCGAGAGAGAAAAAAGGGAACAAGGGCAAAAAATTATCCCCGTTGTTGTTTATCCCTTGTCTGGCAGCAAGTATCGGGGCGACAGGTGTGTGCAGCTGATGGAATCAATCGACGCGTTCGGCACCTCGCCGCTTCACCGAACAAACCAGGCTGGCCGTCGAAATCTCAGCCCGACAACGCGCAATGGAAAAGGCGCGGCTGGCGATGGATTAGAAAAGGCCTAGAATTGAGAGATGGCACATGTCCAAAAGCTGCGATCCAACGGCGGCAGCAAAAAGCATGATACACCCTGGGCCTAGGTTCTTGTTGATGGCAGACGGGGGGCGGATTGGAATTCTCTTTGTCTCTCGCAGCCCTGGACCTAGACGCAGCACAGAGCAGGAGCAGAGACCCAGCAGCTCAAGGGCTAATGCAAGCTGAGCACAGGCAGAATGGATCAAATGGAAGCTTGTGCAATTGAATGCAATGCAAACTGCAGGCAGGCAAGGTATTGGGTACCAGGAGTTGGGTGCAGGGGGCCCGTGTGTGTCAAGTACGAGTACAGATGAGATGGGTTGGATTGTTCGACAAGGAGCTGTGCGAGGAGCTGTGCGAATAGTCGGCGAGTAATGGCAAGCAGCGTAGCAATTTGACGTCTGGTCTCGCAGCCGCAGGTCGTGGATTGGGCTGCATCAAGCGAGATTGCAGCAAGGCATGGACGCAGCTCCAAGGTTCCAAAGGTCCGCTTCTCAGCGTTGTCCCCGTGCTGGAGCTACGCAGCTACGGGACTGGCCGACGAAAAGCTGCCGGCGACGCCTTGCAGGGCCGGGACAACAGAGGGGCAGATGGCCGTTGCCGTGGTGATCGATTTAGAGGTGGCTGGCGGAAGGGAGCGCGGCCCCTCGTGTTAGCGCCATGCGCTGTGCGATGGCGCTAACAACGCCTGTGATCAACTGTAAGACGAATTGGAAGCCTGCGAATGGCGAGCCAGATCTTTGGGTGGCTGGGGGGAGGGGGATCGAAGGCGCGGTTCCATGGCGACGGGCTGCAGCAGAGAAGAGCCTCCCTTTGGCTTTGGTGTAAGTTTGAGTTTGATTGAATGTCTATCTATGTCTCCGGCCCAGGTACGGAGTGCTGACGGCGAGAATAAGGTATAGTAGCGGCCGCCGAAGAAAATTTGCTGAAACGTGTGGATTACGTCAAGTATGGAGATTGCTAGGCGCTACATGAAATGCTGGTGGCTCAAAGCACTAATGCCAATGTACTAAAGCATCGAGCAGCATTAATGCCTGTACAGCTGAGCACAGCTCCATCCAAATCCTCCACTGCAAGAATGAGGCCCTTACTAATTGACGTCGGTATTCTGAGGTACTGGGCTGGGCTGACTGTTAGGTACACCACGTCCATCCATTTCCCGCCCACACCCCGATATGCACTATGGGTTGCCGTGCAGCAGAAAGCAGGCAGAATGCACTGCTTTCGTGCATTGGCGTGAGCAACAAGCTGCATGTTTGTTGATCCCTCCTCAGCTTTATCAGCCGCGCATGCATTACTGTTTTTATCCCAGTGCAGATGTCCATCATAATATTGTCGAAATTTGATAAAAATCAACAGCACAGCATTGACGTGATGGATCCATTAAACTTCAATACAAACTTAGTACCTGTAGGTTCCAATTAGTGGTCCTCCAGGCCTAAAGCCTGCTGGTGCAACCTAAGAATTCCCCCCGCCAGCCCAAAAGCTATCCCAAAGCGGACGTAAACAAAAACTACCCCCTACATGTAGCTGTCTGCAGACTCCACTGCCCCGGACAACCGTCCATTTGTTCGCTCTTTAACCTTGACTGCAAAGCAGTTAGAATGCTACTACTATTGCCGTTTGTATATTAAACTAGGGCTCCTACGGTTACGTATTGTTGACGCCTTGTTATCCGATCGCTCTTTGCTTCCTTCGGCTCGACATCTGCCGCCAGTTCCACTGTTCGCTGCTTAATCCCGACAGACGCCAATTTCGACTTCCCACCAGCGCGGCCCTTGCGCATATTGCCTTGCCTGCCCTGTTTTGTTTAATTGCGGCGGTATCTGGGAGAGTACGAACACAAAAGGGAAGGGCAATATCGCTTGACCCTTCGCCAGGATGGCTGATGACGAGAGTCTCGCGTCGGACTACCAGGTGCTGGAGGAGCTAGGCCGTGAGTCCACTCTTGTTGACAGTTTGCTTGCTCGCACGACTAACACTTGTTTTCTAGGTGGAAGTTTTGGAGTTGTTTACAAGGGAATCGATAAGATCACCGGAGAGACTGTGGCCATTAAACATGTAAGACCTGTCCCGTACCGTCTTTTTTGATGACCCTTATTCCATTCACACAAGGGGCGGTGAACTAACGAGACTGTGTTGCGCAGATTGATCTTGAGTCCAGCGATGATGATATTCAAGACATTCAGGCCGAGATTGCTGTCCTCAGCACCTGTGCCAGCCCCTACGTGACCCAATACAAGGGTTCGTTCCTGCGAGGCCACAAGCTATGGATTATCATGGAGTACTTGGGTGGCGGATCCTGTTTGGATCTAGTAAGTCGATACTGCTGTCCATCCTCTCGTCTTGACTTCACGTCTAATCAACCATCCCTTCTAGTTAAAACCGGGAAACTTCACTGAGGCGCACATCGCCATCATCTGCCGTGAACTTCTCTATGGAATCCAGTATCTGCATAGCGAAGGCAAAATCCATCGTGATATCAAAGCGGCAAACGTTTTGCTGTCAGATAATGGCAAGGTGAAGTTGGCTGATTTCGGTGTCGCCGCCCAGCTCACCAACATCAAGTCCCAACGCAACACCTTTGTGGGCACTCCGTTCTGGATGGCTCCCGAAGTAATTCAGCAAGATGGCTATAGCTTCAAGGCCGACATTTGGTCCTTGGGCATTACTGCGATGGAGATGGCCAATGGAGAACCTCCTCTCTGTCACATCCACCCGATGAAAGTGCTCTTCCAGATTCCCAAAAACCCACCACCACGACTGGAAAATCGCTTTAGCAAGGAATTCCGGGATTTCGTGGCCCAGTGCCTAACCAAAGAGTGTGGTCGTCGGCCCAGCGCTAAGGAGCTGCTTCGGCACAGATTTATTCGCTCGGCCGGTAAAATCGAAGCTCTCCAAGAGCTCATCATGCAAAGGCAGATGTGGGATGCCAATCAAAATCGCCAAAGGCATCCGATTTACTATCAAGAAACCTTGCAAACAATCTCAACCAAAAGTGGCAACGATGAAGCATGGGTGTTTGACACGGTGAAGTCGGTAGTTCCACCGAAGCGGCCAACTATCAAGCATCATCGCAAATCCTCATCTGTGCTATCTGCTGCCGAGGAAGGATTTCGCAAGCTGGACATCAATGAAGGCCCTCTGGGTTCTTCATCACCTTCGTCACCAGCTGTTAGCACTATCCGAAAGTCAACAGTCCGGCGTGCACCTTCCATCATGCAAGTACCCGCGTCATATGCCAACGGCTCTCCCCGAAGCTCAATCATTGCTCCTAAACGACCTCTTCAGCCCGACATGTCTTTTGGCAATTCGGGATCGACTATGCGTCTGTTTCAAAGAGTTCCATCAGATGAACCGGCCGGCGCGCTCGTGGTCAGATCTACAACCCCAGATGATGACGTCTTTGTCGACGAGAATATTCCCCCACCCGCGGCAACGCCGGTTGAGCCCAATAGCAAAGAAGCACTTTTGGGACGAAGGCTGTACTCTAAGGCGGTAGAGCCCACTCTTGCAGATCTTCATGCACAAACTTCGACCATGGCAAAGCGGGAGGCGCTGGCCAAGCTATCCGAAGCCTTTGCAGCATTGGACGCCGTTGATCCCGAGGGATCGTACCATCTTATGAACAACCTGATCACTGCCATGAGCCAGGATAACAAGTTGAATACGGCAATACTGCGTCAGTCTGTACAAAAAATTCCAGATGATGGCACTCCTCAGGGAACAGTGGTCGTCAAAACCTCGACTCCGTCACCGAGCCCTGCCAAGTTGGCGCTGAGCTCCTCCACAAACCCTAATTTCAGGAGCCATCGCCGGCGCCAACTCGAGTCACCTGTATCAAAGGAGAGTCTTAGAGATTATGACAAACAAGCCATCGAAGACAAATATCCCGGACGGGAAACCCAGTCAGGCATGGAGCACTGCAAGCAGCTTTCCGACGTGCTGTACAACCGGTGGGCTGATGGCCTGCGCATCCGGTGGCCGGCTATATGATCCAACAGCTGCGATTTGCAAACATTTTTTGCATGTACCTGAATAATGCGATTTGAAACGAGTTTAATGGATGAAGTGATAATGTTGGGTTTCTCTTGGGAGGGGATTTGTCAAAGTTTGACACAATTTCACGCGCGATATAATGAATTTGGCATATCGAGTCCCGTCCCCCGGATGAGGAGCAACTATTAGAGGGATGAGGCGTTCAGGATCTTCGTCTAAGATACCTATTTTGACCTGAAATTTGCTGTTGGTAGAGGCATTTGAGCACGTATGGGTGCTGTCTCTTTTCTATGTTCTATTCTTCTTCTTCTCTTCTTTTCCCCTTTTTACACCTTTTTTTCAACTTTGTTCGATTTTTTTTTTTTTTTTCAAGGGTCGAGGGAACAGGCGTCTGATAGGATGATTGATTTTGATTTGCTATTCGGAATGTACGTATGGATGTATGTAAGCATGTAACCCAACATAATGGAAGGATATCTCATGGTCGAATGAACGTAAAACTGATATTTGACGATTGCAAAACGCCGTAGTATACATTTGTAACTTTTTTTTACATCCAACATAATTAGGATTCACTTGCGCCCAGGGCCAGCTTAATTCTCCAGTCTTTAAACTCATCCGTCAGGATATCGCCATGTCCTGTTTCTTCCGCCTTGTACACCTCAATGACGGGCGAATGGGCCCGTCGAGATATTCTCCAGACTCCTTCGTCGTTGACGACTTGCATGAGCCCTAGCCATAAATTAGTATGAGCGAGAAAGAAGGGGGTTTAAAGACATACACTCTAGGAAAGCGCCCGCAAAATTCACGCATATATCTGCGTTCCAGGCGGCATTCGGGCGCGCGTTTATCGTCTGCGGGATCGACTGCGTCTCAATCTCCTTGATGTCGACGAGGATGCCGTCCGGCGTGCGGAAGCCAACGATGATCTTTGGGACGCCCAGGAGAAATGACTGGATCCAATACTTCATGAGCTTGCGGTGGAATTTTTCAATGTCGCCGCCGTGGCGGATCTCGGCGCTTGTCTTGAGCTCTACCCAATTGATAGGCTTTCCTTTCTCTTGGGGCTTGCTGTCCCATACTATCCATTTAAATGGTTAGTCGGAGTCGATGGCTACGGTAACGGTATGATGATGACTTACTGGCGTCGACTTCTCCTCCTAGACAGAGCACCGCCTTGCCGATGCCAGTCCGCACAACGGAGCAGTATTGCTCCTTGTTATTGACAATGTGTTTATCTCTGTTTTCAATAAACTCTCTCGATGTCTCTGCCCATGGAGCAGGAAGCGTTGACAAGGTCTCAAACTTGTATCCTTGTATTGGTCAGCAGGAGATGATATAGAGGATGGCGTTGAGATTAACCCCAAAATTGCATAACATCAAGAGGGGGCCCCCTTCTAGGTTTCCCACGATCCTCATTCTGTCTCGAAAGCATTTTCTGTGCGTGGTTGTCCTCGATAAAACTGTTGTAGATATTAGAAGCTGGGTTGCTAAGCTATGGCTTGCATCACCTACATGGTCCCCTAGAGGTTAATGACGTTAGAGATATGAATCAAGGCCAAACAAGGTAAGATGAATAGATATACCTGGTATAGTGTGGCGTTCATTTCGAAGCTGCATATGTCAGGCCATTGGTCTCATGCTAGAAGAGGGAAGGGAGTTGCTACCCGTCATATTGTTCAAACGGCGCAGCCAATATCTATATTGTCATTAGTTCTAACTGCTGATACTCCTATGACGGGCAATGAACTGCTGAGTTCATAAAGTCTCTTCTTACCTTGGTCATCATGCCTCTCCATGTGACTACATTCGCATCTATCTTGACGCCAGTCTCCTTCTCGTGTAATACAATGGCTTTTAGTAAGCTGTCGAGATGCTCATCCTGGGAATCATCGTGTTTCACAAAGGTATTGAACCCTGAGGATAAGTCTGCCCCAAGCTGTGGAGGATAGTAATACTTCACTGACGAATCGTCAGGGTGAAATGCATGGTTCTCATCAAAAGAAAAGCAAGAGAATTCCTATTTGATAGTTTATGTAAGCTTAAATCTGCGGCTGCCATTGGATTTGGTACGTTGTGATTCGGCACAGCGCAGCTTCTTCTGTTTTCCATACCTTTGGTCTCTTGACAGGTTGACTGGCTCCTACAAACCGCCCTATCGGCTGTATCGAGAAGTTGGAGGCCATGTTCAGATTTGCGGACGCGGCACGTATCACGCGTCTCATATGTTCCAATCACGTCATCCAAGTGAAAAGGACTGCATGGGTGATGGACCGATTAGGCAGAAATGCAGATAAATCGAGATGGCACTGATGTGAGAGGTGAGAACAAAGTGAGGCCGAGATCGAAGACGCTTGCAAGATGCAGGTGTGCTTCTAGCGCGTTTGCAGGCTGGGGTCTGCTAAAATCATGGAGACTCGGGGGTTTGAGGTACCTGGAGGTTAGGGGTACTTTGCACATTAGGTGCGCCAACAAGTCACCTGAGGTAGCACTACAGATCTGCAGCCCGACAGGTTGAGAAGCCGGAGACGGCAAGCCGTGCAGCTTTTATGCAGCCAAGCTGATCGGAAATGCATCCAAGACGCCACCGCAGCTCATTGCCGAGCTAAAAAAATGTTTAATTGATCAAATTGAGAGTTTTTGGTTACATTCTCTGATCAGGGCTTTTGCATTTAGGCGTCGAAGCCCGGGAACTTTTATTCTGTAAGCAGCGCCGTTTGCACATGAGCCGTGGAGAAGATTCAACAGTCCATATAGAAGTAATGCCCATGCTGAGACTACAGTTTATTAGTATTTGCTATTGAACATGTTGTTTTGTTTTACCATGATGGCTCAGTTTTCTATCTTGAGAGATGGCAGAGACATAGAATATGCTACCTAGCAGTTATAGAGAGGATGCCTAATATGCCGTATGACGCTCAGAGGCACCGGTAGAGCTTTGGACATGAGGCATCGTCAAGCCATGGCATCAAATCTCCCTGTTCCAAGTACGTGGCTCGAAATAGAACTCTTGTAACCATTCGTCTGCCAAATTTGCTCTAAATTAAGAACCAAGGTCATCTGACAGGTTTCCCAGGCATCAGTAGTCATTTAATGTTGCCGAATGCCCGATTATTTGTCTTCGCCACTGACAGAAGAGACGATGCAGTGCTTCCAAGCTGTTTCACTTTCAGATCAGAATCACAGCAAGTAGTCAGTGAATCCATGGTCACAGTGCTCCGCCATGCATGCCGGGCAAAAGTGAAGAGGAAATGACTTTTCCTTTGTTTGTCCAGCTCTGTGCACTAATGTAGACGTGCGCGTCCATTTCCCTCTCTTATCAAATACCCAAAAAGTGTTTGTGCTAGCACTACCTGAAGTACATAAGGGAGGGGCCGGGTGACGGCAAAGAAAGTCCTTTTGAGGCCCAAGCGAGATTCTTTCTTCCTCAACCTTTCAACCTTCATCCTTCAGCCTTCACCATATTAACCCTTTGACCTTTGACATCAGCCAACACGTTCTGGGCCCAGCTGCTCGACTGCAATACTTCTTGACTTTTATCTTCTCTGCAATTTATCATCCGTATCCTCCACAGAAGTATTATCAACTACTACTACATCCGTGCCGTTTCATTCAGTCGCGATACGATACGAACGAATTCGAGATCCAGCCTCGTCCTCGCATCGCCAACAGCAAGCCTCAGCGGTCTCACACTGTCCCCTGTCAGCGTGTGCCTCTGCAGCTTTCGCCTTGTCTCGCCCCGCCAACGCACGTCGCTACCAGAAATTTAGAGGTTGGCGCCTCCACGTGATTAGCCAACCAGCTCCCTTGCAAAGACTCCTGTCGCATCGCCCTGTCCGACCTACTCAAATCGTCGTTGGTGGGCCGCTGGCGCACCTCAGCCTCGCCTCTCCAATTGCTGCGTGAGCTCGACTTACATCCTTTGCAAGCGTCGAGCGCCGTGCCCGCCAGACGTTTGGCTCAGGCCGCCCGGCTTACAGAAGCAGCTTCAGTGCCGAGAAGCTGTTTCACCCTCTCCAGCTTCAAAGGCAGACACCCTCTATCCGCTGTGTCGTCTCATTCAGGCCAATGCCGAAGTCACGTAAAGACTCATCAAAGAAGTCCAAATCTCGCAAAAGGCCCGCCGCCGCCCAAGACGAAGGCTGGTACACCATTAGGCGCATTCTTGATGAGAGGACCGTAAAAGGTCGCGTCGAATACCTGGTTGACTGGGACGATAATACCGTCACCGGGCAACCTTATGATCCGACTTGGGTTTGTCTAACACGATGCTCTCCACTTACATGCGCTGAGCGGATGCAGAACTTTTTACTAACTTTCATGTGCCGCAGAGCTCTGAGGTTACAAGTATTGCCAGAGTGGAATGGGAAAAGGTCAAGGCTCGGCGTCGCGGAGAGGACTATCAGCTTGAACAGCAGCTTGAGCAACAGCTTGAGCACCACTTTGAGCCGGGACCAGGGCCGGACCCGGAGCTAGACCCGGAGCAACAGCTGCAAGATCGCCAGCAGCCAGAACAGTCAGGCGAACAGGAGCCAGAAGCGCAACCAGAGCCCGCATCAGATCAAGAGAGCGACAACAGCCAACCGCCGCGGCCTGCTCATCAGCGGCGCATCAACAAGGCCAACTCAAAGAAGCGGCGACGCTCAGCCTCCTTGATTTCATCATCTTCCACCTCATCCCCTATTCGGCCCCGTAAAGCCCCCAGGAGTGACACCTGCGGATCTCTATATGACGAGCCTCTAGCATCTCTCGTATCGTCGCCTTCAATCTCTACACCCTCCGAACTCCCAGAGCTGCCTGACGTAGATCTCTCAGAACATCGTTCGCGAGCTACGTCTCTGGTGGTGGTAGAGATTCCCAAGAACTCGAATCTTAACCCGGCTGATTACTTGAGTGTCCTCGGGTCGCAATCAAGCGGCAAGTCTACGCAGTCGCTGGCCGAACTTGAAAACGAAGACAGCCGCGTCGCCATTGCGCGAAACAGTCAAGGAACTGTTCCAGATTCGCAGGAGATTACAGATCGATCTTGGACCCAGCAGCATATTCCAGCCGAGTTGCCACCATCTTCCAACCGATTGATTGAGTCCCAATTTGAAGACATCGTACCCGAATCTAGTTCTCACGTCATTCCGGACTCTTTCGAGGCACCTTCAAAACCAATATCACAAGACCCTGATAAAGAAACTGAAGAACGACACGACTCCTCTCTGTCTAATCATAATCCTCCTGATACGGCATCCGAGGACCGCATTCAAGAGTCTCATGCGACTGTCAGTTCAGATATTCCTTCTCGCCAGCCCGATCAGTTAAGAGAGGTCTCAGGAGCCGGCAGCCCAGTTCTGTCTGAGTCGTTATCACACAATACACCCGATTTCCGTAATCGGCAGCCTCTAGCATCATCAGGGTCCGCCAGATCTATACACACGCAACCAGAAGCAAGCCCCCGGTTTCTTAGTCAACCATATTTTGCAACCGTATTAGAGAACCCAGAGAGTTCTATACCTAGTCGAATCTTCGAATCACCTGCTCATCCCCTAGCGGAGATTGCCTCTTCTCTTAGCTCTGGCACTCTATCTGCGTCGGACCAAGGGGTTTCTCAAGCTGCTCAGATAATCTCTCGCGATTTCGAGGCACCGACACAACAACTTACAGAGAGTAAATCTCAAGAAAGTCCAGCCCAGTCTAGCTCAAATCGCCGTCGTATCAGCGGCGAGAAGGATCACACTCATATCCCCGCCTCGCCTCGTCCCCGAGCGGCTACCGATCTCCTGCCACAGCAATCAGCCCCGGCACGCTTTGTAGGCCACCCTGGAGGCATCTCAGGCTCACCAGCGAACCCAAAAACCCCTCTTAATCCATATAAAGGTCAAAAGATGGAAAACGAGACTCCAGAGCAAGCCAAGGAGAGGCGAACCGAGGAGAGGGTTCGCGCACAAATGTTGGACCTCTTCCACATGGACGCGTTCAACAGCGAGGCTGGTTCTACGTCCCAGCAGATACCACTTCACCAGACTTTGGCTGAAGAACCCGCTGAGCACCATGCACCGTTAGAGAAAGGCGTATCCAATACGTACACTGAGCTACCTGTTCATTCGGCATATTCCGGCAGCAAAGAGAAAGAACAAGCCGGAAATACGGTAGCTGCAGCTGCAACCGAGAGTACGGGAGACGAGAGGGACACAACGACCTCGACATTTAGACCACAAGTCTCAACCCCACAAGAGCCCGTCGCTGCAGAAGTGGCAGACATATATGGTTCAGCTTTTGTCGGAGCGGAGCTGGAGCCACCACCTGTGGCGGCCCCAGAGTTTATCCTGGCACAACAATCTACAGTCTCCCTTGCTGACATCAGTCGACAACCGGAGCCAGCATACAAAGACATCCCTCTGGTGTCCTTTATCAGCCCGGATGAAACTATGATGCAAGAACCTTCAACCGATACTGCTCATTCGGAGCAGGTTCAACGCGAGCATAGTCCCGCCGAATCATCGGCATCTTTCGCCCCTTCAGCAGCGGTAGAACATATTGTGACACTCCCTTTCCAAGCAAGCTTGCGTCAGAGGTACAAAGACACCATAGGCGAATTTAGGCCTTCGATCATGGAGTTTAACAAGTCTTTTATCGGGGAGGACTACTCGGAGCCAGACCAGCTCCTGGTCGACCGCATTGACGAGTTATTCAATATTTTGTTGAATATCTGTGATTATCCCGAAGATGTGGTGGGCAGCGGCCTTGAAACTCTACCTCCAGCAGAGCTAGCCAAGTATTGCTGTGATGCCAACCCCAAGTTCAATTTCATCTTTGAACTTCTGAGCGGCATTATAGAATACCACTCAAACATTTTAATAATCGCTCGCTCTCCAGACCTCCTCCGGCTCCTTTGTCATTTAGCAGAAGCTCTGAAGATGCCATTCAGATGCGATGCTATTGGTGAATCGGATCTCTCATCCGGCGATTCATCCAGTTCTAAGCTAGTTCTTGCACTTCCGGCTGATGATATCGATGCTCGGGAGTTCGATATCGTGATTGGATACGACCATTCTTTTAGGCACTCGTCCATTGCACAAGGGCTAAGAAGCCCCGACAACACTAGACGGCAGCTTATTTTGGTTCTGGTTACAACTCATTCAATTGAGCATATTGATCTTCAAATACCAGACGATTTGACTCTAATAGAACGAAAGAGCGTCCTGACATCTGCAATCGTGCGCGCCCGGAATCTGGTGGCCAGTCCCGAACGCGGCTACCAAGAGCCACATGAGATCGCTGCCTTCTTCATAGAATATCTCGAAAGCGATCAAGACACGCCTCTATGGGATGCGATTCCTGTGCCAGATGATATTCTTGACGTGTATGAACATTCCCAATCGCGATCACAGATGCCGGCATTTCCCCAGCATGAGCAGGAAAGCGGTCGCAAACGCAAACATGTAAGTGGATTTCAAGAGGTGGTGAAAAGCGCATTGTCAGCGTGACTTCAATGTTACTAATACTATATAATGTACTCATAGAACGAATCGGATGTTTTTGAGACTAAGAGACCACGGGTGCTTTCTACAAGTGAGGCGATAGCAGCGATTGGAACAGGCCAGGCTCCAGTATCCGACGAAGTGAAAGCTATGCTGGCTCAGTATACCACCGCAATAGGGGAGTCTTCTCGACGACAAGTATCGATCGATGTCCCCCTTACATCACTACAGAAAATGGCTGAAATGGTACGTTTCCATTACCACTATTATTTATATGGATGTCTGGCTAATGATGTATAGTTTGCTGAGTACGAGCGTCGCCTAGAAGCTGCTGATCGCGGCGCAGAATATCAAGATGTGATTTCGCGCCTCGAGAAACGGGTCAAGGAGTACGAGAGAACAACGCACAGAGTGTACGAGGCCAAGCGTGCTGCGCTGCAAGACCGTACTCAATTTGAAGCCGAAAGGCAGAAAATGGAGAAAGCCATGCAATCTGCTGCGGCCCAATCGGAGAAGGAAGCTGAGAAAGCAAAGAAAATCATCACGGAGCTGGAAGCTGCTGTGGCGCGGCTGACAGAAGACCCAAATGCTTCCGATCCACAAGATACACCTTTGGCAAAAACCGAGAAGCTTCTACACGATACCCAGTCCAAAGTTTCTGTTCTTGAGAAGCGGCTGGAGAATGCCCAGAGTGAGGCAGACTACATTCGGACTCAGTATCAGGAAGCTTCCTCGGTTGCTTCTAGGCTGCAAACAGAAAACAACCAGCTAATAAGCCAAAACGAGGAACTTGCCAAGAAGGCTTCCGAGAACTCGGTCAAGATCCATGAGATCCAGGAGCGAAATACTATAAACACATACATTGCACAGGTTGCAGAGCTCAAGCAACAGATCCAACTGAGGGAGAGGGAGCTAGAGCTTGCCAATGATGAGCTTCGACAGCTCAAGAACGGACGGCGAGAGACCCGACAGTCTAGTGTACCACGGAGTCCACGCATGGGCATGCTAAGCCCGCTTACTCGAACAATGGGGGGCCCAGGTAGTAGGGGGGCCAGCCCGGCTCTGGGAGCTGGTATTGAAGGGATGCAGCTCTACGGGCAGCAGCCAAGAAACAGCAGATACGATCATTTGAGATAGGGGCTTCTTCTATACTTGACACACTATTTCCTTGGGCAGAAGGGGGGAGTTCACACTGAGACTGAGTAGGGGACGAAGGCTCGTCTCACTTACACGTCGTTTATTTTGATGCTTATGTTGAGAGTGGGAGTAGTGTTCCCTCCCCTTCTTCTTTCTTTTTCTGTTTTATTCCTTTTTTATTTCCGTACTTGGAGTGGTATCTTTCTTTCTTTTTGTTTCAACAGGGAATTGGCTCGAGGCAATTTGTCTCCTTACAGGGATCAAGATGGATACATAATTATATAAAAGGCATAAAGGAAGGTCGCTCAGGGCAATATCACACTGGAATTGTTCATGCAGATGGAATAGCACACGCTATTTGATTAAGGAAGTTTTGTCAGGAATATCAAATGTGATTTTTTTTAGTGGTATGATGATGATATGACGCAGTCAAGGGAATCTGTGAATTTCTTTTTTTAGAAAATTCCGTTGAAGCAGCTAGGCGCCGCAACAACAGTAGGGAGCAGTATACACTATATGCTTCTTCAAACTTATCAGACATTGGTTTGGGAGGCCCCCTTCCCATCAACCGTCTAGCACCGTCGCTATCCTCTTCCCTCCCAACACAATACCATGTACAAGACTCGGAACGGACTTTTTCTCCTCGTAGGCAGCAAGCTTATTTCTCCTCGGGGTAAAGGTCCTCCTTCAGTGAGACACCCAGCTCCTCTCGCAGAGGCTTCAGCTCGTCCAGGTACTGCTGGTACTGGTTCTTGTTCTCGACCTTGGCCTTGATGCCTGTGTATCGGTATGCGCGTCAGCATGCTGGTCTCGACGGGATGATACATGTAAATGTGTGAGAGCTGCATGGTATAGAAGAAGTATATGTAATATGCAGCATTGACGGTGTTTTGATATAGCCATGGCGCCCTCCCGCGGGGTGGAGACAGACGCCCGGCTTGGCTGGTGACTCAATTAAGACGACAAAGAGGAGCAGCATTTTGGCGTACCTTCGAAAATGCGGACGGCAGTAGCAAAGTCGTTGACTCTCCGGGCAGCCTTGAGGGCAGCGGCGACGACAGAGGGCGAGGGGACGAGATCGTAGGCGAAGGCGTTGTTGAGGTTGCGCTAAAATATGACCTTAGCACATCATACGATACTGGGGAACCGCAGAAGGCGTACCTGGAGCTCGAAGACGTCCTGCACAGCATCAAACTCCTTCTCGAATCTGTAATTTTTTCACAGCGCGGTCAGCCATTGAACACGTTCGGTCGGCGATGGCATGCACGGCAGGTCGTTGATTGGAATCGCCAGCGCTCTCATTGGCAAGCCGCAAAAGTTTCTCGGTTGGCCGCCCACTTGTCGATATTTTTTTTCTCCCTCTCTTTCTGGTATATCCCTCCAACAGCGCCCATTCCACCAACTCAATTCCACCCTGCCGTGCAATCCATGTAGGAAAAAAAGCGAGCCTCACCTGGCAGTGAACTCTTCGAAGGTCTCCTCAGCGTGCTCGGCTCGTCGGGAGGCAGAGACGCTGAAAGGGCGAGCGGCGACGGCCGAGCGAACAGCGAAAGGTGCGGGACGGACGGCGGCGGCGCGGACCATGGAGGAGCCGCGGGCGGCGGCGCGGAGGAGGGCGGCGGACTGCATGATTCGTAGGAGAAGCTCGAGAAGCGCAAAAGAGGGCCTTTTGAGGGGAGGGGAGGGAGATTGAGTTTGGTGTTGTGGTGAGCTTTTGGGCGGTACTAGAGAATGGCAAGAGGTGTTTTGGAGCAAAGAATCGCCTGAGGACGGCGGATGACTAAGCTACGGCATTGCCTGATTTACCCGGCCAAGCGGGACGAGACAGTGCGAATTGTAAATTTGGCGGGGCTGTCTCTGGGCGAAATTTGCGTGCGAAGGACAGTGTTTTAGGGACGAGCGCGTACGGCCTCAATTACGATAGGCTTTCAATTTGGCCAGTTTCTATTTGTCGAGCTGAAAGCTGCTGATACCGAACCTCCGTATGGGGTGTGCGGCTGGCCGGAATGCCATTTTGATACTTGGCATGCATGCATTCAGCGTGTTGAAACACCATCATTGAAGTTCATGCAAGGCGCTGTGATTATATACTGCTTGATACAGGCTTGACTCGGTACACTAGCGGTGGCAGCTGGTCTACCCGTGGTTCGATCGGAAGGGATTTTAGCGACGCAATCGTTCCTCGGTTCCGGGTGTCGGGGATCCTGGCACTCCGATTGCATCGGCCTCCGGTTTTGCGAATCTGCGGAGGGTTGCGTTTGCTTGTCTTGGAGCTTTTACATTGTAGTCAATTGCAAAGTGCTAATCAATTCCGTGATTTTCAAGTTGTTGGCTTCGACGGGTATCATGACAAGGCGGCTTCTTGGATGGCGTACGCTTAGGAAGCCTATGTGTTGGCCCCGAGAGAAGATGTTGACAAAAGTAGAGCACGAGGCCAGTTCCCATCAAGGTTCCAGTGGATGGTGGCTGTCATATGCCTTATAGTGTTACTACTCTATTCAGCTGCCGCCCTGCATTCGGGATCGGTCTCGTCTCATATGATTTAACTACTACTCGTATGTTCAAATTACATCAAATCGCATTCGCACGGCGTCCGCGCAGCCCCGAAATTGCGGTAGCATCCATTTCCCAGATCTGTGCCTCGAAATACCACATCTCGCATTCGCCTGGGCCGAGGTCACGTGGCCGCGAGAATGAGAGAAACTTTGCCAGACCTCGGATTGGCTTGGCTCTCGACCGGCGCCGATGCCCAATCACATGTGGCAGAGGTTAGACTTGGCGTCACCGCCTGCAGAGCCAAATTTCCACTCTGGAAAAAGGGGACGAGCCTTAAACTATGCTAAGGCTAGTGTCGAGGCCACCTTTAGATTCTGCCGTAAGACTGCGCATGTGCGTGAGTACGGTTGGGCTAAGTATTTCTTTCGGCCCTCCTCCGTGCCTCCGTCCTTTTTCTTCTCCTCCATCCCCCCCGGCCGTCGTGAGAGTTGTCTTTTCTTCTCGGAGTTGGAAGTCGAACGCTTCTACCCCTCCTTTTTCTCGTCACTCCTTCGTTGTGCAATCTTTTTTGCCTCGATCACTCTGTAGATTGCAATTGCAGTCTGTTTGGGCGCTTCTTGGGGACAAGGTTTCGTTTCGCTTCCGTCGCGTCGCGTGTCCATTCGAGAGAAGTCTTTTCTTCGATTCTTCTTTTTTCTTCCTTATAGAATTACAACAAGTCGCAAGATTTTGCTTGTGCAACTCTGCCCGCCATGGCTTCGGCTCCCGCCACGTTTTACGAGCAGTTACCGCTCCCGACGCTCGATCGCCCTTTCGGCGTCCATCTATGGCCTCTCTTTGATAAGCTCTTCACAGCCGTCACTGGCTTCTCGGCCAATGACTTCAAGTTTGTGCCTTTCGAGACTCCCATGTCTACGCTCAAGTCGACTTCCATCTTCATTGTCATCTACTACATTATCATCTTTGGCGGTCGAGAGTTGATGCGCAACCGCGAGCCCTTCAAGCTCAAGGCTCTCTTCCTCATCCACAACCTCTACTTGACCGCCATCAGCGGCGCTCTCCTGGCTCTCTTTATTGAGCAGATCCTACCCACTGTTGTCCGCAAGGGTATTTTCTTCGCCATCTGCGATCACGACGGTGGCTGGACTCAGCCCATGGTCGTTCTCTACTACGTAAGTAAATTCTCTCAGCAGGCGATGTGTGGCGGTATGGCCAAAGGCTAACATGTGACGATTAGCTCAACTACCTCACCAAGTACCTTGAGCTGCTCGATACCGTCTTCCTGTTCCTCAAGAAGAAGCCATTGACCTTCCTTCACTGCTACCACCACGGTGCCACCGCTCTTCTCTGCTACACTCAGCTGATTGGCCTGACTTCCGTCTCTTGGGTCCCCATTGTCCTCAACTTGACTGTGCACGTTGTCATGTACTGGTACTACTTCCAGAGCGCACGTGGCGTCCGAATCTGGTGGAAGGAGTGGGTTACTCGTCTCCAGATCATCCAGTTCATTATCGACCTTGGTAAGTGATATTACGATGTGCCTTGTTGGCTCCCTTTTGTTGGCTCCTTACTGACTCGTTGGGCGCACAGGCTTCGTCTACTTCGCCTCTTACACCTACTTCACCTCCACCTACTTCCAATGGATGCCCAATGCTGGCAAGTGTGCCGGTGAGGAGTTTGCTGCCTTTGCCGGCATTGGTATCCTCAGCTCATACCTGGTTCTCTTCATCTCCTTCTACTTCGCCACCTACAAGAAGGGCGGCAAGGGTTCCACTACTCGCAAGTCCCTTCGCCGCATGAGCCAGGCTCCTCTACCCGACCCCGTCCACATGGCTGCTACCATGGGCACCAAGTCCAATGGAACCACCACTGGTGCCAAGACCAACGGTGCCACCGCCCGATCCCGCAAGGCTTAAGCTGCCTGCGCGCGATGCCGTGGATATGTGTGATTGACATGTCAATGGCTAAAAAGCTCCGACGCCCGAATGGGTGACGAGCATTCTTTTTTATACATATTACGAATCCGAAGGGCCAGTTCCTACGAGGCCAATTACAATTTTTAATCTCTTTTTTTTTGGACATGAGGCCATTTGTCCCGGCAAATGAACCAAAATATGAATCGCCTACTCTGCGATGATGACATGTCTTTTTTGCGGTTATGATGACAGGAGGCTGATGACGGCTATATGGGCTAATTCGGGGCGGAACGGAGGAAAATGTTCTGGTAGGCGCAGGGCAAGGCGGGCAGTTATTGTTACGAGACAACGCCCCGGGCATACGGAGCTGCATCGTACACTTGTACGGCAGTGTCACTGGCCAAGGAGGTCATACTGGTTTTTAATCATATTCTGTCTTATGCTGTACTATACTTGCTTGTATGTATACTTGGTTCGCCTGGGACGCTCCATAGATGGACGGTACGGGAGGGTACAGGTTTTGCTGTAGTTTCGGTGTCTGAATATTACGTTGACGTGGTGTTGGATCCAGTTGTTTGTCAGCTTAAGCACGTGTCAAGATGCCATTTGCGATGAATGCTGTGCATCGTAATACATTTGATCCATCCAATGTTGAATTGTGAAGCATCCATGGATAGCTATCCAATGCATCACATGTGAATTGATAAGGCTGACTGAACCGTGTTTATTTAGAGCAGTTGCAAGGTATAAAAGCTGGTTGGCAGAGAGCTAATGAATACATGGAGGGTACATGTAAACATAACCTTGAAGCTTGTTGCGATGCAGGGGGGGCTTGTGCGATTGCCATTGGATTGACTGGAAATGCAAGTAGGAACTGCTCATTACATATCGATTGGACCCTGCAAGAGGAAGATGACAATGAAAATTACAGCCCCTCGCTCTCACTGCCATTCAAACGCTCGGGGGGTGAGAAATGAGCAAGGAGCGAGGCAAAGCAGCGGCACAGGGCCCTGAGAGCCAATCTTTCCCCGCATAATTCCATGACCATGGCCGCTGGAATCTCCGAGCGGGACTTGCCAGCGAGAGGCGCTAATGCTGGTCCAGTGCCTGAGCAGTGCCGTAGGTGCCTGGGCCAGTTCCAGTCCAGTACGAGCCAAAGCACTGGCCTGGGGCGCCACGCCACTCAAACGGCCCCCCGAGCGTGTTTCCCCCCTTCAGAGGCTTGTCAGTTGCTCATCAGTTCTCGTCCCTCTCATTAGCCGGCGCTACAGCTACAGGCACCAGACAACCTAGGAACGCAAGGGTCACTGGCTTCAGGTACGAGGTGGCAGCTCCGCTTCTGTGCTCTGAACTTTTGCACGAGAGCCGCTGTGGCGTGCAGACCAAAATACACGACATGTCCAGCTGAATCCTGTCCTCATCTCCCTCTTCCATCTCCCTCCCCTTCTTCATCCTCTTCTCTCCTCAACTCTTCAACTTTCAGCATCAACTACCTACCTATAGTAGTGCTTTGCCCCCAGTCCAGCCATAGCCATAAGGGGCAGGCATCAAATACCTTTTGACGAACGACGCCCCTCGTCTGCATTGCATTGTTTGCGAAAGACATCGCAATCCTCTGCACCGCCGCAGCCACTGACTCTCGCTGGCTGTGGAGGGACCCCCCAATTTCAGCCTCGTTGATTGTTCGCGGGGCACGCAGCAAGGGATGCGCGAGACAAGCTTGATTCAACAGCATTGGTCCCCAGCGTCGCTTCTCGTCACGCTCCCCTAGACATTTTCGGCGTCAGCTTTTTGTTTTTGCTTATATTTTCTCTTTTTCTGGTCTCTTGTCATTTCTTCGTTCTGTATCTGTTTCTGCGACGCCTTTCACTCCTTTTTTTCTTCTTCGGTCCCTCGCTACGCGTTTCTCTCGACTCCTTGGCCTCGAACATCGCCACAACGTTTACCGCTTGATTCTGGTTCGGATTAGCCCAGCTCCGTTTGTAACAGCCATCCCATCACCACCATCACCATGAGGTTCCCCTTTAGCCGGAAGAAGGACAAGAAGAAGCATGAGCTGTCAAGCCCTCCCGAGGCATTGCGGCGCCCTGCTGATATCAACCGCCAGCCTTACTTCCCGCCGAGTGTGAGATCGAGCCAGCTCGTCGCTGTTCTCCCACCAAAGGTTCTCGAGCGCATCTTTCTCTTCGTCTGCCCTCACTCTGGCGATGAGACGTATGATGCCTGCGAGGATAGTGGCAGCGGCGAAGGGTGCATGCTGTGTGACCTGCGTGACCTGGCCCACTGTTCGCAGGTAAACCGAATCTGGCACGATACCGCCATCAAGCTATTGTGAGTATTGCCCACCACTGAGCCGTTCATGCATGTTTCCTGACTGAATTTTCCCCCTTTTAGGTATCACAGCGTTCGGATCGACCAGGTCCACTACTGCAAGCTTGAGGCTTGGTTGGCTGAGAGACGCAAGCAGACGAGATTTGACCGCAACGCCATTCCTGAGGATCCAGCTCAAGCAAGACTCAGGCTGTTCCGGCGTACGGTTCGCGAGGACCCGACTCGTATCGGCAAGAGGGTCGAGTTTCTGAAGACGCCCTACCAGGTGCGCGAGTACTGCCAGGTGGAGTTGGCTCAGACCATTGCAGTCCTCCCCAGCCTCAAGTATGTTGATCTGCCTGAGGGCATGTTCTCGGATGAGTCGAGCAGCTCGACACTACGATTCGAGGTGCAAGCCAGATGCCCCAACATTCGGAAGATGACGTACAATGCAGGCTCGGAGAAGAGCTTGGCAGCGCTGGCTACGGGCCAGGTCTGGCCTCGACTCGAGGTTCTGGAACTGAACGGCATCAGTGTCGACACCATGACTATGAGAGCGGTGTTGAACTCGTTGGCAAACCTCCGGGCCCTAAAGATGACCGAAACAGAGAGCATATCTGATGAAGTGTTGATGGCCGCATCGGGGCCTATCATGCCCTCGTTAGAGGAGTTCATCATGGAGAAAACTCCTCGAGTAACGGCTGCCGGCCTCATCGAGTACCTTGCTTGGCCAGAGACACAGCGCGGACTCAGGGTCCTGACCCTCGTGCACACTGGCGTCCACCCGCAAAGACTTCAAGAGATCTTGACGATGGCGCCATGTCTTAAGACGCTGGGCATGAAGCACAAGGTAATTGAAGGCTTTCCACAGCACGCGGGCATCGGATTTCTTGCATCTCAAAGCCTTGAGACCCTGCGCTTTGAGATCTCTACCGAATCAGATAAGGAAGTGTACGCAAGCATGAAGGCCAGTTGGTACGCTTACCTCGCTCAATCCGTCCTCGCAGGGGGTATGCCTAGGTTGCGTAAACTCTTTGTTCACGATGAGTCCTTCCCGGAGCAGCTTCAGGGGCTGCCTCCTCCCAATGCTAGCTTTGCAGCGGGAGGGCACATGCGAAATCCATCTCACGGCTCTACTCGCAGCTCCCACGTGCCTTATCCAGGCATGCCAACCACGCCTACTTCCAAGACATTTGGGAACCCGTTTGCAAACTCGCCCGGCTCACCAACCTCTCCCAGGTCTCAGGTTCAGTCTCCTCGACAGCTAGGCGTGCCTGGAGCGCCAGCAGCACACCGATTCAGCTCCAACAACCCATTTGCGGCGCACATGCGAGCCACTGCTCCCTCGCCAGCCCACACCCTTGAGGTGTATACCAAGACTGACGAGTACGGTAAATGGAACTTTAGCAAAGTTGACACATCAATCACGACAGGCCAGCCGCTGCGACGTCCAGTCAGCAGCTACGGATTGGCGGCAGACGTGGCCGGAGAGGGGTGGAACCGAGGCGAGGTCCGACGCAGCATCATGGTCGGAGACGGTACGGGACTCTTCTTGCCTCTGCCTCCGCCGCCGGGTCAGGACGAGTACGGCCGCAGGGGTTCGGCCATGTCGGACGCTTGGCGACCCTCGAGCAGCGGTGGAGATTCTCTCCGCCCACCGCCACCTCTTTGGCAGTGATTTCAGGTTCTGTTCCTTTTCCTTTTTCCTTTTTTCTTTTATTGGCGATTTGCCGCCCCGGTGCAAGGGAGCTAGGTCATGAGGCAAATCAGAGGCATAATGATTGATGATAGCAAAAAGGCTCTTTTCTTTTCTCCATTTACTTCTAATCTTAGTGTCCAGTGTAATATAGAAAGACCAAAAAACTGGGGGATCTGGGATTGCATTCAGGGACATTAATCAGTTTGGTTCATAATTTCCGTCATTCTTCGACGATAGTTCTATACAAATTGACCTCTTTGGCCTGCTCTCGTGTTCGTTCCAGCTGTCCGGCCTCGCGGGAGAGGCGTCATCCGCGCTTTTTAATAGCCTTGTGTATCTCTATTAGTACGAGCTCTTGTCATGATCAGATGATGCGGCAAGCGGAGGTCAGAAAAACCGAGACTAAGAAGACTACGAGTACTCCGCGCTAAATTAAACACTTGTTTTTTAAATATCAAATATTTCTTTAGTAACAACTATTATATCTATATTTTAATAGTAACAACTACTACACCTATATTTTTATAGTAGCTGCTATTAAAGTTATATAATTACCAGTAGCTCATTAAGCAGTGCTTTTATCAGGGAACACCTATTCAGTCAGCACCCGAATTAAGAATTTGATATAAAAAGACAGCGAGAAGAAAAAAACATAGTGGAGCGTCGAACTCGTGGTTTAAGGCAGACTTTGGCGATGTGATCCATTTCGCGGCAGTTAAAACATTTCTTGCCTTTGAAAGGATTTTCTGCAAGTGCCAGGCCTTCCATCTTTTGCGTAGTAGTATTAGTTTGTTCTTCGGTAGCTGTTCCAGAGTGTTAGTGTGCTGTAGTAATAGAAAATAAGGCTGAAGAGGATGGTGGAGTAGGAGTAGAAGAGCCAGTATCTTTTACTAGGGGAGTGGAAGTAGAAGAGTATATACCTAGGTAAACATAAGATGCCCTTCTTTATTTTACAGTCTCCCTTTTTCTGACCTCCGCTTGTGCGGCTCTCTTTACGACTTGGGATTAATTCCTCGTGGTGGGAAAATAAATCTGGCTGACTCACAGCAGTTCATATGATTACATACTCGTAGTACTGCATTATAAGCTTACTGCACCGCCATGTGGTAATCGATCCGGCTGGACCAACTGGACGGAGCCAGAATGACATTCTGCAAGCAAACGAAGTGGAGAGAAGCATCAAAAATACATCATTGTTAATTTATTGTCTTGTTCTCCCCGATAAAGACGTCAGAAGCTAGAGAGCTTAGCCTTTGGGGATTGGGATCGTTCTAGACGCAGCTTTGACATGGGCTTTTTTTCACTTTTTTGGGCGACTGGGCTGTGATACTGTATGGAAACGAGATACGGTGGCTTATTATTCAGATTCACTGGCTTTGGGACGAAACGAGCTGTTTATCAGGTGGGACTGCTTAATAGAGCACGGTTGCTGGGAGAAAATGATGAAATCGGCCGCTATGCTTGACGATAACCCCAATACTGTGCAGTACATAGATACAAGCCAGTTTAAATGGATCAACGATTACGATCAACAACCAGTGGCAAAAATGCACGGCCGTTTAGTCTAAGATGCGCGAAACTAACAAGTAGTAAGCTCGTGTATCAAAATATCCTGAATTCGACACTATGCATGTACACAGTTTACGTCCCAAATCTCGCCAAGACAACCCCAACAGAGCAAAAGCAAAATCAACACGTTGGTGATGAACTCTTTTTTTCTCTTATCATGTCAGTATCCATTTTTTGTGACCACGCCCGTGTATCAGGCCATGTTTCGTCTTGGCGTTTAGCTGTCCGTCACCAATTAAGAAACAATCGTCAAACAAAAACGTGTCGCCGGGGGGGTTGTTAGGACGAGGGGGCCCGCCGCACGGATTGAAACGCTCGTGGCCGGTGTTGAAACGGCCCCGGGTTAGGCAACGTGACTTTGCTGGCAATTTCTGTGTCTGCGTTTCAGAAACTCACCAAGAGATAAGAGCGAAGGGAGGGAAAATTACGGGTGGTGCTGTTTCCGAAGGAGCCAGCCTCATCTACAAGCTTGGTATTTTGCGAGAATGCTTCTACGAGGAGGTACGGAGAACGCATTTTCGGAATAATACCTTAGGAGCTTGCACAGCCCGCTGAGGTTCACGCCACGCGCAAAAGAAGGGTACCGGAATAAGGGTTCAGGCTTCTATTTCTGGCTTCATTCTTATTGTTTAAATTCGAAAAAGATGGGGTTAGTCCACTTCAGGTATGGGTCTGGCTGTGGCTGGTGGTCTGTGGCTTGCACGGATCCTCCGCAAAACGAAGCTCAAGCCACTAAGGACCAGGTGTGGCGCATGGCAGTTTAAGTTGTCAGCCGGCGGGAGCCCATGACGCCATGGCTGGTGGTCACTTGTATCTACCCTATAAGCAAAGTTGCTATTTCGAGGGCCACTACTCCCGTCCCTATGACAGAACTTTGAGTTGCGTGCAGCATCGGGATCGATACGGAGTCAGCATTCCGTCAAGCCTTACGCAGGTCACTCGCGCGGAGCTTCAGCTGTAGGATGGGCTAAGCACAGCCGGTGGCGGGTGCTTTTTCTTTTCTTACCAGAGGGCTGGGATACAGTATGGCTTCACTGTCCAAAGGTACATGAACCAGATTGACGGAAGCCCAGACCTCCGAATTCTAGGTCATCGCCAACGAATGGGGACCGGATCTCGAGCGGACGGATCTGAAATGTGAAGCGCTGTGCGTCGCGAAGGTTTTGGTGTGTTCTGTCAGATGCCCAAGTTTTGCGGCACTAGTCCAGTCAGTGTTCCAGCCTTATCGGCTTGAGCCAGTCACCGCGAAGAGTTGCTGCTGGATTAGTGGTTTTGGTGGCGTTCTGGTTGAGACATGCAGTGAAGCAGATACGAGGCCCAAGGCTGCCATCCTACCCAAGAGAAAGGGTATCAAGTAGATGGGTGGGAGGATGAATGATGTTTGAGTGGGAAGAGGGGGAATCGAGAATGGACAAGTATCGCTGTGTCTTGTGGCGAATTTCCAATCAAAAGAGCCGAGTTTCTGTCTGTGTCCCTCCTATGTGTCGCATTTACATTGGTGTTACGAAGAGCCTTTGGTGGCGGTATCTTCAACGGTGGTTTGGGATGGTCGGCCCAAGTTGCTGTAGAAATCTGGTGTGACTCCGATGCTGCAAATCAGGGGCTCGGTAGAGACGATCTCGGTTCGTACAAGCGGGAGGAGTGACGCCGTTATACATTTTTCCTTCTTTTTTCTTTAACTGCCCATGCAAGACATTAAACGGTGCTGCTATATACGGTGTACATGCAAGAGAAATGAGGTTCACTTATATGTGCTAACCCATCGCCCTATCTGCAGAGGCCTAAAAGTCGGCCTAGAGCAGGGAACCACAGACGAAGAAGAGGCAAAAGGAAACAGGAAAAAGGCCTCCATCGGTATCTGTATCGTCACGGTGCGGTGATTCGCAGGTGATTGGGCGGTAACGATGCAAGTCGACAGACGAGTGGGTGTGGACGTCGGCGCTACCAGAGGCACCAAAACTGCTCTAGATCAGATTCAATGGCCTGCGTCTGGCGGTTTGACTGGATGGTGAGGGGAGGGAGAGGCTGGGACGAAAATCGATGGCGCGATGCATGGCGTGAGTTGAATGCGGATGAATGAATGGATGAGGGCATAGTTTGTAGGTATGTATGTAGGCATCAGGGTTGGATTATTCCCTGGAAAGGGTGGAAGAATTGATGCTATACGGGTGTCTTGCATCAACCCTATCTCAAGGCAATAAAATACCACCCTATCTAACCCACTACCAAAGGGGTATGTATTATCGTACATTCTCGTACGGCCAACTCCGTGCGAAGCCCACCCTCAAATAATATTGGAAACAATTGAAAACGTCCCGAAAGCCTTGACCATCGTGCATCCCTTTCCGCCCTGCGTCAGACGTTGCAGTCTGTGCAGCGTTTTCAATCCGTGCCACACGGCGCATCATGGGGACAAGTAATTTAACTTGACGTGGCGGCAAGCGTTTCTTGTGCGTGCGGCTGAAGCATTTCGGATGGCACAAGGCGAAAGGAGAGAAAAAAAAGGGCTTTCGAGAGGGTATCATGAGGAGAGGAAGAAAGGGAGAAAAGGGCCGTGTTGAGGATGTGATTGGCTCTTGCTGGGCGTCATGGTGCAGCCCGGCTAAGATGCTAGATACAGTTCTGGTGATTCACGCGCTGCCGAGACCAGCCGTAGGTCGCTTATTAGCTGCATGGAGCTTTTTTTCTTTCTTTGGTCGGTCGGCACTCTCATCAAGGGCCTTGTAGACGAGTAGATGAGTAGATATCGGCATGTAATCAATCCAATCTCATTCAAGAAAGTGCTCAAACCGATCTGCGGTCTCGATGCTACGGTACGGCACAGCACTGTACATTATCCTCCCTGAGCCTGTAGCCGTATCTTCATGCTGTTAGTCACTGCACTGCTACTAGCAGAAACAGTTAAAATGACGAGCTACAGGGAGCTGCGTGCTCAGCCGTTTACTAGACTAGCAGCACCCGCGTGACGAGACGACGATCCGCCCGGGATGTTCGTTCAGGCTAGGTTTGTCAGTTAGTAGCCACGAGTTGCACGAGTAATGGCGTTGGAAGACAGCGGTTTGTTTGCTCCCAATGGTAAATGGCAGTTCACCCAATCAAGACGGGCTCTGGCCTCCACGTCGACGCTTGGTGCGGTTGGCGTCATGGCCCCTGGAATGATCCGGATGGTGGAGAAATGGAGAGGGTTTGAATGAATGACAGTTGGGACGTGGAACGTGTCCGTGCTGTGAGGATGGAGTTTGGAGGGGGATTCGATATCAAGGGCGGGCTGCTGCAACAAGAGGAGAGATCGGCGAGGCTGCGACGAGTCATCGGGTGTCATGTCATCCATCAATGGGGCTGCTATAATGGCGTCAAGGGGATCATCTCAAGTGCCGTACGGAGTAACAATTAAAGGATTGTTTCGTGGTGATCTTTTTTGTCTTTGATAATTGGCAGTTTTTATCGAATATCTCGTGATTCCAGATTACGCTGCTTACTCTGCTTTACTTGGCACCACTGGCTAATACTCTGTGCCTGAATGCCAATGGGAGCAAAGGGTAGCACTCGGCACTTGGAGTCGAGTGGTGATACGTGTTGCGTGCGGAGAGCTGGTGGGACGTCACACTCGCCATCTCGAGCTAAAGCGGCACTCACACTCACATGTCCTGATTCTTACTGCACCAATGCACCAAGTCATCTAGTCCAATGTGATGGATGCAGTAAATCGTACGAAAGCAACTGGAATGATGGCATTCTGCAGGTGGTGGCTGGGGAAGCAAGAGAGGCGTCAGACAGAACATGGAGAGAGTGGCGCATGAAGGTACGAGGAGAAATACAAATGCTGGTTTCTCCATTAGCGAGGAGGACGTCGACGCCGTGGCTGCAATGAGTTTAAAAACAATTAACCATCTCCAAGGTCAAGCCACATGGCTGGAGCTGGAGGTGGCATTGCTTCGTAGAACCCGAACCCGACACTTTACGGAGTGCCCAGAGGTGCTTGTGCATGACTGCCCTCCGTACAAAACTCCAATCTATCTGCAGCAGTCACATTCTTGGAAAATATGACGAGTTGGGATAGCGAAATGGGGTGGACAGAAAGAGCTGCTCGCTCCGTCAACCGGCCGGCCAGTTGCAGGCCTGTGAAACGACTTGCTTGCAGGGCCAGTGACATGTTTTGGTTAATTGTGCCAGGTCCTGTTCAGTTCTGTACAGGTTCAGGTCCAGCACTACGACAGGTAATAATTCTGCACAGCACCAGACATCAAATGCCTGTGCCGTCATAACGTGGGCTAACCCCTTTCTGGCAATGTCTGGATCCACCACTCGACCCCTGCCAGGATACCAAGTGGGCCCCCAAGGTGGGAAGTGGGCTCGCCGTTCGTGGCAAGTACACAGTGCGCGGGTAGCAGCATGCCAGACGGTGGAACATGCCCATGCCTGCCTCACCTACTTGTATCTGTGTGTGCCCCCTTCCCGGCGCGTGGAGAGAGAGTCAAGATTCTCTTCCAAGACCATTCAAGTCAAGTTTTTCTTTTTTCCCTTCTTTGCGCGTGAACGAGACGGGAACAGCTTCAGCTACATTCCTCCCTCCACCGCCCTTTCCCTTGTTCCATATCTTCATATCTTCCATACCTTGCTCTTCCACTTCCATATCTTGGCTCGTTTGACGCCTTACAAGAATCCCAACCAGAGTCTCTCCCTTTGTCATTCTTCTTCTTCCTCCTTCTCGACTTCGCCCGCCTTATTGGTCTTGGATCCGCCCTATTCGATATATTGCCGCGTCACACGTTACGACTATTGCCCAAGTTGGTGGAGCTTTTCAAGGAGCCATTGATAGGCAGTCGAATTCGTCCCAGGCATCCATACTCTAGAGGGGCAGGACCACACAAAGAGATTCGCATATACATCAAGCTTCCCCCAAGCTCCCAAGCTCCGTGAGGGCTTGCTTGCACCACAACCAACCGACGTTGACATCGATCTCGACATAACCCAGTTCGACACCAACATGTCATCAACAATCACAAAGACAGAGGCCGTGCTGCCCAAGGCACCCGCTCTACCTCCCAGAAGCGCCCTGAGGGCCTCAAGGCTGCTGGCCACCATGCCTCAGAAGCTTTCAGGGCACCGACCCGTCCTCACTCCCGCCGCCCCTCATCTTCTCTACCTTTCATCCGAAGAGGATGTTTCTTCTTCAGCCGACGACTTCTCCGACTGCGACTACAGCTCCGACAGCGAGCAGGCGCAAGAGACACCCGAGCAGACATCAACGTGCCAGGACATTGCCCGCAAGGTTTCAGTCGTCTTCTCCGGAAAGGCCTGCATCGTCCAGCTCTCCCGACGATCAATATCGCCGAGCTCATCAGGAAGCTGCGCCGCGAACGAGCTTACAAGGACGTCGACCGAGCCCATCCTGAAGCACCGAAAGGCATCTACTAGCTCCACGTCGTCGGCCACGGGGGTTTCACAGCACCCTCCCCGGTCAAGCAGCATCATGTCTCCCATCAGCTTCGAAGGGGGCTCGCCCTCGTTCCTCAACATTGATCCATTCGCGACAAAGTCGGAGCCCGAAGAGCCTGAACCCCAGCTCCGCAAGACGGCGCAAATGTTCAAGAGGACGCTTAGCCTGGTCAGGAAGCGTAGCAGGCCTAACCTGAACCAGTCGGCGTCCCTGTCTCGAGAGGCTCTGTCAATACAGACGCTGCCCATGGAGCAGGTCGGTGAGGACAAGGAGGAGAACCACAGCACTCCCCGGAACGCGACATCAATACCGCCCTCGATTTACCAGGACGTGATGGCCTCCAGGAGGGCCAGCAGCTACTCAGCCACAACGCTATCGCCGGTCAGCGATGCGGCATCCCCCCTGTCACCGACAAAACGAATTCGCCAGGGCTTCTTGACTCGGCGACGAAGCATCCGAGTATGAGCCCATACACCGCTACCATTCCATTCATAACACTCTCTTCACCTCGATTTTACCTTTTGCGACACTGGATCCACATTCAACATTTTTTTATGAATGCTCCGACCAACAACAGCTGGCCTCTACTTTCTTCACTCCTGCGAATTTCGTAACGACGGTGCTGGAATCTTCTCCTTTTCCTGCTTTTTTTTTTTTCGACTTGGCTTTTTTTATAGGCGGCGCATTTTTATATGGCATAACAAAAAATGGGGGCATATATTGCACGGAGCGGCGTTTTCACGTGGGCATACATGAGGAGAGTTCGTCATGCGAACATGACACTCTTGGGGAGGCTTTGCATTGCCTCGTGGCGTTTTTCTTTTCTATCAGTTTCTTTGGGACAATACAGCCGCTATGACATCAGCTGGCAAACACTGTTTTTTTGTTTTTCGCTTTAGCTACGCAAGTAGTCATGATGCTACCAATGAAGAGAGTCCTTGGACCTCGATTTGACTCCATTTTTTGCCTATTTTGCCAAGTGACGATTTGTGTGATACATTTCCGTGTGCTGACTACTCATTATTGCACAGTACAGTCCACTCTGCCTTCGTTGCGTTTACTCGTGGTTGCCGCGGTGAACTGGGGCTCTCCATGCACCTACACCGACGTTGTAGTTGCAAGGGTCCATGACCTGATAGGCAAAAACTCCTGCATCGAACATCCCTGGCAGCCGAGGCGGTCTGCCATGAACACGGTGTACAAGAGCCGCTTTTTTCTTTATTCCCGTTGAAGATTGTTTAACCCAGAGTGAACAAGATGGGGTGAATGCGTGCATGAGAGTAACTTGTACCTACTGTACTCGTACTTGGCGTGGGAATGGAATGCCCCGAACATACATTTGACGTTGGTGACTGTACGGGTATGGGTACGTGGATGCCCAGAGTGGGGATTTGGGACCTGATGGAGCGGAGGAGTCCGGTTGATGGGACTCGAGATATTACTGTAGTACTAACATTTCTAATATAAAATAAGCTCAAATGGAGGGTTTTGTTGCTTTGAATTAAGTGGTAGTAGTTATAAGCGGTTTGTAGTCCTCGTAGTTGAAAGATTTGCTTCAAGTTTATGATTTGAGAGTTATAGTACAAACTTCACCGCAAGGACAGAACAAAGGCAAAAAGGGTAAAAAAGGCGGGATGGGATGTTGTTGAATTTTGGTTGGTGTAAGTTTTCTTTGCCCTCTTTTTTTCCTTCCCTTCCCGCAGTGGAGTTTGAAGAGATGTGTTGTACATGCAGATGTATGGAGTACTGCCGACATGTTTTAGTCCTGTCTCCTGCTTTGGGGCTAATGTACTATTACTGCGTTTTTTGGCGGCATGGAATGAGATGCTTGTTGTGCTGGACTTGGATTAGTACCTTTTTTCTTTTTTGCTGTATGGATTAGTACTTGTGTGATGTTAGTGTATTGCTGGTTACGGTGTGTCTTGTCTTTTTGTCTTGGTGTTTTGTGAGACCTTCCGGCTTCGGTCACGATGGTTAGTAGCGCTACTAACAACAGTATTGTAAGTGTATATGTGAGAGTATGTAGATGCAACACAAGAATTAGGATATACATGAAGACAAGATAAACATGTAAAATATTGTCGGAGAATAAGGGTTGAGCGTAATTTATCTTTATTATTGTTTCCGTCATCTATCTGTTCTGTGCCTGAGCGTTCGCTGCACGCACTCCGTGCTCCTGCGTCGGATATCCCTTCTTTTCCCTTCTTTTCCTTTCTTTTTATATGTATGTATATGCTGTATTACGAGGTGCCGTACCTATACATACCCGCAGGCAGGGCAGGGCAAGGTATGTGAGTGAGCAATCTGCAATCCGTGCCCACGTCTGTCTGCTGCTGGAGACAGCCATGTGCTGCTGCTGACGAGTACATGATACGTGATACGTGATACGTGACGCCGCACGGAGTACGTGATACGGGCAGCTCAGGAGCAAGACACAGAGAGAGAGCATGGGTTTCAGGGCAAGGGGAATTTTACCAAATAATGATGTGCAGGGCTTTTGATGCACTGTATTATTACCTGTTACGAGTGCGTAAATGTGCAAATATACTTGTACGAGGCAGATTTTGATACCGCGACGTCCGAGATAGGGAGGACAAGGGGGTTGTGTATTTTTTTTCTTACTCTCTCTTATTTGTGCAAACGGGCATTATTATTATTCTTTTGTTGTTTCGCGTCCGTATCGAGGGCCTTGTCTCAGTCCGGAGAGGGCGATGCGGGCCACGACACGGAGGCGCGTGTGTGTTCTATATCGGGATGCGACGTTGTTTGGAGATGGCCATGATGGACAGTCTACTGTATACATCTGTTCGTATCTAATAATAATAATAATTATAGTCCTCGTACAAGAATACATGGAGCGTTCAAAATGGGATTGGCCGTTTCAATTCCCTTTCCAGGACTTTTCTTTTCTGCTCTATCCAATGTCTTTCATGCTTTCGGCTGGCCAAGCAATAATAGACGGCACGGAGATGTCACCTGTTCATGATGAAACAAAGACGACGGGCTGGCATTTTCAAGAACTGAACAGGTACTACACGCACTCGGCCGAATTGAACAAGGCAAGAAAAAAATAAAATAGAAAATAAAAAAGAGCTGCTACCTCAATTCAGTAGGTGATACTTGATCTAGTATTACGTACTTGGATCCTGCTGCTTGCAACTCACGCTTCAGAGTGCGACATTGTCTGGGACACGTCGCGATGCTGCGTGCCTCGATTCTAGTTCGGCTGGATGCAAGCAAGCAAGCCCGCTGTTTTTACTCCGTAATCAATTGCATTTTGCTACGTGTACAGAACAGAGCGGAACAGAACAGACGAGCATGTATGAATGGCATCATGAGTGGCGGTATAGCAACGGCAGAGAACCATGGATCGGTTCATGCTCAGCAGCATCACGCAGCATCACGTACCTCAACAATCCATCCATACTAACTTGAACCAGATAGCTATAGCTTGCTGTAGCTTAGGTAGCTACCCAGTAACAGCACATGCAAAAAAACAGCACGATGAACAAGAAGAAGCAAGACAAGACAAGACAAGACAGTCTCAGTGCTCCACCATCCAGCATCACGCTTGACAGCACATCAAACCCGCATACGAACAAGCCCAAGTAAAAAACTCTACGGAGTAACTGAACCAACAGAACAAAGAAAAAAAAAAAACACGGTGCACTGTGAGATACATGACATGGGGGCCCCTCCCCTGAGAACTACGCCCATGGATCGCTCAGGTCGAACGTAAAAAAAAAAAAGAGACGGACGAGAGACACACAAAGCTACGAGTACAGTGGAAGCGACCTACCGAAATTAGCTTGTGCCCCACACGAGCTTTTTTTGCTTGCTTGTCGGTCAGGGGTTTGTTTTTAAATTCTTCGCGAGGACATTTGGACTCATAATATTTGATCAATGTGTATTTCGTTCAAGAGTGCCTAAACAATGCGATCGTCCGGGATGTAATTTCCACCGAGATTGAGACGTGCCATTCGCAATATCGAAACTCAATTAAATAATACCAGCAAAATCACACAATCTATCTTCAATATCTACTCACATCAACACAGCATCCCCTCACGTGTCAAAAATACGGTGTATGCACAGAAGCCTCACAGAAGCCTCACCGCATCTCAGCCTCTCTCTCTTTTCCCACTTCCCACTCGTATCTGCCACGAACCCCCATGTCCTCAATCCCTGCTCCCTGCTAAAAACTTGCTTTAGCATGTCCACTCTCTTCACAAGTCTTCAACCCTCTCTCCATCGCTTGCCGTCCCCCTGGCGCGCCATCTCGCCTTAGCACCAACCCGCTCTGCTAACCCCGATTTCTGCTTGGCCAGTCACCTAACTCTATCGTACTCTGCTCTACCGCAACGGAACAGCTTTGTCTTCTTACCCAGTTCACGCTAATAGCCACCGAATCTTGCATCCATCACCGCCTTTCTTCTCACCCACTCTAAAAAATTAGAAAGAAAAAAACTTTGCTGCCCCCATCCATCCCCAGCCCCCAGGGGGAAACATGGACAAACGAACTGGACTCCATTTTCGCTTCCTCTCGCTTCGTAGCGGGCATCCCCCCCTTGCTCCGTAGAATATTCGTAAATACACGCAACTAAACGCATGATTCTCATTCGACAGTTCATTCAATCATGCCTCGTATGACGGCGCCATTGCCTGTGCTCGTCACACTCATCATCACAATCGATTGCAGCATCTCCTGTCAAATTCAAATCAACCCTCTCCCCAGGTACTCGGAGATGATGTCGCATGTAATCTTGCCCTGAACTCTGTTAGAGAAATCAATCCATATCAATCCATATACCGTAGAGCACTGTACGAGTACTGTATCATCCTCAGAGACAGTCCAATCTCCTTCACAACTAGTGCATACGCACGACACGCTCATGTAATTGGAGATCCACTGCAAACTTCAGCCTCAACGCCATTGCCGCGCTAAACAGATCGCCATCTCATCTCCAAACCCCATCGCGTCATGTCTGCACTGTCAAAGTAGGGCACGTGTCGTTCATCCCGTGGAGTCTCTTCTGACTCTTTATATAAACTTCGCGGAGCATACAGCGTTTAGCAGAGCACGTGGGCAAGCATAATATAGATAAGTACAGTATAGGCAAGCACAATACAGACAAGCACAAGAAATATAGTACCAAGATAGTATGTATTCATCATTCAACATACAACATACGTACAGGTATTTTTTTGTCCACCTTTGATCAAATCGGCAAAATTGACCCGAAGCCGACATCCCTCCACTCTCGCCGACGAGTCCCTCGGTTGAAACGCCATCTTTTCCGGTTTTTTCTTCTGCTTCACTCTTACCCAATCTGTTTGCTTCCATTGGACCTCGGCCAAAATACTGGAAGAAACAAAGAAACACATATCAAAGATTTGACACACAAAGATTCACTGTCAAAACTGTCCTCAATCCGATACAATGCTGGCTTGGCTTTGGACGCATGTTGCTCATGGAATAAACGCCTAACTTTGCTCTTTTTTCCCTTTTCTCTCTTTTCCCTTTTAGTCAGTACCGTTGAGCGTGGCCTGGGTCTCCGGGCTGATATCATTGGGTTGCTTCGTTCGCAGAGTCAACGAGAAGGGATACTCTTCGGGGTCCTCCTCCTCACTAGGTCCAGCATGTTAGCAAAAAGCCGAAACAACTGTAAATCATGCGACTGCTGCGAAATACTTACGGCAGCTTCCAGGCAACGTAATCCTCCGTGCTCAGGCCTTCTCGTCCCTCCTGCAGGCTGGCAAAATCTCCAGGGGTCATCATGCCAGTCCGATCGCGAGGCGAGCCGGGAACGGAGAATGGCCTGGAGATCTTCTGCTCCGGGCCGCGGATGAAATCTTCAATTTCCTCTTCCTCTTCATCACCGTTAAACGAGTTGGGATATGCTCGTCGGAGAGCGAGCTGGCGCGCCTTGATGTACTCCATGCCCATGCGCTTCCAGTCAAGCAGGTCGCTAAGACGCTCAGTACGGTTCCTCTGGTTGATACGTTGACGCCGGCTCTTGCCGCAGTAGTCAAACATGAAGCTAGACAGTTGGTTCACTGAATCTTCGACTCCCTTCATTCTCCGATCCACAATGTAGATACCGTAGTCGCTAGAGTTCTCAATGAGCTCCTCCATGTAGCATCCAAACCCGGAGAGGTTGGTAGTGATGCTCGGGACGCCCATGACCGTACACTCAGCTGGGGTGTAGCCCCACGGCTCATAGTATGATGGGAAAACACCCATGTGGCAGCCACGTACAAAGTCATCATAGTCCAAGGGCAGGACAGGGTTGGCCGAGTTCAAGAACTCTGGGTGGAACACAACCTTGACACGGTCTGACGGGTGGTTGAACAGCTGCACCCGGCGAATCTGAGCCAGGACGGGGTCTTCGCTGTCGTTGAGCATGTTGTGAGTCACAATTGGCGGAAGCCCGTGGCGCTTCATGGCAAAGAGACGTCGGCGCAGGAGAACACGGTCCTGGCCAGAGATGAGCTCCTTCTCATCGGGCATTGGGTCACCCTCGTGCCACTTGAGGGATCGCTCAAAGATGCGACGACCAATGGCCTGCTCAATGATGTTTGTGGTATCTTTCAGAGACTTGATGACGGCCTGGCCCTTGAGAGCCTCAACAGTCAGCGATGTGGTCTGAGCAGGCATGATGATGAAGGCGACAACAGTCATCTTGCTGTTGGCCGCCTTGAGTCGTCCATTGAGCCGCGCAAGAGATTCGATGAACATGTCGACTCCCTTATTTCGGAATTCGTAGCGTCCGGCAGTGAAAAAGTACAGTGTGTTTTCTGGCTCAAAGTCATAGTGGCCGTAGAAGTGTCCTCTCACGAAGTCATGAATCTTCTCCTTAGCCTGCTGGTGCAGATTTTGGAACTCGTGAACCGCCGAGAACTTGGTGACGTTGAGACCGTTGGGCAAGACGCCATCAGGCTTTCGCTTCAGCAGATGCTCTGACTCGAAAGCAGTGATGTGAGAGACTGTTGTGAAGACGTCGCATGAATGAGCGGCAGCTCGTTCAATGCAATACCGGTGGTAGATGCCGCGCTTGCCCGCCTCGGCATCGACGTCAAAGAACTGGAGATTGTTGTAGAAATCAACCGAGCCGGCACAGAGGTATCGTCCCAGGAGAGTGGCATGGGTGGTGAAGATGGTCGTAACATCAATGCGCCTCTTCTTGGTAAGGGGCAGAGCAACACCGGCCAACCATTCGTGGAAGTGAGCAATAACGGCCTTTTCCTTCTCGTGGCATACAAACTAGTACTTGCATGTTAGCGGCAGCCAATCAAACGCTGAGAAGCAACGACAAGGAAAGCTAATGTCAACTTCATGGGACTAGGGCAACGACGGATGCTTACCTCTCCAAGGAACCACGCCACCAGGTAACCAAAGACAACAGCCTCATTGGTCTCCTCGTCATCAGGTGGGGACGGAATGCTGGCAACTGACCAGAGGTCCGACTTCCACTCATTGACAAAGTTGTAAGCCGTCTTGGTATCAATGAGAAGAACCCGGGGGGCTCCCTCAATGAGCCATCGGCCGTAGAGCATGCCAATTCCGCGATCCTTCATGGTCTGCATGGTGGCGGCAAGCTCCTTATTGGTGGGCTCCATCTCTTCGACCTCGACTGCGGCCTGTTTCTCGTCAGTTGGTGCCCAATTTTGAGCTATTAATTAATTCTTGCAAGGTAGAGGGCGCACCGATTGGTGGTTGAGGGGACCGATAAGGGTGTATCGATCGCCATATTCAGCCGTAGTCACTGGAGCCTTGGACTTGAGGACCGAGTAAATACCACCGACTGTGAGGCAATAAATGAGTTAGCTCTTGATCTGGGCCGACATTGGGTTGGGCAGGAACGGGCACAGAGGCCATGGTGACATAATCGCCAGAGGGTAGGATGCGACTTGCCTCGATGAGCTACTTCCGTAGCAATCTCAAAGAGCAGATGGTTCTTGATATCGCGAACGGGGTTTCCGTTGGAGGCCATTTTGTCGTCCTGGACTGTGAAAATGTCGCGAGAGGTTGTTGTTTGACCCTTTTGGAAGAGCTCCGGCGAAAAGGCCTGTGCCACGGGCCGACAATCCAGATGACGTAGGGGATTAGGGCTGCGCAAAGGCTGCACAAGCTAGAAAGACTGAATTTTGTAAGCTTCTGGACGTTTAAAAAGCAGCAGGAGTTGAGAAGACGAACTGAAATTGCTTGTAGCTATCAAGGGAGGCGAAGAAAAAAACTTTTGGTTAGTTAGGCCGAATTTCGGTGCGAGATATTGTGGTGTGATGGCTTACCTAGTGCTAGTAAAAGCTCTTGATTGAGGTGGCGTTGGAGCTTAGACGGGTCGCTATTATTGCAAATGGTGAGTGAGCGCTGGCAGCGAGGCAAACAATGGCTGGGCCCGTGAAGCTGGGCAACAGGCTCGTTAGGGTCCAAGGACTGAGGAAGCTGAATCTGAGGCCGTGGGATGAGAAGAAAAGGCAGAAACAAGTCAGGCCGAGAGGGGGAGAAGAAACTTGATGAGGGACTTGGACTGAAGCTTTGGAGGGGTGCTACATAGAAAGTGGGGACCTCTCGAGGCGGTGGGTCTGGGGTTGGGGATAGCGCAATGCTAAGCCAGACGGCCAAACCACTAACAGCAGTGACTGCGCAGGTGTGTTCATGTACGCGATTTGCGTCTGCAGTTTTGACGCATGCGCATCATCGGGAGAAGACGTCTGGAATCAGGCCGCAAGCTTACCTAAGGGCTGCTTTGTGCTGCATGGCATTAATTGCACGGGATTATTTATGCCGCTGTTCAGTTTTTATCCATTTCCTCCATTTCTCCAACTATTTTTAACCTATTTCTTTCGGTTCCTCGTCCAAAACTCACCGTTGCCTTCCCCAGGCTTGCATGGTTCCCCGGGCCGCTACGCAGCGCCTCTCAGCGTCAATCGCCCACAAGCCAGAGCCGCTGACGTCCCCCCTTCTCAATTGGCACAAGCAAACACTTCAATGTCCCTGCATAACAACCCATTCGTCTCTCCAATCCAGCGGGTCGCCGCAAGCCAACCGCGGGTGGTGAGGTGCCAAACTGGCCTCGTGCACTACCTTAGCAGTGTGGGGATGACGCCATGGATTGCGGGGGAGCTGATCGAGGTTATGTGATGAGAGATGCGGATTGGCTGGTGTTTTGCATCTGGACGGACATTTACCATGGATATCTTGGACTCTGCCACGAGTTATTCCACGTTGCTGGTCCCCAATGGGACAGGAGCCATGCCCGAGTTGCATATCCTCCGCATCCCATTGCAGCTTGGGTGGTATTCAACACTCAATTGCAAGGCGGTGACGCCAAACGGCATTACAATGACAAAGACTCGCATCATTGTGTACGCCCAGACATCGTCTGCCCCTTGGACTTGTCCTCGAAACACTAGACATGACGTATGGTGCTTATCAACGACGCTCCGTTCGTGTTAGTTGGGTATGCAAGGGATGGCAAGGATGGTCATTCTATCTCTTGTGGGGATCTCTTTATCAAGATTGTTCCCCAGGGAACAAGGATAGGTAATCCAAAGCGGCTAACACAACCTGACGGTCCACAGATTCTCCTCAGCTACTTTCTGACTACTAGTCGAATGTATGTCTCTGCTCCATGTGTTGTGGCATCCTAGAGCAACAATTAGGCGGTCTAGATGCAGGTTAGTGTGCATTAGGTCGTCTTTTCAGCCTTGCGCTTTCTCGGATTTGATTGGCTGCTCATTTCAACAGTGCACCCCGCAGTGGATCCACTACTCACAAGGCTGCGCTGCATTTTCCAAAAATTTTTGAGATTTCTTAGCCTACATGTGCATCAGCCGTTACCAGCAACTCTCATCAGAGTGACGATTCGACGAGCACGGTTACTTATCAGCTGAAATAACGAGGGCATCCGAACCACTCGTTCGCCAATCTTTTCATCATATAAAGTAATTCTTCTTTTTACCACGATGGACGCCTCATCTGCCCAGGTGAAGGTCGTCTTCACCACCAACGAGGAAGACCTCGTCCTCCCAGAGTCCAAGAGACAACTGCTCGTACCAGCAGGTCAGTTCCTTTGCCAGATTGTTATCCACAGTTTTTATACATAAATATGAGGAAGAGTCTTATTAACATACCCTAGATATCAAGCGCTATGGCCTCTCTCGCATCTTAAACTCCGAGTCGATGCTGGATACTTCATCGCCAGTCCCTCTCGATTTCCTCGCCAACGGCACATTTCTAAAAACGAGCATTGAAGAATACCTCAAGTCAAATGGCCTGTCTCAGGAAACAACATTGACCCTGCAATACGTCCGCAGTCTTCTCCCCCCAGTTTACGAAGCCAGCTTTGAGCATGACGACTGGGTTAGCGGTGTTGACGTTCTTTCATCAACTTCTCCCGCTGGTCTGCTGGCTGGGGATGCTGCTGTGAATGAGCGGGTTGCCAGTGCCTCTTACGATGGGCTTGTGAGGATCTGGAACCCCTCAGGAACTGTAATTGCCGTCTCTGCTGGTGGTAAAGGCGAAGGACACACTCAGCGCATCAACGCTGTGCGATGGCTGTCACCGACCCAGCTGGCGTCGGCTGGCTTGGATCGAAAAGTCGTCGTCTGTGATTACAAGGAGGCGGATGATGGCTTCTCCGGAACTCTCAAGCCTAACATGGAACTCTGGGGTCACGGAAAGAACATTAACAGCATTGATGTCAACGGCTCTACCCGGCGCATCCTGACAGCCTCCTCAGATGGTCGCGTTGGCTTGTGGTCCGCCTCCAAACGAACCGCGCCTCAGGCCGACCCCGAATCCCTTCCCTCAGCTCACAACACCAAGCGAGCCAAGCTGTCCAACGCCGGCTCTACCGCCCAGCGCGGACCCCTGGCAATGATCCCCTTGCACGAGGAGGCAGTCACCGCCGCCATCTTCCACCCCAAGGACTCGACCGTCGCCTACTCTGCGTCCTTGGACCACACAGTCAAGACGATTGATCTCACAACACAGCGGGAGGTGTCTCGCCTAACTACCATGCACCCTATTCTCTGCGCAACGGCACTACCTGGTGCGTCGCTGATAGCCGCTGGTTCTTCGGCACGACACATCACCCTGCTGGACCCCAGAGAGTCTGCTGCTGCAACCGCCGCCATGACCCTCCGAGGTCACGTCAACATGGTTGTTTCGGTGGCTGCCTCCCCGGAGAACGATTACTCGCTGGTTTCCGGCTCGCACGACAGCACGTGCCGTGTGTGGGATCTGCGTAGCGTCCGGCTCGCATCGTCCGAAGAGGGCGGCGGCAGCGTTAGCGAGCCGGTCTACACCATTGGAAGAGAGTGGCTGAAGGGCAAGAAGCTGCCGCCTGCCGGAGACGGCGCCAAGGTGCTGAGCGTGGCGTGGGACAAGACGTGGGGAATTGTTAGTGGAGGAGAGGATAAAAAGGTTCAGATCAACCGGGGTAACGGGCTGCTGCCTTCATAGATGCTATTTTCCTTATAGAATGTCTCAAAATTGAATATACCAAGGCTATACTAGGGATTAATTACACGCTATATCTATCGTTTACTATTTCTGCTCGTCTGGTTTCACTTCCGTTTGCTTCGTTTCCTCGTTATCCCCGTTCAGCTTGACTGCCTGTGAACATTCCTCGCAAAACGACTTGTACTTCAACATGTACGGCTTCTCCAGGTCTATATGGCACACCACTTCTTTGTGCAACCTACCCAAAGGATAAGGAAACTTCTCAGTCTGTATCGCATCTACGATATACGCCGCAACAGTGCTTGTCAGCAGCGGCGGGTCTCGCAAGAGCGCCGCGATATCGGCCGGGCAAAGGTCCTCGTTCCGATACCAGATGTAGTACGCCCTGATGCGGACCGGGGTGGTGACCGGCCAGGTCGAGTTGGCGGCAGTGTACGCATCGTTGTACGCCTTCATCTCTGCTTCGGCTGCAATTACCCGCGCGTCTCTAGTGTCGGGGGCTTTTGGCGGGCGTTGTCTTTTCGCCTTGGGGGGCTTTGTGGCCGAATCACCGGATGCTGCAGCTTCCGAAGCTGGAAGTTTCGGTGAAAAGGTTTTTGGTAGTTGTCTTTTAGGTTTGGAGTCTTCAGGATTGGGATCTTCTAGTTTAGGATCTTGAGGCTTGGGGTCTCCTGGCTTAGGATCTCTAGGCTTGTAGGTTCTGCGTTTATATGTGGAAGCCGTTGTATCTGCAGAAGTGGCAGTTGCCGAGTCCACGGGAGTAGCATCATCCTCTGTTTTCTCAACAGCTGGAGGAGCTGGAGGAGTAGGAAGTGGAATGGGTAGCCGCAGTTCCGCATGATGCGGTCTAGGAGGGCAAGGGACGAGGGCCTTTCGTTTCTCCTCAAGCACGTAGTAAAGCTGAAGGCCGGCATAGGCATCCGACGCAGCATCTGCAAACTGATTAGCCACGTGAATTCAAAAGCATATATGGCCAAATAGCACACTGGGTTTTATCTTACAGTTAATTTGCTGCGAGCTGAGCCGTCTCATCCAATTTCCGGTTCGGACTAGATCTCCCTTGTACAAAGGAAGCAGTAACTGGTCTTCAACTTGGGTAGCCAGTGATACCAGTCCTTTATGGACCAGGTTAGGCGTTTCTGGCAGATACTTGACGACCCTGTAGAGATGGCTCAACTCAAAGACGCCCCGAACAGTGACGCCGAGATGGGTTTTGAGTCGCGTGCAGTCCGGTATGATGTTGACGCCGACTTTGCTCACGTTGGGATTCTCCATTATCTTGCGAAATGATGGCCCTAGAAAGTCCTCCTTCTCTGTGAACACTGCGACATGGATCAAGGCAATGCGACTAGGGCTTGCAATCTGGATTAGAGAGACGTTTTGCCGTGGCCCATCCGTCTTCCTTGCCCACTTCATCCACTCCAGGTCAAGGCCGATGACATCTTCATTTAGGAAATATTCGTTACAGACCCGTTCTGTGGTAGCCTTACTTTCACAATAATGGACCTTAACATTATCGATCTTTCCGTTCTCACCAGCTCGATGATACATGGTATATGACCAGTGAGCCTCGGGAGTGCCAGGGATGGCAGCGCGGGCAGCAAGAAACTCTTTCTTAGAGATACTGAACTCTAGTGAAGTCGACGGCGGCTCGACGATAATCTTCTTCTTGTCAGCGTCAGGAGCCGCGGCGCTCTCTTTTGAGTTCGCATCCTTTGAGCTCGCATCCTTTGAGTTGGTTGCGACATTTGGATCTGGGAGAGCGATGGGTGGTCGTTGAGCGTCTGTTGGGCGTGGCGGGAGAGCAATGGGCGCTCGCCGAGGACTTCTTGAGCGTGGAACTGATAGCAATGGATCTGGGGTAACATCGGTCGTGTATAGGCCGACTTCGGCCGGAATTACAGGGCCGTCGGTACGGATCTCATCACCGCCTAGGGCAGAAGTATGAATAGACGTAGAAGCAGTTGATTCCTGGCGGACATTTGCAAGTGCTCCAAAGCGCACGCCGAACTGGGAGCTCCAGAGCTGGCTCGTATGGTGGTAGCTCATAGCTCTGACCAAGGAAGCTCTGCAGGAACCGAGCACTTGCGCAGACAGACACGGATGCATGCCTGGGAGTGGAGGAGGGCGCGTTAAGTATACCTCAGTTTGAAACCGCCATATGTATGAGTGCCTGTACCGTTAGGTAGCTGCACTGCAACCTCCGCAGTTTGACGGCACATGAGCAGGGCCTCCGTTCAGCAGCTCCAAATGCTCCGAACAGGCCATTCGGATCGCACCACGGGCTCCAGGGAGGGTTCAACACAGCCGGGGGAGCTGAGTCTGTGAATCGTGGTGATTGGCCGCCGAGGCAGCCATCATGTCTCAGCGCGCTTAGTTGCAGTTTGAAGGACAAGGGACAAACGGCGTTGGAGGCCGAGATGCCCTTAGTCAGCCTCGCGACAAGGTGGGGGCCAGGCATTTTGCGTTGTCGTGCTCTGTTTTAGCGCTGCCCAGCCCACCAGACCTGCTGGGAACGACTTCAACTGAGAGAGAGCGCAGGCTGGATCCGTCTTGTACCCCGGTGGTCGAAATATAAGCTTGTGCGAGTCTTCTTTTCATATATCTACTGTCGGAGATTACTCTTGCCACGTCATAAACGGAACAGACAAAACCCCTTGCCAAGATGGCGTCACAACTGCTACCCCTCGGTGAGTTCATCTGCTTCGGGCCCCATGTCCATATTCCCCGAGCTCTAGGTCAAGCAGCTGACACTCCGCTTCAGAACTCATTGACAAGTGTGTCGGGTCAAGGATATGGGTCGTCATGAAGGGCGATAAAGGTGAGAACACCAGGCCTTGTCTCGAGCCTGCGCTGCAGAATTAACACTCTGGGCAGAGTTCAGCGGCACACTCCTGGGCTTTGACGACTATGTCAGTAAGTAGACACCCTTCTCAACAGGACCTTGAAGCTTCATCTAACGATATTCAAGACATGGTGTTGGAGGATGTGACGGAATTGTGAGTCTTCGCCGACCTCTAATCTGGATCTGGGACTGTATTGACCATGTTTTCACATGCAGCGACTACTCTGGAAACCACACAAAGCTTCCTAAAATCCTGCTCAACGGCAACAATATCTGCATGGTATAGCTCGCAACCCTCGGCCTAATGATCAATCATATATGCTGACACTTTCTCCTAGCTGATTCCCGGAGGAGAGGGCCCAGTTGGTGCCGCGGCTTGAGGGACCTAAGTCTCAATGGCCTGTCCAAGTACATGCCGGCTTACCGCAATCAATACCACGCCCTGACGGCTTATTACGCGTGTGTCACGCATCTTACGACAGAGTTGCTACTCATTGGGATATGGCAATAGTGGAATTCTACTTTCCCATTGTTGGAGGATAGCCAGTATCGAGACTGGTCTGCATTATCTTTGAATGCATACTCTCTGTTACAATAACACAATTTTAAATTCATTTCCCCTGGTCCAAATGAAGCCAAAATGCAAAGCCCAATTTCCTGTTCCTGTAACGCCTGACTATGAGACGACTTGATGGTATTCTCAGTGGCCATTGGAGGCCCCTTGATCTCCGGTGTTGGTGATACGTCTTAGCTCCCACTCGCGAGTGAACTCTTGATACAACATCTCGAGCTGGTTGATAAGCTTCTCGCACACTGACGTAAAAACGTCACGGGGAGAAATGATTCCGTCTGTCTGTACCCGGATGTAGAGCTCAGGAACATTAGGGTGAGCAACTGTTTATCGTGGTCAGCATGAAGAACATTGAATACAGCCGAATTCAATGCCTACTCTTATACCCGGCCATGTAGACATTTGGGTGTGCTTTGAGATGCTCGGCGAGCAGATTACCCAGCGTGTGGTCCTCCTTCTTCAAGATAAAGTCCGAGGTGTTGGACATGCCTGTGAAGAAGCGTTAGGTTCGGTCAAGCCCAAGATGTGATATCAGTCACCAACCAGAATAAACCTTCTCTTCAATCTTCTTTTCGCCCTCGCCGAGCAAGAAGAGCTCGAAACTGATTCAAAGTTAGCATATTGTTAATCAAGTAAAGAAATCGAGATAGTTGGGAGTTGGGGAAACGCAACGGGTTGTCCTGGAGGTTGTCATGCTTCGTGTTGCATCCCGCCATTTTCGCTGGTGCCTGGCAGAAGTGACAGGATGCTGGTGATGGTGAAGCAACGTTCAACAATTTGAACAGGAAAAATGAAAGTGTGAAAAGGCGGAAAGGGTGGGAGACAGGCAGCTGTCAATTTGGCAGCTGCCAGGAACGTGGCTTTGTAGTTTGGGCAGATGACAAGTGTAGATTGAGATTGCAGCAGGCGAAAGGCATTCATGCTGAGCGTGCACTTGCAGCAGCAGCATGCAACCAAAATGGTACAGAATATCATCTGTGGCTTCAATAACAGCCCAGAAGGAAATGATTTATGCCGTGCCCTTGACTTTTAGGCACCTGTATTGGCGCATGATGATTCCCAGCTTTAGGAGAGCCTTAGCCACAGTACGGGTGACTCTGGAAGTGTACGAGGTAAACCGGCATCAACGGGCAGTCCAATGACGAAAATAGTAAACCTACCGATCCGGTGCGTTCATCTTGAGAGGATAGTGATATTTGGATGCGAAGGCTTGATGGTTTACCAAGAGACGCGTTGGATGAAATCTCGTGGCAAGCTGCACGACCAGGGGGGAATACCGTCAAGCTGGCCGCGGAAATAGATGGCGATGTAAGACGATAGCAGATTTATGGTGAGCCGTTAGGGATAAAGATTCTCTGACAATCCAAAAATCAAAATTTGGGCAAAAGTAATTCAAAAGGGGTCTGTCGACATCGGTTCCAAAAAGTTGTATGAATATCGGATAGATTAAGAGTGATACTAAAGGATGAGCGGCGAGTATGAGAGCCTGAGCAGACCGGCTAAAGATCGGCTATGGCTTAGTCCACTAGAAGCGCTAAGAAAAAGCAGCATAATACAGCGAATTTCTAAGTGGCAGCGATTATGACGCCCAGCTCTATTTCCCCTTGAATAAAATCAGATAATTGGGAAAGAGTTACCATAATACTAGACATCAATCATTAATTCTTTATTAAGAACTTTGTTCTACCCTGCATGCGTTGTGTAACCACGATTTTTAGCTGCTATGTTGGTGGAATTTTGTAGACCGTTTTGGCAGAGCTTAAGGTAGCCACAAATTGTCTGCACCTGTATCATGTTGCCTTTTCCCTTTCAGCAATAACAAGGCCAATGTCACGAATTCCGCCATGGCTCTTCCGCAAGGCCAGCCGTCGCTCAGCCAATATTGCTGCACTGCTCCCGGCATGCAGAGACCTTCAGTCGGCCATGAATGAATTCCAATGGCTTAAAGAGCATGTCAACAGCACTGCAAGCGCCAGCAAAGAAAACTTGCTCTCTAGGTTATGCAGAAAAAGAGGCCAGGGCTATCCTTTGCAATACATCTTGGGATCTCAACCATTTGGACCACTGGATGTCAAATGCCGTCCTGGCGTCTTGATACCTAGACCCGAGACAGAGGTGTATACCTATCACCTGGCTGATTTGATCAAGGCTGAAAGCTTAAGGGCTGGCGAGCCGGACCAACGCCTCGGTATTGTCGATTTTTGCACAGGAACGGGATGCATACCTCTACTGCTGTACTCTTTACTCTATCGGAAGTTTGAGCACTTGGAGGTCGTTGGAGTGGACATCTCTGACCAAGCTGTTAGCCTGTCTAGAGACAACATTGGTCATAATGTTAAGCTTGGCCATCTCCCACAGCCCCGACCAAATCGCATCCTCAACATTTTACAACAAGACATTTTCCAGGACAAAGTCATAGAGAAGCTTCAAGGGCGCACTTGGGATGTGATGGTATCTAATCCACCGTACATCTCCCGGCGAGTATGGTATCATGGAGGTGGCCAAATTGGCCACTCCGTTCGCAAATACGAGCCGTCTCTGGCTTTGGTCCCGGGGAACGACATTTCAATTCCTGCAAATTGGGATCACGAAGACGTCTTTTATTCCCGATTGCTAAACATCGCATACAACCTCAAGCCAAAGGTGATATTGTTAGAGGTTGGTGATGAGACGCAGGCACTTCGAGTTATATCGCGATTTTTCCAACATAAGCTCGCTACCAATTCACATGTAGAAGTCTGGCGAGATTGGCCAGATTTAACACCAAGTCACGATGAAGAAACCTCATTGAAAATCACAATGGATGATGGAAGCAGTCGACTTGTTTCAACTAAGGGTAGCGGTAACATACGATCCATCTACATTAAACTGGACGTCTGAGTTTCATACCGAGCCCTCTCTCGTTTAACCTCGTTTGATACTGCCGATTATGGCCATTATCTTTGGAATATGGTAATTTCAACATTGAGAGAGGGAGCTAGACCATCACGATGAATACATGCAATTATTCTTGTAACATTAGCATTAGAGATCATATCACTCCATAGAATCTAGAAGAAGTAGATGACGGAGTTTCTCCCAGGCGGAACCCCGATCCTCCGAGGCTACCCTGCATCGCTCCGAACTCCGCACGTGACTCCGTACAATTTTCGGGGTTAATGTGGACCGCCCGCCGGCAGGCTTCAATCTCGTGGTGTCATCTAGAACAAGTCCGCAGTGGCGTTGGAGCATTGCATTTTTCTCACAGCGCATGTCGATTTCCTGACAAAGCGAACCCGGAGCCATCAAGCGCAATCCTGCGCAGCGAGTGCGATATACTTGCACTTCTCCCTCGTCATTGACCCAGGACCGGCGGATCCGCCGCAAACTACAACCCGCCGCCCTCCACCATGTCAAGATATCTTCGTCAGTCGAGCCAGCTCGCGCGGCTGGCGAGATTCTCAAACAGCGTGAGCTTACAGAGAACACAGAGACTCGTCGCCGGCTCCAGCGCAGTGTCTCTCCGAGCATTGCCGACACCCTACGGCATTCTCCCACGATACTACTCCTCCAAGCCCCCGCATCCCGATGAGAACAAAAACCCCGGTCCAGAGAAGCCGATCAACCACAATGATGCGGGCACAAAGCCAGAGTCAGAAGGCGGTTCAGAATCACCAAAGATTCCTCTGCCGCCTCTGCCAGAGGGCTGGATTCGCCTGTCCAAAGAGGAGATAACTCAGCTGCAGGCATTCCAGGAGATGCTTCCCGAAGGCCAAAGACAGACGTTGAAGGATATCCTAGTGGGGCTTCAGCATACTGGTGCACCGGCCGAAATACGCGAGCTATTACACAAGATGCGCCAGGGACCTGGCAACTTGTCAATAATGGACAAGGGACGGCTGATGCGATGCGTCTTCATCATGGCCGAACGAGTGGCAGAATGGGAAATTGAACAGCAGCAGCAAGGAAAGCGAGGCATGTTTGATCAGAACAACCCTGAGATGAGCGACCATAAGGACGGGGAGAGGGGAGCAGATGCCAACCGATCTCACAAGGCGTCCGGCGAATCACACTCAAATCAGCAAGGATCTGACCCCAAGTCACCCAAGCCTGAAAGAAACGCATGGATGGATGCCCTTCAGACTGGTCTTGTTCTTGGTGTTACACTTTGGGCTATCGAATCGTTCAGCAGGCCCTTCTCCGAGAAAGAAATTACCTGGCAGGAGCTGCGCAAGGCCTTTTTGGACAAGGGTCTTGTGCAGAAGCTGGTAGTAGTCAATGGGTCTCAAGTGCGCGTGGAACTGCATCCCGATGCTGTCCAGGGAACGACTGATGGATCTGGAGCTAAACGAACCTACATCTTCTCAATTGGATCCGTTGAGTCGTTTGAGAAGAAGCTGGAGGAAGCCCAGGACCAACTGGGTATTCCGCCATCCGAGAGGATACCTGTCAGCTATGAGGCAGGTGGCAGCACCGTTGGCAACTTGGTGCTGGCCTTTGGACCAACTCTTCTTTTCATCGGCTTGATCTTGTGGACACAGAGATCTATGGGCGGACGAGCAGGGGGTGCTGGAGGCATGTTCAACTTTGGAAAGAGCAAGGCCAAAAAATTCAACGCTGAGAGTGCTGTTAAGGTCAAGTTCAGCGATGTTGCTGGTCTGGAGGAAGCCAAGACTGAGATTATGGAGTTTGTCAGCTTCTTGAAGCAGCCTGAGAAGTTTGAGAAGCTGGGTGCCAAGATTCCTCGAGGTGCCATTCTCGCCGGCCCACCAGGAACAGGAAAGACTCTTCTCGCCAAGGCTACTGCTGGAGAGTCTGGCGTGCCTTTCTTCAGCGTGAGCGGATCTGAATTCGTGGAGATGTTTGTTGGTGTGGGTCCTTCTCGTGTAAGAGACTTGTTCGCTGAGGGCCGAAAGAATGCACCTTGCATTATCTTCATTGACGAAATCGACGCTATCGGTCGTGCTCGACAGGAGAGCGGCCGTGGATTCGGCGGCAACGACGAGCGTGAGGCTACACTCAACCAGATTCTTACGGAAATGGACGGATTCAACACGAGAGAACAGGTCGTCGTCTTGGCCGGTACCAATCGTGCCGATATACTAGACAAGGCACTGATGCGACCTGGCCGCTTCGATAGGCACATCTACATCGACCGACCCACCATGAAGGGACGACAAGAGATCTTCCAGGTTTACCTCAAGAAGATTGTCACCAAGGAAGACCACGAATACCTCATTGGTCGACTTGCCACCTTGACCCCTGGCTTCTCCGGTGCAGACATCTCCAATGTCGTGAATGAAGCAGCTCTGATTGGTAAGCCCCTAAAGCCGTAGCATAATGCCTGTTTTTGAGATCCAGTACTAACGGTAGAAACAGCCGCGAGAGAGAACGCAGACGATGTCAAGATGATCCATTTCGAGCGAGCCATTGAGAGAGTCATCGGAGGCTTGGAACGCAAGTCCCTGGTGCTCAGGCCTGAGGAGAAGAAGACAGTGGCCTACCACGAGGCTGGACATGCCATCTGCGGTTGGTTCTTGAGATATGCGGATCCTCTCCTGAAGGTCTCCATTATCCCCCGTGGTCAGGGTGCCCTGGGCTATGCGCAATACCTTCCTCAGGACGCTTACCTGATGAACACCAACCAACTGATGGACCGAATGGCCATGACCATGGGAGGTCGTGTGTCCGAAGAACTACACTTTCCCACAGTAACGACTGGTGCTAGCGATGACTTCAAGAAGGTCTCGCAAATGGCACGCAGCATGGTAACCCAATGGGGCATGTCAGACAAGGTGGGACCTGTCCACTTTGACAACGATCCGAACCGCATGGTGAAGCCATTCGCCGAGGCCACGGCCCAACAAATCGACCAAGAGGTGCACCGGATAGTAGAGGAAGCTTACACTCGGTGCCGAAACCTTTTGGTGGAGAAGAAGACGGAAGTCGGCCTGATTGCGGAAGAGCTGCTGAAAAAGGAGGTGCTGTCTCGCGACGACATGGTGCGAATCCTCGGCAAGCGACCATTCGATGATAACGAGGACTTTGAGAAGTTCTTCGGAGGCAAAGAGGCCAGCTCCCCGCCACCTTTCCCGACCGAGACCGACACACCGAAGGAAGAGCCGCCTGCGCCTGCGCCCGCCTTCCGGAAGCTGTCAGACGAGTGAAAGAGGTGCTGTTGATATTATGTAAGATGACGGACCGTGAGGGGACATGTACAGTTGAATGACCAAAGGGAGAGAAAGTCTAAAGGGAAATAATCAAGGGGGAAATGTTGTACCTCATGAAGCCAAGTATGGGGGAACTGCCGGGAACTTCTTGACAAGCCCGGATTGGCTGCTACATCTTCGCCAACGGAGCGGGAGTCAACATTAGCTAACCTGTGGCCCACGATGGCAGCCTGTGTTTATTTTTTACGAGTCTCAACTCTACCATGAGCAAGGGGGATGCTAAAATCTCCTCTGCATGTACTTATTTATCATCATATGGGGGAAACTAGCGGGTATGGAAAAGGGTGGCAGGGGCTTATTGAACATTACTGTGTACTCGTATCTGGATTTAGAACTGTAGACGTATTGGTAGGATCAGGAAATCAAGTCGAAAGAGCGCCATCCGGCTCAAAATGAAGAAGGGAATTTGATGATGAATATCATGTATAAGCCGTGAGTATGCCATTGAAACACACTTGCAAGTGGAGAGGTAAAAAGTGACGGATAGGCTATTGATTTACAAGTTACACCACCTCAAGCCTCTTCCATCACCAAGCAGGCGCACGATAAGGTGAACATCACATTCATTGGCTTGTCGTTCGTTCCCATTGTTATTATCCTGAAGTTTTGCAACGCAAGGGACGATATACGCCCCCCCGGGGAAGCGAAATATGATTGGCTGGGAAAGTTCCTACGTTTGGCGACGCTAAAACGGGCGATGGGTAACACAAAGACAGGCGTTATGGAGCCCCAAAGTGGCGATGCTTTAAATGCAGAGCTCCGAATGTAGAATATTTTGCATCTGGGATGATGGGGGGAAAAGGGATGATTTGTGGGATGATTTGATTTTTTTTACCTATCGTTGCCCATGTGCTTGGGGTTAGGCGAACTGGTGGATTTTTTTTTTTTTGCAGGGGATTCTGCCAAGAGCCGCAGTTTAGCATACCCCATGCTTTGTAGTACCTTTACATGTATCCTTTGTCTGATTTTTATACCTTTGGTTACACAGCAGAGTAAAAGTTCCGTGCAGCGAGTAAATGAGTACGTTGTGTGAGGCGTCTTGTTTGCTGGTTGGTGGTAAAAGTTCTTCTAACCGCGATTTAATAAAACATCATTAAGCATCTAATCCTGATTGTTTGGCGCTGACGGCTGATGCTAGTTGAGAAAGTTCCACTGTAGGCTTGGGGAAGAAATGAAATTGCCATGGGGTAATTGGTAGAGATGACCTGCTACATGAGGTATCAATTGGGATTTGTGTTTTGCTTTTTTGGGTTGGTTGGTATCTTATGGTAAGGGTGAAGTAATTAGTTTGTTGATGCTTGTGATAGGCTGGTTGCCTCTAGGCCACTTATTATAAAGGCACTACTACTATAATCGATGTCTGTCTCAAAAGTTTAATATCAGGTCAGGTCAAAGATGTACATGAGGTAGTCAGTTCATCTATGTAGATGCAATAATAATCTATTACTCCAACTCATTTCGTCGTCAATGCCTTTGTTCTCGGTATAAAGTTAAAAAGCCCACTCACTCCTATATGTGGGGGCGAAATGCGGTAACGACACACCACGGCTGTCTAAACCAAGTCGGGCAGTGTTTCATCTAATGTGTGCAGTGAGCGATGTCATAGGCGGTGTTAGTGCTGGTGGCCTCCGATCTCGAATCTGGATCTAGCCTCCCGAAAAAAAAAATGGGAAAAGAAGAACCCAAAAAATAAAGAGGCAGGGTCTTTTCTACTTTCTTTTATCAAACAAGCGGGGGAGGGGAGAAGAGGAAATTCATCTTCTAATATCTCCACTGTCTTTCCCTCTGCAGCTAATCCTTCACAGCTAGTTGCAGTGGCGGATCTGTCTTTTTTGCCTTGGCCAGGGGGGTGTTGACATGACTCCCTTGTTGGATCCATCCGCCATAATAAAATCGTTCGTATAACGATTCTTGTCTCTTTGCTTTCCTCGTCACGCTTTCTCGAGTGTTTCCGCCGTCTCGATGACTTTGTTATGAGGAGACGCCCATACCCGGCTTGACGTTTCAAACCGTTCTACGACTCTGCGAAGAAGCCCGTACTTCCAGAAAACCCGGGTTTCTGTCTCGGCGTATTCAGTGCCGAGAACCAAACTCGACGTCACACGGCGAGGCTGCAGTCATCGAGATTCTAGCTCACCATGACAGCCCCAATGGCAGATTCTGTTGACGGAGGGCGAGTGACTGGTGAGCACGGGGGCTATGGAGCGACGCCCATCTTTCGAGTGGCATCAGGCCAAGAGGCGCCAATCACGACGGCATCATCAACGAGAGACGACAGGGCATCAGTGTCGACATCACAGCGGCGTCACGAAGCCTGGTGGAGCATTCATCCCTTCCGTGGTATGGTCAATGATGTTCGTCGGAGAGCGCCGTACTATGTCAGCGACTGGCTCGACGCGTGGGACTATCGTGTTGTGCCTGCCACCGTCTTCATGTATTTTGCAAAGTATGTGATATCTATTGGTTCTCCTTGTTTACTGACGGAAGTCTATCGAGCAAGCATTTACTAACCCGCGCCATTGACAGTATCCTACCCGCCCTTGCCTTCTCTCTGGACATGTTTCAGAATACCGGATCAAACTATGGTGTTAATGAGGTTTTGCTGGCTTCTGTCTTGGGCTCTGTGGTCTTTTCCATATTTTCTGCTCAGCCGCTCGTCATTGTTGGGGTCACTGGTAAGTGTGCTATATGCTCCCTAGATAAGCTGCATGGTATCTTCTTGGTTCTAACATGGCATTCTACAGGCCCCATCACTGTGTTTAACAGTACAGTCTATGATATCATGAAACCAACTGGTGTCAATTACCTGGGATTTATGGCTTGGATCGGAATGTAAGCTCAATGTCACCCGGAGACTGCATATTGACAAATTATTGACTCGTTGTCCCTTCTAGATGGTCGCTGATTTTGCACTGGATCCTTGCCATTACAAACTCCTGTAACTGGCTTCGTTGGGTCACACGATTCCCCTGCGACATCTTTGGATTCTACGTGGCCTTCATCTATCTCCAAAAGGGCATCCAAACACTAGAGCGTCTTGGTGATGGGAGTGCCTTTTATCTCTCCATTGTCGCGGCGCTACTGCTCTTCATGGTTGCTTATATCTGCGGGGAACTGGGAGGTAGTAGTCTTTTCAGACATCCAGTTCGGGTTTTCCTAAAAGACTACGGCACCCCGTTGACCCTCGTTTTCTTCACTGGATTTGTTCACATTGGTCGTATGTCTGAGACTCATTTGGCGGTGCTCCCAACCAGCACTGCGTTTGAGCCGACAGCCGATCGAGGATGGGCCGTCAACTTTTGGGATTTGAGTGTTGGAGAAATTTTCACCGCTCTCCCATTTGCCATTCTCTTAACTATTCTGTTCTGGTTCGACCACAATGGTAAGAGTGTTTCTCTCTTTTCAACATGCACTTAGTTGCTAACATTGACACAGTGTCATCTCTTATTGCGCAAGGAAGCGAATTTCCCCTGAGAAAGCCCGCTGGTTTCCACTGGGACTTTTTCCTTCTCGGCATCACCACCGGTGTGGCCGGCATTCTCGGCTTACCCTTTCCCAATGGGCTGATCCCACAAGCCCCTTTTCACACAGAATCTCTCTGCGTCACCAAAGCTGTCAAGCAACTCGACGAAAAGGGTGAAGACAAGGGAGCCTATACCTTCGAAGCGACTCATGTCGTCGAGCAGCGTGTATCCAATCTGGCTCAGGGACTTCTCACCCTTGGCACTATGACGGGCCCTCTTCTCGTCGTCCTTCATCTGGTCCCCCACGGAGTTTTGGCTGGTCTATTTTTCATCATGGGTTTCCAGGCCCTTCAGGCAAATGGTATCACAGCCAAGCTACTCTTCTTGGCCCGAGATAAGAATCTGACTCCCGCGAGCTCACCTCTCAAACTGGTGAAGCGGCGCGCGGCTATCTGGGGCTTTGTCATCGTTGAACTGGTCGGGTTCGGCGCCACCTTTGCCATTACACAAACCATTGCTGCTGTCGGCTTCCCTATTATCATCTTGCTGCTCATCCCCGTTCGCGCTCTCGTCTTGCCTAGGATCTTTCACCCAGAAGAACTGGTCGTGCTCGACGAGCCAACAGCTTCCGACTATATCATGGAGGGAATAGGCGGCTCCTGGGGCGGTGTGAGTCAACAAGATGAGATTCAAAGCAGCGACGATACACCCGTAGCGAGCGGGTCCTCATCATCTTCTCAACGAAGCGGCAGTCATGGTCGTGGGCGTAGAGGCGCTCACCATGGCTCTCTCCATAAGAGTCAAGAGGATCTAGCAGAGCTTGGACAGGCTCCTACTGGGCAGAACATGGTAGCTAGGAGGAGAAGTATTGATAAAAGGGTGGAGAGGGAGCATCACGTCTGATGCTGCAAAAAATCTCAAAAGTGATTTGATGCGAGACGATGGAGTTTTGATACCCGGAATGATGATTTTATAATTGGATATATGTGGGATTGATGGAGATCTTTGGTACACGTTGCCTAGACATGAAAAGCTGGTAGCTGGCGAACAAAATATATATAATAGACTTGGTTACGATACCACTTATACAAAATGATATACCATGGATACCGACTTTTTTCTTTATTAATATGCGGTCGTCATTCATATCCCAAAATTTCCTCGCAATGCTCTGTACACATATAGTAAAATATACCGGATAGCCCTTCTCAGCTGGCCTTTTCTACTCCTCGTCATCACTGTCTATGACAAAGCCACCACGTACCCTCGGCCTGCGAGTCACAACAGGCACGTCATCGCCATCTTCCTTGGCGTTGTCTTCCACCTGCTGAGATTGTGCAGGATTAGAAGCATCCTCCATATCAACATCTTCATCCTCGACGCTAACTCTCCTCTTCTTCCTACTCTCGCCATCGCTCTCTCCCATGGGGGTATCATCCCTACTTTCCGCCTCCTCATCATTAATCAAGCCTAGGACATCGTCATCCTCACCGCCCTCGTCCTCTTCATCGCTATCAATCCGCACCACTGCAGTTTTCCGCTTCTTCACCGGCTCAGGATCCACAGCCGACTGTGCAGCCTTTGCAGCACGAGCGGCAATCTCGCGTTCGCGGGCGAAAAATGCTTCGTCCTCCTCCTCGTCGAACTCGTCGTCTCCGTCTTTGACATACACGGCAGATTTGATCTTGCGCGCCTTTTCGCGCTCGCGCTCGCGCCGCTTGCGAGCTTTTTCTTCGACTTCTTCGTCATCCAGTTCCTGTACTTGACTATCTCTTCGTCTTCTCTTTCTCGTCTTCTTGGGTCTTTCTGACTCATCAATTACTTTTCTTGCTGTCGGGCCACCGGGTTCAAATAGAATCTCATCATCTATGTCGTCACCTTCGTCATCATCAAAATCTGCCTTTTTGCGGGGCAGTGTTTTTCTCTTTAGCTGATTCTCAGCCAGCTGTCCATCGTCAAACGTTGGTGGATTGAATTCCGCTTGGTTGATATAATGCAATGAATCTTTGAGTGAGTCGGCAGTGATATCTTCTGGGAGTACCCAGAGGGACTCGGGCGTCTCCTCTGAGGCAGGCCCGAACAGCCGAAATCCGCAGAGATTTAGTAGAAGACGCAGATATGGATTTTTAAATCTAGCGGTGCGTCTCTCATCGCTATCAGGTCGTACGTCTAGACATAAGTTAGATATGATCACAATACAAACAATCACTAGAGACTTACTGAAGGGGGGAGGTTTGCTCGGTTCTTTGGGTTCGTTGGCATCCGTTGATTCTTCAAAAGGATTTTCTGTTGTTGCCAAGGCTTCTTCAGCAGCAGCCCACGATCGGCGTTCGCTTTCGGCTTCGGCAATAACACTCTTCACCCAACTGATATGATCTCCCTCATTCTTATCCAGCAGTGCACCAACCACGATGGCGATTTGCCGATCGTGCTCTTCTGTGTATTTGAAAACAAGTTCAGCTCCAGGTTTCGCCTGCTTCTTGGAAGCGGTCTGCTTTTCATATCCGTATTCTAGGAAGAAAGCGGTGCTTTGCAATTTGCTGAAGAGCATTTCAATAATGAGTTCTGGCCTTTGCTCAATCTTCTTGAAGCACTTGCGAAGTATTTGCTTCACGAGCTCTTCCCAGTCTTTGTACATGCTTGAAGACTTATCTAAAGGCTCGGGGCCTTTGATCATATTGTATAGCAGATGGATTATATCCACACGGAAAAGCATTACGCTCATCTCCTGTTTGAATGCGAGGCGATAAAAGTATCGATGGACGCGCTTCAACTGGGTATCATCCATATCGCGATAGAATCGCGTAAACTTGACAAAAGTATCCACCACGCCTTGTGGTGAAAAGCGAGCCGCGAAGCGTTGGAAATCAAATTTGCGTTCCTTGGAAGTACGTTCTGTAGCTTCCTCATCGTTGGCCGAGTCATCGTTTTCTTCAGCTAGAGCACCGTCTTCAGTACCCTGCTGCAGTTGCTGCTCTTTATTCTTCTTCTGCCGTGTTCGTTTGCGAGAGCGAACTTGCATATCCGCATTCTGCTTTGAGTATGCCTCCAGAATACGTAGGAAATGATGGACCAGCTCCGTAGCAGCATCTAGGTAGTAGAATCCCTGGTCTTTGTAGGTCCTGATTATGTTGGCGATGGTATCGTGCGTCGATTCTTCGTAAAACAGACGACTTAGGACGTTTTCTGCAATTTCCTCATCGTCCTCTCGGCCACTCTCGGACATTTCTTGAACAGTGAGTAGAATCTGGGTGAAGCATCTCATAACAGCAGCCAGCTCATGCCAGTCCTTGTACTCATATGCCTCGTGCATTGCCTTGTTGAGAGTGATGAACATTTCTTGGTTTAAAACGCCCGCCACAAGGCTGAAGCTGGATACCTCATCATCTGCCTTGTTACTAGATCCTTTCTTCAGCTTTTTTCGCGTCCGCTCAGCTTCAAGGAACCATGCTACGAGGTAGAAAAATTGTCTCCTGTGGTACTGCATGACATGCGAAGCCTCTCGATCAATCGTTTTGCGAACGTGTGAGAATAAGGGGTTGAAACCCGAGTCAAGGAATTCTTCAACGAATGAACGGAGCTGTCCGGCTGCTCGCGCGTTAAGCTTCGCCGGCGGGCCCAGGTCCCTCTCATCCTTATTCTCCTTTCTTGTTCTACGAGGAGGTTTGAAAACCTTGTTGTTATCCATCTTCAGGTTACGTGTTGAGGCATCGCCAAGGGCATCTTGTCCTGAAAGCGAAGACATTTTCCCATCTTCACGCTTGACCCAAATCATCGTTCCGAAGCGGTTATGTCTGGTTGCGCCGTTGCGGGCATAGGCCTTGTGCATGGCCGATTCCTTATTCATCAGCGACGCAAGCTCATTTGCCTTTGCTTTATGTACTTGTTGCTCTGTCATAAAGAGTTTCTCTATGTCGACTCGTTTGATGAGATGAAAGATGATCTCCATGACAGAGGTGTCTTCAGTTCTGAAATCATCACCCATGTTTGAAGCCAATGTAAGGAGGAATAAGAATATGTCTTGGTATGAAAAGGCATCGATGGTAGCCGACCGCGAGATTTGCGTCTCGTCACCCTCGTATTGAACATTGGGTGGAGGAGCAATCATGGCCATGTTGCGGAGGAAGAAGAGCACTAGTTTGATGATGCCTTGATCCCGCGCTGCTCGGTCGCCAGCTGGGAGCGCCAGCGAGGGCAGAGCAGTCCTGACGGCGGCATGAAGGATTCGAGCTTCATCAAAATTGATAATGGCCCTCTTGTATTGAACCTGTGCCAGCTCTAACACAGGCATGTGCCGATGGTGATTGACCGTCATTCGTTCCTTATCACGCTCCATAGGCCAAGTCAAAGGAACCATGATCTCAAAGCACGACAGCGCAATCCGAGACTTGTACTTGCTATCGGTAGCATTTTCGGGCCACGTTGCCAGGATTGGGAGCAGGTCGCCCTCAATCAAGTTTGCCTCGTGGATGCAGCGGGCAACATCCATGCGGTTCGTCTTTTCGTCGTAGAAGCGAATCCATCGTTTGATATCGCGGAGGACCTCCAGCGCATCGTCTCCCAGGTGGTATCGGCCATCGTCCTCTGTGCTTGCACCTCCCAGCTACCATGCTTTGTCAGTATAAAATTGTCCTGGGAGCTCGAATAATCGTCATCTCTCCTGAGAACCTACCGCTGCAACGAGGCTGCTAATGTGTGCCCGAACTTCAGGATGTACAATGTCCGTTGTACCGTCGCCCAGCTCCATCGTGGCCGTCTTCTGCGTGAAGCTGTTCTGGTTATAAAAGTGAATTAATCGACAGCATTGAAGACGGCCAAATGCAAGCAGCTGTATGCTTCAATGCTCCAGCTATCAACTGTCAGTCAGTTCATAAATCTATAGCTGCCCCTCCAGAACGCGTCTAGCTAGACGCGCTTGGGTTAATTTACGCGGTCGATAAGCGGATGATTGTCGGCACCGATAACACGGCTTCACCCAACCTCGACCGAGCAAATGGGCCGAGGTTACCCGGGTTGCCGCAATCCATATTAAGTTGTTCATGTACCTCGTCTAGCCGTCTTGGACCTTCACCGATCTCTCTCTATTCTTCACAGTTCAAAATGGCCAGTTCAATTCTTCGAGGGAGGGCGCTGGGAGCCGTGCGCCAGGCCCGTTGCTTCAGCTCTACTCCAAGGCAATATGCCGCTGATGTCAAGAGCGTCGGTGTTCTCGGCGCCGGCCAGATGGTAAGAGCATTGATTCCGCTTACACGTGAAGATGGAATTCTGATGCTGCGTTTAGGGCCTGGGCATCGCTCTTGTAGCTGCGCAAAAGGCGCAAGTTCCGGTTACTCTCGTTGATGCTTCTGAGCAGGCATTGAGTAAAGGCATTGCTTTTGCCGGTGCGTTGGAGCTTCGAGCCCGCGGGCTAAGTGATGTCATGACTGACAGCTGTGATAGAGAAGCTGCTGGCCAAAGACGTGTCCAAGTCTCGAATTACTCAGGAACAGGCTGATCAGGCCCGCTCCCTTCTGACGACTAGCACCAAGATTGAAGACTTCTCTTCTGTCGACTTCATCATCGAAGCTGTGCCTGAGATCCCTCAGCTCAAGTTCGACATCTTCAGCAAGCTGGCCAAGGTAGCTCCCCCTCACGCAATCTTGGCGACCAACACCTCTTCAATCTCCATTACGCGCATTGCTGCCGCCACCACCACCGATCCCAACGACACTTCGGCTTCATCGAGAGTTGTTTCTACTCACTTCATGAACCCCGTCCCTGTTCAGAAGGGTGTAGAGATTATTAGCGGACTGCAAACCAGCAAAGAGACGCTTGACACGGCGGTTGAGTTCTGCAAGCGGATGGGCAAGGTCACTTCTGTTTCTGCTGACTCTCCTGGATTCCTCGCCAACCGAATTCTCATGCCTTACATCAACGAAGCCATCATCTGCCTGGAGACGGGAGTTGGCGACAGAGACTCAATCGATGCCATTATGAAGAACGGAACCAATGTCCCCATGGGTCCTCTGCAACTTGCGGATTTCATTGGCCTTGATACTTGCTTGTCCATCATGAAGGTTCTGCACACAGAAACAGGAGACTCTAAATACCGCCCAAGTGTATTGCTAGGAAAGATGGTGGATGCTGGGTGGCTTGGAAAGAAGAGTGGAAAGGGATTCTACGACTATTAACGGCCCAAGGACATGTATATCAAAAGCTACGATAATGTGTCATTGAATAAAAAACTCGTACCTATGTATAACTCGAAGTCGTGAAATCGTACATGTTTACAGTTTGAGCGTCCTGTTTATCATATATTTACACATGTTTCTGTCACAACGTGTAAGCCGCAAATACCCCATCGTGAATACGTTTCCTTGTATTCCAATTACTCTTTATCCATTCATCTAAATCAATTCTATCTTGATTCATGTTAATATTCAATTGATGACCCGAGGCTCATATATGATCCCTTAGGGTTTGGTCTCAACTTTAAGGCCATCAACAAAGAGATTCATAGATGGGTGCCGAATAACAAAAGACTCTATACCATACAGGTACATCTTTAATCACAACCCCTGGTACCGCTTACTTTGCATTTTGAGGTCACGAGACTATCAGAGTGACGGCAAGGTAATATATGCTCTTACAGCTCCAACAAGGTTGAGCACCCGTATCCGTAAGCATTAAGTTACGAGGTGGGTTGACTTGCATATGCCGGCAGAAGTCGAGTGATGGTGACGACCTGGCATTCAATACACATAGAAAACCTGAATCGTCCAAGTATAGCGAGTTTCATTGCCGTCCTGTGGAGAAAACAGCCTGCCTTGACGTGTACAGTACTGTAGCCGGTTCAGGGTGCACTCGAAATCTGCTTATATCGCTCGCGGATGCTATTTCGTATCCGGCAATGTCGCAAAGCCGTCATGTACGAATTACTACTTTTCTCCAACCCGTCAAAAACGAGCATCTAGCGTCTGTGCTCCCAGCGTTTCAGCGCTAGGCAAGTCATCCGACGGGGGCTAATAATAGATTCATTTGGAGATCGGGCTGTTCCTGGCGAAATGTCTCACCAAGCCTTACAATAATAACGGTTGATTAGCACCTAAGTGAGGTACTTTAGTATTAAATGAAGCCGTGGACACCACGCCTCAAGTAAAGTAGGTACTTGTGGTCCCATTGAGATCATTGATTAAACCGGTACTTTTACCTTGTACGAGTATGGTGGCTGATCTCGCGAGGGGCGCCTCATTCGATGCCAGCCATGTTCAGATTCTTGAGGGCTTCGACTGCGTATCTGACCAAGAGTGAGAGAATTCCTGTAGGATGCGGGTCACTGACTAATGCGCAACTAAGATGATGCAGGAAGGCCGATGCTCTGATGCATGATGCGGCACTCAGACGGCGCTTCTCACTTCAGCTCTTGGCACACCTTGTAAGTAGTCGAGAGTATTCAGCCGTTTCCGACGCCGCAAATTTGCGAAATAAACGCCGACAGGGAGAAGAGGAATGGAAAACAAGAAGAAAAATAGGCGGAATTATCGAAGCGGCGATCGGTCACTCTGCCTGTACTTGTATATTTGATGTGACGCTGCCAGGGCCAGGATTCTGCTCGTGAGATTGAGGCTGAATTGAAGGATTGCTCTTCCCCCTCTGCAATTACGTGGATGGCTCGATCACGACTCCTCCCGGGAGCGGAAGGGAAATTAGACGAGCAGGTTTGCACATCCAGCACCGGCTAGGACCCCTCCGAGATGTACTCGTACAGATACAGTACTGCACCTAGGCGTCGGCCGAATCGAAAAGCTGGGCGTCCGGGAAGGTGAGGGTTCCCATCACGCCAATGTTCAGCTTCTGCAACCCACGGCTGGGCCCATTGTTGAGAAGTGATTTCGATTTCCGGCTAATTTACGCCGGCATGTACTCCGCACTTGCCGTAAAGTAGAGAGGCGGCAGTGATGAATCTGCATGCTTTGCTCATCTCTATGCGACTTCGGGGGGCAGATCTCCCGCCTGCTGAAGCGATGATTAAAGACCCGGCCTAGTCCAAGAGAACATGTGCCCAGCCCATGTGCCCGACATGGCTTGCAGCATGGATAGGTCTGTATCCAAGGCCTTGCCTGGCAGCATGTAGCACTGGTGGCGGTCATGGTAGCAGCACCCTCCTTCGAAAGGAGTAATACACACGCGTGGCAACAAGTATGAGTCTTCATCCAGGTGCCTGCTGATAGGTAGAATCAGAATCAGCACCGAGGGCAGTACTACAAGGGCAGAGGCACACACACACACCGCAGGCACACCTTACTTACCTTGGGCATCCTATGAAGCTTGTTTCCAATAGCTCCAAGGTCGGCATCATAGCACCGGTACAAGGAAAGTACAAGATGCTCTGCGCCCGCATATGATACCGAACAAACAAGTTTGTGCAGTAGGCATCCCATCAGAGCCGTCCATCCACAGGGTTGCTCGCCACACCACCAGCTGGATGCAGTAGGTCGAGAACCAACGGCACAGGCGTGAGCGAACGCTGCCATTGGGCCTTCGGGCAATCTTGGAGTAGACCCGAGGATGCTTCACGGTCACGCCCGGCAGGCCACCCACGCACGCGGCCGGAGAGGACAAACCAAACGTCTTTGAGGGTCGGTCCTGTGCAAGCTCGAGTAAGCCTCTTTTCTTTTTTTCTCCCCTAGAGCCGGGTACCTTGCTTGCTCATCTCTCCATGGCACCAGACCAGCACATGCAGCCAGCTTGGTAGGGGCAACTGTCCTGTCGTACAAGTCGCAATGCTCCGTCCGGGACAGGTCGCAGCATCTTGAAATGAAAGGCCCGGCTGCTCCATCTGCCTCTCCATCGCAAGCCATTTGCTACCTGTTCGGGCGGGAACTAGCACTGACTGAGGCATTGGTCCGGGCCTCGATTGGAACGCGCTCCTCAGAGCTCCCCGCTTTGTCGCGCAGCAAATTTGAAGCTTGAGCGAGCATGTGCATGTGAGCGGCTGGGACAAGACCGGGGGCTTCGCAAGGCGTCAGGCGCGGGGAAAAGGCGGCGACGCGAGGCTACGCGAGAGGTCCTGAAATCTTTCAAGCGGCCAGCCATTGGCGGGAGTCCAGGGTAAGGGCAAGGAGAGAACAAGACCGGTCGGGCCATGGTGCAGGTACAAGGTACAGGTGCATGAGCAAGTACTGGAACAAGGGGAACCACTGCAGACAGGAGCAGACAGGAGCGCTGCAGCAACAGGAACAGGTATCCGGTACGGGTGCCTGAGGTGGCACTCCAACCTTGGGAGTTTGGGGAGGGGGAGTGTCGATATCTCTTTCCCAGGCCTGCAGCTCTCACCTTCACCCTCCCCCTTAGCACAGCCTTGCTCTCTTTCGTCGTGTTTCCTCGTTTTCTTCTTTTGCTGCCCATTCCTTCTTCCGGCCAGTTTCCTCGTGGAGGGTGGCATCTGGCAAGCGATCAGCGAGTGGCCTGCTAGTGGGCAGTCCAGGTAATACCAGGCCCCAAGTACAGGTACGTGCTTGTGCAGGCCATCGCCGGTGCTACACATGTAATGCTACGGCAAAGGCGATGGCCCTGACCCTTCGGAGCATCTTGAGATTAACACCTTGCGTGCGTGCTACTGTACAGGTACGGCAAGGCTACTTGCTCCATGCATGCACACACAACCGTATGCACATGACGAATGTTACAACGATGCCTTATCGTCGTCGACTGTTGGGCCCTGAGAACGCAAAAAGAGCTGCCGAGTTGCTGTACTCGTATACGAGCACGACCTAGGAACTTTGACTTGGAACATGTTGAAAAGAGAAGGCGACAGCACCGTACAAATACCAGCTCGGCCGTTCTCGAAACTCGCCCGGGCTGCCCTGGGCCATCGGGTGATCCATTCTTTCTTTAGCTGCTTCACAACGGCGGCAGCTAGAAGCTCACAGTCGTGCCACAGCTGACCGGGGTCCCTATTTTCTCCTTCTTCCAGACAGGGAGCAGAAGCTCCAAACATAACTTCCAAACAGCCAGGCCCGCTGCGTCAACCAAGTCGACCCATACCCAATGAGTCAAGTGGCCCTGGGGCTTTCCCACTTCCGACATGGCGGCTACTTGCGTCCGCGTGGCCGGCGGCCATCCGAAACCTGGCACGAAAAGCCATGTGGTCGGATCTTGCCTAATACAACGTGCGGCTTTCGTTGCTCCAGGCGGGATGACAGAGAGGAAAGATGACCAGACAAATGCTATATCATTACTTCGTAGACACGTCAACGGTTGGGCAGGCAGGGCCCGAGAGACGTTGAGCTCCGGATGTTCTCACGGGCGGCAGGCATTGTGCGAGCCCTCGACCGCTGTGGCGCTGCACTCCGTGCGACGCCTTGGGTGTCTCCCAGTTGGCACCATGGGCGGTAGAAGAGTCACAAGTCCGGCGACAGCAAGAGCTATCCGTCATGCGCACATGTTTCAACAGGGGCAGTAGCAGCGGTCTGGCAGATTCGCGAGGCTTGCTGTCTGACCTGCAGCTCTCTACGATATAACGACGGGCAATAATACGCCGTATTGTGTTTTCTGACTCGCTGCCCCGCGCCGCCGCGTTGCTGGCATTCATGCTTATTCCAGCAGTCGTGATGGACTATCCCCCCCTGATGTCTTACTGCACCTGTATAGTGGAGTGTTTCTTTCTTCTAGAATCTCGCTCCCGGCTCCGTTGACAGCATTATCCGCCCTGGCTCCGAGATCCACTGCTAAGGCATCTTGAAACGACATGGCTCTCCTCCTTTCATTACCGCGTATGCGCAACATACTGTAGTAGCATCTACAGTTTCAATCGATATGCTACTGTGGACTACAGGTAGGCTTAAACATTAACTGTGTGAGATCTTCTAGTTGCTCGCTTTCGCTAATACTACTGCAATGCTCTTAGAACTAGACTCTTAAAGAATATGGCTCTGCCCGATATGGACTGAAAGCGTTAATACTTCGCACGTGGCCTACTGCACTTCTGCAAGAGCGGGAACTTTGAAAGCAAATATAAAACAGCAATTCAGCAGGCGGCGGGCCTGCCAATTACCGAGCACAGCGACATACTTGAGCGTTCTAGTTCGTAGCTACCCCTGAGGGAGCTAGAGACGTGAGTTTGTCTAGCCACCCCCCCGGCTCGGGATGAAACGACTTGGTTTACAGTACAGCTTGTCTTCAAGTGCTGTCATGAGTGCTTGTGCGAATCATCGCACTGCCATCCTACCTCATTGCTCAGACATGCGACCGATTGCACTTCGCAAGCTCCAGCTTGCCTGGACCTTGGTCCAAATGCGAGCTGGTCATACACATACATACACGCGCAGACGCATGCACTCGAGCGCAATGCTACGTGGATTGAGCATCTCGCGGCTTGAGCTAGCCCCACTAAGACTGGCCCGGTTGCACCGGCGCATATCCTTTCTCAGCACCTCCATGGAAAGGCTGGCGCTCGTACGAAAGTACGAAGTACGAGCACATCCCAGGTAGCCCTAGATTGATGTACGGGTAGCGTGTCGTTGCCCTGCAATTCTTCCGCGTGTCGAATGATCCGTGCGCGGACATCCTGGCGATGCTCTTTCGACTTGTGGCAGATTCGACTTCGAAACTTCTTTCCTCCAATATCAGCAACGCGGCTCATCTCGTTGTTTCTGTGTATGTGTATCGTGGTCAGGTGAGGGATGCCACTTTCTCGCTTCAGCCTGATGCAAGTATGGGAATCCAATCCACCCTAGCTGCAAATGCCGTTCGCTTTGCCTCCATCGTATGAGAGCTAACGAGGCATATGCTAGGCACGACTCTGCAGTGAGAGGGCCTAGCTCCATTACGCCACGCTCGGGAGGAGGGGTGGATACCTTGAAAGGCATCGTGCTGCAGTTTTCCCAACCGTCATCCGCTTCACATGTTCTCCTAAGCCCAATTGATCGCGCGCGTTATCTGCATGAACAAGCGGAACGAGGCTGGACGTGTTAGTCACTGTTGCTCCCACCCTCTTCCGGTTACAGCAAAAGAATAACTCAGATAGCTGGAGATATCTCTTTCACATCGACGATGGCTACCAGGACGAGCGTTGTCTCGATTCAACACAGAGACAACAACTGCTCCACCACTGCCTAGTCCTCCTCCTCGGCCGCTGTAACTATTACCTGCATTCAAATGTGGCGACCCTCCCCCCACTTACAAGGCCTGCGATTTCTTGTCGTCTTTGACTTGCCGCTGGCGACCCCTGTCTTGGATGGCAGCCCCCCTGGTCACCGATATGCGCGCCCCCTGGCGTCAACCCTCCTTGTTTTCGAGGACCCCCCTTGCCCGTTGTACTATGCCATCAACTACCATGACCTTTGTAACTCGTTGAAGAGCCCATTGGTTCAGTACGCAAACAGGCCTCGAGCGACGGTCATGCGTTCGTCCGCGGGCTCTATTAAGAGAAAATGTGCTACTACTCTCCAGGAGCCGCTGAACTACCCGCCAGTGGTCCGGCCGAGGTGCCGTCTGGTAGTCGATTCTTGCGGCCCTTTTATGTGGTCCTTTGCTACTGCTTGGCTTTGTTCTTGCTATAAGCCCTGTCCCTTGATGCAAATTGCTGGCTAATGAGATCGATCCCATGCCGCTAAGATTGAAGAGCCACTTTAGCTTGTGCTTTCGCGCGGGCGTACAACTATCTTCGCAGTTGGAAGCGGCGGTCTGGCATAATGGACGAGGCCTTCATGCTGCGGCTCCAGGTGCGTGTGCGGACGAATAACTGAACGCGGCGTCCCTGATGGGTCTGCTTTTGCATACCCGGCGCAAAGAGAGCATCGGATCGCTGCGTCGCCGCGGCTGAGTTCCCCCTCTTGGCCGACACGCACATTATAGATGCTAGTAGTAGTACTACTCGACTTGCTCGACTGAGGGCCCAGATCCGCGCTGCTCCGGCCGCTCCCCATGTCAGACAGAGCTTTCATTTTTCGTCAACTCCTTAGTTGTTGACTGGTTGTTGGCAATTGCCAGAGACTCATTGCCACTCGTTATTTTCACAAAACTACATGACACCAAGTTGGTTCATCTTTATACTGGAAGTACGGAGAAGTCGTCGTAGTAGTTCGACCAAGAAAGGCTTGTCGACAAGGGGCCGTTCTCAATTATACCCTTCCTGGTAGTGGTCCCTCTTTCCCGATCTTGGAACACGGAAGACTCCTGGTAGCTCAACCGACAACCGCAAGGGTGAGGAGCGCATGCTCTGCACTGCTGGCCCATTACAGTGCGGCTTTTCTCGAATCAAGAAGCTTCAAAGCCTGCATAGGCTCACCCACCCCATCCTCCTTCATCAGGTACCAGGTACGGAGACGCCCCCCCCACAGCTTCTTCTCCATCGATACAGGTCCTTGTCTCTAGCGGCAGCCTCCATTTTTGCCGTATTCTCTGCGGACAATTCTCTGAAACCCCTCCTAACGGATATTACGAGTACTCTGTTTTCTGACAAGATCTGGAGCTTGCAGGCTCGGGACAAGTCAGTCATCCTGCTAGCATCTTGGGACCACCCGGCACCCCATACCTGCACGAGGCATATACCTGTATGCGAGCTGATGATTCCAGGACCATCGATTGCACCTAAATCGATGTCGGACCCCACTGAAGCGCGTGGTATGCGGTCCTCATTTTCATGTCACCATACAAGTCTATCCCAATCCTACCTCGTGGAACCTTGGAACTAAGATACGACCCCTTCAAATCAGTCTTGCGACCTGGACTTGGATAGCCACTCATGCCCTAACTTTGCTCAGACAGGGGTCGCTCACTGGTTCTTCTCGCTTTGCAGGCGGCTAACTACCTACTTCTTTCTTGGCCAACCCGGTCAAAGGGATACATCCACTGTATTACCAGTACAGCAAGCTCTCCGCAGGCCGAGATCAAAGGCAGTCCCTTTTCGAAGGGATCCCGCCCCCTCAACCCAGACCAAACTAATCCGAGCCGTCCTTGTTCCGTGCCACTGCTTCTGAGCATAACTAAACTTGTTCCTCGTGATAAATCATTTGGTTGGTTGGTTTCGAGTTTCTGAATCATACAACTCGCGAGCGAGACGACTCAACCAGCAGCTTCCATTTCCTATCGGAGTACCACGGAACATTCCTTCGGGACCTCGTAAGCTGGCTTGACTGTTTCAGGATCTGGATCTGTCGATAACTTGCTGGCGACGGCAGTAGCTTCTCTGTCTGAGTCTTGTCGAGTTGATTTAAGCAGCGCTTTCAACCATTTCTCGAGAAAATCGTGTGGGTGATTCCGCGGGCGCCTCTCCATCCGAAGGGCCTAAACCACATCCCAATGCTCGCCACTAGGTCCTGCGACCCTGAGCACAGCCACTGGTCCTTGGGCAAATACTTTCCGGCTCCTGGTAAAGCTTCGACCAGTCCACGCATGTCAGACCAATACGACTCCTCACTACAAACACAGCCAGACTGGCAGGGCCAGTATCCGTATCTTTCGCAGCCAGCTGGATCTGCCTATTCTCAACCCTCCGAATCGAATCATGCCAACTCGGGAGTAGTCCAACCTCAATCCATGGCACAGAGCGAAAATCTTCGGCTAGAAGCCCATGCAGATAGACAGCCATCATTGACACCCAGTTTACACCATAATACTTATCGCGGAGCAGCAGAGGACCACGGCCACCCTTCCCGACTTGCCGAGTCATCAGAGAGAAAAGAAGAATCAAGAAGCATGAGCACGACATCCCGTTTGCTGGACGAACCCGTACCGACTGCCAGAGCCACTACTAGAGATTCTGCACCTTCGGGCTACATCAACTCAACTTCAACTATGGCGAAAGGCTTGGGCAATCCCTCTGATAGATTTGGACCAGATGATCAACGTGCGGTAGTACCGAAGGATGAAGAGGATGCCTTACTTGACGAGGATATGGCCGAAGATGAGGCGGATTCACTACTTCAAACTGCGGCAGAACGGGTGGCAGCTCGCAGAAAGATGAAACGCTTCAGGTAGGATTCTAGTCACGGCTGGATATGAACAAGCCAGCGAGCTAACATGATGGTGAAGGCTTACGCACCAGCAAACACGGTTCTTGACGAGCGAATTTGCAAAGCAGCCTCACCCCGACGCTGCCCATCGAGAAAGGCTGTCCAGAGAAATACCTGGATTAAGCCCTCGACAAGTCCAAGTGTGGTTTCAGAACCGGTAAGTTAGATCAACAAGAGATGTTCTATCCTAGGCTCTCCGGGGGTGGGAGGAACACCAATAGTATCTGACTAGTCTGTTAGGCGTGCGAAGATCAAGAGGCTCAACGCCGATGACCGTGATCGAATGATCAAGATGAGAGCAGTTCCAGACGATTTTGACAATGTCCAAGCTTTGCATTCTCCTTACGGGGCAGTCCATATGCCGATGCCGCTGGCAGCCCCCGTAGACTTTGGACACCACCCTCCATATCCGAGCAACTCGATGAGAGCACCCCTAATGGTGGACGTGCGGCGTCAAGAGGGACCGGGTCATATGTCGCCCACAGGCTTGACGCCATCGTTTGGCAACATCGGCTTTTACCCTTCGAACGCAGTAAATTCATCCGGAGTCATGTCGCCAATATCACCGCACTCTAGTGAGCGCTATCCTCCCCATGGAAGTGGCGGGCCACACGGGCCCCTGGATGCGCATCGCCACGGAGTTAGGCCACTCCAAACCTTTCATAACCGGGATCCGGTATCTAGGCCAAGGTCTGAGTCTCTGCAATTACACTATATGCATCCTGGTGTGAATACGCACTCCAGTGTATCTGATCGGTCTTCCTTGGTCTATCAGCCTGGCCAGATGAGCCAAGCGGCACCCAGCAGCGCAGGGGGTGTTGACCGGAGTCCCTACACAAGTAAGTTGATGCTAGACCTCGAAACCGGTTGAATATTGACGCTAATGATGATCAACAGGCAGCAGTAATGCACAATCATCGCCGACAGGATTGAGCTACCCCAATTTCCAGCAGACATCTGAAAATGGATCTCGTCTTCGAGCTGCCTCTGCCTCGTTGCCCCTGAATACGACAGACCATTATCGAGCACTCCAATCTCCTCAGTCGCACAATCATCGAACAGCCGGATCTTCTTCGCAATATGGAGCATCCTCAACATACCAGGCCAGCTACGGCGCCGCTCCTTTATCAGCGCCGCTGACCCCTTCTCTGGCGGCTCCTCCGCCGCGAACATCAGCTACACCATCAAGTGTAAGAGACTATCCAGACTCGGTGGGTACACCTGGGTTTCCCCAGACTCTGCAGAGTGGCCTGAATGGTCATGATTCTCGTACAGACTCGAGAAGCGTTTATCCTAGCGGGGCACCGGATTACGCAAATAACCAGCAACGTAACGACAGCTATGGCATGAACGATTTAAACAGCGCAATTTCATTGAAACGGGATCGAGGATATATAACTCAAGGAGGAGCAACGTCACCACTCGATAGAGCGAGGCCCTCATTGCATCATAGCACAAGTTAAGTCTGTGCTTTGGGCACCAGAAACATTGCCAATACGTTCCCGATCATAACAGTTGAACGAGCATAACTACATAAACCACAGAGACAAGAATTACGGCCGATTAGTATACGGAAGGCGAGTGCATGCTACGTGGCGATGTGGCAGTTCACATATTACATTTTGACAAACGGCGAAATAGATGAGGCCATGGCTTGCCCATCTACACTTCATTCGACTTTCTCCCCTTTCATTACCGTTTTCCCTTTGGAGTTGGGCAGCAAATGATTTATGCATTGGGAAGCACTACGGACGGGCCCTGGCAGGCTCGGCGGGCGCCACAAAATACGGCAGAGGAGCTGTTGGCTTATAAGGGAATCAGCAGGCCATACTCCCAAGCCAAACTTGACTATATACTGTCCCCAGACCATCTTAGCTGATGGTAAAGGAGCTTCCTTGGGATTACTCTAACATTATTCGGGCGGACTGGTCTGGGACTTGAAAAAAAAAAAACGCATTTACCTGGAGCGATACGACGGGACCATGTGCGGAATTTGAGATACCAAATACCCTCTTGGAGTTGGGCAAACGACGCAACATCTTTGGACATCCGACAATTTCTTCTTCTCTTCTCTTCTTCTCTCTTGTATTTTTCCTCTTTTGCAATTTCTTTTTTCACATCTTTCTCTTCTTCAACTTCCTCTTCTTCTTCTTACCACCTTCTTTGCTTTCTCTCCTTTCTCCTTCTCTTCTTTCCGTTCAATTGTATAGATTACAACAAGGACATACCCGATTTTACCCCCTTTCTCTTGAGAAAGTTGCACTCTGGCAGGGACTGGACACGCTGAGACGTGGTCTTCTTTTCTTCTTTTTCTTTTACTTGTATATAACATACATACTTTCTTGGCAGCCGGATGCTCCTCGTCGTTGGGCGAAGATAACCAATTGAATAGGTTTTCTTTTTGTCATGACATAATTGTCGTTGCTCGTCGTAAAGTTTAACTGCTAGCTGCAAAGCGCACGAGAAAGATGTTCTCCAGCCAACCTTGTGATTTGGTAAAGAAAAAGAAAGACAGAAAAGGCGAATTCACTTCGACCGACGGGTCGTTTCTCGTAATAATAAGCTACAGATTTCACCTTGAGCGGCTTACACCTTATGATATGAAAACGATGCTGCGATCCGCGATATGCGTTGTCTAGGCTGCTAACGTCGTTGTGCTTCGTTGGCTCACCTGGATAAGCGACTCTGGTCAGTATATCGGTTACGAATTTCAAGCCGATTCTTTTTGCTCCATTTAATATCACCACACTCCAATCAGTCAAGCCAATGATTATCCGCACGCAGCCAAGTGGTTGACGGTTATATAAACGATATCGTTTAAATCCCCTGAAAACGGCAGCATGGCAGATAGGTTTACCAGATGTTAGGTGTCATCATAATAGGCGGTGTGTTTGGTTGGAAGACAAAACGCTACGGAGTCGAGCCTATCTATGATTGTATAGCTTACCTTTGTATTTCCAGTTTGTTCCAGTGAGCAAGATGCACATGCCAGTGATGATATGACGGCATTCCGACTAGATCCCAAGGAGATGTATGTGTGCGAGGTGAGGCATCTATTTGGTGATTCACGGAGATGTGAGAGAAGTCGGAAGACTGATATTCTATTCACACGCGCACACACACATTCACGAAGGCCCATTGCACATGATTCTCCCCTGCAGATCGTTTCCCAATTACACATAGATATAGTGAGAATAGTATGTCACTTGCGTCAGGTCATCACCGCATCATGGTAGCCACACAGACGGGGCCCTCGTGATGATGGTTTTAGGCAAGGTTGCTGTAAAAAGTGCGCTCTGGACCAGGCATCGAGATATCGTCGGCAGCATCGAGGCGTCGCTGAGTGATCAGAAACAGGCCGACGGCGGTTTTTTCATTATCGATTGCTGGTCGTGGTTTGATGAGAAAAAAAAAGAAGAAAAGAAGAAGATCCAGCGGGGAGAAGTTGGAATTTTGTTTGCACGCCCTCGGATCCGGAATTCTGCCCCGCCGGTCATGTGATTTAGCTTGTGATGCGCATGTGCTCTGCTTACTGATGCGGTCGGAAGGTGGAAGGTGGAGAAGTGCTGAAAGCCTCTGCATTTGGGTTACATAAGCATTTGTTCATGCGGCAGAAAGCATCCATTGATTGATCGAATTCACCGATGATGGAGCGCTAGCGGCGGTACCTGTACGGAGTACGAAGGACGAGCACGGCGAATTGTTTTTGGAGAGGCTGAGACATACAGGCACATGCCGTTGAATACGACGGGAGAACTAGTGCCTCGTTTAGTAACGTTGAAAGACACAAAGGCATCCCTCTGGTACTGGTGATTTCTTTTTTTCTTTTTTCTTTTTCTTTTTTTAGAAAAGCTCTGCAAGCGCCCAAAGTGTTTGTTGTCACACATCCCCCAGCAACGTGCCAGCGTTCCAACGAAGGCAAAAAGCGCACAGGCTCTTTCTGGCTGGCCCATCCTCGGCAACCACGCGTTTGTTCACGCAACAGCCCACTGCAGCTTAGCGCCATTGCCCTCTGTGCTCGCCGACGGCCAGTGCTGACAGCCGCTGGAAGCATCCACTAGCCTTTTAGCCCGGCCAGGAAAGGCAGCCCTTGAGCCGCCCGCTCTTTTCCCAGCCAGCCAGCCCAGCCCAGCCCACTAATCCAGCGGATTGACTGTTGTGCCTCGTCTTTCAGGCTCGGAGGATCCCTTCGCCTCTCCACCTTTTGCTTCTCCAGCATTATCGCCTCTCCAGCCCTCAGCGCTTCCATCATCGCCCCCGTCCGTCGCCCTACAATCGCTCTCCCTGCCCAACTGTTGAATCGACGACGCCCACGGTTTTGTCCGTGTCCATTCTCTCTCCCGCATCTTTGCGCCGCAGCGGAATTTCTCCCCCAGCGAATTCCACCGACCGCCCCCTAGCGATAGGAAGGAAAAAAACCCTGAAAGACGCCGGGCTCTGCTCCTCTCGGCTCGCCGACACGGGACCGTCGCCCTCAGCTGTCCTCCCGTCATCTCCAGAAAACGCAAGAGAAATCATCGTCAGTCAATCCGTCACCGTCGACAGGCCGAGTGTATGAAGCCGACCGCCTGAATTCGGCCCTTCCCCTTACCGCAGCGACATCTCGGCCTCCCGGCCTGGCGCGACACGCCACTCTGGTCCCTCGCGAAGGAGCCTTGGTTCATGATGTCTTTCCACCCCCAAACTCCCCAAAGTCCCTCGCAATTCTCGCCCGCAACCTCATCGGATCCCTCCCTCGGCTCGTCCGGCTCTGTGGCCGCCGCGGGAACAGGAACGACGACCTTGCCGACTCCTGCACACAGCGTCAACGGCAGCTCCTCGCACCCCGACTCCATCATGCTCGACGACTCACCGCACAAGCGAAAGCGGCCCCTCGAAGATGTCGGCGAAGACCGCGACCTGAAAAAGGCTCACATTGACGACTACAAGCTCGCCATCGAAGACCTGCACCGGGACGTGGGCCTGAAATACCTCCTTCTGAAATCTCGTAAGACTCCCTCCGCTGCTCTCGTCTCGCTCCTCCTCCCTTGGATGACGGGATCTCGACAGTCGTTGGGATGTTTTTGTCGTTACTAAGATCTCTGCTTTGTTGACACTGCTATCCATCTAGCGCATCCCGAGTCTCTTCCTAGCACGTCGGAAGATCTCTACGACATGTTCGACTTGGCCAATCTGGCCGCCGAAGTTGCCAGAGAGAAGCCAAACGGCGAGAAGAACGCGCTCCGCAAGACGTACAAGGGTCACATTAAGCGGCTGGGCGTCACTGGGCACTTTGATGTCCAGAAGAAGAAGGAGGACTCGCCCTCGGATTTCCTAGCCATGCTGCAGGTTCCCGACCACGAATGGAACGTCCACATGGTCAAGGGCCGTTCTCTCATGGATGGCTTGTCGGAGCTGACCCAGTCGTCCCTGGGCCGCGCCTTAACTATGGCCAAGGGTCCAGTCGCGAAATCGGTTTGGGACACGTCGGTGTTAGGGGACATCGGCCCATCTAATGGTGATAGTTCGAAGGCACCGTCCGCGAAACCGACGGCGCCCAACACGCCTCTAATATCCATGCCTGGAGCGGCCATCAACCGGCACAAGTCTCAGCTGTCGTCTGGCTCAAATGCCGCACGACCTCAGCGCAGCATCAAGAAGCGATCCTATGGCGACAGCAGCTACGAAGGATACGGCGAGGGATTTCCCGACGATGACACTGGCCTTGAAACAGGCTACTCTACGGGAGAAGGTGAAGGAGGCCAGAAGCGCCGCAAGAAGGCAAGCGAGAACCCGAATTCCGATGCTGCCGGTCATTTCTAACACCGAGCAGAGTTCAGGAAACACACCGCCCTACCCGAGCGCCATGCGCCAATCGAGCTACGGCCCTGGAATGGTCGGAGTATGACACCTACGGCCTTTCTGAATCCGACCTGCCATTTCAACAGAGTTTACCAAAGGGACTCGCGGAGAGCTGAAATCAATGCTCTCGAAGAATCCAGAAGCTTTAGTTTTCGTCGTTGATTTTGTGGTCCATGATGGTTCTTTGCAACTTGGACTTTTTGCGACTTGGGCGTGGAACAAGAAGAAAAGTTTTGGGGACAATGGTTTTGGTAACTTGTACAGGCTCTATATCACGATACATGAAGGCTCGGCTCTCACAGAAGATCAAAGGGGGACTGGCTTGCTTTGTTTTTCTGCTTTTTTTCTCTTCGACATTTACATTTTTTTGCATCCTTGGACAAAGAGGACTTGAATCCTCACATTTGCGATTTTTGTCTAGCACGGCGTTTGGGAGAGGACAAGGGGGGTATGTATGCTTGGGCGAGCAGAAGCTTCCTTTATTTCTATATTCTCACCGGAAATATTCTGTCTCGCCCTTGTTCTTTTTTTATTCTTTTCTTTCATTTTTTCATCATCCTTTGACATTTGCGTTTGTACCTTTTTTTTTCTCCGTTTGTTTTCTGCTCATTTATACAACCCTTTCAGCAAAACAGCAGAAAAGGGCCGGTTGGAAATTTGAAACCCAAAAAAATACTTGCAGGGACGGGGAATACGGTTTGTCACTGAAGCTGCTGAAACAAGCCGCAGAAACGTCATGGAAGGGAAATTCAAGCGAGGACGGAGAACGATTCGGACGGAATGAGAACGGCTGAAATGAGAGAGACAGAAAAAATGAGGGCTAAAGACATCTTGGGACGGGAGGGCAGCTTATGGGAATAACGCTCAGCCCTTTTATGGTCACAAGGTGCAAGTTTTTTTTATTCCCTGCTTCGGGGACAGCGGAAAGGGAAATGCGGGTGTGATGGTTTGTTTTATTAGCCCCCCTTTCCCCTGGGTTTTAAAACCCCATTTTGGAGGGGAACTTTATGGCTCGTCGTGTTTGCTTTTTACACAGATACCAGTAGGTGAAACAATAAAGCTGGTCCCCCAGCGTAATTGGCACATATACTTGTCTCTCTGTAAATCGAGTGTTTGCGCGAGAAATGCTTCTTGATACCACCACGTGAGGGTTTACGAGATACGACAGCCAAGTGTATATTAACAAGAAAGTAGTTTAATAATATACACCTTGATTACTTTCAGCACTATTCCCTCTCAGCTTAAGAGCACTGTACATGTCTATCTGATCGCACCATGAGAGATTTCAAGGGGAGAATGAACAGGAAGGAAAGAAACTGATAACAATGAAATAAGGACGGAGTTGAGATGGGAATCCGGTCATCAATCATGCTAGAATACATAGGCTCGCTCAAACCAGTTTATCCCACAAAAATCCATTCAGCACACATGAATCCCTAAACACAATTGAGACAAACAAGTTATAAACACTCATCACATCGAATCGTATATAGATTGCCATGCAAGGATGGTATCAACCAAAACCCCAGCTTCTCCAACATCATGCAGATCACTGTTGATGCTGCCTTGGGTCAAGGACCCCGGTATTCTCAAGGCCACCAAAGTTGCCATTTTCGACCGTGGGATACGCCCCTCCGCTCATCTCGACCCAGTTCCAATCAAGACTCATTGATAGGGAAAAGAGATCTTGGGGGAGCAAAGGCTGCTGGAAACCACGGCCGTTGGGCGCCGGTGACGACTGAAGGTCACCGCCGAATCCGGTCATTTCCTCAAAGGATTCACATTCCATCTCCTGGGGAACCTGGAAATCCTGTGCCCATCCCATGGAGTCGAGTGACGGTGACGACCCTGAAGGCGTAGCTTTGTTCGCAGCATTCTGGTATGACCGTGCAGCAGCAAACTCGGGCGATAGGGTGTCGTGGGCATGGGACTGCGGCGTCGTCGTTGCGGTGCTGCCTGTGTGCTGCGGAGTATGGGTCGAAGATGCTGGGGTTGTCGACTTGGCGGTATGTGCAGCATTCGGCGACAAGGATTGGTTACGAGCATCACCGTTTACTGGAGTTTCCGCGGGCTTGCGCTTGCGACGGGAAGACTGCTCTCTCTCAGCCTTTTCAATAACTCTCTGAGCGATGCGACAGAATTCGGAGCAGATGCCCAGCATTCTGTGGACACCGCCCTGCTCTGCCTCTTGGCCAAGCATAGAGAGGAAAGTGACGACGAGATTCATTAGTCGAACATCTGATTTCGCTCGCTGGTCGAGAGGATTTTGGAGGATATTGCCGAAAAGGGTGACAAGTGCCGATACTGGGAAGTACAAAATCAACCTATTAAGATGTTTAGCCTTTACCTCCCTCTGTGTTGAGGGCCATGATGTTCTTACCAGACACAAGAAAAGTCTCCTTGTGGAATATACTTAAGTAGAGCAATGGTAGCCCGTGCTGCCGCTGTTGAGAGCATAGCAGACGAGAACACTCTAGGGTTCAACGGCCGTACATTCTGGCCGGAGATTGCGTAGTTGGCCAGTCGGCTTGTCCAGAATCCATGGTGAATCGACATGCGGTGGATCGTTGTCAAGCAGTTGTAATAGGTGAAATGGACCATGACGATGTGGAGGATAAGGGGCGTGTGAGAAGCCCTGATTTCATGTTCAGGCCTGAAGTCAATGGGAATTCTGTCCTTCCACTCCTCTAGCTCTTGATCCAGCTCCCCAATTGTAGCAAGAAGCTCGCCGTCGGATTGCTTTGCCGCCTTTGCTGAATATAGTCTCTTGTACACATTGCTTTCGATGACGGCGAATTCGCACATGACCCGGAACAAGTTCATTTTGCCCTTTCCATCTGCCAGAGGAATGTTTCCGATGTTATCCTCAGGGTCAGCGTCGGGAAGTTCGACGTTCATGTCGTCATCGTCTTGGGCAGGAGGACGCCCAGATCTCAGGCAGAGATCCTTGTCCAGCATGTAAGCGATCCAAAACACCCTCTTGCGCTGCTCGATTTCAATGGGGTTGAGGTTGAATCCGGTTCCCTTCTTGTGAAGGCCAATGCTATGCGAAAGTCGAATGGCAGCGGCAATCAAAAGGAAGGTTGGCTGAGGGTTGGGTGTACCCTGCATGAAGAGCGCCATTCCAAGCAGGGCCTGGACACTCAGCAGGTCCGTGTTGCGCATGGTGAGCTCGGCAAAGACGCTCATTGCGTTTTTCAAATAACCCCACGCCTTTTCATCCTCCTCTTGTGGAACCAGGTTGCTCATAACGCGCAGGCGATGGGCGATGGCTAAAGCACAGTTGAGACTGGCCCACCAACCGGAGCCCTGGTATGGATCATCGGAGTACTGGCGTTCGACTAGGTGCATAAAAGTCGGCTGGTGGAAGAGCGGGAACATGCAGTTGAAGTTTTCGAAGAAGTCCTTGAGCAGGGACATGGCCTCGGGCTTTGACGGTAGGGGTCGGAAGACAGGTCGCTGAAACAGGTCGCTGAATATTTCAGGCTTCCAATTTGTCCATTTGTGGTCGTCCTCGGAAACTTCAGAGATCATATTCTGGAAAGTGGCGTCGCCAGTCTTGTTGTTGATCCATTGGACACCCTTGGGCGAGAAGATGGAAAACCCGGAAGAAGAGCCTACGTCTTGTTAGTCGAGCGTATCCATAACAAGTCTGCCAGCATGTATGATTTTACCAATATATCTGGTTTCTCCTTGGTGATTTGTCACCAAGGAGCACATCATCTCGGACAAAGCCTCGACTTCCTCCTCGCCCTGGAGGCTGCCTGGCGTGGCAACTGGTTTCTGTTTATCCTCTTGTGTCCTATCCTTGTCCTTGTCCTTCTCTTTCTCCTTCTCCCTGTGCAGACCAGGAGATGTGACGGAGCTTCTGGGGGAAGCTGTAGCGTCGCTTTCCGACGTAAGGCGAGAAGGTGAGGAGGGGCCGGAGCTTGGGGCAACGGCTGCTGGATGTCCTGACTTTTCGATAAGTCGCTTCTCGAGTTCAGCAAGATCATCATCCTCATTTACGAGAATGCCTAAGGAGCATACGTAAGTAAGGTCAAAACTTGTCTCGGGGGAAAAGGTTGAAGAGCGTACCGGCCAGCCGAAGAAGCTTTTCCATGCGAGTTAGACGGTTCTCCAATGCTTCGATATATTTGGCCCTATCATGTGTGAGTAGAGCTCATACAAAGGACGCCTAGACAGACTTACCCCTTTGGCGTCGCCCTTTTCTTTTCAATCTGGGTGAAGATGCATTCGGTCTTGTAGTTAGTGCAATGAGTGCACGATGGCAGCTTGCCGTCACACTTGATTTTTTTCCTTCTACATTGATCACAGGCCTGGAGAAAGGTCATAGAAAGACCGGATTAGCATCTCGAGCTATATCGTTGGAAGCCAACTACAGCATATGCGCCGCTCTAACGGACATATGGCGGAAGCTTACCCTAGCAATTCTCCTTCTCTTAGCATCCTGGCTGTCGTCAAGCAGCAAGTTGGAGTCAGCAAACATCTGTGCCGTCATGTCTGGTGGAAGTTGCTGCAAGTTGGTCAAGCCATCGTAGCCAAAGATCTGTGGTGGTTGGCCTGTGAGCGGTGGTTGCACCAGGCCGGGCATCTGGAACATCCCCATGCGATCCATGGTGGTAGCGGATAAGATGCAGTTGATGTCGCCTTTGTCGGTGAAATATGCGAATCGTCTTGTCTTGCTTTGCGTGTATCGCTATAGCCTGTGATTGGGACCAGTCGACACGGCTAACATGCAAAAGACGGGAAGGTCTGAGGCTAATCCGGTAACTGGTGTTATAGCTCTTGGTGACGCAGCGTCAAACAGTTGGTGCCGTATGCCGATGCAGAACGGACAGGCGGCACTAGAAAAGACTATATGGCGTGAGGTCTTTTGTGATACCCAAGGCAGGGTTAGAGGGCATCAAATGCGATGTGTCAATGGCGAATGTCGCAAGCCGAGGTGAGAGACGTGAATGGGCTTTAATCCGTTGTTGAGAATCGCCACAGTGAAGCTCTACGGCGAATAGAACGATACGACGCGAATTTGGAATGCAGGAAATGTGAAAAGCTCGCCTCTGAAGAGAAACTCAACAAGAGGCTATTCGGATGCGCGCATCTGGGGCAACGTGAGGGAGTGAGTTGAAGGAGTGAGCGAAGGAGGATGATTTGATTTGAGAGCAGTGAGAAAACAAGCGGGGACCAGGAACCTGAACCTACTGGATCTTGTACGGAGTACGAGTACGGACTATCTCCAGTTGGTGCTCGTACTTGGTACTCGGTGCGACCACAAGCCCGCAGCCCGTCGACGGATGACACAGGCGCTCTCTTCCAGTTGCTGAGCCCCAAAACCCACTCGGGAAGCCCTCTGAAGGGCTCCGCCTGACGCTCTCCTTACAGGCTCTGGCGCTGTCTGACGGTTCCCGGTACTGCCAAGGTACAGGTACCAAATCGGGGCCTCAAACGTCTCAGCGACAATGCCGCACAAGCCGCTTCTTGCTTCTTTTTCGGCGCCCATCAGCCCACTGATACCCTGGACGTGCGGCCGTGAACGGCTAGAGCCTTGGCCAAGTGATACCGCTGGCGTCATGCCGTGTAGCAAGTACAGGTACCTGCAATTGTCAGTGCGCTGAAGCGAGCCTTGGACCTCTTCTTTCGACACACGACGGCTTCAGCGATGCTGCCTAGTGTACACACACGCATTTGATGTAAGTTATTGAAGGCAAGTTATCAAATGGTTATATAACAGACACATAAGCAAGCAGTATAATGAAAATAAAGTGAAATGGAAGAAAGTGGAAGTCAACAGGCGGTGCAAAGGGGCAACAATCCTGCCCGCCACCAAAGATCCCAACACCACCATCAAAGAAAAAGTCGCCGTGTGGTTTTGCTTCACTGATTGACCCCTTTCTCACCAGACGACGCTTGACCACCATGACTGATGCCTTAATGGGGAACTGCCACTAGCATGCGGCATCGTGTGACGGCAGAAACAAGGTGCAGCATCACATCATATGGGACTAATTTGTCTTTTACTGGTTCCCCATCCGTGCTCCATCGATGCTCAGAATCGGGCATGCTGTAACGCCCTCCGTCGTCTTGGCTTCGTGGAGTCCGTTGTCTTTCTGGCAATGTTTGTCAGCTAGGCTATGTACGACCTGCAAGCTCTCCGACGATCATTAACCCGAGTTAATAATCCTCCATATTTCCGCATATCAAGATGGTCATGGTAGCCGCTGTAGACTTATCAACCTGGAAGTCTCATACCTTGGTTAACATTCAAGTTACTATTGACGATGATTTACGGTTCCTATTAATTCTTGACGGAAAAAGATGGACAAGTCACAAAAAACACACAGGCGTAATATTCCCGGTACAGCATCGGTTATAGCGGAGATGAACGCACAAACTGCTTGGATTCCCGAGCAATCTTACGCTATGCGGACCTGCGCAACGCAACGGCGGACTTTGTAAGTCAATGTCAAATCTCCATCCTCGCAAAACAAACACACATACGGAGTACACACACAAGTAAAAAAAAAAATCCTCAGAAAAACGCCAAGTCGGCGTCGGCGCATTCTTCCCACAGACGCACACAAATTCAAAGTCAAATTCTCCCTATTGTTCTTCTTCGGGTTATTGAGGACCCCGCCGCCGCCACCAGGGAGGAAACCCGCGATGCCAATCTAGCTGCGACAAGAATAAATCATACGTGAAACACAGACACCGATCGATGCTGCAATCGCGAGACACCAAGCTGCTTAGAGTCCTGTATCCCTCCCCTATCAAACGCCACCTACCTATGTAATTTGGAATTGATTTGATTGCTCGCTTCTGGCCCTCCAATCTTTCTGCTACTGCTAAGCAATCTGCACCAACAACTTCTGCCAACAGAGTTCCGGTACCGGTACCTGTACCTCGGTTTTCTATACCAGTTCAGAACACATGCACTTGACTTGTAATATCCGCCAACTAAAAGCCCTCAGCCAATCAACCAACAAACTCGTACATTACACATCCAAGCTGGCAACAAACTAGAAGAGCCCCAGAAAAGCCACTCGTCAGCTTCTAAAAATGCGTCCACAAGTCGGTGCCCTTCAAAAGGTCCCATCGCACTAAAAAGTTGCCCAGAGTAGGAAAGTCTGTAAGCAGCCAACCAGAGCGTCGTCAGCCCTATCAGGTTTACTCGATCCCTTCTTAATATAGCTCACCTGGTTTATTATGGATTCAAAGCATGGACACTTATATTTGGACCAACGGCCGCGGTCCTGCTTTCCCGTGCTATACATAGGTGGCTTACTTACTATTCACGCTGCCTAGTAGCTCGTAGTCAATCTTCCGCTGTGGTCAACACTCTCAATCATGAGAGCCCGATGAAGTGCTGCAAGTAGACGCTTCCGAAGTCTCTTCAAACGCAAGGACCTGTCAGACGTCCAGCACCACGTGGGAGCCCGGATAAAAGTCTTACGAGTCTTTTCCAGCTATTAAGTTCCCATGACATGACTCACGCTTCAATGCAAATGTCTTCTCAGGGCGGACTTTGCGTCCCATGTTTCCCAGTGCCGGCTCCGGATCTTTGTATCAAAACACCGGCCCGCTCACACACACTTCCTGCACCGTTTCATCAACGTCTCGTCTTCTTATCAACGCGTCCGTCACACTCATCACGTTCATCCTTTTTTCTCATTCGTCTAATTTTTGTCTTCATGTCATGCAAGCTGCACGGACATCCCGGAAACACGGGCACGTAGATGCAATATAATCACTCGACGCTATTGGATCATCAACGAGATGCCTCCTAAGGTGACATCACACCAAGAGCCATCCGTCCACAAACGATCAATGGATGCCTTATATCGAACACAGCGGCTGCCGTGATAGGTTATTTGTATTCAAGCGATGTTACCTGCTCATATGCAATGCTACATTCTCCATTCTATGCGCTATGACACTGACTGCAACATCGTAGCATCTCCTTCAACCCCATCATTCTCACACAAATACGGCATAGAAAATAGTCATACATATGGGTATTTGTCTTATTTTCCTCCTCTGTCCTGGTCGTCTGAGCTGAACCCAGCGGCTGTGGATTAATCCTCAATCCCATTCTGCTTCGGATTTCTGGAGCAGCATCTGGAAGGGGGTTTGGCATACGTGATATACTGTCTGCGAACTTTATAACCTTGGTACCATTCAATTGATGCACAAACCCTATATCGTACTTCAGGAATATCTCCATTCATAGTCCCCGTTTCCCGTAAACCTCAGTCAGATTATTCATCAAATCCACCACTCCTTTGTAATCAGTGTAAATTTTCAGCGGTCACGATTTTGCAAAGGAGGCCCTTTCATCAGCCCCCTTCAGTATCGTTTTGGGGGCTTTAAACTCCAAACTTGTCCGCCAGCTGCTTGATGGCGACGAGTACTTACTTGTGGATGACGTTTCCCTCCGGATTCCCTTTAAGCTATTTGGGCGGGACCCTTGCGTGGTTATCCGGGACAAAAAAAACCGGCAAATACTTCACGTCATCTTTTCCAGCTACCACGGCTGAACATGATGTTCCTCTTACCCATTATGACAAGTTTCTTCCCATCATGACCATTACCATTGTAGTAGTAATTGAATGTGCATTTGGAATGGACTTGTTTCATGAGTCGATAGTTGTGTTTCTCTATAGATTTCTGGTTAGAGTCAAGAAATGTGAAAAGGTAGTGAGAAAACATACTGTTACGTCGAACTCGTGGCTGAGGGCAGACTTTCGCGATGTGATCCATTTTGAGGCACTTGAAACATTTCTTGCCCTTGAAAGGATTTTCCGCGAGTGCCAGGCCTTGCATCTGTTCGGTAGTAGTCTGAGTTTGTTCTTCTTCGGTAGCTGTTCCAGAGTGTTAGTGCGCTGCAGCAAATGGAAAACAAGGCTGAACATGATGTTACTCTTACCCAACTATGGGCTTAAGATGCTGGACGGAATGCGGACACAGATATGCCTGATAACGACCCCTTTGACCACGAGACTGACGACGCCGGACTTCTTTTCCACGACGTCAACGAAGACAACGTTGGACATAATCAACCGCATCATTAAACAAGTAGACGACAAGCCTGGGGATTCGTTTACCGAGAGTAGCAAGGGCAACGGGAGTAAAACTCTAGTAAGCTAGTGACAGAAAAACCAAGACAGAGAAGATTACGAACACACGCGCCTTAATAATACGCCTATACATCTTAACTCTTTGAGTATCTGTTGCTATATCTATATTTCTCTAGTAGCTGCTACTATATCTATATTTCTCTAGTATTTACTACTATAATTATAATTCTTTAGTATTTACTATTATATTTATATTTCTCTAGCACTTACTGCTTTATTTATATTTCTCTAGTAATTATTATTATATTTATATTTATTTACTACTCCGTACTTAATATTATTTTTATATTGCGCCTATATAATAAACAGATGAGGTGCTTATACTGCTGAATATATGCACTTATTCACTTTGCAGTCTCGTTTTTTCTGGCCTCCGCTTGTCTCCTAACCCAAAAGTATGTTGACGATATACAGAGCACAGAAACATACGCAAATATTATTCTATTTACAGTTGACGGCATATCCCGATAATAACGTAGTGTTTGAAGAAGACGAAGATAGTAATAACAAAGATGAGATAGCGGCTGGCGATAATAAATCTCGTCGACATGGCAAGTCAACAGATACGCTGGATGGGATAGAGATAACTTAAACTCTCGGCGCCGAAGAACTTCAAAACCCCCCCTGCCGAAAGTATTCAAACAATTGAGACTTCGTAAACACTTGAGGCCGAAGGGATTACAAGATTGATGCCCGCTAAGGGGTTCGTAGGGGTATGCAAAGCTGCTGCAATGACCAAGGTCTTCTAATTCGAGGCCACCTCTTCCAACTCATCTTCACCCTGGCTATCGTGCCAAACAAACAGATTAAAGCCAGACATCGCCATGGCGGGAGATGTCCCCATGGTCGACATATATCGATTGTTGAGGGAAACGATAATCTGTGGTAAACTCTGGTTCCAAGACTCCAGTGATTCTCCGTTTCTCTCTACCGTCCATTTCATCAATTGGCTCTTAATCAGCCTTACGTATCGTTCGAACAGCCCAGTGGATTAAGGGCGCGACACTGGTCTATGTATTAATTAGGTACTATGCTTCTCCGTATGGGATTTCAAGAGGAGGTTTCTAAAATGGCTTCTGTTATTGCAGCAGTTCTTCCTTGGCCATCCACAGATAGCCCTAATACCGAAATTCCATATTTCGATTACCTCTTCTGCTGTTGCCAGCTTGTACGCCGTGGTTATAAGGAATCTTGATAGGTAATCCACGTTTATTAGAATATATGAATGGCCCTCTCTGGTAGCTGGGGAAACCGGGCCAATGTAGTCTGTGCATACTATTTCCCATGACACTGGCTGCAGCATCGCAGCAACTCCCTCAACCCCATCATTCTCAACAACTACGACATGGAAAATAGTCATACTTATGGGTATTTGTCTTTATTTTCTCACAACTCGCACCGTCCTACTTAAGCTATACATAACATAATTGTAAAGTGTACAAAGCGCACCGTACATACAAGAATCGCTCTTTGAACCCTCCATCGATGCAAATGGATTGTCATTAGAGATGGACAAGAAAGGGAAAAGAAAATAAGTAAAAAGAGATAGACAAGAACAAAGAAAATGACCCTCCGAGATGAAAGAAAAAATCTCTTCCTTACTTTTCCTCTATATCCTTTCCTTCCTTTTCCTCAGATTACTGCCCAAAAACCCCCCACTATGTCCACGCCAACGCCACTGAAAAGGAAAAGAGAAACAAAAGGAAAAGAACCCAAAATTCAAAGCTCCATAGGTGGGGGAGCAGCCCAGTGAGTGCAGCAGCAACAGAGAGAAAAAGAAAAGCATCTTCTTAGGTGGTAATAGATTGTAGAGGAGAAAAATGTACAAGAAACAATATGGGTATGGAGTTGTATGTAACGAATTGGTATCAATCAAAGGCCTTCCTGAAATCTGGATCCTCTCCCGGGGCTCTCGCGTTGCCGCATCATAGGGGGAACGGAGGCATCAGCAGGGGGGGTTCTCGGAGGGTCTGCAAATGGGTTTGACTCTGCGACTACAGCTCGGGCTGGGCCGGATCGAACAACGGGTACGCCGCTGTCTGGTCGCATGGGGACACCAAGCTGTAACCGGGCTCCCGGTCCTCCGAAGGGATCAAAGGCCTGGGAGCCACGATTCCAGTCTGAGGTGCCGCTCATGAAACTCGCACGAGGGTCCGAGTACCCATCACCGCCCACCTGCAGAACTGATGGCAGCTTTCTGCCAGACACACGGTAGAAACCTCTTTCTCCGGTTTCCGCGGAGTTTGCAGAAGCGGAACTCGTTTTGGGGGACAAACTGGCAAACGCAGCGGTTAGTGCCGCCGCGCCGTATCTCTCCGTCATTGCGCCTCCGTTGCCGCCCCCGTTTCCTCCGCTGGGAGCTCCGTTAGGGGCACCGGTGGCCGGGGGTAGTTCACGGGACTCTGAAGTAGGTTGACTGGCGGCTTGAGCTGCATTAAGTTGACGCCGCTTGTACCTGAGAGCTAGGAGCACCAAAACAAGAAAGAAAGCCGCGCCAGCCAGTCCTCCAACTACACCTCCAATGACTTGCTTCTGCTGAGGAGAGAGCGCACTGTCGGTCGAGTTGGAAGATGAGGACGGCGTGGGCACTGCACCGCTCGCCGTTGGTGCACTATCTCCTCCAAATACACCTCCAAATGCGCCATCAGTAGGCGCAGGCTCGAAGGAAGAAGTGGCAGCTGAAATGAAGGTTTCTGAAAACGACGTAAATTGAGAAGAGGAAATCTCCGAGGTCGTCGATGAGGTATGGTGGCGTGTTGTCGTCGAAGAGAATTTGGTTGACGAGGCGGTGTTATTTACTGATTCAGCATGGAATAATGAATTGGTCGCATTATGATGAATAGAATGATGAACTATCACGTTAGGGTTAGAAGGGAGGCATGTTTGGTTAAGCTTAGACTTGGAAACCGGATGACGACATACTGTTTGTTCCGTTATGGCCAATGCCCAGTGAAGGAGCAGGGGGTGCCGTTGGAGGTGAAGAATGAGCGGGCGGAGAAAGTGATGCCGGGGGAGATACCGACGAAGCTACTGACGAAGACGCCGACGAAGACACTGGTGGAGACCCTGGTGAAGACCCCGATGGCGACCCCGAGGACGACCCCGAGGAGGAAGCTGAGCTTGGGGCAATAGGGGTGGTATTTGTTTGCGAGCCGGTGCTGGACGTTGAAGAACTGATTCCTCCGCTAGACCCCGGGCTGGAACCCGGCACAGCAGGAGCTGCTGTGCCATCCGGGTTAGAAGCAGATATCGTCTTGCCCGTGTTCTTATCCACAACGACGGTGTTTGGAATAGCAAAGCGAGTCTGCGTTTCGATTGGTGATCCACGGGTATCCACGATTTGAACGAGCGAAACGGTCTGGACGACCCTGGTAATGAGAGAGGTTGCGCTTGGAGTTAACACATCACTGGGCTTTTGGTCCGGGACAGGCACAGCAGCTCGATTATCAAGATCTGGTCCTTCAGCGTTATCGGGCTTGATGTCGTCAGGGCGAGGGCCGGCTACGGCGTCGTGAGGATACTGATGATGCAGATGCTGGCCGTGGCCGTGTGCGTGTCCAAGTTTGTATGCAGAATGAGCGTGAGCGTGCGGACCGCTCCGGGCCTGAAGGAGTGAAGGCCGGCGGTTCGTCATGGTGGCAATGTCGGTGGGCAGTGCTGATTTGCCCAGTAGCGACGATCGTATCGAATTCCCAGGTGTTGTGGGGTCTGGCTGGCTGACGCCGAGGGATGAAGCAAGTGAAATCCTAATTCGCTATTCCTTCTGCTGGCTGCATCTTGAGAACCCAAAATAACCACCGTCGTCGTAGTCAATGTCGTCGTGGCTGGTGTTGTCCGTCTTGGCGATGGCTTTATCGAAGAGGATCACCGCGCTCTCACCATCCGTCCGTGTCACTGGAGGATGGGTCTGACAAAGTTCAAAGGCGGCGAAATCGAAGACAGTAAAAAAATATCGCGAAAATAATTGCAGGACTAAATTCGCGACGGCGATTCGTTTCTTTCGTTTGCTCGTAGCTATCCGGTGCCTCTCGTTTCTGCTTCTCTATTCCTCTAGCTCGCACGCGAACTCCCCTTATTTTCAAAAGAATGGCTCAACAAATGTCAACGGAAAGAAAGGCAAAGGTCATGGCGAAGAAAAAACAAAGCAATGATGCGCGCACGTCCGCTGGCCACGAGGAGAAAAAAAAAAGAAGCAAAAGAAAAAGAGAGCAAACGGGCGAAAGAGGAGAAGCGAAGGAAGGGGAGACGACGATAGCAATCTCTCCGCCAAGGCACAGGGACGAACCGGGCCACAGAGATTTGCTCGTGTACACGTACCTCGTGTAGGCACTTGCACGGCGCAGCACGGCACACAGACAAGGACCAGCAGAGGTACCTGTACTTTGCGCCGGCACAGCTAAGGTGCGTTGTACTGCAGGTTGTACTGCAGGTACTCGTACGAACACGGGCAAGGCCTCTGGGATCGCCTGTGCAAAAGCCGAGCTGCACGACTTGAACGAGGATGCCGGGCCTTTTCGCAGCCAGGATTATTGGTCGATGGTTAATTACAGGTGCTCCAGGCACTGGCGCATCTCCCCCAATTGCTCCGTGCCTGAGGCTGATGCTAGCGCAGGTGCCGGGACAGGGCACCTTCCAGGTGCAAAAGGCCGCTGGAGAGGATACTTGTCGGTACATGTAATTTCGCTATGGCGGGGGTTGCGGCGCCAGCAGCCAATGACAGGCCGTCTGCCACTCGATTTACGGGTCTGAGTGCTGGAATGTCGAAATGCCAAGACCGCACCAAACGATGCAGGTCCGCGCACAGATTGATACGATACAGGGCGAGATGCCACTGGCCAGCAGAGGGTACAAGGAGGTGGTGAAGCTTTTGATCCGTCCATTGGGATGCATGTGATGTGTCCGTCTGAGGACTAGCAGATGCAAAAGGCATCCATCGCACGAGCAGTTGCATATGATACGATAACAACATCAGGCATTGGATGTATGGTACTTGTGTAGTGCTATGTCTGTTCAAAAACGAGTACGAGTGCAGTAAGTACTCGTAGTAGTCATACGTAATAGCATGCGTGCGTTTTCGAGGCAGCTGATACAATCTAAGATGATATAGGCAAAGGCATTGTGGTTTTAATATAGAATAGTACGGATCATCTCTCGTCGGTAATCACAATGTGCTCCATCTCGGTATGCTAGCGCGAGGGTGCGACTGGATACTCGTACTACAGACAAGATCAGTCAATCAATGGAGACAGGCTCGACGGGGCATTCCGAGCCAGGTTCGGAGAAGAAGTACGCGGCGAAATATAGCATGATGCAGTACCCATACAGAGTAAGCACGGAGAATACATACTCACAAGCGAACAGACAGGCATTTGTTCGGTAGTACAGAACATGACGACTGAGATTTCGCTGTAGTACGAGAATGTATTGACTTTATCGCCGTTAGTTGCAACAGACTCATCACGAGTCATCTCACCATGCCTTTAATTATTCTACGTCCATTAGCATCCGGAATAGCTTCCTCTAACGGCACGTGAGTTGCACCACTAAGACCTTTTCTCTTCTTCATCTCACTACTGTACAGTAGAGTCTTCGTCCGCCTAGTTGTTTGCGCGCTATTCGCCGTTTGTCCAAGGTACGGAGCGAGCAAGCGATGGACAACCCTGCTAGTGCTGTGTAGCATCAATGCGTCCCTGGCACTACAGATGGGAGACTGCACGACGAAAGAGGGCGGAGACTAGGAGCTCTCGCCGTGCTCCTGGTTAATCTGCAGGCACCGCTAAGCTGCTCTAGCAACAGTTTCGTGGGCAGTCATATCTATTACAACAGCAGTACGGAGTATCGTGCTGTCAAATTGCTTGTGGTATTTTGATAGACATTTTGCAGCAAAAGCGTATGCCTTTAAGTTGTCAAGGTACCTAGTAGGTACACGCCGATGATCAAGTAGCGTGCATCTGCTATAAAGCAAAAACGCCAACAATACGAGATAAGCTGGGTCCAAATGACACTTGACATGAATCAAAATGCCACAAAAAAGACCCCAACGGCACCAGTGCGTGCGTGTCTTGAATCAGCGTGGTTCGGAACGACGGATGTGCCGTGGTGGTGCTCCTTTCTAGCATTGATGCCCCCAATCACAAGCACTTGTACTTGCTTGTCGTTGTTGCTCTGCTTTGCTGCCATTGGCTCAGGCTGAGACATCAACCCCCACTCTGAACGGTCCATGCGCAGGCACCATGCAGTGGCTTTTTCACTGCCACATGCAGCTTAGCCTAGCCTAGCGCAACAGCTCGTGCCTGTATGGGAACATACGAGTACGCCCAGGCACCAGGTCCCAACTGCAGGGCTATTCATAGCATCAATCCAAGGCACTGTACAGCAACGTCGTGGTGCTTCTATCTAACACCTAACACCTAAATACTCGCTAAATAGCGCCGTAACACTTCTTGCTCCTCCACTAATGGGGAATACTTAGAGCCGCTATACAGCTGCAGTGCAGAGGCATTGTACTACTCCAAAATCTACTTAGGTACCTGGTAGTGATTCAGGGTCCTTATCGATTGCGCTCAGCAAAGAAACAGCAGCCCCGCCATCTGCATCTTCGGCCAGCCTCATCTCTCCCCCGCTCCGGGCCTTTGACAGTCTCCCGAGTCCCGTCGCCGATCGTTTGGCTTTGGTCCGCGAGCTTATTCTTATTCATCTTGATGACGACGACATCGAAGCTGTGATTTATTCATACATCTCCGGCCATAATAAAACAACAGTGATGGCAACTCTTCCACAATTTCATTCAGAAATTCGCTCCTGACACCAGCCCTCTTCTACACCCTCTGACATCCCGAAGATATCCATATCATCTTCACCTTTAAACCAACCGCTTCATATCATCCCTTAATCCAACACCATGGCATCGCCTCCTCCTCTACCAGAAAGATCTGTCCCCCGGCCGCCACCACCTCCCCTGCCGCCAAGGGACAATTCCCAATTACCTCCGCCACCTCCCTATTCTGCCGTGGATGAATCCCGAGCCTCGCTGGCCTCTCCGGATCAAGAAGGCCCCCAAATCCTGCTCTCTAAAGCCAAAGTTCAAGACCCCCGTACTTCGTCATCACAATCTTTGGTGCCATCAAGTTCCGACTCGGATGCCAGGCGAATCCTTCTATTGGTCTACATCCATGGGTTCTATGGGAATGACCAATCCTTTCGATCATTCCCTGCTCATGTCCATAACTTCCTGCGTGAAGCCCTTTCAGAAACCCATGCCGTCCATTCCAAAATTTACCCTAGATACAAGACGTACAAGGCTATAGATGTCGCGAGGGATAACTTTAGCGCTTGGCTGGAGCCTCACGAGTCGCCCACAACCGATGTTATCCTCATAGGTCACTCCATGGGAGGCTTACTGGCTGCCGAGATGGTTCTCATGGTAAGCCATCCCTGGTCTGAGAAAACCCATGTTTATAGCGATTTCCCTGGTCTAATGCCGTGAATTTCTACAGCCTACCCAGATCTCGTCCAGCCAGCGCTCTCTGAAGCATCGTATTCTGGGAACTCTGTCGTTAGATTCGCCCTTTTTAGGACTTCATCCCGGCATCGTAGCTTCGGGAATCTCAAGTCTCTTTCAACCATCCCCGACTCCTTCTGGTCAAGTCTCCGCATCGCCGTCCTCTCCGGAGGCTCACCCGGCTGATTCACAGCCCCTAACACCTACCATGTCGATGAATAGTCCACTGAGCGAACCAAGAGATCCTAACTTTGACCCCCCTTTCGTCAATGATGCGCCATTCAGAGAAAAATCGTTTCTTACTCGCATGATGAATTTCAGTTCCAAGCACTGGTCTGAAGGCCTCCTTACTGCCTTTGGTAACCACATTGCCTCCCATCTAGAGTTTGGGGGATGTCTGGCCGACTATCGCGGGCTCATGTCGCGATACAACCAACTTCGTGCTCTTGAAGATGTTGATGATCTCCAAGTCTTGAGCGGTGGCACATTCAACGATTCACACACTCGAGTTCGCTTTGCCAACTATTATACGCTTGCTTCTGGCCGCCCTAAACCGCCATCTACGGCTGAAGGCAGCCGTGATCCAAGCCAGGTCGATGTGTCAACAATTCCTATATCTGAGTACAAGGCTGAGGACAATATTAACACAAAGCTGGCCGACGTGACCATTTCAACAGAGGGTGATGAAACGAGAAGTTCGGTCTCTCCCACACTTTCTAATCCCAGTCCTCCAGCTAAAGAGATTGGTCTTAATGAACCAGTAGCAACCCCAACTCCAAAGAGAGAGAAGGATATTGAAAATACTGGTTCAAGTCTTCAGTTGGAAGAGCCGGAGTTGCCTACTACTTCGAACCGGCTGTCTAATGTGTCTATGTTGTCTATGCAGGAGATTGACCCAATTCCCATGGATGAAACAGAACACGATTTTATAGAGCAAGACTTAGAAACAGCACCACCAGTCATATCAGACGCACCATCCGTTGTGCCTGAGGGCTCTATCGATGAAAAGCAAACCCCATCAGACCAACCTCTGACTTCTCCTCCTGACATAGACCTCCCTCCAATCCCTGATCTCCCTCACCCCCCAGAGCAGCCGGACCTATCACAATATACAGACAAAGACTCCCGCAAACAAGCAGAAAAGGAATTCAACCGCCTCCAAAAGGCCTACGAGAACGCCGTCAAAGACCGCAGCAAGGCCCTCCGCGAACGTGAAAAGCTCATCGAGAAGCGTCAAAAGAAGGTCCAAAAGGACGCCCAAAAGGACGCGGATAAGCTCGAAAAGGACATGAAGAAGCAAAAACAAAAAGCGGAACAGGAAAAGAGACGTCTTGAGAAGGAAGAAGAAAAGGCTGGCAAGGCAGAGAAGAAGCGGCTGGACAAGGAAGAAGAAAAGGCCAGCAAAGCGGAGAAGAAGCGGCTAGACAAGGAAGCAGCCGCGGCATCGTCATCCGTCTCTTTAGCTGGGACTGCCGAGGTGGACGCTGAAGCAACGGGTAAGCCTAAGAAGTTGAGAAAGTTTTGCAATACGCCGAGCAAGACGGATGGGGTTATAGATCCTACGTGGGTGAGCGTGTACATGGACGGCATGGATGAGGTGACGGCGCATTGTGCGGTTTTCTTGCCTGGGCCGCATTATGATAAGTTGGTGGGTGATGTGGCGAGTCGGATTGTGGGTTGGGTGCATAATGATTTGTCTGTGAGGGCCATGATGGAGATGGATTGAATTGTTTTGAGCAGCTGGCCGAGCTCTAGATACATGATTTGCCGTGATTTGGATGATGATGATGAGGATATATGGATAAACATTTAACGAAGATGTAAAGGCACAAGAGTAAACTAGTAATGTAATGATTATAACTTGGTATCGATATATTTCGTCATGGAGACGCCGCGTACACTTTTCCCATCCCGAAAAAAACAATCAACATCCCCTTGGTATATAGACATATATATACATATAGCCAGCTCATACATCAAAAAGTCAATTAATTAGATCCCCACCCTCATAACGTATACAAGCATTAAACAAAATCAAAAGGATAATTCAATAGATATCCAACTCCCGCAACCGTACCCTTAAATCCTTCTTCTCCCCACTCCTCGCATCGACCCCCTTCATGATGGATGCATCAGCCTCGTCCGCCACAGGCACCAGCCCGCCATACGCGATGCTCAGCGCGCCAAGACGCACCCACTGGCCCTCAGGATCCCAGTTTTTGCGTCCGCATATCAGCGCCGTCGCCGTCGCCGCGGCACTCCCCGGGCCCGTGGCGCGATGAATCGGCCCATCGGACTTCCAGTGCCGCCCTGAGACGAGGACACCGACGAGGTGGTACTCGGGGTCAACTGGCGTGTCCTCCGCAGAAGCAAAGAGTGTGGTGACGGACGAGCGGCGGATCCAGGCGTCGATGTATTCGGAAGCAGATCTGCCCAGCGCGGAGGCAACGGGCTCAGCCAGGGACAGGGTCGACCTGTTTCCTGCGCCAGCGGGGGTTCTCTTCACGTTTAGGTCGAAGCAATACGTCTTGAGGCGCAGCATCTCGATTTTGTCGGCCTTGCGAGCAATGGCATCGCCGTCAATCTCCCACGAGAGAACCATGCCGTCGCTAAAGCCGACGGAGACTTCCATCCCAGGCGCGGCCGATACGCCGTCGAGAAGAGGTGAAGTGTCGTCCACGAGGTTGAAGTTAAAGGAGTAGCTGGGGGTGTTGTAGTTGTACGTTGTTTGATTTGGCCGCCATGCGAGCCAGGTCCATGAGGGAAAGGGACAGGGGGAATCGATGAGAGAGTAAGGGTCGATGACGGGGTTGTGAAGGAGGTCATCGTGGGAAGAGGTAGTGGAGGCGGAGATGGAAGAGGAAGGAAGTGTGCGGTTGGGCATCCATCCCAGGGCAACGGCTAGACGGTCTGTCTGGCTGACGACCTTGTGCCTGGTAAAATCGTCAGGGTGGAAAAGGGGCAGGCCGAGCAGATGCTCTACGGGGAGCTTCTCCCGCCGTGAGTATTCGTGGAGTAAGCCCCTGAAGGCATCTAGGTGGTCGTCGGTGTAAGTAAGGCTCTTGGCCAGATAGGCTTTGATATGGTTCTTCAGCTTGTTGGGCCGAAGGCTGTCTTCAGTCGAGGAGGGAAATACCCGACCAAAGTTCAATCCCGGTGCGTAGTCGAGGGGCAAAGAAAGGCTTTCGTGACAGTGTATAGCCTGGCACTGGAAGTAGATCTGCGAGGGCGTGAAGATGAGGCGTCGCCGCGACAAGAGACCCTCCTGGTATGTCCATGCCCGAGATGCCCACTTCGACGAAGCAACCTCGAGATCTGGACGAAGGAGCGACGTGGTGAAAAGGTCCGACTCCGTTTGTATTGACAGTTGTTCTTCGCGCGGTGCGCTGACTCCGACGATGCCGTCGTCAACGCTTTCACCCGCAGCAACGACGAGCGTCAGTGCCGAATGACTGAATATCTGGCCCATGAGGCTGAGCTGTCGCTGGCGCTCTGACGCTCCCTCCGCGTTTCCTTTTGCTGGCATACAATACCGGTCGACCCAAAGGTACCGATATCCAAGGCCCTTGGTGGTGGAAATAGCATCAGCAATCAGTTTCGGGAGCTGGCGCGGTAGCTGGTCGTCGTCGTCATTTCCTTGTTCAGATGTGGCCTCGGTGTCCTTGCGGCGAGAACTTCCCCAGACATAGCTGAGTGTGACATAATCCACGTTCTGGTGTCTGGTGCGGTTCTCATGGCTGCTGCGAGTGCCGCTCTGGCTTTTGTCGTCTTGGAGCTCGTCGCTCGGTACTGCTGCTGATAGCTCCTCTGCGAGAACAACTTTGTTCTCCTCACAATCAATCAGCTTCAATCCCTTGACCAACGTTAGATTCTTGACGGAACAGGCCTCGGCAGCATGATTCTCGTCGCAAAAGTCAATCCAGCTCTTTGCCAGCGGGAGATGGAGCAGCGGAGTTATCTCCCTCCCTCGAATGACCCTTGATTCGTCTCGTCGCTTGTCTTTTCCGTTGACTTTCGTATGGCCATTCTGCTTCTCTTCAGCATGGTCCTCCACATCGTCGGTTGTCGATGCCCTTGGCTTAACCTCTGATAACATCTCCTCTTTCAACTCTGCATCGGCCTCGACACCCGAATCCGTCCCTGTTTCTATCTCCCCTTGCGTGCTTGTCTCTGCCTCCAGTTCCGCATCTGTCTCTGTCGCTGTCTCCGCTTCCGTCTCAGCATCGGCTTTTGCTTCTTCCTCTTGCTCCTCCTCTTCCTCCAGCTCAGGCGCAGCCTTCACAATGTACCCCCACGGAAGAGACCGATTCCTCGTTGTGACTTCAAAGAGCACCGATTTCCCCAACGCATGCTTCTCCCCACCGCCAAGCCGCTCAAAGGCTAGGCGAATTCGCAAATACGGCGTGAACTTGGCTTTCATGACCCTCCCATCCCTCCCATCCAGGCCACCAGTCTCGTCCCCTTCCGACACTGTGGTGATCATCGAGTGGAAGAAGACACACCACGGACACTGGTTTCCCTCCTTCCTCTTCTTCCTCCGCCTCTCGTCCTCGCTCATCTCGTCTCCGTCCAGCGTCATCCCGTCGAGACCCAGCCCTTCGTCCTCGGGCAGCCTCAGCTTCAAGCAGTGTGCCAATGAAACCCATGGTCTAGAATCCCCCGGCTGCCAGTCCAGCAGCCTCGCAAAGTCAATCTCCCGGCAAACGTCGCAGAGCTGTCCAGCGTCGTCGCTCCCATCCGCCAATATCCTGCCGGCGCCGTACTTGGGAACCTCCTTCGTAAAGATGCGGCTGTGGTTCTCCCCATTCATCGCCAGTCCATCGTCACCACTGCGCCACCGTCTAGACGTCAGCTGGTGGAAGTCGAGCCCAGACTCCAGCCCTCCGTCCCAGCGGCTAGGGTCATCGCCGCCAGATCGCCCAAGTCGCCGCGACAGGATCTTGGAAAACTTCTTCATCCCAGTTGATTCGCCCGTCGATTAGAGGTCCAGTAACGTGATCCAAAAAAGCCCGGCGTCAACTCGCTTCGCGCTCTCTTCTCACTCTCACTCAACAGTTGCGCATCTTCCCGTACTACCAGATGCGCGAGCCTCTGTAGCGAGGCGCCTTCAGAAAATAATAATAATCAATGCAAGAGGAATGATAAAAGAGCGGATATAATTTGGTGAACCCGCGACTCCTTCTCTTCAAGCAAAGAAAAGCGGAACAGCGATCTCGTCGCAAAGGAATGCGATGGATGGCTTTTTGTTGTGAACCTCTTTAGTAATCGGAAGCAGCCAAAATAAGGTAGACGTATGATTCCAGAAAAGCGATTTAAAATTAGAGTTCCAGATGGCACGACGGGGTATTCAAAAAAGAAGAAGAGAAGAAAAAAAGATATAAGACAGGGGTCCCAAGCCAGACGACGCCTCCAGTATATTATAAGAAGAGTTTTACAGTAGAAAGAAGAAAGAAAAAATTAGACGAGGGAGAGACCACGCAAGGAGATAAGACACACCGAGAGCTAACGTGGTAACAGAGAAACCAGGCCCGCGGATCGGGGATCAGGAGGTTCCAAGGGGTCCCACCGCAGATGATGGTTTGACTGGGTAAGTAAAATAGTGGGTGGAAGGGCAAGACAAGAGCCCAATAGCCCGTAAAAAACCGCCGGACCGGGGCGTCTGATTGATCCGCCGAGTTTGATTGAACTTGGAGCTGCACGCCAGTCAGATTTTTCTATTTCATTTTAGTAGGTATTTGTATTTTTCCTCTTTCTATTTTTTAAAATTAAATCTCTGTTATCCCCCTCCCCCTCTTTCTATGCTGTCTTTCTCATCCATTTGAAATCAAGCAGTCAAGCCATTTCCATTTGATTCCCTTTGACGCGCCGCTCCCACTTCAAGTTCATCCCCCCTCTCTCTCCTCATTTTCGTAGCGCCGGACCATGCCCTCGCTAGTACATGTAGCCAATTATTTCTCAGTGACACCGAGTCGTGAAAATATTGGGGGAGGGATTGAAGCATTAACACGACTGTCAATTTAGGGCATTTATGCTGCCATCTCCGCCATCCAATAGTCGTGTATATCGATGAAAGGATCAATGGATAGCCCACCATTGTCGAGATATGAACTGTTGACCTCCTCAAGAGTGAGTGCTCATAAGGGTGTGCTTGAAGAAGGTCAACACAACACACCCTTACCGGGAATACACTGCAAATGCCATCGTACTGCAACGCATCCTTCTCTTCCTTTTTAGGTGCTCTATACGCTCACAATGTCACTTCAAACTTCAACACCCCCGGCCCCGAGGCAGTATCAGGTAGCATCTAGTCTAGTCTTACTTCCCGTGTCTGTGCTTGCTCCGTATCTGCTACTAAACCCTGCACGTAGCACCACGAGGACCTGGGGTAAACGGGAAATGTTCCAAATTAGCTTCCAATCTCTGGAGTGTTGCAGTCTTGGACGTCTCGCCAAGCTTGGATCCCAGCGCGTGCGGATATAAATAGAGTTGCACGCGACCAGCTCGATATTGCCTCGGGCCGTTCTGCATCTGCATCGTGGTATCCAAGCAAGGTTCATGTAGATACTCCGTAGATAATTCCGAGATGGCTACAAGTCATATCAACATCAGTCAACATATAATAATAATCATCAATCTACTCTGTATCATTCAACGCTCTTCGCTATTTCTTTTCTGAAGCGCATACTGTAATAAAAGTCGCCGAGTCTCCCAGCTCATCCAATGACGAATCTCTCCAAAGTGATTCCTAAAGCACATTTATGCGCCTAGCCTATTGTGTACCCTGCTTCCCTTCAACCGGCCCTTTTCCCTTTACCCCTTGAACTAGCATCCGTAGATCCTCCTTCACGACACATAAGCCAACGTGTTGTCGTGCCTGAGTTTTCCGACAACACCCAAGTTGGTTTCGCCGCCAGCAACGCTTGGTCCAGTTGCAAAAATCTATTGAGTCCATATGTTAGTGCGAACTATTGGATTACCAGAGAGACCACGTATTAAGCTTACCTCTCCCACAACCTCATCATCTGTTGTTTTGAATGAGCCCTTGTCCTTCAAGCGAATCTCGATGCTTGTCGCAGGTGCGCCAAAGTGGCCGTTGTCGCCTTCCTCAACTCTGTAGTCGTAGTAGGCCGTCTGCGAAACAGCGCCTACCACCCGAGCGCTTGTCAGAGCATACACAACTCGAGCGCCAGTGAAGACGCGCAGATCAGAAAGGACTGTGGAGGAAAGGTAAGGAGTGTCTGCTCCAACACGCTCTGCGGTATACACGAGCCGCAACTTGCTGAGGTCGGTGCCAAGGGATGGCTTCGCTCCAGCCGCAAACGCAGACAGCAAGTTCGAGGATGGAAGAACGCCCTGTTGAGTGAGAGTACGAGTCGACATGGCATGAGAGGCCTTGGCAAGAGGAGTGTTCAGTTTGGCGATGGACTCTTCATGGATCTTGAGCAGACTGGAGGGGCTGGCAACAATCACCGTCGGAGCGATGCCCTGAGTGGCTAGAACCAGATCTGGCGATCGGCCAGCAACCGAGTTGAAAGCTACCGAAGAATTCTGATAGAGTGCTGCCAAGGTAAGAGCAAGGGTGTGGATGCCGGCCAAAGATTCAGCGGGAAGAAATAGGTCAGAGGGAGTCAATCTCTCCTTGATGGGTATAGCATTGATCTGGGAGGCGATGCCAGCAACCAGGTTGGCCTGTGTGAAGCGCACCATCTCTTCCAATTGGCCGGGCTTCGTCTGCCAGAAAGTAACCACATCCATGGGAACCTTTTCCAAGTTTAGGGGAGGAAGCTCAGTGCCAGAGTCCGCCGGGGCGTCGCGAATGATCTCCTGCCATGTAGCAACATTGACGCTGCCACCCATGCCCTCAGGAACCTCGTTCCAGTCGAGGTGCGAGCTACCTTCATCCACGACCCAGATAAGCTGTCTCAGCGATGGATATGCCTTGGCAACGTCATCGAGCGGGAATGAGCCGGGTGTTGTTACGACGGTGTCAACGGCAGATCGGCGCATCATGGAGACGAGCTCCTCGTTTGAGACGTTGAATGGGATCAGGACAGTTGTCAAGTTCGGGTAGAAGCTGCATGCCAAGAGTGTAACCAGAAACTCGACGGAGTTGGGCAGATAGATGGCAACTCGGATGCCGCCCTGCTCTGCAATGTAATGTCCAATAAGGTTAATCTGCCTCGTAATGTCCTCTATAAAAAGAAAAACCGGTAAACAGCAGTCAGCCATCATTGTCTCTTTAAGAGCTTTCATGGAAAAGTAAACAAGTCTTGGGGATCCTACCTAGGCGATGTTCAATAACATTCTCGGATCCAAGAACAGTGAGCAGTTTTCCCTTCTTCCCTTCGTCGTTTCCAGTCGCCGCTTTCCGCCAAATATCTCGAAGATCGCCATCGCGTCCCCTCGCCCATCGAGAAGCACCGGGGTCCTTGACATCCAGTCCGCTGTTCAACGGCATGCTGTGAGGAGCAGCCAGGCATCTGTAGGCGGCGCTCTCGCCTTCATTGCGCACCGTAGAAGCGCCCGCCTGTCTGGCAAGCAGCAGAGGATGCACGTCAGGCTCGCGCGACGAGGTGATGCGGTACGTGACGAGGACAACCAGCAGCGTCACCAGCCCGGTCGAGTAGGCATCCCACTGGCCCACAAAGCCAGTGATGCCGGCGTCGAGGCTCTCGAGGAGACCCATCTCGTCGCTCGGGAGCAAGGCAAGAAGAGCTTCAAGAGTCGTGGTGATGCTTCCTTGTGCTCCCCTCTAGGGTCGAGGCATGTGATGGGAGAGGAAGAGAATGAAGAGCTGCCAACCAGCTTGGTGGGGGGGAGGACAATGTGAGATATGGATGACTGTCAAGTTGGCCAGTAATAAGCGAGCCCAGTAGTACTTCCAATCGTACCCAACCCCGAGCCTTACCTGAGGTTCTCCGGCCGCACCGGCGCAGCGGGGAATCTGTCAGCTAGGTACCGAGCTCTAGTGGAGCTCACTGCCCGAGAAATCAACGTGCAGTGCTAGACGATGCCCTAAAAATCCGCCGTCTTCCCATCGCCAGCATACATCAGTCCACTGAATTACAGTAAATTCGATCCACTACCCGTGAGAGCCCCGTGAGTGATGTCTGGCTGCTTAAGCCGCTGCCGCGGGAGGTTCTGGGCGGGATGACGGCAGGTTTGTGTGGCTCCAACTAAACCTCTCATACACGGACGGACAACTAGTCCAGAATCTTCCACGCATGAGAAAATCTCTTACCGTCGCAGCACAGCCCAATTGGCAAGGTGGTATTTATGAATAACCCCGACTACGTAGATACAAAGACATTGCAGATTACAGATAGCTGGAGAATCCTTTTCCTTTTTCAGATTTTCTGATCGGGGAGCGGAGAAAACAAGAAGCGAAAAAGAAAACGAAAGAATCCAGGGTAGCAAGAGAAGAAAAACCTCAACATGCATGATGAGAATTTTCATAGCAAGGACGGAGAAGCAGAGATATGGCCACCAATCATTCTGCGTTATTCTTCGTACATCGCTCAAATACATCACATGTAACAGACAAGATATTAGGTTACATCACGGTAGTAGTACCATGCATATTTATATCGCAAAACCTTTTATTTTTTTACTTGGGACTCCTCAGTCCGCTCTGGTTGTCTGTCTATCACGGGAACAAAAAACTCCCAAAGACCCTGTTCCTTCAAGGCTGCGTACTCGGCACCCTTTCGGCCGAGTCGAAGCGTTCCATTGTGCGTATGACGGTCAAAGAGCCGAGAGCCTTTGATCCATGCCCTCCCAACCAAAATCCATAACTAGCGTCGAGAGGCCCAGTTCTTGCTCTCGAATGAAATAGAGAAACCGACCCATAGGCCATCTGTATTCCCAGTCTATGCTCATATAGCTCTCTCTTCCGTCCCAATCCGTGGGAGACCGTCGAGTAATTCCGACCAGAGAACCGAGTAAATCCACTTTTGTCTATGTATGCCACGGCGATAGCATGACCCTCTATCATGAAAAGCGAGAAAATGCCCTGCGGGGGGAGGAAACCCTCGTAGACAGCAGAAACATGAAAAAAACCGTGATGTCCTAGTCCAGATCTAACAACCGTAGATCTCTCAACACCACACGTTCTGCCAATGTCGTTAAGTTCCTCTATTCTCGGTCTAAGGGTATCAAGCGAGGGAGGATGCTGAAATCAAAAGAAATGCAATCTATCACATGCGTCGTGAAATGCCCCTGACCGTTACTGCCCTTTGCAGTAAATAAAAAAAAGGCACTCTTCGCCTTCGCAGGTCATGATGCCGCCGTGTCGTCGAAAACAAATGACATGATGCGTAAATGTGAAATAACCGATTTAATCAAAGCAAAATTGTTGCGCAAATAAAATAAATGACGATAAGGGAAAAGTGAAGACGAGAAAAAAAAGAGTAGTGGCTGAAACCGGAGCCACAATGATAGACATAGCGATATGTCCATCATGAGAGAGCGCGAGTATTTACCACCACGAGGACTGGGCTCCAGCACCGCCGGGGTTGCCGTAGCTGCCACCGTTGCCGTAACCGCCTCCGTAGCCGCCGCCGCCGCCGCCATAGCCAGAGCCTCCCTGAGACCCTCCGCTATAGTTGCTGAAGCCACCACCCTGCTGGGGGTTGCTGAAGCCGCCGCCGCCGCCGCCGCTGCCACCGAAGCCGCCACCGCCAAACTTGCGGAAATCGCGGTTGGCATTGCCACGGCCACCGCCGCCAGGGCGAGAGCGACCGCCACGACCGCCGCCGCCGAAGGAGGACTCACGAGCGATAGCCTCAAGGAAGGGAGGGATCTCCTGGTTGGCCTCCTTGAGAAGGTCAATGAGCTCGCGGACAATACCACGGTTGCCGCGGTTGAAGAAGGCGGTAGCAATACCAGTGTTTCCAGCACGGCCGGTACGACCAATTCGGTGGACGTAATCGTCGACATCAGTGGGAAGGTCGTAGTTGATGACGTGGGTGACGTTGGGGATATCAAGACCACGAGCAGCAACAGCAGTGGCCACCAGGATGGGGCAGCGTCCGTTGCGGAAGAACTCGAGAGCACGCTCACGCTCACGCTGGGTCCTGTCTCCGTGGATGGAGGTGGCAGGGAAGCTCTGGTTGATGAGGAAGTCGGACAGAGAGTCGGCCATGCGCTTGGTCTCGACGAAGATGAGGGTCAGACCACCAGCGTGGGTGTGGAGGATATCGAGGAGAACAGAGCGCTTGTCAATGTCCTCGACGAACTCGACCTTTTGGGTGATGTTCTCAGAGGTAGAACCAACACGACCAACGGACAGGAAAACGTAGTCCTTGAGGAAATCTCTGGCGAGCATCTGGATGTCGCGAGGGAAGGTGGCCGAGAACATGAGAGTCTGTCGGTCAGCGACGTTGGGCATGTCCTCACCCTCAACAATACGGCGGATCTGGGGCTCGAAACCCATGTCCAGCATGCGATCGGCCTCATCGAGCACAAGATACTTAATGTTGCACAGGGAGATGCGGCCTCGCTCTATGAGATCCACAAGTCTTCCGGGGGTGGCAACAAGAAGGTCGCATCCGCGCTCAATCTGGCGAAGCTGAGAGCCAATATCGGCACCACCGTACACCACGCAAGGGCGGACCCAAGATCGGTAGGCAAACTTTCGGGACTCCTCGTAGATCTGAGAAACAAGCTCTCGAGTGGGGGCAAGGATGAGAGAGGTGGGGTAGGCCTTGCGCTGACGACCAAACTGTCCAGCAGCGTTGGCGGGGACAGCAGAAGGACCGTGGATGAAGGCCTGAGAAAGGATGGGGAAAAGGAAACCACCAGTCTTGCCAGAACCAGTCTGGGCACAAGCCATGAGATCACGACCACCCATGACGATGGGGATGGAGTATTTCTGAACGGGAGTAGGGACCTTGTAGCGGGCCATCTCGATGTTACGGCAAAGGTGCTCGTCGAGAGGGGGGGTAGTGAACTGGTTGACAGGCTCGGGGACGTCGCGACCCGAGGCTTCAACAGGGATATCGTCGTACTTTTCAAAGTTGATACCAGTGTGCTGCTTGGAAGGGTCGTCGGCGGTGCCAAAGAGCTCACGCTCGACACGGGGGTTAGCTGGGCCGGGAACGTGCTTTCCGTCTCGCCACTGTCCATCTCCAGAGCCACGAGCAGCGTGGTTACCGCCGCCGTGGCCTTCGAAGTTACCACCACCACCGCCGCCAGAGTAGCCTCCACGACCACCCCAGCCGCCACCACCGCCGCGGCGGTTGTTCTGATAACCACCCTCGCCGCCGTTCCAGTTGCCACCGCCCTGTCGACCGCCGCTGTAGCCTTGGTTGTTACTGTTATCAATGTTAGTTATGTTGTTCAGTTGCGAAGTAGAGATGATGTGCTCTGCACTTACCCAGCCCAGGAGCTGTTGTTCAAACCGGCGGCAGGAGGGGCGCTGTCTTGGACAGGGGGAGCGGCGCTTTGACGGCCACGCATGTGAGGCGGGATGTAGGAGCGAGCCTGGGAAGCCGCTTGACCACCATCACCGCCAAGGTTGAGGCCGTTCATGTTGAGTTGGTCCGCCATGTTGGAAGTTGGGTTCCGGTGAATAGGGACTTGAATCGTCGTAGTGAACTTTTTTGTTCGCAAATCGCGAATGTAATCGTCGAACTTGGTCGATCAGAAATCACCCTCGCAAAATGAATGAGAGTGAAGTAGGGAAGCCTGTCCGCAAAAATGAAGACAGAAAACACGAAGAGAAAGAAACGGGAAGAACAAAAGTTCCCTGTTTGTTTTTTGTTTTTTTCTTTTTCTCCGACTTGTATTAAATTGGGCACGCGTAAACAACTTGTGCTTGCACTTTCCGTCGAAGAACACGCAGAATCTTCAAAGGAAAGACCAAGGAAAGACGAAAATGCCTCGAGGAAGTATGAGGATGAAAAAAAGAGAGGGAGATGGAGATGAGGAGAGGTTTGTGTGTTGGGAGGGTAGAGTTGTGGGAAAGAAAAGAAGAAAAGGGACGGCGAGCCTTTGAGGCGAAGGCGAGAAAAAAATTAGTCTCCAGGAGGACCAGAAAGCGGCTAGTGCCCGAGGGGGGTCAGAGATTTTTAGGATGCAAGCCACCGAGGGAGTACTCTGCAAGTACTGCATCACGTGTTTGTGCGCATTTCGGAGTGGTCCCTGCACGGGGCGCCAGTGCAGCGGTACCTGTCCGCTACCTGGACCATCCCTCGCAGGGCCGTGGCGCTGTGGCTTGTGACGTTACTGGGCAGACCGATGGTTTCCTCCCTTCTGGCAGTTGAACATTCTCATGGCTTCTATCCGAATCGCCACTACGGGGGATTTAGTGTTTCGGGGTCAGCGAGGCTGGCTGCCGGTCTAGAGACAAGAGACTTTCGGGAAATGGCATTTGTTCGGATTGGTGCCAGGCCAGAAGGTTTGGGGAATGTCGGGTTCTTTCGTCTCGTCTTGGCGTCTAGACCCTTATCATGATGCCTGACATGTGCCAGCCTGTTCATTACGACACTTCTACTGTATGAATATGCTAGTGTTAGTGCTGTATCCGGACCAACCAGCAAGGGGCCCTAATAATCAACACAAAGCATATTATTCGTTTGATGCCTACGTGCCTACACCGATAGGTAGGTACAGTGCAGCTCAAGTGAATACCGCCTCGTCCACCTGCAGAAGTGGGACGGACATGTACACGCGCATTCGTGGATGACATGCGCTGCAATCAAAAGGAGGCAGGCCAACGCTGCAAACCCTTGCAGCTATACGTCCACACTACATAATGACTTTTGAACTGAATCATCATTGATGAATGGAATCAATCCTAACACAACTCTGCAGTGCTTCTTGTAGCGGAGGGGACGCCCTGTAACGCGGCACAGATCCCCGCCAATTCAAGACCTGGATGGCTTGCTCTGACAGGTGGGGGAATTTTCCAGATCTTCGTCCGTGCCAGTTTATCCCAGTAACGGGGGCGATTTCATTGAACAAACAGCAGCAATTTAGTACCCACCATGCCTGCTCAGTATAAGAAAAGTTAAAAAGAGCTCTTATGATTTGAATCGCAAACTACCGCGGAGTGGCCATGGCAAAGCATTCAAGGCTGTCTAAAATACGTCAGTATTACTGTACCCTCCATAACATGGGAGGATTCAAGGTTTGACCAGGGCCCTTGCCAGGTACCGGTGATTCAACCCAAGGAGATCCGATCACTGCCACCTGCCTGTATCTAACACGAGACCCCATACTATCCCAGCACCGCAGGTGCGCCTGGCGCTGGTATACAGAGAAATGCGGGATTCCATCTTTTGCACATATAGATACCGAGATGCACTGGCAGACATATATCTATTGAGTAATACCAAGGTATGCTACCGCTGGTATTGGAGAGATGCTACTGCGTGGCAAAATCTCCGACAATTCGCAGCTTACGCATTGAGAAGGGGGAACTATAAAACACAAACGATACGGTATCACGGCTGAAATGTCTCATAGCCGCCATGGTGAAACTCGACAAAAAGTTGAGTTTGGTACTGTAACTGAAACGTGCCTGGTATTTGGGGGCTCAGTTCGACGCAAGTTATGAAGGCAAGTTCCATTTGCGATCGAAACCACGTGCAGATATCCAGCCATCCTTATACTCGTATGCAGCCGGCTCTAGGTCAGAGTATGGAGCCTGGATTGTAACTCAGACATGGCTATAAGTCTGCAGCTACGACAATAATACACACTGAGATGTTGCGAAAGATGCCAATCCTTGGGGGGAAAAATAATAATAATCAAACAGCAGTTCGATATGGCATATCCATGACCCATGAAACTTCCAGAGTTACCGTATACGCCCTGTGGCCCCCAAGGCAACTACTGTGTACCTCTTCTCGCCCTGCATTCGCCAAACCTTGACCAGTCGCACGACAAAGTTGTTGAAGAATGAACCGGAAGAAGCGGCCGTATATTAATTACCAAGCTCGTGCCAGTTTCTAGTGATACACGTCATCCCTTCTCCAGCACCCGCTGTTGCTTATGCGCTTTTCACAATACGGTCGTCGTCGAATTCTATATCGACAATTCCGTCTGCCTTGATTGCCTTGACCACCATTCCCTTGAAGTCGATCGGTAGTCGACGCTTCAGCTCATCTATGCACATCGTCATGAGCTTGATTCCCTGTCCTAGTGTAATGTCTGGGTGGTGGTGCTTGTCAAGGAGAGACAGGCAGTAGTATCTGTTCAGAGAGTAGCCATCAGTTAGCAAGCCGGGAAACAAGAGATAGACGGTTCAAAGCTGTAGCCCTAAAACTCAGAGTTGCCAGACAACCGGGAAACAAATCACATACTGCGCATAGCCGTGTGCTGCGTACGGTACCTCCGCCAACGACGCTAGGTAGTCCAGCCAGTATAGAGAGGGCTTGCCGGTAATGGGATCAACTCCTCCCATGAGGAGATTTACGTTGTATGGGTTTCGGGATCGGAGGCTGGTGGCGAGTTCTCCTCGGACGAAGTGGGCGAGGCCAGAGGGTGACAGCTCGGTCTCGTTGCGCATGGAGTAGAGTTGGGCATTTCGTTGGATGTATTCGGCGAATTGTACTGGGACACCGTTAAAACTCCTGTGCTCCGGACAGCATCAGAACCCGAGGGGTAGCTCACCTGTATCGCCAGCTTCGCCAGAGAAAGCCAGCAGAGTGTGCTTGTTCAACGCTCTTGTCTTGTCGTCGGATGCCTTGAGGATGGTGGCTCCCCTCATGGCAGCTTTGGAGGCGCCGATGAGAGTAAAGTCCTTGCCCGTAATTCCCAGAAGAACCTCCCTGGAGACAGTTTGTTAGCTATTGAAAGCCGCAGACGAGGCGCATTCGCAGGTACTGACATGATGACTGTGTTGTGTTTGGGTATGATGTATCTTGTTGGAGAGCTGCAGAGATTCGAACTGCCCTCAATTCCAGTTACAGTTACAGCCCACCGGCAGCAGCAGCCAGAGCTACCTCGTCCCGCTAGGCTGTAGCGCTGCGCGTCAACGAACCGCCCACCTGCCCGTTTGCTTGTGCCAGAGCTGACCGCCCTGGGCCGGAAGCACTATAACCCGGGCCTGCCGTGTGATTCGCCGCCGCGAGACATGGTGGGTCCCGAAAAGTTCAGTGGGCCAATCCATCTCGAACTTTTTTTTTTTTCAAGACGGGTTTAATGGCAGAAGGTCGACCGCACATAGTGGGATAGCAGGCCGGGCGGATTGAGCCACAATGTCGTCGTTTTTCACAGTTCCTGGAAAGAGGAAGAGACCTGCAGGTCCTGAAGCGCCCAAGAAGAGAGTCGCCGCTACAAAATCATCCGGCAAGTCCTCTGCGAGATCTGCGAAGCCTGCCGCGAAACCTGCAGCCTCCAGCAAGAAGCGAGTTGAGCGTGACGACGAGTCAATCTCGGGCAGCGACTCTGAAGATGACGAGAGCCAACTGAGCGCTTCCGACGCGACCAACGACGAAGACGACAATGACTCTGAAAACGAGGGCGAAACCGCCGCCGAGAAGCGACTGCGGTTGGCTGAGCGCTACCTGGACAACGTCAAGGAGCACGTGGACGAGGTTGGATTCGACGCCGCGGAGATTGATCGAGATCTAATCGCCGAGAGGCTACAAGAGGACGTCGCCGAGTCAAAAGGAAAAGTTTACCGTCAATTGGCCTCGGAATTGGCCTTTGAGAGCGTTCGCCAAACATTCTTCAGATCAAACACAAACTCTGTCACATCCATTGCCGCCTGCGCACCATACGTCTACACCACCACCAAAGATCTCTTCCTGCACAAGTGGAGGATACAGGACCTACCTCAGCACCAGTACCCGCAGACAACAAAACGGAAACCGAAGAAGCCACCGGCACCGCCTAAAAAGAGGCCCGAGCTGGAGATGTGGATCAAGGGAAATGCGGGCAAGCAAAACGATAATACTTATAAGAGACATGTGGGCAATATTCTAGCTGTTGCCGCTTCCTCAGATGGCAAGTTTGTTGTCACCGGAGGCAAGGACAAGAAAATCATCGTCTACGACGCCGAGACTCTCAAGCCAATCAAGGTCTTCACACATCACCGCGACGCCGTAACAGGATTGGCGTTCCGGAGAGGCACAAATCAGCTCTACTCATGCTCCAAGGACCGAACTGTCAAGGTCTGGAGCCTGGACGAGCTGGCCTACATCGAGACGCTGTTCGGCCACCAGGACGAGATCCTCGACATCGACGCCCTCGCTCAGGACCGCTGTGTCAGTGTCGGCGCCCGTGACAGGACGGCCCGACTATGGAAGGTGGCCGAGGAGACGCAGCTAGTCTTCCGCGGCGGCGCGGTAGACAAGAAGCCGCAGCCCGGCGTCAACCCCCGGTCGCTCCTCCACGAGGGCAGCATGGACCGCATCGCCATGATTGACGACGAGCTCTTTGTCACCGGCAGCGACAACGGCAGCCTCGCCCTCTGGAGCGTCTCCAAGAAGAAGCCCGTCTACATCCAGCCCCTCGCCCACGGCCTCGACCCGCCGCTCAAGCCCGAGGCCGCGTCCGCCGAGGTCAAGCCGGACCGCAAGGCCGTCCCCGCCCCTCTCCCTCGCTGGATCACGGCCCTCAAGACCATCCCTTACTCCGACGTCATCCTCAGCGGGAGCTGGGACGGCCACGTGCGCGTGTGGCAGCTGTCCGAGGACAAGAAGAAGATTGACCTCGTCGCCACCCTCGGCGGCTCCCCGGACGATTCTGACAAGCTGGCAGACGCCAACGCCGACGGCCAGCCCAACGGCGCGCCCTCCTCCAAGAACAGCGGAAAGGAAAATTCGCATCCCCGATCCGTCCACGGCGTCATCAACGACATCGCCGTGTTTGAGCGCGGCGACCGCGGCCAAGACGGCGTCTGCATCGTCGCCGCCGTGGCCAAGGACCACCGCCTAGGAAGATGGAGCGTGAGCAAAGGCAAAGGCGTGAGAAACGGCGGAGTAGTGTTTGAAATCCCCAAAATCCCAAAAGCATCCACCAACGGCGTACATAACGAAGAAGAAGAAGAAGGGCACGGCTCAGACGAGGACGAAGAAAAGCATCAAGCAGCAAAATCATAGAAAGGGTACATAATAGCAAAGTCCAGAATTTTTCGTACAGCATCGGGTTCATGTATATAATATTTTCTGTTCACGTTTTTGAAAGAGGGGCACATAAATATGCATGTATACAATACCGTGATGATCATCTTAGGGGGTGTCTCAACGCTAGGAAGGGTTTTTCTTTGTTCATTACTCTATCTTGTGTTATATCTCTCTCCCTCGCTTCCGCTTCCGGCTGCATTTATATCGCCAACATGATATTTTAGCCAGCCAGGTATCGAATTCAGCAAACCTGTCCCACCTGCATAGTTGACTTCCCACAAGGCTGCAAAAGTGAAAACAAAAAAGCAAAATGAAAAGACGCTCCCTGCTATGCTCAACCGCATTTCGCCCTAAAACCCGCAAACGCATGCGGCATGGAAGCAACAAATTCAGAGTGAAAGTTTGTCCACAATTCCCCTTGTCTCAGCAATGTGTACCCATTCGCAATGAAATGACGGGCCACTTGGTATTTCCGTAGAAAAAAATAAAATAAAATGACAATTAAAAAAGTGAAATAAAATGTCAGAAGAATAAATTATAATACTGTTTGGCCAGAAGATTTACCCGATCGGTCTATGCCATCGTATTTGGGTTCTCCGCGGGTCTTATGGTCACTGTCGTATTCAATAGACTGACGCGGCTTCAACCGAGGTGAGGTTTGGACGGCAGGCTTGTTCTCCTGATTTTGCACCCGAGAGGATGAAGTTGGTCGACTTGTTGTTGCCTCTACCACTTCCACTGAAGAGTGTCGACGCCTGCGTGTCTCTATAGCCTTTGAGCTGCCCTTTTGCGTGTATGGCTCTTTCACAATCTGGACCTCGTCGTCGTCGAGCAAGGTTGGCTCTTCAAACTCGCTCTTGTCATATCCCTTTGCAGATTTCAGCTCTACGACAACTCTACTGGAGCGGCTGTCGAGCTTGGGGAATGAAGAGGAAGTGCCAACAGAGGGTTTGTCCTTTGTGTCTGGGGGACTGATGCTCGATCCAGGCAAGGGACTTATAAATCGGAACTCTTCGAATGTATTTGGCTTCTCCCGAGCTTCATGAGACGCTTTGCCATTCAAGCCTCTGCCTTCCGAGTCTTCGGTTTCCTGGACAGATTCTGATGACGAAAGCGTTGTATCTGGTACTGGTTTACTCTCCGGAGAGTCTGATGGAAATGCACCCGGCAACTTTGGTACTAGAGGTGACAATACTACCGATCTGACCGGCGAAGAACTTCGCGGGCTCGATGGGGCCATGGACTTTTTCTTGGCTCTGCGGAGCCTTTTCTCCTTCTCGAGCTGCTTGTGGTGCTCTTGTTGTTCGCCTTGAAGATCAAAAAGTAGCCCTCTTATGCGATTTCGCATCTCAGACGGACGAATGTTCCATCCAAGTTCTTCCTTCATCAGTAGCTTACGTGCGGCTTCATCGGGATTTGCTAGGAACTCTTGCATATATCCTAGAATGAAGACGCCGCAATCGCAAAAGTTGTTTTGCTCCGGTATTCCTCTAGCTGTCATGCCTGCGGGAACCGTTGCCAATTCTATCCCCTTCTTTGTCTTTGCTTCTTCGATCAAGTATTCCCTCAACGCTTTGCAGGTTGGGGCGTGTGGCCCACCGAGTGAATCGAGGGTGATGATTCTCGGTTGCGAAGGATCAAATTTGGACGATGCAGCGCCTGCGGATTTCCTCTTCTTAGGAGGCGATCGCGATACCCCAGCTGTCTCTTCTTTTTGCTTTCCCGTCGCCGCAGTCCCATCCTCCAAGGAGATTTCTGTCAGGTCCCTCTCCACCGTCGATAATCTGGGGGAGCTGGGCGTATCTGTTACTTCTATGGCATTGGACATTGAATTTGTCAATGTTTCTGAGCTTTTCCCTTCCCAGGTGGATTGGAGGGCATTGGGAACATTGCAAATAATGGCCAGATACCAGTGAGCATGTTCGTTGACGGGCACAACGATGTAGTCATAAGATAGCAAATCTACCTTTGCAGTCCACGCTTTAACACCATCATAATTAATTTTGCCCTTTGTAGACCTTAGCTTTTCAAAGAAAAAGGTGCTGAAAAAGTAGACTTTGCGTAGCAGCTCGGGCCTTTCCCTTTCCAACTTGTGCTCAAGATATCGGATGTAAAAGTTGATGAGGTTGTCGTTTAAGAATTCATTCTCATCTAGTCTGGGAATGTCAATCTTATCCACCAACGCTCTATTCTTTCCGGTGGGGGGGAATACGAGCGGTGCCTGCCACGATTCATGCCAGTCCGGGTTCACTTGTGTCCAGCCTACCGGGGACGGCATGCGATAGCGGGTAGTCGGAGCGGATGATCTCGTAGATCGACGGGTATCGGAATCCAGCATCTCCTCAATTCGCTGCAAAGCATCAGAATTATCCAAACTCTTGGTTGACTGTATTAAGTTGTCTTTTCGCCGCAGAGCATCAGAATCACCCAAATCTTTGGCTGGTTGTATCAAGTTGTCTTTTCGCTGCAGAGCATCAGAATCATTCAAATTCTTGGCTGACTGTATTAAGTTGTCTTTTAGCTTTGCACGCGTCGATCCTGGGCGTCCATCTGGGTTTGGGGGTGCTAAGTCTGTATCGTTTTCTCTCTTGTCTCGGGCAAATGTTAGGCTGCTGTACTTGGGAGGGCTATTTGAAGCTATCCAGTTCTTTGCCTCGTCGAATGCTCTCTCGGCCCTTTTTTCGAGTTCAGCGCTATAGGAGTCAAGTCAGCAACGCGATTCATCTAATGGAATAAACAGAACATACATGAATTTCTCTGGGATAGACACAGACTTGAGAGTGTGGCAGAATGCCTCGATGCCATCATGATTTTCGAATTCCAGATAAAGCTTTGGCCCTGCATCTCCAGATTGCGAGCGTGAGACGAAGCCATAGCGGTTCGGTACCTCTGAAACCCCAAAGGAACGAACTTGATCTAGATCAATGCCCAGCCAAGCATGTTCGCCTGATACTTGACCATTTTCTAATACTGGGTCAAGTTTTTTGCCCTCCTTTCCTTCTCGATGCAAAAAGACTGCACCGGAACGATCGCCGCGATTATAGATCCATTTCCCACAGACTGCCCTGGTTATAGCTATCATTTCGGATCGTGGCCGGCGTGACCTTTTCCCAAAAATCGTGTGTTGGATGTCTCCTCGCATAGGATTCTTGCTAAAGCCACCCGCAGTGCCAGAGGATCGTGAGATTGCGTTTTCTCTTTCGTTCGGGGCCTTCTGCTTGGCAGAATCGGCCTGGAGTTCATCTTCCGAAATGTCGATGGTCTCCTTGGCTGTTGACGGCTTTTGCCGTTTGAACTGACGTCCAAAGTTGTCTCCAGGACGATGTGGTCGTTCTCTTTTTGTATTGAAAAGCGGAGAGATATCAGAAACTACCTCTGGAACCCTAGAAGGTGCCTTTTCGGAATTGAGGACATCTGGACTGTCCGAGATTGTAGATATGAGTGTTCGCTTTGTAGAAATCGTGGGAAGTCGATAGGGACCAGAGCTGGAGTCAACCGGATCGCGCTGCTGGGAACTCGAATTCAGACCAGTCCGGCTTCTACGTCGCCGACTTCCTTTCTTACTCGGCGGCAGTACGTTCCGATATTCGAGGAGTGACAAATTGCTGGCGCCCGTATTTCCCGCGCTTGAAGTGCTTCTAATATCATATATGTCTTCCGGCTCAACGCGGACGTCGTGAATCTCGCTGCTCTTTTTCGCCCGAGGTGTCGTGAAATATGGGCTCATTGTTGAGTCGCATGGTCGCGCACCATCTTTCTTTTGACGCTTGGCGGACGGTACATCTGGTTCGTTGTGGCCCTCGTATCGTCGCACGCTGAGAGTGTTGACTGGTTTGGCCACCAGCCTGTTGATCTGTTTCTGCTCGCTGCCTGTCAGTACTCTGCAGAACGCCCCATCAACGAATGTCATGACCAACCAGCCGTTCCGGACCCATGGTAGATCTGCGACTCCGGTCCCTGTTCAAGTCAGTAATCAGGAAAGAAGGTGATCAGATGGAATCGAAGCCTTACCCATAATCTGGAAACGAGTTTGCATCTGATAGGTAGCGTGCAAAGGCGCTGAGACAAGTCAGCAGGAAAAATCCTAAACTTAGCCGCGAGTGGCAATCATTGGGCGTCAACAGAGTTCACATACTCCAAGGGTTTCGTCGTCGGCTTCCTATCGCTGCCTTGGTCCTCGTGACTGTCTGGCAATTTTTCTTCAACGGCTTCGATGGGATTTCGGCTAGCGACGCTTGGCGCCGATTCGGGCAGCCTAGTCGAGTTCAGCACATGCTTGAAGGATGACCGGGAGGTGAAGGGGAAGAGAGGCGATGGGCTTACTTTGGGGCCCCGACAGCTACAGGCTCTGGCTGCACATGGACATGAATCTTTGGCAACGACGGCGATAGTGGTTGGGTCTATGCATATTCTAGACATTAGTGGAGGGGTCCACGATGAAATGGCAAAATCGGCCCGTGGCCACAGCACAGGCAGGGCAGGCAGAATTTGGAAATCATAGCGGCCATAGCGCCGGTGGTGTGGTGAGCTGGCGCAAGTTAGTGGACATAGCCTACTGCGTCACAGCGCGTCAGGGCCCACGCGCCTTGGAGCCTCCACTGGGGGACTCGCTCAGGAAGGGTCTGGTGCTATTTTGAGGAAAATAAGATCCAAGGATGAGATGGAATGGGAAAAAAAAAGTCGAGGAATAAAAATAGAGAGGGTAGACAAATCGGCAGCGCGTCTTCAGACTAAATATCAAGGCTGGGTGACGATGCTTCCTTCATATCTTCCATCAAATGCTTCTATTTACTTGCCTTGGGCCCTGCAGCATCGTCTCTCGCGGCTGTGGTCACGCTGGGCGGCTTATCGTCGTCGCAGAGGGACATGGCGTCGTCGGTTGTGGTCGCATTGTTCAAGTTCAAGCGGCGCTCTATCGATGCTATGCGAGTAAGCAACGGGGCGCTGGGCATTTATCGCGTTCGCAGCGATTCCAGCCGGTTGCGTTCACTGCCAGGGCTCTCGAGCTCCTGGTTCGGAGAAAGGGAGAAGAAGGAGAGGAGGGGAGGCTGGCATGGGAGAGGTCACTCGTACCAGGTTGGTAGCGATATCACGGAGAGAGGCGGATAAAGAGCTGCACTGTTCAACACCTGGAGACGGATCAATACAAATCATGTGAAGCGACACTCCGCCCAGGCTTGATGACGGGGGAAAAAAAAGGTGGGCTGTCCCTCCAGGTTCGCATTTGCCCGTCCCAAGTATGGCATGTACAAAGTGCACCCCATCTTGGCTTTAGTCGCATCGATCGATACATGAAAGTGACTTTGAGCTATCAAATTAGATGCGTCCTTCGCTAGCCGCAGCCTCCCTCAATCGTCCAATGAGCGGCTTGGTCTAGCTGCAAGGCTGACACTCACAACTCCCGCCCCCAGCGACGTGTCCTATTAAGCTACTAAAGCTTGGCTATAATACAGCAGCATCCACATGGGAATCGGCAGCCTCACTCTCTCCACAACGCCGGAACTCCTGCTAATTGACGAATTTCAACCCCAATTGCTGCGTTCTGCCGGCGCTACAGATTGTTGCCCAGCATGCACAGCTCCTTCACCCGTCTCCAGAATGTCTTTGGCTTCTTCACCACAGTTGCCTTCGTCCTGGGCGCATTCATCGCCGCCACAGATCTAGGCTCTACTCGCTCCCCCAGCGGTGTCATTAAGACGGACAACATTCAGGTGTACGTGTGATTCCAACAGCAACTCATCTAATATACATTGGCCTATCTAACCCATCTATCTTTCCCAACTCAACAGTGTCAAGGGCCGACCCCATTACTACTCTTCCAAAAAGGAAGAGTACGCCATCATCCGCTTCTCCCTCGAGGCCGACCTCTCCTCCCTCTTCACATGGAACACGAAGCAGCTTTTTGTATACGTAACCGCAGACTGGACCGGCCCCGGCAACACCAACAACTCCGCCGTCATCTGGGACAGCATCATCACCAACCCCAGCGCCGACCACTTACAGAACATTGGCCCCGTGGCCATGAAGAAGCTTAAGAGAAGCGCCGAGGGAAAGAGCATCGCGCCTGAGCGGTATGTTTCCAACACTCTATGCCTGCATGTATGAATGTTTCGAACATTCTATGGATGCATGTATTGTCCCCCAAACTCAACTAACGCCGGCGATTGCAGAGGAATACTCAAGCTCAAGAACCAGAAGCCCAAGTATCAAATCACCCACCCTAGCGGCAAGATCGCGGAGACTTCCGATGTGACCCTGAAGCTACATTACAACGTCCAGCCCTGGGTCGGACTCTTGACGTGGAACATGGACAAGTCGTTCGGTGCTTGGAATGCCATGAAGGGCGGTATCAGTGATCGGTTCACGCTCCCCGCTCTCAAGTCCAAGGATAGCAAGGACAAGAACAGCGCAAAGAACAAGAACAAGACTAAGAAGCCTTGAGACATCGACCTTTTAAAAAGAATAGCAGCGAAAGAAAATAAGAATAAAAAAGACGTAAAATTTGAAGCACGTATAGGGTTTTAAGAGTAACGATTTACGAGGTTAAATTGCCAATGATATTCAGGTGCCGCTATAGTCAGATTGAACTTGCTCCTATCATGCCACATCGTACTCAAGTAATGGTTCGAGATATAATCTGACATGTTGCCATAGCTACATCCATCCGTCACAAGGCACCTCAACATCCTACCGCTCAACGCCATCTTCTTCTAACTTCATACCTGGAGAAAGAGGGCCATAGAGGTATGTCTTCCTAAGCCTGGTGCGCTATAGCCCCCCCGCGGCCGCGATTGGGGTTGGCCCCGCCACGTCCCCTTCCTCCTCGGCCACGGCCTCGTCCACCTCGCGATGCCTCAAGGTTGGCCGGAGGTGGGACGTTGGAGTAATCTCGTCCTCCAGCTTGTGGAGCAGCCGAGCCTCTGTTGCCGCCATTGCCTCGGCCACGCCCTTGACCTCGGCCACCGCCATTGCCGCCTCTCCCATTTACATGATTGCCATTTTGAGCTTTGTTCGCGTCATCGCCTCCTGGGGGTCCCCCTTGTGAGCCTGGCCGATAGACCAGTGTGCTGTGCAGCAGGTTTGGCTTGCCTCCACGCGCGCCGCGGTTGGGGCTGCTCTGTCCACGGCCAGACTCGCCCGTGGCAGCTCCACGCCATCCGCCGCGTAAAGCGGGAGGCGCAGGAGCGTCCTTGTACTGTGTTACACCCACCGAGCCGTACGATCCGGTGGACCCGGTTGCTGGAACATTGCGTCGTTGCCGGGACTTGGAGGAGGCAGAGACGACCTGCCAGTTTGTAGTGTTCAGCACGGTAGATGATGACACGGTCTGCCCACGGAACATTGGGGCTCTCTCGCCAAGGGTTGTGCCGCTCATGAAGGGGACATCCCAGACAACATCCAAGAGAACAGCAGTCGCGGTGCGAGAAATACCAGCTACTGTTCCCCGGGTTGCAATGGGGACTTTTCCAGCAGCGGCGACAAAAGTGACTCGGTCTCCCAACCTAAAGTACTGGTTGCCCAATACCATTTCCGCGTCCGCTGGTTTCAGCAAGGCTGTACGAGGGACAGAGTTGAGAGTCTTGGCAGTCGCTTCTAGACTCGCCTGGTGCAGCTGCTCTCCGGCTTTGGCCAAGGCCATGACAGCCTCTGAGTCCAGTTGCTCAGCATCCAGCGGAACTCGCTCAAACTTGCTAGTTTCTTGCTTCTTCAGCCATGCCACTATGTCTTTGATCCTCTGGTTTGCGACGCTGGGATCGTTCCACAGGTCGGTTTCATAAGTCTCGCTCTTCTGTGGCTCCCTCTGGATCGCCGCGAAGAAGTCGGGGAAGGCCACCATGTAGTCGGCAATGAGTTTCACAGCCTGGTTAGAGAATTCCCACCCCGTCTCTGACTTGCGTGAGAATCCCAACACTTTGAGTTTTCGGCCTTCAAACTTCAGGTTGAGACCCAGATTGAGTTTCAATCCTGCGGAACTAATAACTTGGAAAGATGATGTTATCTTGCTAAGTATGAGGGGATGAATGCCTAGTTTTTTGGCAATTGCGTATGAAGGCGTGTATGGGTTGTTGCGCTCCGCTTGGAAGATCATCTGTTTGGTGATCTCTGGCTCTTTGTTCTTAGGAACGGACACGACAATATTTGCTTTTCCATTCACATGTCCCGTCACTTCCAATGGGCGGCCATAAGCGAACTCGCCTAGGAAGAAAGCTCTTGTGCCTTGCGGAAACTCTTCTTCGATGGGGAGGGCCGGCCTTTCAATGAAGCGTTCGTCCTCGTTGACTACCTCCTCCACGATAGTCTGTGATGCATATACCTTACGCAGGCTAGGGTTTTCGGCGTATTCCTTGATCAAAGCACCCTCTTCTGTTCGGATGAGACCTTTGAGCATGTGGACGTGAACTAGGCATTCAACCTGACCAACTGTGATGCCCAGACGCTTGGCATGCCAGTTCTCCAAGAACTCTGCCTCCTTTGCATAATCAGCAGCTTCTCTATTACTGTGATCCTTTGTGATGACATCTTGTTCATTCTCAGCCAACTCATAGGTAAAGAGTTCATCTTGAACCTTGATAACCTTGGCTTCCTGAAGGAATGGATAGCCGACGAAGCAGCGCTTTCCCAATTTCTCTTTCCAAGTTCCGACTTTTGTGCGGTTCTCGGTATCGGTAAGAGTGACAATGACGCTTGGATTCCTGCTGTCCTGCTGGAAAACATTGACTCCAGCTCCCTCCACCAGCTGTGCTGAGTATGGTAGCGTATGCATTGTCGGGAACCCGGCAAGGGCCTTGATGTTTATCAAAGCTCCGTTGGTCAGGCCTGAGACATACTCAAGCCCCTCAACATTGGGTAGGTCGAATATGTTCTCAATGCAACGGCAATATTGGATCTCCGGGAAGATTCCAGGGAGGGGAGAAGGGTAGACGAAATTCACTTCTGGGGAGTAGGTGAACTTGATAGCAACTCCAAAGCCGTTTCGTGCCTTTTCGTCGTCGCTTAAAAGCTCATTCTTAGGCCCCATGGCAGTGAGGAGACGTGTCTCTTCAATGAAAGGAATCTTGACCACCGCTTCCCATTCCATTTTCTTGCCGTTCATGTCCAGTTCAAAATCTCTCGGATAGAAATCGATGATGGGGGAATTTGGGTTAGTCATCAGATCGTGATAGACTGTCGGCACGATTTTCTTGCTTCGATCTGGCAACACACCCATGAGCTGCTCGTATGGCTTAAAAGGTTGGCCTTTCTTGAAGTTCAGGTCGGCACCAAGACCCTTGGTAACATCTTTAGGGGGAAACTGTTAGCAGGGGGTTCCATAGTACGATAAGATCAATGCGACAATGCTTACCCGACGTAAGTGGTGCATAGTGATATGCGTAAAACCACGGCCACGACGCAATTCCCTTGTAGTAGTAATACAGCACCCACTGTAGACCCTGTACATAGTTCTCGCATAGCTGCTTTTGCTCTTCTTCATACTTGTCTTGAGGCCACTCTTCGAACTTTTGTAAATAATACTTGGTCTTCCAGCCTTGATATTTCTGCTGGTACAGTTCATCATATTGCTTTTGCGCATCTTCTGGCGTGACATCGACAACAGTTGCCTTATCGTAGGATTTCATGACACGGTAGGCAGCGAGGGTGCCCTCCTCGTCCTCCTCGTCGTCATCATCGCTCTCCTTCTTAGGGGGGAATGCGATTTTAAGGCGACGGTTACCCTCCTCATCTTCTTCAGTAGACCATTGTAAATGCATGGAGTCGGCAAGATCTTGGACGAATTTTCGGTCCTCTGCCTTGAGATCCGATCCCAAATCCAGTGGCTGTTGGGATCTGTTTGAGATGAAAGGGCGAATCTTCTGCTTCCACAAATCCCTTTGGAACGACGTAATGATTAATTGGTTGTTCTTTTGAGACCTGGGTTTGGCCCCATTCCTCTCTTCGAGCTTCTTCTCCATTTGCTTGGCTGCAAACCATTTCTGATCAGAAACTTCGTATTCAAAGTGGTCCAACTCAGTCTTGCTGAGTTCGTCGAGCAGGCGTTGCAAACGAGGCATGTTGATAACACCATTCTCGTTGATATAGCCTTCACACTGTGGCAGCACAGATTTATATATTCTGAACATTTTTGCCAGAGCGCCCTCGTTGATATGCAGGCCAGGAAGATTGGGCAAGAAGTCATTTCCAACAAAGAATGCCATCAAGATGAAATCATCAATGACTCTTTCGAGATCAAATGGAAAACCCAAAACATCTTTATTCTGAAGCTCCTGAAATTCCATTTCCAGGTATTCCCTCACAATGCAGAGGTGGAGCAAATAGAAGTTTTGATGTTCCAGTTCCTTTGACTTCGTCTTGGATGCCCGTCCAAATGTAACTTCTTCACGCAGCAGGCAGAAGTGAGGATCGTGGCTGAGAAGCCCCAGCATGATTAGATCGGCATCGAGGCCGTAGAGACAGTGCCGAACATTTGGATCGTAGTTTGGCTGTGCCTTTGCATTTCGGATGTACTCCATAATCTTGTGCTCTCCTTCACCTGGAACTTCATGCCCGGATAGGACAATGTCGCATCCTTGCCAGTCGGTGTCTTCTGAGACTTTTTTGTTTACAAAGTATCGGAGTTGTTGGGAGAGTTTGGCCATGAATTCAGTGCCTGCAAAAGAGAATATATGGTTAGTTCTAGAGCTGAAGAGGCTGTGGAGGGACATGACGAACCTGGTGTAATGCAGTTACTGTCAAAAGGCTCCTCTTTTGGGAGCTCTATTCCATCTTGGATCGCTTTTTCGCGAGCTTTTTCAGCATCCAAGGCAGTTCGGAAACGCCTAGCACGCTGCTGGTTCATCTTCGCACGAGGGGCTACTCCATCAATTGCCATGAAGAAAAGCTTCTTAGGCTTTATCTTGCCGAACAAATGCTCAATGTAGTTGAATATGCGAATAAACATCTCCTCTTCGCTGAGTCGGAAAGTAGCATCTTCGCCCGCATCTTTGTGTGTACAGTTGTGGATAATTCCATTCATGTCAAGCTAGGGGAAGACGGATTAGGACTCTGGGTTGTAGTTCGATATTAAGAGCAGCTTACATAGAGGCAGTCGAATTCTGGAATTCGATTCTCGGCAATGACTTGCGAGATAGCTGGATAGCGCTCTGAGAGCCATCTGAAGAACTTGGGAACACTGTAGGCCACATGTATCAGCATTAGTAGGAAGAGGATTCCGCAGCCGAGAAACGAACCCCATGATGCCAGCAGCCGGGCAGCTTTGCGCCAATAGAATGCAGAAGAATTATACGTCGAACAAGTAGGAGAAAGCAGTCGCAGATACCCGATGGCGCCGAAAATTCAACCCCAGATATCGCAAAGCTGGCAGATTCAACCGCTGTGTCTCAGGGACAGGAACAGAGAACAACGCCCGCAAGACACCAAGGAAAAGAAGGCTCCGGAACCCCTGCAGATGCGCCTGTAGCTGATCCGATTAGGATGCTTCTAGGCAGCTGGAGCTGGAGTCGACGAGATTGTTGGGAGGTGATGAAAGGTGGGAATTGATGGCAAAAGCTGCTGCGACAATGGCTCGCATGGAATGACTCTAGCGGCCAGCGGGAGTTGAGTACAAGGTACCAAGGTACTGAGGGGAGGGGGGTGGCAGGCAAGGCTGCGGCTTTGAGCCTGAGACTTCAATTGCTAGCGGCACGCCCCAGAGCAACCGCTTGTCACTTAACGCGCGACGCGACCCCAGTTGGTACTAAGTCTGGGTGCTTTGCAAGCTTCTCTTCTCTGAACGCAGCCTTTTCTTTTCTTCTCCCTCTCTATCGCTGCGCCCACGCCCGGAAGCTTCTCTTGTTGGATGCGAAGCGCGGGCTCCTGTTTTCTTCTAATAATCGCAGTTCAATAATTTTGTATCCTTTGATATTTCGCCTCTCTTCTACACTCAACGCCCCTCATCCATCATGGCTCCTCAAGGCTCTGAGCTCGACCCGGATGGTCAGTAGCCATTGAAGCTGTATCGTGCGATACTGGGTGCTAACATGTGCGTATAGTCGACATGGTACACGACGAGGAAGACGACCAGGAGGAAAGGCTCATCAACGAAGGTAAGCGGCTATCTCGACCCAGACCGAGCTTTACATTGTGCAGCCTTCTGACCTCAACTTGGTATAGAGTACAAGACGTGGAAGAAGAACAGCCCGTTTCTATACGACATGATTCTTGGGTTAGTGGATTCTCCAATTGCAGTGGTTCTCGACTTGAATTGTTGCTCTAACCTTTCTGCACCAGGACTGCCCTGACTTGGCCCACGCTTACCGTTCAGTGGTTCCCTGACGTCAAGGAACCTGAGGGCAAAAACTATCGCATGCACCGTCTTTTGCTCGGGACACACACTTCTGACGACAGTGCCAATTTCCTTCAAATCGCCGATGTCCAGATACCCAAAGCCGTGGCTCCGAACCCCAACGACTACGACGAGGAGCGAGGCGAGATTGGAGGCTATGGAAAGGCAGGCGATGTTGCTGCCCTCAAGTGCGACATCGTACAGAGGATTGAACACCCTGGAGAAGTCAACAAGGCCCGTTATCAGCCTCAAAACCCGGACATTATTGCTACTCTTTGCGTCGACGGCAAAATCCTCATCTTCGACCGAACAAAGCATCCTCTGCAGCCAGCGACTTTGGGCAAGGTGAATGCACAGATTGAGCTCATTGGCCACAAAGCGGAAGGTTTTGGCCTCAACTGGAACCCCCACGAGGAGGGCTGCCTGGTTTCGGGTAGCGAGGATAAGACCATGTGCCTGTGGTATGTATAACTGTCGATGGCCGCTGGCGACGACGCCGCTAACCGTGCTCTTCTTTTTTCCATGCAGGGATCTGAAGACTCTCGAAGCAGACTCAAGGATACTGCGGCCTGCTCGCAGGTACACTCACCACACTCAGATTGTCAACGATGTTCAGTATCATCCCATCTCAAAGAATTTCATCGGCTCCGTATCAGACGACCAGACTTTGCAAATCGTAGACTTGCGACACAGTGAGACGAACAAGGCTGCTGTTGTTGCCAAGCGAGGCCACTTGGATGCCATCAATGCGCTGGCTTTTAACCCCAAGTCCGAAGTCCTCGTTGCCACAGCTTCCGCTGATAAGACGATCGGAATCTGGGATCTCCGAAATGTGAAGGAGAAGGTGCACACCCTCGAGGGTCACAATGATGCGGTTACGTCTCTTGCTTGGCATCCTACCGAAGCTGGTATCTTGGGAAGTGGCAGTTATGATCGAAGAATCATTTTCTGGGATCTATCCCGCGTCGGTGAGGAACAGCTGCCTGATGACCAGGATGATGGCCCACCTGAGCTGTAAGTTATCTACATGCCTAGAAAACCACCATGCAATTTGTTTCGCACCAAGCTAACTAATTGCTTTACTAATAGGCTGTTTATGCATGGCGGCCATACGAACCATCTCGCTGACTTTAGCTGGAATTCCAATGAACCTTGGTTGGTTGCCAGCGCCGCGGAAGACAATCTGCTACAGATCTGGAAAGTTGCAGAATCCATTGTTGGAAAAGACGACGGTGACCTGCCGGTTGATGAGCTTGACCGATAGATGAGGTGGAAGTTCTGGGAGAAGAGTCGATCTTCATAGAATGAAGGTGAAGAGAAGCTCTGGCATGAGATGGCACAACTTCGTGCACAATGGGCCAGGGAGATGGAATCCCTCCGTACCAAGCCTGAGATTGTGACTGCGCAACCTGGGGGTGAGACTTTGAGTTTCATGGAAGAGGATACGAGAGATGAGACAACAGAGACTTTGCGAGGTGGGGATGAGTCCTACCGCAGGCGTTCTTCGGATCTGATCATAGTAGATTCAGAGGCAGACGAGATGAGTGATTATCTCTGAATCCAAATGAGTCACGGTTTGATAGCAAACATGTTTTCTTAGCTAGAGGTTAAAGCTATGCAATTGTACAGGAAAATGGAGATACATTGGCTGAGATGGCCGAAAAATGTTTATAGTGACAGCCGCCTGACAGTTGGCAGATGCGACGGACAGACGCCTTAATATTTAATCCTCCCATCTTTTTCCATTGGCCGACGGGTCTTTCTTTATATTTCACCTCTGTCTCACATTGTTCTCAGAAAATTTCGACTTCAGTTTTGTTTGCTTTTCCTGATTTTTGGGCACACCCTTCAACAAGAGACGCTTCAATCCAAAGAACATTCACTCAGTCGCCTCCCTTCCACATTCTCTTTTTTCTCCAAACTACATCTCCTGATGCTCAGAATTTCTGTCAACTTCTATTTATCTAATCATTACTATCCCACGCATACTTTTCCGCAGAGAAAATGATGAATGGCAACAACGAAGAGGCTGGGCCGAGCAACGACCCGCAAGCCAACGAGGAAGAATTCCTTCAACTGCTTGAAGACATCAGACGCCGAGCATCGGAAGAAGACGAAGCCTCAAAGAATGATCCGTTGACGCAGAATGTCCGTGATTACTCGCTGGAAGATATGGGAGTTGATGTGGCCGGAATGGAGTGGCTTTTCAACCACAATGACATTGAGGGCATGGAATTGAGCGACGATCACATTGAGCTGCTCAGGGGCATCAATCGTGTTACCATCGAGGAGGTCGAAGTCGACGGCATGATCAAGAAGAAATTCAAATTCGACGATCTGGACGTTGAGGATCATTTTGGCAACGTCGATCCGTACGAGAGACCAAAGAAAGCAAAGACCAGCATCGGATACGCAGGCAGAGATCTCATCTCGGTGATATGCCAACATGTCGAACTCGCCGTGGAATTGGGCAAGCATCTCAATGCAAAAGAGGTGCTGAATCTGTGCCTCGCAAATCGTCGCTTTTACGAAGCCATCAACGGTTACCTGCTCTCCAGCGTCCGCGCGTGGATCGAATACAAAGCCCCTGAAGCAGGCCGCGTCTTCCACTATCAGCTGTACGCAAAGCACTTGGTTGATGATCCTCAAAAGAGAACATGGATGGCTTTGAATCAAGGCATGACAACTTCCCCAAAGAAGGATAGCAAGGTCCGTAAGGTGCCTGGACTGAAGTATCTACAGCTCGTTCTGGGTCGAGATAAGTACTGCAGGGAGATTCTCGCCATTATGGCTAGATGTGGCCACAGGATGCCATCGACGATGCATCACTCGCTGCTGCGGCTTTGGCTTCTCATGGATGTTGCCACTACGCAGCAGAGACAGGCCATGCTGCAGATGGCACACATCTTTAAAGACACTGATCTCTACAACATGCAAATGTTCTTCATCAAGCTCGGCATGGCCTTCAACGACCCTGTCTACGGCCCCTGCACGTTTGATCTCGTTCAACTCATGATGGGTCAGAAAGGCCTGTTCAAGCTCTGGCAGCTGCTCACCCGCAAGAAATTCAACAAGCTAGCCGATATCTTGGATCTCAAGCTGCGTTATGACTTCAATTTTGTCAGCGAGGGCACATACTGGATAGAACACGGGCTGAGCCAGATCCAAGGCATCCCTCTGCACGAAGTCGGTCAGCAACACAAGGAAGGCTGGGGGGCAGGTCGAATGCATCTCCTTCGCCCAGATGAAGCCATTCCTGTAGAGGCTGTGCGCAGAGGCCTTCAGTTGGACGACCACCTGAGCCACATGGTGATCTGGGGATACTTTGACTGGAAGACGGGCGAGAACATTGTCCCCTCCCTGGAGGAGATGTATATTGAAGATGAAGACGAAGTACTCGCCAACGTGGATACACTTGAGCACTGGAAGCCGAAGCACGTCCTCAAGAAGCGCTGGGAAGAACTCACGCCCCAACAGCAAGATGAAATCCTGTCCGACGAAGAAGACGAACGACTACGCGCTCAAGCCTGGTGCGGCACCCTAGACGAAGACGACGATGCCGGCAGTCTAGACGACTCAGATTCAGACTCTGACGAATCGCTCGATCTCGACGAGGAAATCAATCGCGGCTACATCGTGCCCCCGCAGCCCAAAGACCACGAATCTACCGTTCCAGGAGTCCATGACACACAAGGCTGGGTCAACTTTGTCAACCAGTCGTTACTGGGTGGCATGGTGCCCGACCTTGGAGGAGATGAGAGGTTGAGGGCCGAAGCGTGGAACTCGCATCCTGAGCCTCAGACTGAGCCTGAGATTGATAGCGAGCAGCTGCTGGACGCATTTTTGGCGGAGCTGCGAAGTAGACATCGGCAGCAACAATGGGCAGCGTCGTCTGTGCCCCAGGAGGAAGACGGAGATGATGGTGAAGAAGAAGAGGGAGAAGCTGGCCAAGACGACGAAATGGAGGATGAAGGAGACGATGAAGGAGACGTCGAGGATAATGACGACATTGACGACAACGGCAATGACCTAACGAGAATCTACCAGGGCTTCCAGTTCCAGTTCCAACCACCCTCTGAGACCCAACTCCCTTACTATTACCCTTTCGACGACGCACAGATGGATCTTGATTTACAATCCTTTATGCCAACATCCTCTGCTACCGACTTACCGGAAGCCTCTGTCGGACTCTACAATGGGGAAGACGAACTCATGCAGGACGAGCATGAGGGTCAGGACTACGGTGATGGATTTTGAATGACCTGGTGATTTCTCAATCACTCTCCTTTTCATTGTCACAAAGGGGGATAGAGCAAAGCTCTCCTGGATAGATAGATGCGATGGCGAAGTTAGCTACGAGGCCTCGGCAGCCGTTACTTGTAAACTTTGAAGATTCAAGTTATGCTAGCAGCACAAGTCAATAGAGTATATATACTCATCTATATGATATCATTTAGTATATGCCCATCTATATACTATGATATAGTCAAACAGAGCGTACTGACATAAGTCTCATATACATCACGACCAGAACAGACAATCACACAATAATAAATCTCCCATCTCCATGAACCCCCCAAAAAAGTATTGCAAAGAAAAAAAAAATCAACACACAATATATTAGGACACGCCTCCCCCCCATCCCATCAATCTCACTCTACTTTTATTTCATGTCCACAATCCCTTTGGACGTTTACAAAACATCAGAGCATTCTCACATTCAGCAAAATCAACCGTAGCCAACCACCCACCCCCCAATTTGAAAGTCTCCCCCCTCCCTTTCCCATCCATCCATCGCCTTTCCCTCCCCTAAAGTTTCCATTTCATTTGTCCCAAAAACAAAAGGTGTTGTTGTTTTCCCTTCAAAACTCGATTTCAACCCAACTCCCGCCAGAATTTCCCCCGCTCCTGTGAAATGCTGCTACCTTGACACCTTCTCTTCCCAACGTTTGTTTAAAAAAAGAAGAAAAAAACGAGCGAACGGAAAAAAGTACAATGCGAGAAGAGAGAATGTCCTATGTAAGTTAAAAGAAAGGATTTCGGTAAAAAGAGATCAAGTAAAAAAAGGGAAGAAAAGAGAAATCAAAAGGAGAAAACGGAGACAAGAGAGATTTCAGACCAGTAAAAAGCAAGTTGACAAGAGAGAAAGAGATGAAACAAAATCAAAGACCCCCTTAGATCTGAGTGATAAATCCGACACCGAGCGAACTGGATAATTGAGTCAAACAAGGCCATGATATACCCTTACACTCCCTTTCGCTATGCACCAGCACCGGGACAAAGGATTCCAGCAAAAAAGATGCCACGTCCGACCGATACTCGAGTCCACACAACCTTATTTCCCTTGCCAAGAACCATGTTTGCCCCCCTAGCGCGAAAGAGAACCAATAATTTTTTTTTCTTCCTCAGCAAAGCTTGATACCACAAGACTCGTTGACCCAGAATAGCCGTGGTGTATTTCACTTTTGTCTTCCAGCCCTCGAAACAAGATCACAGCCCCGCCTAAAACATATCCGACACTCCGTCCTTAGTCCTCCAAAAACAAACCAAATACACACCAACCCCTTTCCCTTGAAATAGCAAGCAAGCCAGGTCCAGAAGGTATTGCCAAGGTCAAATGCTCTATGTTCATCATTCCAAAGTTCGTCGCATGGGAACGAAAAAGATATACCGATGGTACATGTAACCAGTTGAGTTAAATCATCATCTAAAAGACGGCGTGTGCCGCAGATGCTTTGGCTCCACCGTTTCGAACAACAACATCACCTCTAGGCGGGTGACTTGTTAGGAGTAGCACCGGCACCATTCTGGCGAGCGTCGCCGCTGACAGAGAGGCCACCGATGCCACTGCTCAGGAAAGCAAAGGGATCGTTTTCGTTGTTGCCAGGGTTGCCGTTGTTGTAGAAGTTGTTGCCCGGCCCGCCAGAGACAGGACCGTTAGTCGCAGACTGGAACGCCGCCTCGGCAGCCCTACTATCAAAGGGGCCAGCAGAATGCGAGCCGGGGGCGGAAGCGAAGCCCTGAGTGTTAAGAGAGCCCGGATAGCCGCCAGCACCGCCACCCAATCCCGAGGGAAGGAAATGGCTGGGGGGGCCGCCAAAGTGTTGACCGTAGCCGCCTCCCGGTCCAAAGGATCCTCCAGAAGAGAACGGGCCAGGACCTGGCGTACCAGCCATCGAACCCTGGCTCATGCCATACTGCGAGCCATTATCCATCGGAGAGGGGTAGCCAGAATCCGCAACGACGGCAGCACCAGCACGACTGGCGCCGCAGCGAAGACAGCAGACATTCTTGGCGAAGTTGTGGTATCCACAAACTTCGTTTCCACACTTCCAGTCACCGGCACGGAAGGGCACAACGCCGCCACCGCCCATCCGTCCACCGTGCATAGGACCGTGGTGACCACCATGGTGAGGAGGGGTCATCATAGCAGGGGGCCCGTATGGGTATGGGTAGCCGCCGGGGCCCATGTCTCCAGGGGCACCGCTTCCAACAGCAGGGAACGAGCAACGGAAGCAAGCTGTGCGGCGCTGGAAGTTGGAGAAGCCACAAGAGGGGCAAGTCCAATCACCAGGTCGGGGGCGGTTCTTACTCGGCGGGAAGGGTGTCAAAATATCTTGAGCTCGATCCAATACACGGCTAGAAGAGGGAGAAACCTCAATAGCCTTTTCGTTCAGCGCACGTCCGTTCATACACAAACTCTCAGCAGCCTAGACGTGGTTAGTTACGGCAGTTTCCTCAACTTGTGTATACATATTTGTAAATAATAGAAAATGGGCGAGTGCGTGCAAGTTTCCTTGTGACTCTGATCCAAAGAAAAAAAGTACTCACTTCTTCATGAGATGAGAAAACAGCAAAACCTGTACCAGTGGGCTTGTGCTGCTCGGGGGTTCGAAGAGTCCAAAAAGCAATGGGACGACCACCAAACTGGGTAAACCAGCTCTCCAGCTCGGATTGAGTAGTATCATGCGGCAGACCAGACATGTGCAAAACCTTGCTCCTCTCAGAAAGGAACGCCCGGACATCTGCCCTCGCATCCATAGGTCGAGTCAACACATCGGGGTGATCCTGGGCGGGCTGAGACTTGCGAATCAAGCCACGAAGAACGCGGGCCAAGGTAATGGCCTCTTCCATTGCGCGGCGAGGAGAGGCGGGAGCCAGAGCCTGCAGGTGGAAAGGCAAGTTATGCTTAATAGGTGCACTGGACTGGACTGGCTCGACCTCGAGAGCAGCGCAGATGTTTGACAGCATCGAGGGGCCGAACGGCAGAGACTCTGGGTGGTGCTGTTGCCAGCGTTGGTATTCAGTTCGCAGGTCGAAGGTGCGAGAGTGCTGCAGATAGGGAGGCAGCACGACAGCCTTGTCGCGAGCTTCTCGCGGGAGCTGAACTCGCAGATCCCAGGCATCAAGCGTGACGAAGACAAAGTCGAGGTTCTTGGACGTCAGATACTCGGTAGCAAACGTGTCGAATCGACTGATAGCATCCCTAAAAGTACCGGCATTTCGAACGTGTTCCCAGGTCAGAGTCGTTAGGCTCGCTGCGAGGAGAAAACATCACAAGTCAGCCCCAGTTTTCGACGATTCGCCGCAAGCTTAGAATTTTTGGACGCCAATTCTGTGCCCGCCCTCACGAGCGCAAGGCAATAGGGGGAGGCCGCGACAGAAAAGGTCAAAAAGGGATGCATGGCACTGAAAAACTTACTGCATAGCGGGGTGATGGGAGTATTGACAGGCTTGACAAGGACGCTTTCGTGGGTGATCTGTTGTGATGGCCGCCCGGGTTAGCGATGCTTCAGCTGGGCCATGCAGTCTGTGCAGCATGGTGTGGCCAGGTAGTGGCGCAGGGGGGGGCAAAGGTATTTCTAACCTCCTCCAGACTGTTAGCATCAAGGAGAATCCATCCAAGCTCAATGACTTCGGCGGAATCCTTGGTAACGTAGACACCGTGTTCATCGCAGGTAGTCGCAACATGGATCACGACGTAGCGGTCGATGTTGAGCTGAGGCTGCTGCGAAGACATGATGGCGACGGGTCTGCCGGCTCGAGCCAACAAACGTATGCAAGACGCAGAGCAGCGACTATCGACGGAGAGGCGATCGCCGGACCACTCGCAATGGGTCGTCGAGAGGGGGAATAGGAGTGCAGAAACGGCGAACGGCAGCCTTGGACCCCAGCCGGCTCGAATATTTCACGGGCGGGAAAAAAAGGGCGATGGGAGAGAAGCCGTGACGAGGCTTTCAGGAGGCGTTGTCAGAAAACACAAAAACTGCCGGGGAAAAGCGAGAAGCTCGGGTGGCGGCCGGGAGAAGAGAAGAACTGGTGAGCACACAATGAAGGGTCGACGGAGTGGGAAAAGATTGGCCGCGCCCTGCCAGAATGCGCAACAACACCCTCGAAACAGTCGAGCTTTGAAGTAGATGAAGAAAGACTGCAAAAGAGAGAATGGGGAGGATTGGAAGAGGCCGGTTGGGCGAGCGCGGGAAATTGGTGGTCCAGCAGTTTTCTCTTGTCGCAGCGGCTACTGTACAAGTTAGCTCAGGTACCTGGCTCCAGCGGGCGGTACAGCAACAAGGACCGTTGACGGGCCCTTTTCAGGGCCTTCTGTGGACCCGTCTCAGTGGGCTCAGCGGTTTTGCAGGCTGCACAGGTGGCTTCCAGCTGGCCAGCTCAGGCGCTCGACCCTGCTAGCCCTGCTGCTAAGCGTCCCCCAACTAACCTGGCGGGAAACAATGAACCTACGGCGGTGCGACCTGGGCCGCTTATCGGGGGGCAGCGTCCCACCCAATGGGGGCAGAAGGGGCCGTCCGGCAAGTCGGAGACGGCAATATTGGGAGAATTCATCAGCAGAGTGCATGTGTCTACTGTGCAGGTACGAGTACAGGGACTTGCTAGATGGATCAATGGGTAGAGCCTCAAGCATCGCTGCGTGCCGTCAATGCCTGTCACCGTAGGTAGTCCCTTGGTACATGTACCTGGAAAGCAATGACAGCCCGGTACTACAAGGTACGAGGAGGTAGGTACCTCAGTATTTGACCTCGGGCCTGATACCTTCCAAATGATGCTGTCCTGCTGTCATATGAGAGAAGCTAATTTTGAAACTTTACTCAGGTACTCGAATTCGTATTGACGCACCAGGTCCGAAGCCATTGGCCGTCCCAGGGCAATGTCCATCAAAAACCTTGAATCATGTCCGCCGCGCCGCTGATCTCGGCAGGTCTATGTACTGCGACTTGTACACCGTAACTTCAATGCCTCCATGCTCAGGTACAGGCACGGCACTACATGTATGTCGTAGCCTTGCCTAAGTTCCCCAGATCTATATTAGGTTATGCGCAGTACAGCTGGTTTGGCTCGATAGGCGAATCTCAAGCAAGGAGAAGCTGTTCCACCTTGGAGGACACACCAGATAGCCAGCTACCAATTGCACGGCCTCTGGCTCGCCCGTGTATATCTATCTGGGCACAGCACAGCGAGGACTGGAGTTGTCAAGTCTCAGTCGAATACGAAGTACTGAAAATGCATTGATATCCGTTAATTCCTGCTGTTGGGCCCCGTCCAATGCCGTTCCGTGCAGTACCCAATACAAATATGGGCGAGCATCATCGTCTCATCAATGATCAGCATGACCAGGTGACGGCCACCATCTCCGCAGGAAACAACAAAAGCAGCAGCAACAGCGGCAGCTTCTTGATCCTCGCTCCGTCTGGGAATAGGAGGACCTCTCACCGCCGCAAACAAGTTGGCATATTGTAATCCTGCTAGTACGGTTTCTTACACTACTTCGACTGGGCCCGGGATGGCAAGCTGCGAGTAGAAGCCCGCCAGCTTTCCAAATCAATCAGTCGGCAGCCATTGGCGTATTATGCATAATAAACGACTGCTAGCTGGCATGACAAAAGACGAGTTCCGCATGCACTCGCAGGCCAGCTGCGTCGAACCAAGACACCGGCGCTGTGTGGCGAGACAGAATTGGTCTCTATCGCGCGGATCTCTGGCGGCTCTCCATTGTTTCGTGGCCAAGGGCTCTTGTGCTTGCTGCTACTAATAGTATCCATCCCACGTATCACGTTGAGATTTGCTGCAGAGTCCTGCATTTGGTCACTTGTGCGCGGAGGTCAATACAGTGTGCGATACCCTAGCGGCGTCATGCTGAATCAGGTTTTGACAGGAGCTTCTGTTGGGAGAAAAGTGACCAGTCTCATGCAATCAAGCCTCTCTTGAGAAAAGAGCCACTCTTCTCTCCTCCATATTCGGTATACAGGCATGGTCAACGAAAGCTCGTAGTTGCACAGCCCTTGTTTTATATCAAACACGGCTTTGTTGGTAACAAGTACTATCAGCCGCTCGTTTGAGTCCGACTTACGTACAACAACACTTGACTGGGGCATGGCGTCCTTTTTTCCTCTTTTCTCTGAAGCAGCGGCTAGTGTCCAGAATGATAGTGTCCGTCACAAACCCGAACCTTTTTAGTCCGCCACACTAACTGGTATCTACTCCCGCATGGGCGTCGGTATGTCGGGAATACCCGCTCTGCGAGACGTCTCGAAGCCAGGTCGAGAGACGAGTGGCCTCTTCTCGTCATTGTTTCCACATAAAAAAAGGAGAATCGCCTTACCGACTTCACAGAGGAGCCATCTGGGCAGGCCTCAAGAGTGGGAAATGATCCGATTTGAGTCACGGGTAAAAGGTTAAGCTTCCCGGTACCTCGGACAGCGCTCAGCGTCGGCAAAGACCGTTGTAATGTCGTGATGATGGGTCAGAAAAAAAGAAAAGAAAATAAGAAAAGGCACTGTTTCGTTTGGACAAAGTGTGCTCTGATTTTAGCGTACTTTCAAGGCAGACTCTCAGACGCGTCTGAAGTTGTCTTGGGTGGGCAAGGCAGCGGGGTTTCCTCCCTTGGCATGTCCTCTCGGAGCTCAGGCCAACCTCGAGGCCTGCACAGTGGCGGGCTGCCGACTGACCCAGATCAGTTTCTAGAACGATGTCAGAACCGCAGTGTCTTGTAGTTTGTAGTACTCGTATACGATGGGTATTGCCAACTGACCCAGTCCCGCAGTACTAACTGCTGTGTGTCTCATCCTCATAATACCAGTCGTCGTTGTCTCTGGGAATTGCAAAGGATGCACTAGTGAGCTCGACTAGATGCCAGTGTTTTTAATCGTCGTTGCTTGGCTGTCATGCTCTTAGCTTCGACGCATGCCGCAGGGGTTGCCGGAGACTGGCTGCTCTTACTCCGATTCTCAGCTGAGACAAGTCCAGCAGTGTTTCACCTCTGCCCCCCGCACATCATTGTTCTAGCACCAGTCAAGGGGCTGGTCGGGAATTTCGTTTGTTTGTAAGGGCAATATCCATAATCCGGGAGTTACGGCTCGATTCCGTCGCAGCTATAAGTCGCCGGAAGGCCATACATTTGGAGACCGGTGCAATGCTGACTCGCTATGTAGGATACGCTTGCCTGGACTGTGAAGAGAAGGAAGTCAGCACGTCTCAGCTTGAAAGATGCAACACGGTCCGGCTATCGGTCGGCTACCTTGCAATGCTGCGGGACAAGTACCCATTTAGACGAGGGATTGTAAGCCGTGCAGGGCATCTTCCCATCGCCACCAATATGATATGATGGGCTGCTGATACTGTAGCAATCTTCTACACAGTGCTCTGTTTCTCATGGAGAGACGGACGCTTTGGAGGGTTTGGAAGCATTGGAAAATGTTTCACAGCCTTTGGACGAAATTTGGCGTCTTGTCTCGTCTCTATATGCACCCTTGATCCATCAGTGCGAAGCTGGGGACAAGAAGTAATAACAGGGCAGTTGTGAATATCTGGTTCAAGAAAAGTGCATGGAGAACTTTTTAAGGTTTCCTCAAATTATTCTTGACAGCTCCATTTCTTCTACCGTCCATCAATTGAGTTTGGACTTAGGAGGTAGCCACGCTCCTTCCTGATCGCGAGCGGAAAAGTCGCCCACGTGCGCCTACGTCATCCACTCCCTCAAATCTGCGTCATTGTTGGCACATCGCGGGTGGCCACTGCCTAGCCACTGCCTAGAGAGGCTGTTGATGGTGGTTGATTGCGTGAACTCAATAACGGCATGATCAGTTCACGCAAGCTTGTTACGCAATTGAGGCTAAAACTTTAACCTGCTGTCGCATTCCAGTCTGCAATTAAAAGAGCCAGTCTCTCATCTTTTGGAAGGATTGCCGTCGCAACAGTTGATCTTGTAAAGACTCGCCTCCAAGCCTCGAAAAGACGAATTTAAATCTACGCGGACTGTCTCTTTGCAATCGAAAGCTACCAGCGCAACGATTACACGTCAATAAGTCATCAACCTCTTAACGAACTTTCATAGAACTTGCGACAGCTTTCTACCGCCATCATGGGTGTTTGTGCCGCGGTACTAATTGTCATCGTCACCATCTTCTGTAAGTCCAGATAAGAGGACCGTCTCAAATGACAGTTGGCGAATATTTGCTAATCATGCTTCGTAGTCCCTCCGCTCGGCGCATGGGCTGTGGCAGGATGTGGAATGGACCTACTCATCAACGTATGCCTGACGATACTTGGATATTTCCCGGGTCATATACATGCGTTTTATCTCGAATACGTGTATTACGACCGCCGACAACAAGCCCGCGAGGGCCATTATCCGCCGCGTCGTGCTCCTGGCATCTACTCTGACAAGGTGCAAACGGGTGGACAAGGCCCTCGACAAGGTTATGGAACGATGGCACCGCCGCCTGCTGGGCAACCTGCTGGTGCTGGTGCGCCTGTCGCTGGCCCTCCCTATGATAGCCAAGGTTATAACAACAACCAAGGCTATGTAAATCAAGGCTACGTCAACCAAGGGTATAGCAACCAGGGTCAAAACCAGGGATATGCCTAAGTGCTGTTGTTTCAGCATCGGGCATTGAGTGGTTATGCACCTACAATGAAGAGGAAGGATGATCCAGGAAGCATGTTGAAAGTTACCGCTTCAACAAACATGGATTTTATCGCCATGGATCGGGATGGGTTAAGTTGAGTTGAGTTGAGGGAAAACTGCCAATTCGAATGAACTCGCGACGCAGGCGCAGTGCCCAGTAGACGTTCTAGCCAATTCGGTTCAGAAAATCTTGGCATAAAGTCATGCCCTGCGTGAGTTAATTGTTATCAAATCGGAGCAGAAATAGTATTACCTGCTAGGTAGTAGTAATAGTAATGGGCATGGAAATATCATTTACATTTCGCTGTATGTATATGAGCTTGGTGAAGAATTGGGGGATGACATCACCACGGCCGAGCATCTCCGCCTTTGCGCTTCTGTCCGAAGATTTCTACCACGGAATATCTCGTCCGTAGATACAGCACAGACGGTCAGCTGTCATATGTCATGTGACATAAGGATAAGGGATAGGCTACATAAACACCGACAGCTAGTTAGATAAGGAATAATAAAAGCTCTTATATATATACATATACTATAATTAGTAGTAATTATATATTATATTTATATAACTAGAAAAATTAAATAAACTAGAAAATTAAATTAGAATTAGTAATAAACCTTAATTTAGATTTAATAATTATACTAAACCTCTAATATTTTTATAATATAAAGGCTAATATTAGTTTTATTAATAAGTTTTATATAGTTAGTAAGCTTTTTATAAACCGGCTATAAAAATATAAAAGAAGTAATATAGAATAATTAGTAAATTTTTAAAATATTTTTTATTTACTATTAAATTATATTAATAGTTAACTAGGAATATTCTATTAGCTAGGTAGAATAAGGATAAAGCTTTAATATATTCCTTTAAAACTAAAGAACTAGAGCTATAGTAATACTTTTAAACTTAATTATACTAATACTCCTAGATTTAGTTATACTTTAGCTAATATAGCTAAATAGTTTAATATCCTAAAGTATAATAAACTTAAGGGTAAAAAATAACTAAATAAAAGCTATAATAATAAAAACTACCTTTAATAATAATAATTAATATTAAATAAA